>NC_090228.1:10312698-10952698 GCF_024489055.1 Chanodichthys erythropterus
GTAGCGCAAAAATGACGTGCTTCAACTTTAAGCATAGTGTTTCACAGCATGACCAGGAAACCATGTTTGTGTTAAAGCTAAGAGGAAGCTCAATCCTAGCTACTTAACAACACACGCTCTCTGGAAAAACGAGCCTGTGCCAACATTTCAGTAAAATTATATTACATTGCTTCTTGCATGTTTCGCAACTACTTTTCAAATCTCCAGTGAGTGGTACTTAAAACATGTTCGTTTTTATGTGAAGAATATGAATCTGACAGTGTTTTATGTTGATTTGTGTAAGTATTGCAATAGTTTGGCAATTAAATGTACAATGAGTGGTGCTTAAAAAATACAGTAAACCCAACTATTTAATTGATGAAACGGTTGGGCATTAAAGGGTTTGTTCACCCAAAAATGGAAATAATGTAATTTATTATTCACCCTCATGTCGTCCTACACCCGTAAGACCTCCATTCATCTTCGGAACACAAATTAAGATATTGTTGATGAAATCCGATGGCTTAGTGAGGGTTCTATAGAGAGCAAAGCCATTCAAACTCTCAAGGTCCATAAAGGTAATAAAAAAATTTAAAACAGTTCATGTGAGTTCAGTGGTTCTATCTTAATATTATAAAGAGACGAGAATACTTTTTGTGCACCAAAAAAAAAAAAACGTATTTTCAACAATATAGGCCGATTTCAAAACACTGCTTCATGAAGCTTCTCAGCTTTATGAATCTTTTGTATCAAATTAGTGATTCGCATCTCCTATCAAACGGCTAAACAGATCAAATCATGTGACTTTGGTGCTCCGATTCACTGATTCGATTTGTAAAGCTCTGAAAAAGTGTTTTGAACTCGGCCCATATAGATATTGTTGAAAAGTCTTTATTTTGTTTTTTTGGCACACAAAAAGTATTCTCGTCACTTTATAATATTAAGATAGAACCACAGAACTCACATGAACTGATTCAAATATGTTTTTTGTATTTTTGATGAAATCAAAGAGGTTTTTTTATCCCCTATAGAAAGCAACATAATTACCGTCATGGCCCAGAAAAGTAGTAAAGAGTTAACATGACTACAGTGCTTCAACCTTAATGTTATGAAGCGACGACAATACTTTTTGTGCGCAAAAACCAAACAAAAATAATGACTTTATTGAACAAATTCATCTCTCCCCTGTCATTCTCATACGTCCAAACGGTCGCTCTGTATTGGCCGACTCTGTTCACATGAGCAGTACGATGCATGCGGGTGATGTTGACGCAGGAGCTGGCCAATAATGAGACGGCGTTCGGACGTAGAAACTGGAAGCGCTGAACTTGAATGTGAGTACTTAATGACAGAAACTTAATTTTTGGGTGAACTAACCCTTTAAATATTGAAGCACTGGTTAAGTAGAAATCGTAATGAATATGTAATAGAGCATATATTTATCAAAATGCTCCTCTCTACTCTCTCAACCTTTTTGTTCAAACTAACTATGAAGTTTACGGACTTGCTTTTCATTTCAGTTGTACACTGCAGTGAATTGTATGCATGTGTGTTTTTGGAGTTACAGGTGGAAGAGGCACGTTTTTCCAATGAGTCCATGTTCCTGCTGGGTACAGGAAAAAAAGCAGATAAAGCAAACACAATCCACAAACTTTGACTAACGCTAGCTGCTTGATTCTTGTAAATCTTGTTTGTACTCCAAACAGGAGAAGCGGGTTAGCAAACAGTAAACTTTTGTATATACAAGTGTTGTATCTGACCATCATGTTCAAATAACAAATTGGCTAACAAGCGTTTCGTCTGTTAGATCAGAACTGACACAACTTAAACTGTAGTTTGTCACTAGCCCTATTGTTTGCTATATCTTTTTGAACACTCAATGATGAGGGCTAAACCTGGAACAAAGCACTCCACAAGTAAACCGGCCCCAGCGGTATGTGCTAAAATGCAGACAAAAAATGGCTCATTGTTGTTTGCCAGACGGCACAAAGATTAGGTGATAGTAAATACAGAGAAAGGCGTTCAAAGTTTGAGGGAAAACCCATTGGTGCATCCTGTCAGGCGACCGAACCGGCCGAGAACAAAGTATGATGTCATGACGGTGAAACTGTCAAAACAGATAAAACGCACATCTCTGTCGCCTGCTTGACTCTAAATAGATCCATTCACAGTTTTTTTTTTTTCTTTTTTTTTTTTTTCTTTCTTTTCTAGTAGACTCTCTGCTTAGATATACATGCCAATGGGGAGCTGGAATCAGTTAAGGACTAGTATATTTCTGATTCACCTACAATGACATACTTTATTGGAACAGCTGTAGCGGGTGGCTAGAATTAGGCCTATGGCACTGCAACCTAGCGCAGATCCAGACATGATCATGTAATGCCTGCCTAAATATAACAGTGTGTCCTCATATCCAATATGAGGCAATTTCAATACATCAATATCTATGTCTCGTTTCTGTCGCTGTTATGTATTGACAGCGCGTATAGTACACTGTGTTTTGTTCCCTGCAGGGTTAGATCTGTTATTTAACAGTGTTTGAGTCCTGGAAAGCAATAACATGTGGTCTGGTTACAAAATGCAAGGCTTTCACATTCCCTGAAATAGAATAAACATGACCTAGGATTGTCAATACTGAATCAACCTACAAGGTTTTTCTCACCATGTTTAACCTTGCTGCAGACTTTAAAGACAACTAATCAGAAACTGCATCAGCACTTAGCTCATTAAATATTCATGAGATTTGTACAGCCACAGAAACTTCCACATGCAAATTCTTTTCAGTCAAAGTCCCTTTAAGACAAGTCATTTCACTTGGCGGCCATCTTTGAAACGCCTCTCGGGCATCCTGGGCATCATGCAGCTCATATCTCTTTGAATGGGGAAACATCAGATTCTCCAAAACTGTTCATCAACCTTACGATTAAATTTGATATTTGAAATCACCAATGAAATCTAACAACAACCAACTCATAAATTTAGTTTCTAAACGCTCGAATCATGACAAAAAAACTATTTTTTTCAGGGTGGATCAAGCTAATGCGCATGCGCAGACCTAAATGCGCGTCTCTTCGGAGGCGCGCGTCTGACTGTTTCTATAGAAACCGGTGATACGGTCGCTGAAGTGACGCGATGACTTTACCAGTCGGCGATTGGCTCTTGGCTTTAGAAGGCGGGACTTATTCCGCCATATTGCGCATTACACTTTCTCCCATTCAAAACAATACGAGTGACACGTCTTGTGTTATTCTATAGTCTTTGTTTCAGTGTCTGAGACAGAAATGAAAATATCCAAAGGCAAACCTATTTGTTTTTGTGCATTTCAGTAGACTTAATACAACCAGAGTGAACTTTTTGTGGAAACATTTTCACATATGCATATGTTTGGGTTGCACTTTGTTTCGATAGCCCACTTTAGACATTCTACTAATTATAGGTAACATTGCATCTACATGTCAACTAACTCTCATTATTAATAGACTGTTAGGTTAGGGTTAGTAGAATAAGTTGACATGTACTTGCAAACCTACTTATAGTCAGTAGAATGTCTGTTGAGGGAGCATCAAAATAAAGTGTTAGCAGATTTTAAGCAGACAGTCTAATAATACTCTAATGACTGGTAGATTATATGTACTTGCAAAGTCTAAATTGGACTATTGAAATGGTGTTACCTATATTTGTCTACTTAATGTTTTTGACCTTTATGAGTATGCAAATAATAACATTAGGTAAGCACATTTATAAACTCTGGGTGGAAGTATGTAAAACACTGACAAGATTGTGATCTTAAGTGTGAAAAGCCCAAATATGTTAATATTTGTGAATAAGAAGTTGGACTAATTTTGAAGTTATCTATTGGGTGGGATTGAGTGAGACTGAAAGTTAAAGAGAGAGTGACAGGGAAGAGTCATTTACTTGATCACACCAGTGATTCCTCTGTGTAAAAACAATGACAGAGGTTTCCTGCCTGGCAGACATCATGATATAGATTTTGAGTCACTAATGCGATAACATCTGTAAAACAGACTCCACTATTAAAGTAGACAGAGGCTCCCCAGACGTTCTGCTCCTCGTGCAGTCGAGACTCGAGACAAAGACGATGTTGGCTGCAGTTCAAGTCCTAGAACACCACATTATGACGTGACATTTATATGGTTTCAGGCGCCTTTTAGATTGCAATTGTGAAATCCAATTCACTGTTTCCAAATTTTCAACTGGCACAGCTCTTTCCACAGAAATTTAAATTGAATCTTATCCCTAAAACACTTCCAGTTTGCAGCAAGGTTATAGTTTAACATTTTTAAAAATGCTTTTATTATAATGCGGTTTAATTTTTTTAGTTTGGTATGTTGTTAGGTGCATTTGTTGATTGATTGATTGATTGATTTACAAAAAAAAAAAAAAATGGTTACAATTTCATCATTTTAGTTTGTTTTAGGGTACATTTACATGACAGTGATGCACTAAAAACTGAAACGTTTTTCCTTTTGTGTTTTTGAAGTTTCACATACAGACGACACTGTGAAAAACAATCCGTGCTCACACGGATCCGGACTAAAAATGCTGCATCGTTCATATCAGGCCAGTAGTTGGCACTTTGTAAAGAAACACTACGCGCCTATATACTGAACACACGCATGCACATGATGTCATGGTTTTCACAAATTTGCATTTTTGTAGTATAACCTGACTTGAAATAACACGCTTTAAATTCATGCAGAACCAAGGCTGCATCAAAGTCAGAACTTTTAAGGGGAGACACTACAGGCAAAAACACTGTTTTTTCAGGCACCTGTCAATTTTGAGATTTTGTGCTTTTTGGCTTTTCCTAAAGTGTTTTTTCAGACTAGTGGAAAAAAAAAAAATCCAAAATACACATTTAATTGTTTATTTTATAGCACTTTATCTATTTGCGTCTATAGATTTAAATTACAGTAAATAATTTTAAAGGCTGTTTTCTTAAAATGAGTTTTTTTTCTCCTGCTCTGTTTCAGAAATCTCAACTTCAGCAGAACTTACATACACCAAACTTTACAGTTTTATTCCTGTCTATATTCTAAAGGTTTTTACAGAGGGATTTGTTGATTTGCCTGATTTTATACAACATTTTATTCCTAAAAAAATGGTGAAAATTATTTTTTTTTCTGGCTGTTGATAGTATTTTTTGAATTATGGAGTGATAAAAAGAGATTCCTTATGTAAAAATATTTGAATTTAATATGTCCAAAAACTTAAACGAGAATTTTGAACCTGACGTCATCCAATATTCAGATTTTTGTTATAGAAATGTATGCAAATTAGTGCATATTTAATCAGATAATGCATCATTTGCATATTTAAACATAAGATTTTAGAAAACTTGTAACAAAAAAATGTTTGCAATTTTTAATGCAATCAATCAGCTGGGGAAGTATGGTGATATCTATTAGTTAATTTTTTTTACCCTATTCACCTGGGGTGTCTCGCCTTAAATACACAATAGCAGTTTAATTTTCAGAAAATGCTTATACACTTAAATTAAATGTCATTGGGCATAACATTACTATATCTCCAACTGTTATCAGTATGAGTAACCTTACTAGCGCCTCACATTATACAACCAATGTGATGTTATCTGACATGAGTCAGATTATTCTGCCATGATGAGTGCATGACTATGAAAATTTTCCTCTTAGTTTTCATACACAGCAATAACCCTGGTCTGTGCACTGGGCTTAAAAAAGCTGATATTTCCAGTGTTTCTACATCAATGTTTCTATGTGGTCTAAGCAGTACTGGTTTCATATTACTCTAATAAACTACATCAGGAAGTTAATCTGGCGATATGCTCTCACACTTGAAAAAAAACGACACCGCAAATGCCACAATGCTCCGGGCAGCGAGACAGGAAGTGCTTTAATCAAGGGCTTCCTGTGCTCCTCGCTCTGAGAGGCTTGTTGTGTCTGTGATGCAGTAATGCACTCACCAGCTGTTACTGTAACAGCTGGAACCAGACGTGAGTGTGTGTGTGAATGACATGAGCTGTTAAAACTCCTCTGCTATTGGGGCATACAGTGCTATCACCTCGATCTTAAAAACTAGATTACTCCTCTTTCTATTGTAATAGTAATGATAGTGATCTGCACCTGACTGCCTGGTTGTTGAGACTGATCTTTGAAACTACATTTATTCCGCCTTCTGCTGTAGTAATGATGATAATTATCTGTGCCTGACTGCCTGATTGTTTGTTTTACCTAAGCCTTGCGGTCTTGTTGTTTTTAGCTAAAGATATAGTGTAGATTGTATGCTTGTATAAGATAAAAGATGAAAAATGGTTTGTTTTGTCAAGGTTTTGTGTTCTTACACACCCAGGATGGTAGCAGAGAAACTGCTCTCTTGCTGAACCAGTTTCAGGAAGTTAAACAGAAAGTGGCAAGGTTTCCTTTTACATATTCTTTCAGACTTAAATGCTAATGAATGAGACACTAATGTGAATCAGGTTCACAGGAGCAAGTTAACATGTGAAAAGTGTCCATTAAATGACTAATTACGAAAAGCTCCAGTACACTTCTTACAGGGATGGTCCACCTGGAGCAATCTTAGGGTTAAATGTGTTGCTGACTGGCAAAATGATGATTATTCAGGGTTCGTGCAATATGGGGTTCGAACCAGCAACCTTCCAGTTGCAAACACTTAAGCTTGAGGGTTTTCATGTGGTTATTTTCGGTGGTTATTATTATTAATATTTCATTTGAACAATCCTTCAAGAATTATCACTCATAAGTGCACATTCAAACTGACTAAAATCTCTTTAAATCAGTTTAAATATATATTGATTTTGACAGAAATATACCAATCCGGGATATTTTAGTAGTATTTATACACTATTATAGTATTTATATTTTCAGTTACCATTTTAATCTGTTTTAGTCATTTTTGTGCTTATGTCATTTTTATTAGTTTATTTTTTTCAGTTTGGCTTTTGTTTGTTTTTTAGTTTTAGTAATTTTAGTCCTTCAACTTAAACAAAAATTAGATATTGCTGTAAAATAGTTTGTTTTTCATGTAATTTATATTTCATTCCAGCCTTTTCAATTAATATAAACTGTTTTAATGGTTTGTTTTAGTTAACGATAACACTGATACCAATATTTAATATAATAAGAAGGTGAATTCATATTCAATATAGGGTAAAACTTTATCTTACAGTGTCCTTGTTACACATTACATGTAGTTACTGTAGTAATAACTATGAATTATGCATAATTACATTCAATTAACCCTAAACCAAACCCTAATCCCAACCCTAACCCTATAGACCTTATTCACAGCAGTGCCATCTTTCATTTTTAATGGGAATGAAACCGATCTCTTCAGTCGGTTATACTGTTACTTAATGTGTTTTTGTATTGTTCTGCTAACAAAACACTGCAAAAATATCTTTCCAAGAAATTTCAGTAGACAAAAAACTCCAGAAAACATGAGCTATGGAAAATCATAAGTGATCTAAGAGCTTTATACAGCTTTTTACAGAGGATACCATTGAAAACATGACAACTCTATTCCTCACAGCCTCACTTCTGCCATTGCGCTCTGAATAAGATCTATAGTACATGTAGTTAATTAATACTTGGTACTTAAATGTATAATAACACCATAACACGGATGCCTCAAAACAAAGTTCAACCTAATAGCTATAGACCGGAATTAAGGCCAGTGATAGTGTGAATTTAAAGAGGCCCAATTCACTTTTGAAGAGGACTCTAGTAGTCATTGTGCCACAGGACCATTAACAGGATTAAAATGTATTGTTTTACAGGCCTCAGATTAATCTATTGAAATAGAAACATAATTCTGGTATCGGGGAGTCTTTGAATATCTTGTTGCTGAACACTTATCATCTTATCAGTACCTGCCCAGAAGTCTTGTAATGTATTGGTAATGTAGGGACATTTAAAAAATTTGAATGACTCATGAAGGCCAGTATTGTTGGTTTGGTGTCCATGGCAACACTGTTATTGTTTTTATACCAGCACAGGGCAAAGTGTTGCACCCATCAAGGACAGTGACAGGCTCATTGTATGCGTGTCTGTTTAAGCTTGAGATACTGAAACTCTGATAAGCCTCAATGCAGAAAGACTAATACATTGTTCTGTGTTTACTTATGTATGAGAGGAAAAGCAACAGCAAGAGAGAGGAAGAGTGTGTTATCTGAAGTGGGTCTAGTTGGTTTATCTTAAGTTATTTACAATTTACCAGATGCTTTCAATCCAAAAGTGATCTTCCATATGCTGTTTACAACTAGTTCTCCAACTTAAAATGGGATTAAGAGCCTTGTGCAAAGCTCCAGTTCAACTGTACAGTTTTCGGGTCACCTACATTTATGCATTTAACAGACATGCATGCATTCAAGGTGTACATTTTATCCCTCTGAATCAAACCAATGACTTCGACAATGCTAGCGCCATGCACTACAAATTCAGCCAAAGAAATCAAGGATTGGGATTGAACATGAAACCCTTCATATCATAGAGTCCCTTTTTGGGTCATTGCCCACCTTTACTGTTCTTTTAATAAACTAAATAGGCTAATTTGGTATCTTAGACTAAATTATCTCCCCTGCCTCCAGCCATTTTTCTGTTTTCATCTAATTTTAGAAGAGTAAATTCAGAAGATCATTTGACTGTATTCTAAACATTGATTTAAACGCACAGGAAAAGAGCTGTATATCTGTTTAGATGTAATCAGTACAGTAAAGGCAAACATCTATTTTGGGTTTGTTACGACTATAAATAGAATGTTTAATTTTGTTGGAACTTCCTTTGGTCTTTTATATTTGTTTTCATTCCTTTCGACAAGAAGAGATAATCTTTTGTTAAACACAACAACTTCTTTGCAACTATCTCACATTCTACTAATGTATTTTCACTTCATGGTCTCATGGTATATTTCTCAGAAAATGCTTTTGGATTCCAGACATGGAATTCTTTCATCTGAATTTCTTGACTGAAATTATCAGATCCCCACAGAGGCTTGTTGACAGAATAAGGTTGTTTACAAGGTGTTTGTGAGATCTTGCAGATGTTGCATTGTGAAGACACAGAGGTCACTTTGGAGTGCAAACAGAGCTGAAGTTGAGCAATCACACTTGAAATTGAGAGCAGAGAAATCAGGTCACAGCATCTCTGGTCTATTCTCTGCAATAGGGAGCAAATCCCTTTTTGCACGCAGACCAAAAGTCCCTTTGGATGAAATTACACCTGGCTAACCTTACAGGTGGGAATATGTCTCTTAGGATATACCTTTATGGCCATTGATATATTGAAAGTTTGACTGCATGTCTTGTTATGATGGAACTTATGGCATTATATAACCGTGTCCCATATATTTCATAAGCACAAACCAGCCAAAATAAGGTACTAATGATTTTCTAACAGGCTTTTAGAATGTGTTGTTATTGTTAATTTAAACTAAAACTAAACTAAAACAAAAAAATTATTAAAAATCATTTGCGCTAATTAACTCCATGCAGGCTTTCATGTGTCTTGCACTGAGGAGAGGCTTCCGTCGGGCCACTCTGCCATAAAGCCCCGACTGGTGGAGGGCTGCAGTGATGGTTGACTTTCTACAACTTTCTCCCATCTCCTGACTGCATCTCTTGAGCTCAGCCACAGTGATCTTTGGGTTCTTCTTTACCTCTCTCACCAAGGCTCTTCTCCCCCGATAGCTCAGTTTGGCCGGACGGCCAGCTTTAGGAAGGGTTCTGGTCGTCCCAAACGTCTTGCATTTAAGGATTATGGAGGCCACTGTGCTCTTATGAACCTTAAGTGCAGCAGAAATTTTTTGTAACCTTGGCCAGATCTGTGCCTTGCCACAATTCTGTCTCTGAGCTCTTCAGGCAGTTCCTTTGACCTCATGATTCTCATTTGCTCTGACATGCACTGTGAGCTGTAAGGTCTTATATAGACAGGTGTGTGGCTTTCCTAATCAAGTCCAATCAGTATAATCAAACACAGCTGGACTCAAATGAAGGTGTAGAACCATCTCAAGGATGATCAGAAGAAATGGACAGCACCTGAGTTAAATATGAGTGTCACAGCAAAGGGTCTGTATACTTGAGACCATGTGATATTTCAGTTTTTCTTTTTTAATAAATCTGCAAAAATGTCAACAATTCTGTGTTTTTCTGTCAATATGGGGTGCTGTGTGTACATTGAGGAAAAAAAATGAACTTAAATGATTTTCGAAAATGGCTGCAATATAACAAAGAGTGAAAAATTTAAGGAGGTCTGAATACTTTCCGTACCCACTGTATATATAAAATATGGTAACACTTTATTTGTGTCATTGTTACATGTAATTACTATAGTAATAACTACAAATAATGCATAATTATATGCAACTAACCCTAAACCAAACCAAACCCTACTCCTAACCCTATAGTAAGTACATGTAGTTCCTCCTTAATATTACTCAGTATTTAAATGTAAAATTAGAGTGTAACAAAGACACCTTAAAATAAAGTGTAACCAAAATTGTATTTGTAATATTACACAACATAAATCCCTCAAACATGAATTATGAAACCACTGTAGTCCTTATATAGCATCTTGTTAACAACTTCACAGACTTTCAACAGACTCTTCAAGTAATGTTAACACAACAACCTTTTTAACTCATAAATCGTAACCTACCAAAAGGAAAAAAAAAAAGACGAATAATATGCCTTACAGGTCTACAAATTAAGGTTGCGACAGAACCGATTCATCGCCTGTTGCCTATCTGGATATTTTACACATATAATGATAACAGTTTGTGTCTGGCATGTGGTTATGGGTCATAAAATGGATGGAAACCGCCTCTGTTATATACTAGATATAGCCGTTAGCAGACAGACGAAGTTTCTGACTTACATAAGTTGTCAAAACTGTGTGTTTACCCTGTTGGAGGGAAACCAGCAGCAAATATGTGACTTATAATATTATAGTGTAATCAAATGTAGTTGCCATATTTCAGTGTTACTAAGAAAATGCTTGGCTGAAGGAGAAACAGAAATTTCTTGTAAATCACTTTTATATACAGACTTGCACTCCATTTTTAGTTAAAGAGGCAGTTTGTCTAAAAATAAGTGAGGGGGTCATTCTGCAAATTAGAATTTTTTTTTAGGGTGAACTATCCCTTAAGAATATGGCTTATAATGAAGATAAAATGATCTTCAGGTGACATTTTAAAAGCCTGAAACTCATTGACATGGTAAAGGTCTTCACAAATATGTTTTTCTCCAGAACGGTACAGATAGAAAATGGTGGCCTTGCAGACTGTTTTGGCTGCTGCGTTCACATCTGAAGGTTGTTGAGAAGGTCTCTGTCGTGTTATTGTAAAGCTGGAGAACTGGGAGGACACTGTTTTTGCAGCAGCTCTGAGGAGCGGTTAGATAACTGGCTGTTCTGCTGTAGTTTACGCTTCGCAATGTGCTACTGTGCGGACAGATGCTGAAGTGTTTAGGCAAACTGTTTGTACGCCCGGGCACGTGTGCGGGTAGGAGAGCCGTTGAAGGTGTTACGCAACCATATTGAGGATTTGTGCTGCCATTAATCTGCTAACTGTATCCAGATTTTGGTCTCTGTCTTGTCACTCTTTCTTTGAGTTTTCAACTCTCATTCATTCACTCTCTCTTTGTCTTTCTTTGTTTGTCTTTTTGTCTGGTGTCTGTGTGAGGTGAAATCGGAGATTGTGTGTGACTGGCTGACTCAACAGGTGAGTAAGGCAGAATTTTGCTCTGAGCCATGGCAGTGTTCCAGTGAGGGGAACCTTTCACACGCAAACCCTGCATCGCAGCACTATAGTGTATCATACACACCACATTCACTGATTGTACGGCTTATGTTTGACCATCAGTTCAGTAATGGGAAGTCAACATCTTTATACATCATGACCTTTTGATATTAAGGAGATAAAAAAATATCAAGGTCATGTTAAATCCCAAAATAAAAAAGTTTAAAAAATTGTAATACCATTGATTGATTTTTATTTATTTTTTTCATGACAATCACATTTTATGACTCAAATTCCACTCAAAACCATTTTTTTTCACTCAAATTACTATATTGTCAAAGAAGTCATTCTTATAACCATTTTTGTCAACTGTATTTAAAATACAACAAAATTAGTAACTATTGTTTTACAAAAAAAAAATCTGTAATCATAAATTAAATGCAGTACAGTAAATACTATCGTGATGTGTAAGTATTTAGCAAATGAAATATAGAACTTTGCACTGAAATAATTTTAATTTATATATTTGTATTTAATATATACAAGCAGTACAATAGAAATACTACCAATATGTGTAAATGATTTTTACATTTTTTTTTTTTTTAATTTATTGAATTTAATTGACATGCAAAATTTATTTTTGTTCTTTTGTGAATTATGGCTTGTTCTTGACAGGTTATGTGAGCTCACCTCTTTCTTCATCAATATATCTATTTTTATTGACTGTTTAATTTAATGATTTGTCCTCTTTTTGCCTCTCTCAGACCTCCACTGTCTGTCCTGCTTGATAACTCTTGTTTTGCCTCTATTGGTTTGCTTTGAGTGTCTCTGTGTTCTTTGATCTGTCTCGCAGCTCTGCTGTTTTCACTAAATTATGGACAGGAGAATTATCTGCCTTCCTAGCAATGCATGATGGGAGGCATTCTGGGAATCACTGCTGTAGGCTGAAACATTTCAAAGCATAGCAGATGACTCTGCAGTTCAGCTCACTGACTGCTGACCGCATCCTCAAACAGAGACAACACTCACTTTCACACAAACACTAGCATTGACCAGAGAATGAGTATACACCACAATGACAGCTCAGCGTAATCTCTTTCTCTCAAAGGAAGTACGCTGACCAATCCCTGATAATTCAGATGGCATCATCTTATCACACTTTAGACCTTTAACTCTTGGAAATAACATTACTGTCACTCTGTTTGGGCAGTTAAACTCTGCAGGCAAATAAGATGACCAAAGGGTTACTCGTTCACTATTCCCTACAGTGATTGGAGCTACATAGTGCACTATATAAGGAATAAGGACTGATTTTGGACACAGCTTGTGTTTACAGATCTACGAGTAAATTGCTGTTCTAAGGAACCCAATCTCAGGTGTCGTTAATCTACTTAATGCTGAGCAGTATGCAAGGAATGAGGAAAAAATGAGTCTGAAAAGGTCTGTTCATGTGTGAATAAATACAACTTGTGTGACTCTCTGTTAAAAATTGTGGTTGTGAAAACAGTCATATTTGTTGTGACTGGTCAACTGACACTTTATTAAGACACCACTTGGCTAGTGGCCTCCAAGAGTTTAAGATCCCTGCTTTACGGCCACACTTTCATTTAAAAAAGAATAAATAAATAGTTGAATTTGCTGTTCTAATGGCCAAAAAGCTTTCAGACTCTTTGGGCTCCTGGGTTTACATGAAGGTTTCTGAGAAGGAGAAGTAATGATGTAAGTTTTAGTTGAAGTGTTGGTTCAGGATGCAAGGTTAGCATCCTGGATTAATTTTGAGAATGCGCTTGGCTTTAGGACAGCTGTTGCTGTAATTTAAATAAAGACTGACAAAAATATGTACCTTGAATGCAATATAAGTCGCTGGATAAAAGCATCATCATTTATTTATTTAAAATTTAGTTTATGGGTTGCTGCCTAATAGCCTTGTGGGCAGCACGCCGACATATAGTGCAGTTGCGCTTCGGGCATCCTGAGTTTGAGTTCAGCTTCATGGACCTTTTCCGATCCTGTCCCTCTTTCTCTCTCTCTCTCCAGCTTCACTTTCTGTCAACTTACTATCCTGTCATAATAAAGGTAAAATACCAAAAATACATCTTAAAAAAGTAATTTTTCATGACAAAATGCACATGTACTAATCTGATTCATTTTATTTCACTAGGACCTGCTTTCACAGACAGGGCTTAGATTAAGCCAGGAGTAGGCCTTAGGTCAATTAGGAAATTTAAGTAGCTTTTTAAAAAAGTGCCTTAGAAAAAAAAAATACATTACTGGTGTGAATCTTGAGACAAAACAATGGCACTGACATATTTTAAGATATGTCAGTGTAAGCTGCTTTCAGTTCAAATACCTCAAACATGCATTTTAGTCTGGGACTAGCTTAAGTCTTGTCTGGGAAACCAGGGGTAGATATGCAGAATTAAGTTGTTGAGCAACAAAACTACTACAGTAACACCGAAAATTTCTCTTAAATGGAACCTAAACTCACTTTTAGGATTTATGTTATTTTTTTTTTTTTTAAAAGAGGATAGTTTCAATATCAGGTGAAAGACTAGAGAGATTTTGGAATGGGAAGATGCTATACATAATATATATCTATTCAAAGAGAGAGATGAGCACCTGCTGACATGGCTGAGATCTGTTCAGTCTTGTCTGTTTGCATTGTGTTCACATCAGGAACACATAATTTGAGCTTCAGGACTGCTTCTTCCTCCTTTGATGTTTTCCATGAGAGAGATTGAGTGTGTTGGCCTGGAAGAAGCTTAGTACCACTTGTGTAACACACCTTCAGACCCTTGAGAGAGAGATAGAGAGATTCCTTTGAGGTTGCTGTCGGTCTACATTTTTGAAAAAAAAAAAAAAAATCCCTGACTGTGTAAAACTCAGAGATTCTCTTCATTTTCCTGTATTTTGAAGGCCCTCGGGGCCCTCAGAACAGACAGATTGGAGTCAGTGGAGGCTGAGGTCACAGGAGAACAATAGTGCAAGGTCTTCGTCACTGTCTAAAGCTCTAAATCTGTTTCAACAGGAAGAGAGAATGATTCTCTTACAGGGAAAACAGACCCCCCAGTGCTGTGTTTAATTTGGACCTGGTTCAGTTAACAGACATCTCTCTGTCCGACTCCACCCAGACCTTTAATCCCCCCTCCTCGCCACACACAATTACAACCTCAATCGCAACATCTCTGAAACTTCTAAATTTGGCTCTCTTTTTCTTTCTTCTCAAGAAATTGCATAACTAATGCCTGTATTTGTAGATTATAGTGGTTGAGGATGCTATGGTAGTGGAATGGGTGGTCTGCTGGCAGTGATCATAGTTTCAGTAGAGTTTTGTCTGTTTTGTGGTGGATGTTGTGTGCCAGAAGTGCAATTAAGAGGAGCAGAATGTCCGTTGTTTATGAGGTGATGCTGTCAGCCCTGCCTGTACACTTACACAATCATGAAACTGACTAAAACTGTTCACATCAAACTCTTTCTACACAAGTTAAAAAAGATTCAAATGTTTTCTGTTGTCCAACCACCTTATTTTTTGTATCTGGGAATATAACAGAAAAAAAATAATGATAAAATAGAATATTTCATGATATATTTAATCAATTTTAAAAAATTACAGTAATAGGAGCATGAATAAGACATAAAGTCTATTTATGTGAAATGAAAATTGAAATATGAGAGGAAAAAGGCATGTATGTTTGCACACCCCAAGGCATATTTAATCTTATGATGAAATTAATGCATTATGAAATGTTGCGATTAAAATGAGCATATGTGAGCATAAATAAGAAATTGTTATCATATTTTGTTGTATTTTTGTGAGTATTTTTTTGGGACTTTTTGCACATTTCATTGCACTTGTATTAATTGCAGCATTTCATGTTTTTATACATACACACTGTAAACCCGAATATACAAAAATTTGTGGTAATCAGTTACATAATTTTTTTTTTACGTTAAGAAATTAGCTGTTTTAACTGAAAGTAACTTGCACTGTCATATCCAGTAAAGTTTTTTTTCTATAGAATGTTTATAAAAGCTATTTAAATGTCCTAATTGAACTAAGGCCTAATCCTGACTTAGGATAAACCCTGTCTGGCCGAAAAGTTTAAGTAAGCAGAACTAGCAGATTTTTATTTTGTACTTATACATTTTAATATCTCTTAACTTGAAAGATTTGAGTAAGCTAATTCATATGTTTAACTTGAAATTATCATGTAATCTCAACTTGAATATTTTCAGTAGTGGAAACTTGGCTGCTTTAGCTAATTCAGTAAATGCTAACTTGCTAATTGGTGACACAATACTTAAGCATAGCATAGCAATGAACATAAAAAAAACATTATATAACACTTAATTTTAGCATTTATTCTCCGTTTAAAGTGTCATGCCAAAAGCATGCTGGGAAATAGCCCAGTTTCAGGTAAATTTAAGTTTGTCTACATTAAAAGAAACAAGTTCATAGAACTCAAAACAATGAAACAATTTAGATTACTTAAATGTCAGTTTATAAAATAAAGAACTTTATAAATTAGAACTTAATTTTATTTTATAAATAAAGTTCTAAATACTCATTTTATTTTAGTTTACCCAACTCAAAATTTTGAGCATTAGGGTTTACAGTGCATCCATATATACAAGTTTTTATAATATTCTAAATTATATCCATTTAATGTGATATTTGTATTATATGAGATATGTACATTTAAAGATATTTGATACACAAGAATTTTCTGAAGGTTTTTGTCACATGAACAACCAGAACTATTCTAGTCTCGACAACCTTGTGACACAAAGATCTTGGTTTATTTTGACTTGAACATGAATGAAAGTAATGACTTGTGATTGTAGTTCAGATCACAGATCAATTAATTGAGTGAGTGAATCATGATTCAAACCAATAACAAGGAGCTTAAAGCATTGTTCTCTCTATAGAGGTCCATTGAATTTAAAGTTGTGGAGAATTGCAAAGTTTAATGTTAAGCTACTCACAAGTCTCTGGTGCACAGGTGAATGAAGACCAATAGGTCCAATAAGTGTTTTGTTATTCTACGCAAACTTATCAAAAGATAAGGCTCTACACATACAAAGTCTCACAAGCCTGCGCACAGTGGATTCGCTCGAAGATGCAGTCAAAATCCATGCACTATGTTACATAAGGCAAAGGTAACATTCAGGGGAAGATAGTGTATAAGACGTGGGCTACGTGCACTTTTTGATATTCCAGATGGAACTCTGAATGTTTGTGTATGGACATTGAGGGGCTAATTCTTGTGACTGTACTGATGGTGGATGAAAACACAACATAGGCCAAAGGTCTAGCCCAAAACTAAGCTGCATCTTTAGATTTTTCTAAGCCATCAGGTATTCAGGGAGGAAATTAAAGTAAAGCAGACTCTGGTTTCTTTTGTAATAAAAAGCATAATTCAACTTGACTGAAGCCACAGAACATTGTGTTTTGTGCAATAGTATGTGGCGAAAGATGTATTACACAATCAAAATCCTTCCTCGTAATGTACCACATGATGTCATGCTTCTAAATTTGGTCTTAACATGCACAAATTTGAGCTGATTTTACTTGACTAAATGAAAACAAAAGACTAAAATTATAAGTTAGGTCAGCATGTTTCAGTTAGTGTTATACATCACCATTTATTTGAGCAGAGAGAATAATAGATAATACTGGCTTAATGTGATCCTCTAATTGCCACTGAGTGTCAATGGTCCTGAAAGAGTAAAAAAAACTTGATAAAAGCATATAACCTCTATGAAACCTCAAGATTTTTTCTTCTAGTACACTAGAAAGCCAACCATTATAGTAATATTAACCTTTCCATTTTCCATATCCGTCAGTGTGCTTCAACTGGGCAGCAGCCCACTAATGAAACTAGATTTGCGTTTCCACAAGGAAATACAGATACTTGCAAAGCAGCAGATTATTTTTAGACTTTGCTTAAATTTTGCCATTGCAACTTTCCAGTGTAATTCTTCCAGAAAGACTATACTCGCAATCCAGTATGGAAATAAATGCACAAAAAAAAGGCCTTTTTTTTTATGAATTTTTTGGGGCATCATTAACTATGCACCGATTCATGCTGCAGCCCCTTTAAATGCTCGTGCTTGCCTTAACCAGCATAAACAAAGTTTACAAAGTAGCTAATATAACCCTCAAAATGGATCTTTAAAAAGTGTTCATCATGCATACTGCATGCATGTGTCGGATTATGTGAGTATAGTATTTATTTGGATTTTTACGTTTGATTCTGAAGAGTTTGAGGTTTTGCTCCGTGGCTAAAGCTAACATTACACACTGTTGGAGAGATTTATAAAGAATGAAGTTGTGTTTATGCATTATACAGACTGCAAGTGTTTAAAAATGAAAATAGCAACAGCTCTTGTCTCTGTGAATACAGTAAGAAACGATGGTAACTTTAACCACATTTAACAGTACATTAGCAACATGCTAACGAAACATTTAGAAAGACAATTTACAAATAGCACTAAAAATATCATGTTATCATGTCAGTTATTATCGCTCCATCTGCCATTTTTCACTGTTGTTCTTGCTTGCTTACCTAGTCTGATGATTCAGCTGTGCACATCCAGACGTTCTGCCCTTGTCTAATGCTTGAACATGGGCATATGCAAATATTGGGGGCGTACATATTAATGATCCCGACTGTTACGTAACAGTCGGTGTTATGTTGAGATTCGCCTGTTCTTCGGAGGTCTTTTAAACAAATGAGATTTATATAAGAAGGAGGAAACAATGGAGTTTGAGACTCACTGTATGTCATTTCCATGTACTGAACTCTTGTTATTTAACTATGCCAAGATAAATTCAATTTTTAATTCTAGGGCACCTTTAAAAAAAATTTCATGCCTACAAGAAGCACTGCACTTCATACATTTTAAAATTGTTCATCGACTGCACTATCATTAAGTGCTTTAGTCATTATGCTGTCTAAGTATTAGCAAGATATGCACGCATTTTCTGTAACTATGAACTATGCAGTTCATTGTTATGTAATTGTCTCAAGCTGAGAGTACAGTAGGTGTGGTCCTCAGATTTGACAACAATTGACAACAAAACGGTAAACAGCAGTAACTGCAGATATTGATGTAGGCCTAGATTCTACAACACAAGAACAACATAGAAACTCTGTAAGAGTTAAATTATGAAACCTGGGAGGAGGAGTTAAAGATAAATATAATAAATATCTCTCTTGTGTGTATATAAAAGTATAAAACTGTATAAACCGTGTCTGCTAAATGTAATTTTATACAAAGCTTAAAAAAGTATAAAACTGTATAAACCGTGTCTGCTAAATGTAATTTTATACAAAGCACAGAAAGGAAACCAATGTATCCTGATGGTCTTGTAATGTTGCAATCCCCCTTGAAGAGGGGAAAAATGAAAATGGGAGTTTCCCTGGAACGGCGTACACCTCACTGACAGAACTGACTCATAATTTGGCCGTAACTCCTGTCAGGAATAGATCCTCTTGCATAAGCTGAAAATTTCACAAACAAAATCTGTAAACAAATCACAATTTATGCAATAAGTGAAATTTGGGAACATATCATTCAATTGATGGAAATCTTGATTTGATCTCTTTGGCGATCAAACTTGTTGACCCCCTTTGACCCATCTTGGATAATGTTGTATGATTGACAATTGGGGTGCATATATACTACACAGAGGTGTTGCCAAAAAACTGACTTGCCTTAACGGGACATTATTTGAAGGACCATAAAACAAAAATGTGTAACACTTTTTTCCCCTTCTTTTATATGATAATTATTATAGCGAAAGAGAAAATTACTGGCGAGAGTCACCAGCATGAACACTACGGCTCATGTGAAGCCTGTGCTCTATCCAGATTGGGCCATTTTGTTGGTTATGCTTAGGGTTTTGTTCCCGAATGTGATCTAGCATGTGAACAATATAAGAAACAGGAAGGATGAATAGGATGTTACTTTGACAAGTACTGTGTGATTCATAGCATTAATACGAAGTTGACACCAGTTCCCAGCTTTAACTCGGAAGTTAAGGTTTTGCATTTCATGCTATTCTTTTCTGTAGCACCTCTGGGTGAATGAAGTCATGTTCTGTCTAAATAAGCCATTCAAAGTGTCTCAGAGTGGGTATTTGAGTGCCGAATAAGTGCACGCTAGCTTATGTCAGTCAGTCTTTGACTCTCCTCTTATCAGCAACTCAAGTTAATAAGTTGACTATTGTGCTGCTTGTCCTACATATTTTGCTTATGTCTGAAACTGAAGGCAGCTGGCTACTCAGTCAATGACCTAACATGCAGAGTTTGTGTATGATCGTACTGCCAAATGAAACTGGTTCAAACAGGCTTCCAAGACACCATAACATTGTGGCTACTGATCTAGAACAAATTCAGGTGAGCTTTAGGCCGTTTCCACCTGGTATTAAGATGCGTTTTGGTCGATCGGGTCACAAGTGGACAATGCTAAATACAGGTGTAAAACGTTTTGAGCTTGTCCACTTTCGACCACTTCCAGAGGCAGTCGAAAACGCATTCGACCGGATTGCTTTTGTAGTAGAAGCACTCATGTGATCGAATGTGTTTGAACAGCCACTATGCCTACTAACCTAATGCGTAAACATTATGGAAAGTGTGCGCTAGCCAGGCCGGATTGAAATTTTGTCAGCTGAAGACCCAAGTTTGGTTTGAAGAGGAAAAATGTACCAAGCACAATGTTCTCTCACCATTCCTGATATCTTCACAGTGTTCACCGTGGTATTGCGGCTATCAGAGCAGAAATGATAGCTGATGCTCTCCGTATGTTTTTCTGTCATCTCCGGCCGCGTTCATATGTGAATTCTGAGAGCTTATTTTGTCCATTAGATGGAAAGATCTGAAAAGGCCTATACATTTACCCACCCATAGACCCTCCCCTTGAAGAAAGTGAATTAAAAACGGATTAAAACACCAGGTGGAAACAGGTATGTCTCTCCCTCGTCCACTTGTGATCCGATTGACCTTACAGGGCCTTATACAGTAAGATGCAACCGAGCAAATATTTAATATCTACAATGCTTATTGTTGATAGAAATTGAATAAATCTTTGGATTTCGCTCCGTTGGACACCATTTTTTCCCTTTTGAATCCAACAATCCTGTGCATGTAGGTTGGTGGTTGAAGTTCAAAAACTGAAGGCATCTTATTAGTGTGCAAATACTGAATTTGGATGCCTTGCTGCCTTTTTCAGACACAAACAATGTATGGAAGACAACAAAAAAGACATCCAAACCACATCTGAGCTTTAATGGATTCATCAGCCTTTTTTGTTCTGCTGTGCCTTTAGGTTAATAATAGTGATACTCTGTATATAAGTGATACTTTGTACTTCAAACTCATGATCAAATAACCGTCACCTGAATGAAATCACAACCAAGGTCTAATTTCCCGAATGCATGAAGACGTAATCCATACTGAAGATCTATTAAGCCCAAGGTTTGTGTCGCTCAATCACCACCTATAACAATGTGAGGACGTTGACCTATTAGCAACTTATTGCAAGATTTAGTCTCCATTAGTCTTTGTCAAACATTACATAACCCCAATCATCGAAGAGACACAGGTGAAGACACATTTGCTTATGTAACCATAATGATTTAGGAGCCAAGGAGCAAAGAGTCCTTTAAACTTGTTTAGACACTCAAGGGGGTAGGTGCTAATTCAGTGGCTGTTTAGACATGTAGTGTGTTTCAGGACCTTCGTTGCCATAACGTTGGGCTGTTTTCACACAAAATTAGATCGAAATGTTGTTAAATTAGGAAAGGTTTTATGAGGTCATCCTCTCCCAGACCCCTTGTGACTGCATCTGTTCGCAGTTGTAAACTGACCATCATCATCTGTTTGTTTGAGTTCCTCCCAGTAGACTCAATAAATGCTGTGTTTCCTCCCGTACAGTGAGGAACAATGTACGGGAGTGTTGCTTCACAATACAAACCCCCTTTATGTTAACACAAATTGCTCGTAAATGTGTACGACCATTCGTTGACCCCCGGAAAGGTCATGTGTCTACATTATTAGCATTTATTAAAGTAAATCAGCGACAGCAGGCAGCCTCCCCGGGCAAAATGAACGAATGTTTGGAGAATTCCGTTATCCCTAAAAGGCAGACGTGAGGCAATTTCTCCATAAAACCTGAACCTCCTAAAAGTGGCCTTGCCAAGCACAGAAAGGCCATTTTGTGCATTTAAGAGCCAAATGACTTAATGCACATAAAATCAATCCATGCTGTGAACTCATTGGCTGAGATTAGCTTTAAACAAGAACCGATCGCATTCTTGGGACCCATCGTCAGTGTTCACACACTAGCTCTCTGATTGACCGTCAGACAAACAAAAGCGATCGTGTGTTATTCGTATCCAGACTCCAAAGCGCATCAGCGGACGTGCTAAGTGACTCCTGACAGCCCATTTGTTTTGGGCCTCCCACTAAAGAGATTATCAGAGGCAAATACCATCAGTGAAGGGGGTTCGTGGAGATAAATGAAGGTATTTGTTTAATACAGACTGACTTACTTTATGCAGCTGCCAAGATCTAGATGAAATGGAGAGGGGGGGTTAAGGCAGTGGAGCTGGATAAGACACAGATTCGGTATATGAAAATCATCCAAACGCTAAAAATGGAAGATGATTTAGGCATGTCGCCCACATTGGGGGATTTGTTTAAAGTGCTTTTGAGTGATTCATTGTCAACGGAGAAAAACCCAGAAGTAGTTCAACTAATTAACCTGCGTGTGAGTGAATTTGTGTCTGTATGCTTATTGAGTGCCTGTCTACCTGGAATTTATGGAAACGTTTCCATGATATCTTTCTCATAATCACATCGGCATGTGTTATACATTTAGGTTTCGTAACGTCTCAGAAATGCTTTTGGAAAACTTTATGCTTTGTAGTGCAGAACAGCAATTCACATCAGAAGAAAGAGGAAACTCTGGTGTCAGATGCAAATCTTACACAGACCTTTATTGTTCTTAATAGTTGATTTTTACACCACATACTGTACATACAGGCCACCACAGTCCTTCTCAATACTGTACATCTATTCTTCTCAGTTACAAACTTTTTACAGACATTTCATTTTGAAGTGGTCATAACATTCTTTAACCTTCTTTAACAGTTCTTTCTCCTAAACATACTTTTCATCTTTCTTTCTTCTCAAAACAACATCTTGGCTTGTTACCAGTGTATCAAACCTTCCTACTTCATGAAGACACTACGAAATAAAAATAACAGCACACCAAAGTCCATGGATGGTTGCTAATATCGAGTAGCGCCAATAAAGTAGTCCATCTAGTCATTTCCAACTCTATTCCAAAGTTTCCTTCTAAATATCACGTCAACATTTCTCAAGCCCTCATTCAACATTCAACTTCTCTTCTATGCGACTGTCCATTCTACGTCAACTTTCTGCTTTGACAAGCATGTACATGCACTGGGCCCTCATGATAATGCAGGCAGGACTCAACAAGTAAAGCTCCATGCAAGATGCTACATTGAAATATTCATCCATCATTTTCAGGGGTGGAAAACAAATATGGCTCAGGTTTGATTTTTGCATTAACAAAATAGCTAATTTTCCAATGGGAAACTAAAAATCATACTGCTACCAAACATAGCATTTTTGTCTTGATAAAAAATTATACCATCTGATTTAAATATAAAATGGAGCTGATAAAATATCTGTTTAACGGGAATGTACTTGTAAGACTTGCCTTCCAGTAGAGTGAGAGTGAATCAGACTTTTACAAAGTATTCATTACTTTCGATATTTCGTCTTTTTTTCTCAGTGGGTATTCTTCCCTTCTAAAAGCTAAACAGTGCTTTTAATAAAACAAAAAAGAGCTACAGTAAATATCTTATTGAGAAGTTTAAAAAAGTATAACTTTAATTACAAAAAAAAAAAAAAAATTAATAAAATAAACAACAAAAAACATGACCACACTAACAGTAAACAAGACTAGATGTGATCTTGCGTTTTCACACAAATCAACATGGTGATTTAAAATGTGTGGGATATCTTCAATCTTCAATCCCTTGAGATCCACACACAGTCGTCTCACAAATACTGTCTTTCTGGTACTGGTGTGGCCCATGTGGACCTGGGAGGGTTTTTGGGGGAGGGATTTCGTAATAATAGCTGCCATTGTGGACAGTAACACAAAAACACTGCTGTAGAAACACACACAGTCTATACACACACATAAATACAAGTCCTCCGCACTATGCCACTCCATCTACACCCTGGGATAGCTCAGTCTTTACACCATGGTCTCTTTCCTCTTGCCCAGCGAGCAGAGTGAACGCTTGTCCTTTTTAGATTTGCGGGGCAGGAAGGGGGCGGAAATCGAAGATGATGAAGAGGACGAGGAGAGGGTGGAGGTTGCGGAGGGTGTGGGGCTGGGGGGCTCCTCGGATCTGGGGGAGGAAGGGGCGGAAACTGCGGCCCGCGGACAGTTCTCATCCATCTCTTCCATATGGATGATGGCGGAGACTGAAGAAGAACGCCGTTTGGTGCAAACCTCGGTACTGGCAGGGGTGGTCAAGGATTCGTTCTCAGGGAGCGGTGAATCTTTCTGGGTTGACATTGCGCTGCGAAGGCAGTTGAGCCACTGTTGCTTGTGGAAGATGTCATTGACCTGGAGTGTGTGGGACTGACCCTGAGATTGGTCCTGGAAGCGGACCCGGAAGATGTTCTTGGCTACGGGGGGGGAAAAAGATTCAAATGAGCAAAAGGAAACAAAAAAATATGACTGAAGGAAGTGGTGTGATCAGCATGACACTTGGAGGCATTAACCTTACCTTTATCTGCGTTGCTAAAGGCCCCTCGGAATGAGCCGCCCATGCGAACGTCTCCGTCCTGAAGGTCTTCCAATACGAGATCCTGCACTGGAATTGGCTGGCGGTACACTTGGAAACAATGCCGATCATTCCGCGTCACAGGCCTGGTCAAGACTAGAACCTCCGTGAACAGAAACACGTGCAACTTCTAAGGGGAAGAATGGAGGAAAAAAGAGGGCAAAGAAAAAAGAAAGGTCTGGTTATTGACATGTTGTTTGAACGTTGGACTGATTTGCAAGTATTAACAGTTTTCTCTCCTGGCGCTCTTAAAGATTCCCCTGTCATTGTGTCATGTGTTTGAGAGATAAAGGGAGCCAATTCCTTCCCTCCGATGGCCTTATTTGGAATATGGTGGCTTTTGTGTTTATATATCGAGAAAATAAAAGACAGAAGTGATTTGCCCCCAGCAGTTCAGGCTGTTATGGGTGTGTCTGTGTGGAAGACAAAAACTCACCGTGCCACTTTTGTTGCGAAGTTCACCGTGGCAAAGCAGGCTTTTGCACTGCTCTATGCGTGGGTCTTTCTGTCTGTCATCCAAATATTCCAGCTTATCGATATAGTATTGACATTCTGACTCTCCTTTCTTCATGTTGATGTCAGCCAACACAGCCTGAATAATGCTTATCTGAAGAAGAGGACCAAATGCAGCATTAACACCAAATTTCACCTGAACAACTCAATTTTGAAAGCCTACAGTTGATAGATGGTTGTTTGTACTTACCGCCTGCTCAAGACTTGCTGTGTCTGGATGATCTGGTGGTGTGTGTCTTAAAATCTCTTTCAAAAGAAGGGGGTATTTGACCAATCGTGAACGAGGAATGTCCAAGAAGCTCCACAAGTCTAGTTTCCTGCTGAAAGGTGACTCAAGACAGCGCTGTAGGAAGTCCTGAACTCTTGGGTCCTGTTTCTTCTGGTCAAGCAAGGCTTTGGCAGCTAACTGGTTACTGCAATATGCCCTGTACGCATTTAACCTTGGCAGCTGTAGAAGAAAAAAAAAAGTTAATCTTAACACTCTTGCAATGCTCAACAATAATGTGCATTTCATAATAATATAAAGACAGCAAAAAGATGCTTACCCAGTTCACAACAATCTTGCCGATCTGTCCCACTGTGCCATCTGGGCCTGTAGCCTTCTCCAACTGAGCGAGAATATCTGATCAGGTAAAAAAAATGAGTGAGTACTACTGGTCATTATCATCACTAAAATAAATAAGATGTCTGGGTACGATATCTACCTTCATGAAGAGGAATATAAGCATCCAAGTCTCCAAAGATGGCTGTCAGCTCCTCCTCAGACATGATAGAAAGTTTCAGCATGGGGTCATGGTACGCCTGGACACACCAAATGAAAAATTAGTAAATAATAGCTACAGCTTCTAATTTTAAAGAGAGAGACATTTTTGGCTATAAATGGAGGGAGGAAGCCAGCCAATGTGTCTAACTCTGAAAGCACAGCCAAGAACTTATTTGGTCTATTTGCTTTGAATGTTCCAACCAAAAATCAAAATGGACAAACCTTTCGGGCTAACTTCAGGTCTTCAATCAGGTCTTGTTCTCCCCGAGACAGCTCAAAAATTGCCTAGAGAGACAAAAACGAATGGTCACATTCATAACCAAGAAGATAGTTCAGGTATTTTTAGTCAAGGCCCTACACATCCGTCTGATTCTCTCTTTGGTGGGAAATATTTGAGGGGCTCACAGTTTGCTGTAATGTCTGATTACTAAGTCTAGTTGTGAATGAGAGGTGGGGGCTTTGTGCGTCAGAATGGCCAGTCTGTGTTAGCACTGTACGTCTGACTCTGAGACAGCAAAATACAGCCAGACTCTCTCTGCTCCATTCCATTGCGTGCCGAAAACACATGCCAAAAAAACACAGCCAGACCGAGAGAGGTAGAGCGATGGAGAATAAAAACAGAGGGAAAGAAATAACAGGGCACTTTCCAAGCCCCAGGCCCTTTGGGTTTAATAAGTCACACAGTCCTGATTCAGTAGCGTCTGGCAGGGAGACTAAGAGTGGATTTAATAGTCTGGGTTTTTCAGTGCCGTCTGGATTCTGTAGTTCCGACTGTACTCACCTCTTGTCTTTTAATCTCTTTGGTGGAAAAGGTTCCTTTCTGGTGGACATCTAGAGTCTCAGACCAGAGCGTGCTGTTGCGGCGTTTGGGTGGCGTGGGAGCCGCGGCCTTGCTGCAGGGCTTCTGCTGGGGCACGCCCGGAGACCGCCCATCGCCCCGGAATGAGGCCTGGAGGGTCTGGCCGAAGCGTCGGACGGCCCCATTCTTCACGGGAGAGATGAGGTTCGCCAGCGAGGTCACTCGGCCGAGAGGCCGCACGCGCTTAGTACAGGGTTCCTATGAGACACATGGATGAAAATAAACGTTAAAACTTAATCACCCCCTACTGACCACAACAGATTCCTTAGTGCTTCATTAAATGCACAACTGCCAATACAAGAAGGCTAAAGTTGAGACCACAAGTTGCTGCCTCACTTAAACAGTCACAGAGTCACATGATACACTCAGGTCATATTGAGGTCAGGATGATTGGTGTTTCCTGGGCGACAGACAGCTAGGGCGGAAGCTCCAACCTCTGGAGTTAGCAGCTGTTAAGGCCATCACGTGAGATTGACCCTCTCAGCAAAAATATCTCTCTCTGTATATATATATATATATATATATATAAAATACACACATAAAAACACGAACAAAACCCTCTCTGACTGCAATCCTGGACACCCAGGGTTCAAGAGGCATGATTGGAATGTAGGAGACTCCAGTCAGCTGTCCCATGCTGATGACCCACACACACTCAACATTATGGCCTAACTATAGCAAACAGGTCTCCTAATCAGAGCTGTTGTTCACTTAACAGAGACAAATTTTCTCTTTCAAGGGGAAGTTTGAGAACCATTGGTTGTGTATTTATTTGGGTCAGAGAGACCACCATGGTGAGTTACAGATTTGACCCAGGCCTTGTAAACAGGGAACACTCTACCCTACTCTTCTCTTCTCTTTCTTCCATTAAGAGCTGTTTATGGTTTCGTGTTGAGGCAGGCCCTGTAGCCTTTGCGTGAGAGATACAGGCACACCTGAACCCCCTGGAAGAGGGGGAGGTGAGCACACTCAAACCCTACATCCATAATGTCTGGGCCTCCAGCCAACCTCAACAGACCTGAGAGGGGAGGGGGAAATCAAAGCAAAACAGATCTGAGATGTTGATCCTACACTCACTCTAGAGATATGACTGAAAAAACTTCTACTGTTCCTGGAACAATGTGAGCCTTGTTGTCAAAAAGTGTTTACGTCTTTCAAGCGGAGGGGACAAAAAGCACTATGTGCTTGGCACTTTTTAAAATGCACATTTCAATAGATTTTCCAGTGCTGGATGGCTTTCCAGCTGCTTAAAATATATAAAAAGGGATGTGTTATTCTCATCTTGGCAAAGTGAAACCAAACCATTCCCCTGACCGGCAGAGACAGCTGCCGAGCAGATCTACAACTTCATTTTAGTAGGAACTGCAACTGTGGCCCAAGCCCAACTGGACTTGGCCGCCTAGTTCTGCCCGCCTACCCTTCCTCCGCTGTAAAACATCATGCAAGTAAACATGAAGACCACATCTGAACCTTCTCCAACGGTGGCCAAAAACACAAGACGTTAGGGAGATTGAATGCAGAGGAAGCAGTCTGGCTCAAACTGAATTCAAAAGGGCACAGCAGTACCAGTGTGAGCGATTAGTGGCTCTACGCAAATAATCAGTGTTGCTGCTGCCCATTGTGCTCTTCCTGCTGTTTAGGGAAACCCTGCAATAACAAACACTCCTGTTCTTGCTCTCTCTCTCTTTTTTTTAAAAAATTATAGATTATCTTGTGGAAAGGGCAACAGACAGACAGATAGACTGATAGTGTGGCTATTTCTGGTTGTTGACTTTTTTTAGGGACCCCCCTGGAGAGTTGGATTGGGAGAACTTAGCAGGGGGAAGCCTCCCCCACAGGAACTAAAGTTTAGACTACTGCTGCTGTGTAACAGTTTGTTTGCTTATCTAAACTTTGGAGACATAATTGTCACTAGAAGTTGGCTAAATGTGATGTCCCCAAAGGGAATTTTTTTTTTTTTAACCTCAAAAGGTAAAACAAAATTAAGTTTAAAAAAAAAAAAAGTATACAAAAAATCTAAGATTCTTTTAGGAGTATGGTTCTAAGGAGTCTTAAGTCATTATAATTAGCTGTACATAAAAACAATGGAAGTCTATGCTATTGTTTCTGTTCTTTCATCAAAATCCCTCTGATGGACAGATTAGATTATTTAAATCCTTACTGGCAAGCCAAATCAATACAACTTATTGTTTGATTGCCAGGCAATCAAACAATAAGTTGTGATTATAAAACTTAAACTAAGCAATGCCCCTCTGCTTTGAGCCACAACTTCCTAAAAATCTCCTGATTCATTCATAATTTGCTACTTCTGCTTTAGCCTTCCCGACAACTAAACCCTTTCTGTGACCACTTCCGAATCAGAGTTGAAACCGCAAATAGGAATAGCAGCCTGCCGAAGAGAAGTAAAATTAAAGCCTCTTTCTGGGTCTTGAATATGTTTCTAAATGCTCAGAGCAAGGCTCAAGTATACCTGGGCTACAGGCTGTGACTGCTTTCAGACAGCTAGAATGTTCATCTCTGTGTGCTCACACATTCAAAAAAATAATAAAATAAAATAAAAAAGGTCCCTCAAACCATTCGTATACCTGTGAAACTTCTGCTCTTTAAACTTCCTGTATATGTATATTATGCCGCCACAATGGGTGAGACAATTTCAAAAAATGTTGAAACTGTTCAAATGTAATCCAGTAATTCAATGACTACTTAAGCTGAGAAGACCTTTAGCCTTGTTCATTTGCAGAGCATTCACTCAAGTCTCACCCCACCAAACACAAACTCTTGAGAAACACACCTGTGGTTTTTACTCCTTTAAAGGCTAGTGTGCATACAAGATAACAACAGGGCAAGGTTCTGACTTGGCTGATAAAGAAAGTGTAGGAACTCAAACATGCTTTTATCATGCCAAACAAAGAACAAAAGAAACAACGGAACAGAATTTGTGATTAATAGCCTTTGGGTCTCACCTCTAGTTCTTTGTAGGTCTGGTTCTGATAGTCTATCTTCTGTAAAGTCCGTTTGATAGGTACCACACAAGGTTCATCGTAAGCCACCATTTCTTTCAATAAAATCCACTGGTTGGTTTGTTATTTCCAAGGGACGGCAATAATCCACTAATGACTCTTAAATAAAAACCTGATGTAACATAAGAGGACTAAAAAGCTCAACGTCCCCCCTAACTTGTGACTGTCCGCCTGAGCGGAGCTTTCTAACTTCTAAACACACTCTTGGTGTGTGTGCTCTAACAATCTCTAACTTTGTTCTAGGGATGAGAGAGGTAGGGAGTGCTTATATACACAGAGTTTTTCAATGGGTGGAGTCAATATAAACTCACCAATGGCAAGAGTTGGGGATATGTAAATGACTCTGAACAGACAAAGTCTGAGAAAACCTGACTTATCTCTGCAACCTTACATCAACGCAGCAAAATTTTGATTCTACGTTTCAGTAGCCAAAATATGTTACTGTTCATAAGGCAGGAGAACTTTATAACCCTTTTGTAAAAAGCTTGTTTAAATCACAAAAAAAATACATTTTTAGAAACTTTTTTTCTGCCTTTAAAATATTAAGACTTAAACCCTAATTAAAGTATTTTGAACCTCAAAACAAACAAACACACTAAAACATCACAGACTCCCCAGTCTTGTGTTAAGTGTAGTCAAGGCTGTTTCTATTTGCAATGTGGATTGGTTTATGTATGTTGCATGAAGGGTATAAAGTACAGGCATATTTGCTTTGAGATCTGCCTAATGAAGAATTGGGTCGTTATCACCCACTCATCAGCAGGAGAAGGGGGATGATCAATTATAATATCAATCAGGGCTGAGGGGGTCACATGCACACAGAGAACTGGTGGCTGTCTGTGTATTGGAGGTGTGTGGGAAGGTCTGATGTGTCTCAAAAAGTTTCAGTGACCCAAACCAGAAACTGACCCAGACCACGCCGTAAACACATCCTGCTTAACAAAAGCTGCTTTTCTCAGTCCATTTTTCTCAGCGTACGCAAAACTGCACACCCGTTTACCTTCATTTGTGTGGAGTATGGTTCACTACAGGCCCAAAATTTTTACTGCTACCTTCCCACACTGTCAGCAGCGGTATTAACTTTAGCTACGCAAACAGACTAACATGATGTGTCAGTGGGTTTTAAGAGATTTTTATGTTAAAAAGTGTGAAAGCATTGGGGTGCGCGTTAAGCAAATGGAGATGAATGATGTGCGCTCTAAACTTAACCTCCTGTGTCAATACAAGAGTGTGAAACAGGACATGCATTAGTGTGTTTGGGTCAGGACACCTTCCACTGGACGAGTCAAACGGAAGGCAGGGTTATTTGCTAATGAGGCTGCATTCAGTTTACCTATTATTCTATTATTCAAAACATTACACGATACCTATGTTCATAACGAATTTGTGTGCATTTCTAAAAAGTGAAGAGATCAAACTATGATAGATGATTTTAATCATTTAAGATCGAATAATCTTTGCCATAAGTATATTAAATGATGGTGGTAGAAATTTTAAGCCACTTTTGGAGCAGTTCAAATGGCATTTGATTATGACTAATCAGCATTTCACCATAACGATTGTGCACCAAAAAAAAAAAAAAAAAATTAAAACATGTATGGTTGAAAGCTAAATATATCAGTACGGGTGAAGTCAATAACAGGGTTCCTTCATTACTCATCCCATGGGGAGACACTTTCATACTGTTCTCTGTGTGTTTTTGATGAGAGGTGTGGCAGCCATATTGCATGAGAGCACGGCTCAGCCTGCACCCCCTGCGGGCTAACACCTCGACACACATGACAGCTGGACATCTGGGTGTGAAGCACAAACGCAGTACTCCTACTTCAGTGCCAAACACAATCACACAAGAGTGACTCACTTCATGTGGGCCGTGTGTGAGCTTGCCTGACAGGGAAAATGTGAGCTATCTTGCTACGCTCTGTACTGATAAACCTCTGTTGAATGTGCAGCAAGCGGACTGGTGTGCAGTGGATCATAGTGCTGCCCCCTGGTGGATAATTCAATGGTACTGCAGTCTAGGTGACTGCCATGGCATTTCAAATTGTATTTAATTGTGGCTTGATGTTCCAGGATGCATCGTGTGCTTGTACAGACTTTGATTAGCAGTGTGAATAATACCTTACTACTGGGAATGATAAAGCCCGGCCTAGACAACCTCTTCCGTCCAAATTCTTGAAAGCTTCCAGTTTCTTATAACAAAGGTGTGGTTGCAAGACAAGCCTGTACTGGGCATAGGCTGTAGCTGCCTGTGACGTCTGAGTGTATAGGTGTATATCAATAGAGGAACACCAACTGTTTTACTCTGGAATCACACTATCATTGCTGCCATCACTTCATGGCCCAACCTCCACTCATCCTGTTTGGGTTCTCAAATATCTTTTTCTTCCCATAATATAATCAACCATGATGGTTACAAAATTGAGCATCCAGCCCATGTTCAGTGTCCAAATTAGTAAAAAGTATTTGACTTGTACCTGGACTTTATCATGGACCTCTTTTTAGTTTTTGATGTTAGTTTAATGATTATTATTAGTATTAGTGTTAGTATTATAATACAAAGGCCTAAAAAGACACTGCATTAATTGTAGTAATGTTTGAGGGGTATTTAGCAGCACCCGTGTGATGTTTGTTCTGTAGAACAAAAACACAGACATTTTAGTCAGCAAGTACAGGTGCTGGTCATATAATTAGAATATCATCAAAAAGTTGATTTCACTAATTCCATTCGAAAAGTGAAACTTGTATATTATATTCATTGATTACACACAGACTGATATATTTCAAATGTTTATTTCTTTTAATTTTGATGATTATAACTGACAATCCCAAATTCAGTATCTCAGAAAATTAGAATATTACTTAGTTAAGACCAATACAAAAAGGATTTTTAGAAATCTTGGCCAACTGAAAAAGTATGAACATGAAAAGTATGAGCATGTACAGCACTCAATACTTAGTTGGGGCTCCTTTTGCCTGAATTACTGCAGCAATGCGGTGTGGCAAACTAAAAACTAAAACTTCCTGGTATACGGCTGCGTTGACCTTGGACCTCAGAAAATACAGTGGACCAACACCAGCAGATGACATGGCACCCCAAACCATCACTGACTGTGGAAACTTTACACTGGACCTCAAGCAACGTGGATTGTGTGCCTCTCCTCTCTTCCTCCAGACTCTGGAACCCTGATTTCCAAAGGAAATGCAAAATTTACTTTCATCAGAGAACATAACTTTGGATCACTCAGCAGCAGTCCAGTCCTTTTTGTCTTTAGACGCTTCTGACGCTGTCTGTTGTTCAAGAGTGGCTTGACACAAGGAATGCGACAGCTGAAACCCATGTCTTGCATACGTCTGTGCGTAGTGGTTCTTGAAGCACTGACTCCAGCTGCAGTCCACTCTTTGTGAATCTCCCCCACATTTTAAAATGGGTTTTGTTTCACAATCCTCTCCAGGGTGCGGTTATCCCTATTGCTTGTACACTTTTCTACCACATCTTTTCCTTCCCTTCGCCTCTCTATTAATGTGCTTGGACACAGAGCTCTGAACAGCCAGCCTCTTTTGCAATGACCTTTTGTGTCTTGCCCACCTTGTGCAAGGTGTCAATGGTCGTCTTTTGGACAACTGTCAAGTCAGCAGTCTTCCCCATAATTGTGTAGCCTACAGAACTAGACTGAGAGACCATTTAAAGGCCTTTGCAGGTGTTTTGAGTTAATTAGCTGATTAGAGTGTCACAAAAGGTGTCTTCAATATTGAACCTTTTCACAATATTCTAATTTTCTGAGACACTAAATTTGGGATTTTTCTTAGTTGTCAGTTATAATCATCAAAATTAAAAGAAATAAACATTTGAAATATATCAGTGTAATGAATGAATATAATATACAAGTTTCACTTTTTGAATGGAATTAGTGAAATAAAACAACTTTTTGATGATATTCTAATTATATGACCAGCACCTGTAGTTGATTAAAAGCTATTGGAAGAAGATTTGCATCTTTTCTGAAGCTAAAAAGCACCAGTCCCCTTTGTAATTGCATATAAAAGAGCAACCAACTACATCCATCAAAACGTATCTTTTTGTGTTCCATAGAAGAAAAAGCTATCGTACGTATCCCACTCATGTGACATTGCTGTGCTGCACCGTCATGAAAGTGTATCCCTTGTATGCATTTTAAAGCATTACTGTTTAAAAACAAGCAATTTTCAGCACAATAAGCAATGAAAGAGCTAATTTCTGTATATGCGAGTACTGTCTGAGAGACGCGCACATGAAGCCTCTGCTCATGTGTGTACAGAACAGTTTCTTTTGCCACCTAATTGGGCTTAACCGTTCATACACACTTGTGTCAAAATGAAATCGTTGAGAAAAAGCACATGTATCAGTATATTCGATCAGTGCGTTCGGTCTTAAAGTGAGCCTAATAAACCTGCTGCTGTCTGCGTTTTAATGTTAATCAAATAAGAAAAAGAGAAACTGCTCCTGACTTGAATCACTTTTGTCACTTTAATAAGAATAAATTTATATTTTATTTACACAGTGAAGTCTATGCAAGGCTAATTACTTTATACAATTCATGTAGCCTAGTATTTCTAATTTAGTGCTTGAATTTTCAGGTAGGTCTTTTTATTTGTGTCTTTGTTCTATTGTAGTTTTGTCCTACTGCTTGTAATTAGTTTTGGTTCCTATTTTATCCATTGACAGTTTACTTGTCTTCAGTGTGATATAACTCTATTTAAAGCAAAAATAACTATAGTGTGAAATAAAATTATTCATAATGTGATGAGATTTTGGTCATATCGCCTACCCCTATTTGGAACATCAGGGTGAGGATATGACAAGTGTTTTGTTTTAAGTGAATTATTCCCTATACATAATCCTTCTCAGTTCCTGAGAAGAGTCATTTGGCAACATCCTCTTATAAGTAAAGAAACTGAAAGAAAAAATATGAAGACTTATAGACAGATAAACCTAAACTTGTGTTAAGTTATAATGTGACTTGCAGTAAAACATATGTGGCACAATAACATATGTCAACATTTTAACTAAATGTGTGGAACCATAATGTGCTTGCAGCTATATATTTTTTTTAGTGGTTTTTTATTTTGCTCCATCTGCAGAAAAACAGATATAAAAATTACACACACCCTGATGTTTCTCAAATTTATTTAACTCTGACTGAGTCAATGCACCCTCAACAGAGATGGTTGCCACCAAACAGTGCAGGTAACTAATAACACACCCCTCCGACAAGACACACAACACGGTCAGGACGCATCCCACACATGCTTACAGCCTCTTTCTCACAGACCTGAACAACATATCGCAATCTGGTCTAAAATGTTTGGCCAGTCTATGTTATGAAAGTTAAATTAGTCACTCCATACAGAGTAAAAATTTCAACCGTAACCATGTTAAGGCAACATTATGACAGATCTCCGCTTGATTGTGCAAAGCATTATACAGAAAAGTCTGAAAAGTCTGCATCAGGCATGTAATTTTATCAGAACAAGGCCCTGGTGAGAAAGCAGGGGGCAATAAAAAGGGCTACCATCAGGACAGGTGATTATACAAAGCCCACACCTCCCCCAATATGCATTCTCAAAGATGTGCTGTGGGGAAGGGAGTTGGACTTTTGTTTACTGCACTGTCTAGTGAAACAAGTTTCACTCTATAGAATAGTCTGGGTCAGAATGGACAAGTGAGTGAAACATTTCAGATGTGAATTGAAGGAATTGCAGCCTCATTTCTCAAAATGTTTCAAATCTTTCAGACGTTTTCTTAAGATATTTTGATGAATGTTGTAGTAAAACTATTTTTGTCCATACAATGAAAGTCACTGTAGTCCAAAATAATGTTATTGAACACACATACTCTGATCATTTTTTTCAGTGTTGTCTTGTGTTCCTTTGTCTATCAATCTATCCATCATTTATAATCCATTCTAACAATACAAAAAAATGGATTTGTTACAATATATTTTGTTTTTATGTAATAACCATGCCCAGGTTTTTTCCATTGCTTAAGGCATGAAGGCTCTTGTTGAATCAGAGCTCTCTTATCTTGTAGGCGCAAGACTGATGAAAGCCATTTCTGTTATATTGTTCATTTGTCTGTCAAAATACAGAGGATTTGGGTGTGCTCAGTGTGACCTTACTAAACTGCAAAAAACATGTTCGGTTGCTATGGATGTGTAATAATAAGTCAACTGTTCCCTTTTAGATGGGGAAAAAAGTATGAAAATAAAGGAGTCGAGATCAGTGTGGAGTCAAATTACACAACTTGTTAGTTTACAAAGCAATGCGTCTCAATTAAGCCCTTGCTGAAATGAGGATAATTACTGACGGTAATCATGGAGTTTACGGTTTTGGAAGAATGACCTTTCAGATTATCAGTGGAAAGATTTTCTAAGATTAAATTCCACAAGTTTAAGGTTAAAAGGCTTTGATTTCTGCCACAAACAAATGATTTTATCTAGGATTCTTGCGTAAAATGGCTTTAATTTTGCTGACAAATATGACAGACGGGGGCATTTTTTTTATTTTGGTCTTTCTTGATGTTGTTATGAGACTTTAATGTTGTTTTGAGGTATGCTGTGGACAGACTGACTTCAGGAAGTAATTTGATTTGTGTATTTTGATAAATCTGTTGTGTCATTTCTGGCTTTGCAAAACGTATTTTGTTTTGGTGGTTTTCTTACCTTGAAGTCAAAGCTGCAGAGACTGACTGCGTCCGCATCGTCCTTATCGTCCTTCTCTCTGCGCTTGCGTTTCTGCAAAAAGAAAAGAGTCTATGAGAACCTGTAGCACAATACACATCTAAACTAAAAGGCACACTTACAAAAATGTAAACTTTCTGGCTTTGGGAGAGGAACGAAGGAGAAGACATTCTTTTGTCAACTTTGCCACACTTTTCTTTTGGTTTCCTGAAGAGTATGCAAAGTGCTGCCCCGAAAGTTGGCATTATTACGGGTTACAATGGCTCCTAAGGAGGTCCCGTCAGACTCAGGAAGGACATCATTATCCCTGAGGCCTTTTAGCACCTGTGTGTGTGATTCGGGGGCTGGTGGGGCATCTGGCTAGTGAAAATTCTACCTGTGGAGCGTGTGCAGGGTGTGAAGGAGTTGTAAACATTTCTGCAGCACTGCAGTGGCCACAGAGAGCCCTCAGGATCTCTGTTATTGGCCTGTGCTCTCTTTACTGGACTTTTCCCAAAAGAAACCACTTCACGAAACTGTTCAAGAAAGGCAGTTGGTGGCTGAATTATAGGATAATGAACCTCCCAAGAAGACATCCCTCCATATAACTAGGCCCACGTGGAATATGCACAATTTTATTTTCTGTCATAATGAAACAATATTGTGTTTTATTTATTAATAATAATAATAATAATAATAATAATCATTCAATATATTATTTTAAAACAAATTAATTGATTATTTCTTCTTCTTCTTCTTCTTATTATTATTATTTTATTATGTAATAGGCTGAATATCATTATTAAATCCACAAGTTGAAGGGGAATTTGAATTTGAATTCATGTAAATCGCATTTAAAACGGGTGGTAGTTTTAACACAAATGTGCCCATAATCTGCTTTATACGTTTGTAAGCAACATTTCACAAAGAGGGCCAGTTTGTATGTCAATTAGGGTTTCGTCTGAGACCAGTATCAATTGAAAAAGTACTATTCTTGATGTCGCAGCCGCTAACAGAAGTAACGTCTTGATGAGCCTTTTGTTTTCTTATAGGGTGAAAGCATATGTAAAGTCATGTGATCAAAACCAAACACACTGCAGCCAGCTCACTGGGTTTCATTGAAGCAATGAGTAGATTAGGCTAATATAACATCAGACCCATTCACAGCAAATAAGTTAGCAAACACACTAAAACAATAAATGACAAGCTATCATTTAGCAAATCCCCATTCATAGACAATGGGGGAGAATTAATCAAGACCTGATTGGAGGCAGTAATGATTGCTGGCCAGTCAGATACTGAGCTACTGAGTGAATCACAGGTTACTCATGGTGTTTGGTTTTGAACGTTTTAATGGGTAACTCAGATAATCTTTGCGAGTATCCTCATAAACAGTCACTTATGTCTTAAGTGAACGTAAACAGTTGAGAAAAAGTGCATGTGTATCAGTATATTAGTGCGTTCGGTCTTAAAGTGAGCCTAATAAACCTGCTGCTGTCTGCGTTTTAATGTTAATCAAATAAGAAAAAGAGAAACTGCTCCTGACTTGAATCACTTTTGTCACTTTAATAAGAATAAATTTATATTTTATTTACACAGTGAAGTCTATGCAAGGCTAATTACTTTATACAATTCATGTAGCCTAGTATTTCTAATTTAGTGCTTGAATTTTCAGGTAGGTCTTTTTATTTGTGTCTTTGTTCTATTGTAGTTTTGTCCTACTGCTTGTAATTAGTTTTGGTTCCTATTGTATTCATTGACTGTTTACTTGTCTTCAGTGTGATATAACTTTATTTAAAGCAAAAATAACTATAGTGCAGTGTTAATTTCGTTGACGAATTATTTGTCATAATTTGTCAACGTCATTTTTTCACGGACGGAAACGAGACGATGACTAAATAAAAATGCGTTTTGAATGACTAAAACTATGACTAAAATCTACTCTAATTTTCGTCAACGAATAAAAATGAGACGAAAATGAAAGAGATGGACGATTTGGGAAGATATGCAGTCAGAACTGCTGTCCTGTGTGGAAGATGCGCACATTTGAACTGTAATGTGCTGATTTAACCGCGGGAAACGCAACACTGTTGCGCGCTCTACAGGCTCGTGCAGCAGCACATGTGACTGCTGCGCAATTAATGAATAGCGCACATTTAGGCCAAGCGATTGCTTATAAGCTAATGTTGATGAATTATGACAATGTTTACTACACGATGTTTATATGGTAGCATGTTTGAGACGGTTGTAAGAATGCATATTTATCTCCCTCATGAGCAGCCTGCTACAGTGCAGACTGCAGACATTTCAGAATAAGAGTCACGGTGTATTTCAGGATGGTTTATAATTATTATTTTTTTTCCTGGTCATTATTGTTATTTTGTTTAAACAATAAACTGTATTTAATTTAATTTCTGTTTAATTCATAGTAAACTAATGTATCTTCTGTCACAGGAAGGAAAGACTAAGAACATTATTTGACACATTCAATATATTTTACAAGTATAAGGGTTATTATTGTTATAAATGGCATTTTAGTCAAAAGACTATGACTAAAACTAAACCAAAATTTGCTGTCAAAATGAACACTGCTATAGTGTGAAATAAAATGATTCATAATGTGATGAGATTTTGGTCATATCGCCTACCCCTATTTGGAACATCAGGGTGAGGATATGACAAGTGTTTCGTTTTAAGTTAATTATTCCCTATACATAATCCTCCTCAGTTTCTGAGAAGAGCCATTTGGCAACATCCTCTTATAAGTAAAGAAACTGAAAGGAAAAAATATGAAGACCTATAGACGGATAAACCTAAACTTGTGTTATAATGTGACTTGAAGTTTTAAAGGGTAACACAGATAAGCGTCTACTTTTGTGTTATCTGAGAGTGGAGAAAAGCTAATGGTCTATTTTCTGGGATTTTTGTCGATTTTTGTTTGCTGAGCATGTTATTATACAGGTATCTTGGGAGGTTTAAGACTGCCATGCAGGTTTAGGAGCTGACTCCTTAAGTTTTTGATATTCTTCATATTTTGTGCAGTTGTTAGTTCACAGCAGAGACTGAAAATATCCAATAAGTTTAAATTGATTTTTACCCTTTATAGGCAGTTTTATGTTTATAAAGGCATTTAATTAAATGTAGCCTATGCATCATCTTTTGTCAAATTGTTACATTTAATCAATTACATCAATTAGAAAAAGACACTATAGAACTGTTACCAATCAAATAAAATCAGTATCAACAATATCCGTCTTTGCAACGCAGAAGAAACAAGCTTCATTTGAACTGGCATTTAGATGTTTTTACACAGACTGTTTAATGCAGCTCAGAGGGGTGACAAATGCATTTACCTTCAGATACAAATGCATAAATGTTTTGATTAAAAATAAAATGTTAAGTATTGATTTGAAATGATTTTAAAATTAAAAAGACACTTTAAATATGAGACTAAACCTGCCAGTAGGTGGCGGCAAGTAACTGTTAACTGAGTCGAGTCATTCATTCAACCGATTCGTTCAAACGGCTGATTGTTTCAAGAATGAAGCATTTGAATAGGCTGGACGATATGACCTAAAATCAATCTCGATTAAATTAACATATTGTGATCTCATTCAAGTGATCTCACTTTGCGGCTTGCCGCTCGCACGTTGTCTGTGTGTGTTGACTTGGCGTTTGAGTTCGCCTTCGTGATTCTTCCGTGCCACTGACTAGACGAGGCTACACGTGAATCCACACGGTAATATGTTTTTAAGGGCAAAGTAACAGGATTAAAAAAACGAAATAACCGACATGGGAAAATTACGTCGGTTAGCATTTCAGAAACTGAAATTTCAGTTTCGATTACTTTTTAATTAATCGTCCAGCCCTACATTTAACTTTCTTAATGAGTGAGCCATTAACTAACAGATTTGTTCAAAAGAACCAATTCATTCAGTAATGAAACACCATTGTGTGTTGCTCAGAGATGCAAAACAGCTCTGCTGTGGCTTTGTTTGGACAATTTTCATAGGAAAAGAACAAAAACAGCAATATTGTCTAAAATGTAATTCATTTCATATTTCTTGTTTATTAAACTGTTGTTTAAAATCAATATCATATGCAATCATGCATATATTTGGGAAAAGAAAACGACACTCTTTGTATGATTGCCTAATATATCATAAATATAGCCTAAAAGACAAATATTCATATTTATTCCTTTTTAATAGAATAAAATAGTTTTCTCTCACAGTAAAAGCATGCACTCTAAATGCCCACATGCAGTAGTCTAAACTAAACCAAAAAGGCTAAATCACACAGTGAATGTGTGGACTCACTAGGCATCTTTTTGCAAAGTTAGGGACATACTATATAAAGTCAGATCGGCAATTGTTAAAACAACAATTATATTATCATAGACGATCTATATCACACATTCCTAGTTTACAAGTGGCACCAATATTGCTAGTGGATTCAGATAAAAAATTTGGTCAACTTGGAAAGCCAAACAATTAAAAGAATAAAACCAAAGCTTCACAAGAAGAAGAAATAAAACGGAGGAACAAGGAGAAAAGTTCAAAGTGATAGACAGGCTGTGTATGTTTTGGCTCCAAACGGCATGTTCTTGGTGTACAAACCATAAATGGATATTACAGCAAAGAATTTATGAGAGCAAATGGCTGCTGGCACAGAAAAAATTAGATTATTACAAACAAGCTCAAATCAAAGTCACGTTTTTGAGACACACTGCATATTGCAGCTGTCAGTAAGATCTAGGATGGCTGTGCACATGATGACAAGGAATGTGGTTTGCATATTGTGATTATTTGATATGGATTAAACCAAAATGCCATTTGTTATTACAAATCAGTGGGAAAAAGTCTTAAAGAATGAAATAAAGCCAACATAAAACTGAGTTCACAACCCATTTAACTTCTGTAATGTGACATTTTCCAAGTAAGAATGGATATTCAATTAGGGAAAAACGTGACATGGTAATAGGATGTGAGCAATGCTAATTGGTGGAAAGGAGCTGAAAAATAAGACGGCTTGATGAAAAGGCAGCTGCATCTGAAATGCTTCAGAGGATGCATTCCAAGGTAGGAAGGCGTCAAGGCACGTCCAAATTCAATGTTAGCTTCACATCCCATCTCCAGAGATACCTTCATCTGACTGATTTCTGAAAACAGCATAGATGTATCCATCGCTGTCTTTATCCCACAATACTGTGCATTCCAGTCTTTGACAGTTAAGCTAAAAAATAAAGATGGCGTCTGAAATTTGCGGTTGGTGGTCAGTTTCTGTATAAATGAACGTTTTTGATGTCATTTCTAGCAAGAAATTAGTATTGTAGTAATTAAATATCCGCTTAATTATAATCAAAGCTCTCTCTATTGTTGTAGCTCATTAGTCCTTTATACTTCCTCAGAAGTCTGTCTGAAATCCGTTTTGTGAGGTACCTTCATGCGCAAATGCTGCCAACAAAGTCATTGCCTGATAGGAAAGCAGGGCAACAAGTCAGCTGCCTAAGCTTTTGGACGCAGCCCACGTTTCAAAGGTGAAAAGAAAGCCCTTTAAAGTTAGACTTCAAATAATAGAATTGGAAAAATTACTGTTTTCAAACAAGTTTCCTTAACACTCCTCACTCTACTATTGTTCAAAGTAGTCTTGTGGCAAACTCATGCCATCAGTTGAGCCAATACTGCAACCCTATTAAGCATGTCACCTTCAGATAGACTTAAAGATGCAGCTATTTTCTTTTACTATAAAATCAATGTAGAAATTCCATCTGACTCAAGCTGCTTTATGTGTCTTCTACAATAAATGTATGACTCACATTGTTATGTGAATTTAGGCGCTATAGAAGAAAAAAACTAATTTTTGTGAACACCAAACAATTTTCATAGGAACAATTGAGGAAAAAAATTACAATGAATCCAGAAGTTTGAACATGTCTGAGATTCATTTCTTCCAAGTCATCACCACATGTTGGCACAACACACTGCAAAATTAAATCCAGCATTATAACAGGTCCGCAGGCCACTTCCTGCATAATCCATCTGTTGTTATACAACCACGATCACCCTGTGGCAATGCAGACGGCCTCAACCAGTAGAACTACTTCCACAATAAAGACAGACACCCTCAGCTTTCATGTTCAAGGAGTTTGAGCAGGAATAGAAGGAGAGAGGAATACTTTCACCTCGGCAGGGTTTTGAAGGTGAGATAATGGTGCTTGAGCTTGAAGCCTAATGAGGCCCATGTGCCCCCTAGATGAGCTAATGTGTGTGTATTCATGAAAAAAAAAAAAAAAACATATCAAAGGAACATTTTGGCATGTGATAAAGCAGCAAGTCATCTTTCCCGTCTTTGCACCCTTCCCCCTTCCCTCCAAATTCTCCTACAGATGAGAGATGGATTGCATTTCGCTTGGCCTTCATAAACTTTGGAATGCTCTAAACGGGCTCTACTCTGTTTTCAATCACAAACTAATTTGCATTTACTGCTTAACTGATTCAGTGGGAATGAGGGCTATGTTCGGTTCAGTTTGATGGAAATTTGGGGGGGGGGGGATGCTTGGGAATTTATCGGTGGCAATTTGTGCATCCGCTGAACCAAAGGCACGCGATGCCATGAGAGGATTAAGATGTCATCAGTTGGCGACAATATGATGGTTGAGTGGAAAACGCTATCTGCCAAAATTTTCATAAAGGGCAAGGGGAAAGTACAATTGCACACTTGCGCAAAAGAAAAGGATGGAAAGTTTAACAAAAATGACCTTATTGTTGTAGTTTGAGGCATAAAAACTGATGAACTGTAGCAAAGCACCATTAATGGGGCTACAGCATTCACGTCACTTAAAATACAAAGGACATCTGTTGTACGTCCAAAGTTTTATATTACACTTTATTCTAGGTGTCTTTTAACTCAATCAAAATTCAGTTAGGTACAGTGTACTTATTGTGTTTTATTACAAAACACTTTTGCTGTTATTGAGGACGGACACGCATAAAAGATAAGTTTTGTGGTATAGTTAGGTTTAAGGGTGGTTTAGGTATAGGGTCTACTAGTATAAAGTAGTTAGATATTTCATATGAAGTGGGTCCAAACTTTTTACAAAACAAACCAAGAATAAATACCAAAATTCTTAATTACATGTGATGTCAAACTCTATTGGAATCAACTAAGAGTCATGTCTGTCTTCGTGTGTGGCACTATGAAGACTGTTTTAAATCACTCATTCAGTAGCTATGTTTCCATCCACCTTTTTTATGAAAATTCTGCGATAGTGCATTAAAAAAAAAACAAAAAACAAAAAAAAAACAATGAAAACACCAGGATGCACACAAATTCTAAAAATGCGCATAAAAAATGTATTTGAACTGAATTGTATTGTATTGTTATTATTATCTCCCAGAAATGTCTCACACAATAGCATTCCCAAACTTTGTGCTAGTAGTAATGTATGAAAAAATATCCACAGTGGCTTCCCCCAATGCAGAAACTTCCATTTTTATTACAGATAATTTGCAGTTTCCCAGGATGATTGTGTTCTCTTGAACACATGGGATGGAAAAGCACTTTATCTGTAAGTGTTTTATGTGATATTCCAATGTTTAAGTTAAATTCACAGCTTTGGATGGAAACATAGCTTGTGGCAATTATGATGCCATCTTAGTAGTTAGCTCCCTATGTTGACACAGTATAGCTACAGTAGAGTGTTTTGTATGCTAGAGAAAGATATTATTTATATGGATGTCATAAGCTACTCACCAGCGTAAAGTCCCACTGGGGTCCAGGTGTCAGGAAGATGAAAGAACTTCCTCGTCTCAAAGATGGCCTACAGCAAGAAAAACAAATTAAGAATAAGGTTTTTAAAACAATTACAAAAGCCATTTAAAATAAAATATTTAATACCCTATTCATACCAATAACCAGACAAATGCAAAGCATCCAACCAGACCCAGACCTCTGGTTGTGCAGTAATGACACAGAATGTGCAGCCAAACCTTGTAGATCCATTAGTATGTCTGTAACCCAACAATGTCAGTGTGCCCACAAGAAAAGCCCATAAATGTAAAGACACATCCTGTACGTACCACACACCAAGCCTGGTGTAGCTCTGTCTCCCGTGACACTGCATCATCTTCTGCAGAACTGATACAGAGAGAGCGTCACTAAGCCCCGATCTCTCTAACTCACACTAAGACACTCAGTTTCTGCTGTCTTTCACCCACGTGCCCTCGCCTTCAGTCTCTATTCTTCATGTCCTCTTTTACTCACAAATGCACTGCCCCTCATTGTTGGCTGGGCCCTTATTTGGGGACTGGTAACAACTGTCTCAGCGAGGTCATGTTTGCAAAGATACCCAGGGTTCCTTTTTCAGAACAGCCGCTGCTTTTTTCAGCTATGATAATGGGACGGCCCTGCCGAATCTTTTCTGAGAGAAATTCTCAGAGTTATCAGCTATTCTACAGGATTATGATTAAATAATTTTAGTTCTTCAGAAATGAAGTCAAATATAGTATGCTTATTTTAGCAACATTGAAACAGACTGAGGAATTATCCTGAATCATGCACCAGCACGTATTCTAAAGAAAAGCTTTTATCTAATGATTGAAAATGTGGTAACTTCTTGTGTTTCTCAAATCACTCTGAAATCATTCTTGAGGATTTTTTTTTTTTGCACTACACTACATTACATACATTATTGTCTCTATTGTTTGGTTGGTAAGATTTTTTTTTTTTTTATGTTTTTGAACTTTCTAAGATGATCAAAAATAATAATAGTGTGAAATTATGTTTTATATAATTATATTTTTTAATAATTTTAAAATTTTATTTTATCCCTGTGTTGGCAAAGCTGAATTTTCAGCATCATTACACCAGTCTTCAGTGTCACATGATCATTCAGAAATCATTGTAATATACCGATTTGGTGCTGCTCGAGAAACATTTCTTACAATATCAATATTGAAAACAGTTCTTAATATTTTTGTGAAATATTTTTTCTCAGTGCTTAAAGGTGCCCTAGAATTAAAAATTGAATTTACTTTGGCATAGTTGAATAACAAGAGTTCAGTACATGGAAATGACATACAGTGAGTCTCAAACTCCATTGTTTCCTCCTTCTTATATAAATCTCATTTGTTTAAAAGACCTCAGAAGAACAGGCGAATCTCAACATAACACCGACTGTTACGCATCAGTCGGGGTGTACGCCCCCAATATTTGCATATGCCAGCCCATGTTCCCAACATTATGAAAAGCATTAGACAAGGGCAGCCAGTAACGTCTGGATCTGTGCACAGCTGAATCATCAGACTAGGTAAGCAAGCAATAACAATAACCACGAAAAATGGCAGATGGAGCAATAATAACTGACATGATCCATGATATCATGATATTTTTAGTGATATTTGTAAACTCTTTCTAAATTTTCGTTAGCATGCTGCTAATGTAGGCTACTGTTGGTTAAAGTTACCATTGTTTATTACTGTATTCACGTAGACAAGAGCCGTTGCTATTTTCATTTTTAAACACTTGCAGTCTGTATAATTCATAAACAACTTCTTTCTTTATAAATCTCTCCAACAGTGTGTATTGTTAGTTTTAGCCACGGAGCACTATCAAACTTGTTCAGAATCAAATATAAACACCCAAATAAATACTATACTCACATGACACGAAGCATGCATGCAGCATACATGACGGACATCTTGTAAAAATCCATTTGAGGGTTATATTAGCTGTGTGAACTTTGTAAATGCACTGTATTATAGAGTCGCGAGCTCGATGGGCAGGGAGCATGAAATTTAAAGGGCCAGCAGCCCCTGAATCGGTGCATAGTTAATGATGCCCCAAAATAGGCAGTTAAAAAATTTATTTAAATAAATCTATGGGGTATTTTAAGCTGAAACTTCACAAACACATTCAGGGGACACCTTAGGCTTATATTACATCTTGTAAAAAAACGTTCAATGGCACCTTTAATATTTTTGTGAAAACCAATATATTATGTCTTTACTCTCACTTTTGATTAATTAAAAATATCCTCCTTATTGAATAAAAGTATATATATATATAAAAAAAAAAGTACTGACCCCAAACTTTTGAACGGTAGTGCAAGGAAATACACTGGAATATTGAAATTTTCATCTTAAATATACAAGAAGAGAAAGATCAGAGTAATAGAAGAGACAAGCACAACTACATTAGGAAATCAGCTGTCTGGGACAATGGTCAGTTATACACTTTAGCTGTTATCAGAGCTGTCTGACCCAGAATGCTGCAAATTAAATATTAAACTAATAAATCTTTGATCGAAAAAAAAAAAAAAAATCATTGTATGTTAATCATTTATATACCAGTATATAATTTAATTTGATAATAGATAATATTTAAGTAAATGTGCGGTGAAGTTGCTTTTGAAGCTGTCAGACCTTGACTCATCCTCATGCATTTATTTATAATAACAGTTATGGGGGTGTATTATTTTAAAGTATTTATTAAGTGTGGGCAAACTTTATTTCATTATGTGTTTTTAGTGATGATTTATTGTGATATGAAGACAATTGTTCTCTGGTTGCCATCTACCCTGGGGTCCTGGCAGAGGTGTAACAAATGCGAAAATTCCTCTTATTCTGTCTGGTGTGGTTTCTGCAGGAATCCCCCATCTTTCTATCTCTCCATCAGTTGTCTGTTTATTATTCCGTCACTTGGGAATGAGTGCAGGTGGCACCTAGAGGAATGCAAGTACTGTGTGTACATATGACAGATTAGGTAATTAGAGTAAAATAAATCTAAAGAATGTAAATGGGAAGTGAGAGAATCTGATTCTCATGGAAACACTAGTTTAAATGTGACTCATTTAACTTATCAATTGAATATTGTGTGATGGTGTCTTGTACAGGTGGATGTTTCTAAACAACAGTGCAATTTAAGAAAAGCAGTGATGCAGTGAGCGGAATATTAAGCTGGGCAATCCTAGGTGTGATATTATCTGACCAGTCAGAGTGTATTTGTGTGTTAACAGAGTACAGAATCTATATCAGTGTTCACTAGAAAAAGACTACTGTGGGTGGTCTAGAATGCTAAAGACAACAGGAGCCTAAATATGTAGGTCAAATGACGCTGCCAATCCCATGATGGAGTGTCCTCCATTCCAAGCTGACTTGATGAGGAATAAACCATAGTAACAAGTGGACAGAATATTTAAGTTATGGATAAAAAAACAAAACAAAACAAACACTATGTACTTATAGGAAAGTACATACTTGGGTGTGCAGTAAAGTAACATAACAATATATTGGGACATGCTGTCAAGTCATAAAATTCTGTCCTCATACCACACAACCATGTCACACACTGTTTGTGCCTGCATTTAAAACATCTAGCTAAATTCATTACCTTAAAATTCATAAAATTCACAACTTTCAGATTGTGTACTTGCCAATTACAAAATGTTGTGCGACTATGTCCGTTCAAGCACAAGACGATGTGAAAGTAGGGCTGACAAATCATAATTGTCGATTATTTCTTTGAAATTGTAATTGCAATTTATTAATTATGATTATCAAAATAACATTGAATAAAGTTTTGAATAGCTTTGTACGATTGTTTGAACTTAGTTATAGGAGCTAGCCACCAGGGTGTTTCCCTGAGAACTAATGTTCCCCTAGGGCCATTTTCCTGGTTGCATTCACACCGCTAGTAGGAACTCTGAAGTGACGAAAGTATATGAAAGTATTAGCATTTGCCATGTAGTTGATGCCCAATGTCACTAGCTGAGCAGACAATACATAATCATGTTTTGCTTGGTCCGCTCATAGTCACGCTGGATTTTCTCCTTAGTAGGCTTGTTGCGATAGTCGGTGTTACCGGTGATACACGGTGTTTAACACACCTACCGGTCATAGCACTTGACCACCGGCACATTCATTTATCATTTGAGGAGAGTGAGGCGAGCTAACTGGCAAAGGATGGCGTAAGATCTGGTTTCAAAGCGAAATGCAAAAGCACCTATTTGGAAATATTTTGGATTCAAACCAAATGCGAACAGGGAACAAAGTTTTTGATGTTCGTTCGTTTCATATTCTATGGTTGTGCGGTGTTTTTGTTTTGTTTTTTGCTGAAAAAGGCAGGCACTTATTTAACGAATAGTGATTTTTTTTAATATAATTTCTTGTTTGATACTTGCACGATGTGTGCAGTGGTTTGTTTTGTTAATAAATGCACTTTTTAAAGGTGTTTCATAAGTGCTTTTGTTTAGTTTTTGCATGGTGTTAAGTTATTATTCATTTTGCAATAAAGATGTGTGTAATACAAGCGAGTGTCTTATTGTTTTGTGTATTTTTATTAAGAATAAAATAAATGAACCCATGATTAATTCAAACAAATGCTACTGTATTGCCGCTAATTAAAGTGAAAGTAAATTGAGACGTGTGCACGTCTGCACGACCGCATTTTCGGCCACCGGAAACCCCCGACACGCAACCCCGGTGACACCGGGATTACCGTTCTTTTTACACGTCGATTAACCGGAGGAAAAAATCCGTCACCGCAACATCCCTACTCCTTAGCGTCAAGTTTAGAGGTCTAGCTTCCATGTTTGTAGAGATAGTTCGTGGAGTGAATATACTGGTGCTTCGCATTCGTTTGACCAGTCAGCGTACACTTACGCCACTGCTAGTTCCTTTTGTGCTGGGTTAGACCTCTGAATGTAACACGCTCTAAACACACCTCTTAAGCACGCAGAATAATGCAAGTGGATTTTTTTTATGTAATCGCACCTTTGAACGATTACAAAACTGTGGCATCTGTAATCATAATTTCAATTCGAAATTCGATCAATTGTGCAGGCCTACTTGAAAAAGAACTCAATTCAGTATTCGAGCGCTGTCTGAGAGGCGGCTTTCTGGGCGTGCTTCGGATGTATGTTGCAAACACAACGAGTACCGAATTGAGTTCTTTTTTGCGTCGTCTTGAGCTTGAATATTTAAAATCACAAGGCTTAAAAACATGTGCAAATGTGCAAACTTTTGTGGTGATGCAGCATTTCCCAAAAGCATCGTAAGCATCATTTATATACAAATTCTGAGAAGACTGAATTCCAGATTACCACAAATGAACAAACCTGTCTGTTTTTAAAAGGAAAAAAAATGTGATCTGAATGGTTGTGGTAATGACTGTACGGCAGAATAAACACACCCCCATGACCTGTAGCTATGTGTAAAAAAAAAAAAAAAAAAAAAGAAGCCTAAAGCAGTGGTTCCCAGGCCTGTTCCTGGAAGCCCTCAACACACTCTCCATAATCAAATACCTTATTCAACTCATCAGCTCAATAGCAGAGACTCCAAGGCCTGAAACAGGTGTATCTGATAAGGGAGACATCCAAAATCGTTGCTATTTGGGAGCTTCAGGAACTGAGTAGGGATCCTGTGAGTGCGTATTGCTTCTAAAACATGTTTGAAATGCTGAGGTGTTGTCTGAAACTCTGGACATTGGCATGACAAACATGGAACAAATAGCGCGCACACCCTGTGATGGTTGCATCAACACATACACAACTCTAACACTCACTGGTAACGTAACAGTCTCCACAAATATACCAAAAATGAGGCTTACCCTGTTTTAAGAAATTCAGCAGAAAATTACATCACTAGCTTTACCGCCACTGATTGTCAGCTGATCTGACACAAGCGTGGGAACATGTAAGAGATTACTTGGTCTATTCACAAGGTGACGTCATCGATACACTGGTCATTTTTATGTGTGGAGTAGGAGCATTTCTATAAATACAGCTACACTTCCTGCATACTGTTATTCTGAATTTTGGTAGTAGTCACAATGTACTATACAAACCAATAGTTTTAGAGGAATGGTCAACATTGGTTTTAGCTGTTTTTTCCCCCTATGACAATGAGCGAGCAATCCCACAGACTTTAAGGTGGGAAAACACTTGAGGGGACTCGGGTTAAGATAAGTAGGTTTGGTTTCACCATGCTTTACGTAGCAAACAAAGGACAGGCCTTGGAGGAATGATATGTCACTTACTCATCGAGATCATTCTAATACGGCTTCAAAAGCTCTCTTTGTTGTGGTTTTCACTGTCAAATATGAGACATCATATATAACAAACCTGTAAAAGGCCACGTAAAGGGCTTGAGTGTCAAAAAAGCTCAGAGAAAAGATAATCTGAAATTGGATAATGGTTGCCTTAAACACCTACGACATCCCACTATGTGTGAAACTGTGATTTTGTGCTCTTATCTCAACTATATCTGGCCTTTCAGTGCGTATGAAATGAAGCAAGTTATTGTTTACTAATTCCTTGGGGATTACTGGAAAAAAAACAAGGCCAAAAACAAGACATTTAATAAAAGTCTGTTTCGGTTTTCTGTGACACAACATTACGTCAAAACCTATGGTGGGCTTTTCAGGTCATGAGCTTTTTTTGTTGTTGTTGTTGTTGCTCATAATTCATATAAGGTGGCAAGCAATGCTAGATCAATTAATTAGGGCTGCTTGATTATGGTAAAAATCATAATCACTTAATTTGATAAGAAAACAAGATCAACTTTTAACAGTGTAACACTTAATATTCAACAATATTGTTGATTTGATTGCACTGACACTATTGGATGAAAACTGAACTGAGCTGGACAAAGACGTCGCTGTTTTCTGCGGAGCCGTTTTATAGATGAAATGAACTAATTTAATAATTGATGATCTTTACAGCAGAACTGAATCAACACTGAACTGACTTCAGCTGAACAATGACATTGTTCAGCTGTGAGACTGGCTATTGTCTCACATAGCCAGATCTGTAGTCTCAAACATACTTTATATTAAAACTATCATAACAGTGTAATTTTAATTACCTCATCTGTCGACATAACGCCAGTGAATTGCAGAGTGGATGCAAACTTATCCACATTGCTATGATCAGGTGCTTTCTAAAGTGTTTATACTTCTTGAATGCTGTTTTATATGTTACGGCTGTCATTTTTGTTCCATTTTTGTTATTGAGGGAAGAGTGCAGCACATATTTACTCAACATTGCTCTCAGAAGCTTTTGTTTTAAAATGAAATGGTGTTATTACAATAATAATATTTCTTAGTTTGTTTAATATTCTCATTAGGTAATAATGATCATAATGATTATTTATGATGGTTATTAGTCACATTCATGAAAGCACAACATTTTTGCCCAACAAACCCTGGTGTTCTTTTAGAATGTGTTTGTTTGTTCTTTAGAACAAACCCCAGTGCAGCCCTAGTATTTCCAACTACTTTTTACTTCTAAGCAAAGACAAAACAGTTCACTTAACAACCACTGGTGTCGCTAATAACAAGGGTTCTGCAAATAACTGATCTTCCACAACCTACTGAAAACTACTAATCATTTAGGGAGAAGCGAACGCACACCACAAAATGAAAGTGGTGTGCTGGATTTATAGTGCGACACAATAATAATTTTATCTTGATTATCATGTTTTCAATACCACCCAAACAACCACCCTGGCAACTGCATAGCAACACACTAAAACCCATTTAGAACATCAGCCTTCACATACTAATGCCTTTGCATCATAGTGGCAAGTAGTACTCACATTTTCCAAAAATCTTTAAAAATAATATTTCCATTCCATGGCAATTTCATTTGGGTCACAGACTGGTGTTCCAATAAATCAGAAGGCATGAGAGAAAGAAATCAGTCCCTTTGCCAAAATACACTGTTGCTATTTTAGCCTGTGATAAAAGCACATTTTGATGCTTTCCATCCCCCTTTCCTTTCTTTCTCAGGGTTTATCTTGTATATATTTGGCATGCTCTATTTATGCAGGGTACCTTGGACACATTATCAGTTGTCCTCGATATAATGTTGGTAAAACTGGCATGCACCAGGGATTTGACGGTCATTCATTTTAACCTTTTATTCAAAAATATATGAGCTTTTGAAGATCAAATGTCTTTGGATAAAATTAATGTTGCACAGAGTATGTTTTTTGTTTATATTGTGTTATCAAACTATTTGGCTCGCTTAGATCTACTGATGTATAACCATGTAACAAAGTAAACATGTTGTTGTTACTAAATCAGTCAATTGCATTACACAGCTGATCAAATGTCAGTTTGACAGTTCCCAAGAGAGGGACTCAAAATACTGCAGATTTCTTTATTTTTAGTAAGCTAAAAACAATAATTGAGTGTACTGTTTTAGCTGTCTTTCTATAGTTGTGGCTTGAACACCGCTCTTATTTTTGTGAGGCATGAGCGCCACCGTGTGGTAGAATAAAATATTGCATTAATATAGTGCTTTCCTGCTGTCATGTTTTGTTTTTATGTGTCGACATATTGCGGAAGTTTTTCTCACTTTGGAAACAAAACAAACTCATTACTCTATTTTCACCCGTTCAGTCGTATATTACAGGATAACTCCTTAATTATGGTTTATAATGGATATCTATAGATAAAACCGTTTAAATTAATAAAAATCAGCTAATACAGTTCTTAATTACCAGATCAGTTCGCACAATGGGATAATTTGCAAAGGAATAAGCAGAACACAATAGTGAATAGTGAAATAATAATGAATAATAAGAGCAACAACAAAGTATCTAATATGATATTCCTGACCGTTTGAAACTGCGCTCTGGGGAAGCGTCCATATCAGCCATCGACGATTTTCTCTTATTCCTCTTCGGTCTTTCGTTCACCGGCTCTGTCATCGGCACGGGAGATCCGTCGGTTTCCTCCATTTGAAAAAAAGTGGACCTGGAATACGCTACTGTAAATTGTATGTACAAAACGTAATACAATTCAAATTAATTAATTTGTGGGGTGAACAGAAAAGGAGAAGTTAGTGTTATTCAACGGATGGGACGGATTTTGAATATGGCGGAAATCTGAATCGCGGCCAATCAGAAGTGGGCATGGGGGAGGGATTTAATGCGACTAGTAATGACGAAATATTTGCGCGCCTGCTGTCTCTCGTGTTACATGTATATTCATCAACAACAAACCACCTATTCTTGCATTTTACTTAAATTAATCAGTACTAAAAACGACATTTGCATATGAAAATAAAACCGTGTTAAAAGCTAAAAACAAACGTTTCATTGTTTGTTTTCAACCATTTCTTAAACCCCATTTGGCGATTTTATGTTATTGGATAATTTTATATTGTTGTAATCAGGGTTGGGCAAAGATGCATCAAAATGTATTTTAAAATAAAATACTAAATACCTTCATTTTAAATGAATCAAAATAAACTACAAAATACAAATGCCACAACATGTATTAAAATAAACTTCTGTATTTTTGTATTTTAAAAATACTTAAAACTAGTTTTACAAGGGAGCATGAAATTTCTTCATCAACTGGCCTATTTGATTTATCCCTTCACCATTACACTGACTCAGTTGATTAAAGGGATAGTTCACCCAAAAATTAAATTTATTTCATGATTTACTCACCCTCAAGCCATCCTAGGTGTATATGTCTTCTTTCAGATGAACACAATCTGAGATATATTTAAAAATATCCTTATCCTCCAAGATTTATCATGATTGTGAATAAATGCCTTTTTGAAGCAAATCCATGCATTTGTGTATGACAGATATCCTAGGATGGCTTGAGGGTTAGTAAATCATGGAATAATTTTCATTTTGGGGCATACTATCCCTTTAAGTAAACAATGTTTGATAGCACCAGCTTTTCTCTGCCCGAGTCATACAATAAATCTGATATATGCAACCAGTTAACAGATCAAAAATTCACATATCCCTGTGATCTCCCAGATGAAGGTTAGTTTTAAAGTAGCCAACTGTTTAATGTTTAACAGTTTGCGAATGACTCATAATTGTATCCTAATTTAGTTACTTGGTGTTTGGTAACAAAGGGCCTACTTTGCATCAGCAACTAGATGAGAAAACAAGTCATTCATAAGAAGACAACTGATGGCACCTGTAGTTTCTTTGTAACTAATTAATCATTTGATTTTTAATCATAAATAGGGGTCTGCTGCTCCGTATAATAGTTTTCAAAAACATTACATAAATTGGTAAACTATTTAGCCTAGGCTACTAAAATGAACACCAAAACAACATGAACTGTTAAAAATTATAGCAATTTATGCAAAAATTGATTTTGTACCTTGACCACCTTCTTCCACATGGATCAATTTTCTGTTCTGATCTCCACAAGTCTTGGAAAGATTCTAAGCAGGCACCAATCAGGAGCCACATTTTTATGATGTCATCATGTAGACTTCTTACGAAGTATTGTACAGTATTTTAAAACTACAAAAATACAAAACACTAAAGTATTTTAATACAAAATACAAAGCCATTTTCATCAACCCTATCAAATACAAATTACAAAATACTATTTTATATTTGAAATGTGTTTGAAATACATGTATCATAAATATTGCCCATCCCTGATTGTAATCATGTCTATTCAATACTTCTAATAAAGATAAACACAATATTGTAACAGAAACAGGGAACACTGTTCATGCACTAAAGCCTTTTTACTCAACACAACTGACTTAAGGGCCTTTATTTCTTGAGTATTTCAAGAAATCTGAATAAAAATGGCAAAATGGTCTTAACTTTGAAGACAGATCAGATGTAATCTACGTCAGTTTATGTATCATAAGGTCAAAAGTGTTAACTGATGTGTTAAAGGCCAGTCTGGAAGCAGTCTTACCCCTCACAATATCCAGACCTCATTAGAGCTGAAAACGTTAAGCTTGTTTATTTCAAACTAATGATGCCTATTGTGTACGGGTAATTAAAACAACAAAACAGTTCAAGCATTGTAAATGCACAAAGAAAAGATTGACAGTTCCCAATGAATAAACTTGTTTTTGTATGAGTCAGTAAACCAGTAAACCCATTTTTCTTTCATTATTCAGTGAAAATGCCTGCACAATAAACATACTGAATGTTGTTGTAATTACACATTTATTATTATAACCATTAAATATTTTTATTAGTATTCCATTTCCACAACATGTTCTACAAATAGCCTAAATATGATTAGCTGAACCACATAATCAGGACCCGCATATGCACAAAATACCAGGAGAGATACTTCATGATTATTTTAAAATATGCACATTTGATGGTGAAACAGTGGTTAATAATTCTCAAAGTTTAAACATCTTTATTAAGGAGGGTTTCATCTTTCAGTCACAGTATGGTTACAGGTTATTGGGCAAAGGTTTTGCAGTCTTATATTTTATTCAGAATTACATTTTCCCAAGTACAAATTGTTAAATTGCAAAAGTGTTTTTTTCAAAACATACAACATCATTATTATCTACATCATTCAATATAGGAAAAAATGAATAGAGGCAATATAGCTATTAAATTATGTAGTGCTTTGATCCTTTAAATATTAATGTGAACTATATTATCATCCAGCTAAATGTGACTTTAAAGCATACAGATATTAAAATATGAAAAATTAACATCAAGATTTTCTGCAAAAGCCCTTTTGAAACAATGTATTGTGAAATGTGTTATACTTGACTTTAATTCAACTCTACCTAAATCTAACACCTACATTCTGAAACTTTAGCTTGTAGTGCCTTTACACCAACAGAGGGCAGAATTTAACATCAGATTAGGCCAGTCTTAAAGCAGTTATTATTGCCTTGTAGTGTTCATTTAATTGCTGATGAATACATAGTTAGGGTGTCTCACAATAACAACCAAGTTAATTGAAATTTCACTCATATTCAGCTGAAAAGAAAACATTTAGGCCTATTTAACTCATGTTTTATTTTCCCGTATATTTGCAATAACCTCTTCAAAGGCTTGAGCACACATGCAAAGGGCACAGATCGCTCTGAGCGCAATGGGAAGCCGAAGAATTGATCCCCAGTCATTATAACCGATTTCAAATGGTGCTAGATGACAGAAGGGACTCTCAGCACCAGAGGAAATCAGTCATCCTTTGGTGGGGAGAGATGGGGGCAGGAACGGCCAGAGAGGGAGAAAGAGCTTCAGAGAACACAATCTCTCTTTACTGGCCCTATCAGGCAATGTTAACATTTCACATGAGGGTAGGAAAAACAAATACACTAAAAAACTCATATAATGCAAGTAGACAAGTAGACTCAACCACACAAACTTCCATGTATTCATACAGTAAATACAGTCTGTGAGCTGTGTATTTAATGCAAAGTGCCCGATCCCTGCTTGTTCCTCCAACAAGAAATTACTACTCTATCGTCATTTATCCATGCACCATAAAAGCTCTGGTTATCCTTGAACCTCATGTTGAAGAATTCGGTTACTTGTTAGTCAAGTGGTTTGTTTGTATTCCTAATGAGAAAATCAAATTAAATGAGGTTCATCATGCCATGTTATTGTCAACTAAAACTATTACTTTGTAAATGAAATATTAAATATTAATTTATATTTAATTTTAATATTTAATATTAATTTGACCTTGGCAACTAACCAAAATAAAATGAGATGAATTACTAAAATGACTAAAACTGAAATAAAAATAAATTGAAGCTATAACCGACAAAAATGTTCACTTTCACTCAATTTAATTACTAAAACTAAAAATGCAAAATAAAAATATAAAATAAAATGCAATTCAAAATATTAATACATACTATAAAAGTACATAAATGTGTGATACAGCATGATGCAGTGTTATTTTAGTATTATTTATGTAATTCATACACTGTTGTAATGCACAATATTGCAACATGTTCCTTTTGTTCCATATTTTGCACCAGACAGAGATAGCGCCATGCAAAACGGGCCTTACAGAAACCTCCAAAAAAGTAAAAAAAAAAAAAAAAATTCCAGCTCAGCTTAAAGTTCAGTTGCTGTCTTAAATGAAGTGTAATCAAATTGTCTGTACAAGTCATTTCAACTCAATTTTTTTCAGTTATATTCACCTAACTTAAATAGTTGAATCTTGTATAAAAAAAAAAAAAAAAAAAAAAAGTTGAAATTGGTTAAAGTAATGGCAAAACATGATGTTTTGACTTATTCATTTTTTTTTTTTTTTACAGTTGTATTTCCCTTGTGGGACTGGGCTGGCTTGTTCACACCACATTCATTTGACTTCCAGTATTTGAGTGAGTTCATCAAGCGCTTGGGGCAAGTCATATAAGCGCTATCTGGTTCTCCTGTGATTCAATAGATGTACTTCCCTCACTTCTCTCGAAAAGCCACTCCACCCACTAACGTTTCCTTGTCCTTTTTTGCTATTCTTTGGATCGTCCATCGCTGGGAAATGTGATCCAGCTGCAATTCCCTCCCCAAGAACACTGATTTCAAATGGTGCTAGACACTGGTAGAACACATCTAAACCACCATGTGAAACCAGCATCCGGAGGAAGCGTCCAGGAGTGCAAACAATCCTATCAGATGTCCCTGTGTCATTGGCTGAGCTGATGATTAACATTACAGGAAAGGCAAAAGGTTGAAACAGCAGTGGGCATGCTTTTACAGGAAGTGACTCTGTCAAAACAAATGTCACGGTCATGGTCACCATGGCGTTGCGGTTTTGAACAGTGACCTCCGATTTCCTCCATTGATACCAGACTTTGTAAACCTCTGGTTGTTGATCAGTTGGATAAGAATGTTAATACAGCAAAGAGACTGCATCTTATTGCATAACACACAATGTGCTTTGATGTATGGCATGTTTGTGTATAAATAGACCCTTGATTGCCCAGAAAGAATCCCTGCATTGGTTTTGTCCGTGGGAGGATGACGTCAGCCCTTTTTCAAAGGAGAACTGTGGGAGATGGAAAATATGAGTCACTGAATGATCTCTAAACAATGTCATCATTCAAAGTAGACGTCAAACACGAACAGGATTGGTCGCTCACCTGTGGCCGGGCCACTGAAGGTCCTTGAAGTTAACTTGCGTACTTACCGCCAACGCATCACTGACGTGGTCTCGGGCCCACTTGCAAATAATGGCGTTTCGACATGGCACGCTTTCTTAATTGCTTTGAAACGTGTTTAATGCACCACACCTCTACATGGCTCCTCCTCATTTATACATCAGCCAATGGCTGATCACGTTGATGATGTCATTGCTAGAATATCACTGACTTGTCTCTACGAGTAGGTGTTATTTATATACTATTATAGTATTTATTAATAATCTGAATGAGCCTTTTGTTTTTATATTTCTATCTTTTATATTTAACATCTGTGCGCAAGTCGACTTACGGTGGAAGCCTAACCTCTGACGCGACGCATGATGTATTGACTAACGCGGAAGCGCAGAGGATAGAGTAAAACAAAACATTAGGTGCATCCCAATTTGCGTACTTGTGCACTATTCTATGACGTTTTTAAGTATAAATAGTGTGAGTAGTGTGTTCACACAGAAAATCCAAAAAGAAAAAGTGCACTTTAAATACCCGGATGATGCACTAAATTAACGGGAAAAACAAAGTGTGGAATGTTGGACACTTCGTGCACTTGACTGTCGCAGCTTTAATTACATAGTGGAGGGGAAGGGAGGATCGGACTCCATTGTTAAATGACAAAATAACCTATATTATACAATTCACGCACTACATGGATGAGTGCACAAGTACATAGTATATAAGTGCATAGTGTATAGTGCGTAATTTGGGACGCAACTATTGTTCACCAATTAAAAGTCTAAAATGAGAATTTTAAAATAGAAATGTCAGAGGATTTCGATATAAAAGTAGAGGAGCTTGAGTTTTTTGCCCAGCTCTATTTGTTTGATCCGCAAAAGGAGTCTGCTCTCACCTACTCTTACATTCTACGTCACATCGCGTCAGAGGTTACACTTCGCCGTAAGTCGACTTGAGTATGGATGTTTGTCGGAAGCCGGTTATTATAGTTAAAAATTTTAAATATATTCATACAAAACCCAACTGTCCCTTTAATGGGGATCAAAATGACCCCAGTGACTTTCACAGAAACATTTTCAAAATATCATCTTTCTGTTCTACAGAAGAAAATAAGTCATAGATTTGGAATAACGGGTGAAAAATGATGCCAGATCATTCATTTTTAGGTGAACTGTCCTTTTAAAAGCTTCCACTAGGGTTAACAGCTATATTTAGGCTTATGAATGTTTTTGACTGTTTGTGCTGCAGGGATTTCATATTTCCTTATATTTCTCACCAAGAATAATCACCGCATATGACCTGCAGCAATAAGCTGTACACTACTGTTTTACCAGCTTGCATAAGGTGTCCTCTGGATGCTAGGAAGCCCACACAGATTTAGCTTACCGTGTATTATTACACACCTTATTATCTGTTTCTCGCACCCCGGAACCCACAGGAGGTGCCTGATTTAATGGCCCAAGTCAGCCGGCACTGACTCTTGCATAAGAGGAGAGAGTGCAGCCTTTATTTTCACACAAAGTGACAGTTAACCGTCTTCTGCTAACCAGCGCTAGCTTTGGTGTTCAGTTTTGTCAGTTTAATTGGACAGAAAATATCATCTTGTATAACATATACTATTCAAAATAGCACAACCCTTGCAACCTGTGAAGCTTATTAAAAGTCTTGTAAGCTTTCCTGCATATTTTTTTTTTAAAAGTTAGATATTGCTATAATGGCTCTCCTGAGAAATCCCACTCGTTTCTATAGCAGCATTTAGCTCTGTAAATGGCAAATAAAAATGTGACTGTGGTCCACTGAGATGGTGCTCTGTAAACCAAGGGCATGAGTTTGGAACAAGGCTATCTGATTTACAGACTTATGGCAGATGGAGGAAGCATTTCGGAAGCTTGTTTGGAAACAGTGATTACCTCTGCAAATTCCATGTAGTGCAGAAAATGCTTACACAGCTTTTAAAGATATTTTTCTGAACAAAAATGATTAGTCATGTGTAGGCCCAGATTACATTTTTCCACATTTTCTGTCTTGATTTTGAGGGAAAATATGTTGAATTCTAGAGAATGGATTTAATAAAATGTGGTAGACTCAGCCAATAAGTAATTTTCAAATTAGCCAAAATAGAGAGCGGATATATAGAAAATGGGTTCTGTGGAAAATTAGATACAATTAAAAAGATATGCTTTAGTGCTGTTAAGTTAATTCTATGGAAATCAAGTTCTGTGTGCAGAGATTTTATGTAAGCCTGGACTGGTCCTATTATGCTGATCGTAATTAATGATAGTGCAACTTACCGGATCCATTTAGAACAGCAGGTGTTGAACATTTTTTTTCTCCAGTTCTGAAAGCAAACAGAAGAGGGCAGTGTTTCAGTACATCTCATTCAGACACAAATAACCAGCAAAAACAGGGCAGCAGAGCTGAAGGGACTCCTGCCAAGTCAGTGAATACACAAACACACATGTGAGTCCTGCTCTCTGGTGTGTGTGTGAAAAGCCCACCATAGAGGTGTTGTTCTTTGCGCCCTGTCACTCCACTTCCTACTCTATTCAATCCCAGGAACTGACACGCAGAAGACAGAAACTCACTGTGTGCGCACACACATACACACACAAACTCACAAAAATGAATGGACTGCATGACTGCCCGTCGCTATAAGTGATGACATCACCCCCTCCCGCCCGTTGCCTCCTTGGCCTAATTTTTTATAAAAGAGAATGACAAGATCTTCTATTTTATGTAACAACCTGCTTTGAGCACTCCTTCAGTCGTGGTTGTTAGCTCTACATTAGCTCTCTCTCTCTCTCTCTCTGATATCAATTTATTTTGTACTAGCTGAGCCTTGCCGCCAAAAAGCACAGCTAAATGTGTTCGTCTCTGCGAATGCGGGTGGGTGAACAGAAACGCCTATCCTCTTTGGTGGCTTGGCTCGTGTGAGCTCTGTAATGACGTGGCCCAGAAGTGATTAGTCTGTCCAGCCACGTGAGTGTTTCTCACTGCTGGATCTGTTAGAGAGGCGGAATGATGCTTCTTTATAGTAATTTGTTTCAAGAATGCTTGCTAACTGTGAGAAGTGAAAATGTGCAGCTTAAGGAGACATTTTTACCTGATTTTTTTTTTTTTTTAATGGAACTGTTTATTAAACCTTTAAACAAAATATTACAAAATAATACAAAACAAAAGTAGGTGTATGTTTTATGTATCATATTACATCAGGATGTTATGGCCCATATAGTATAATAAAAATACGGAGCTCACACTCAAGGGAAAAACTCTTCAGGCCCAAACAGACAAAGAATATGCAATTTGGTGCGGACGTTATTTATATGGCCAAAAAGTACGATGAAATTCTGATAGCTTGTAATGTAAATACCTGCACACCTGCCTGTGATTTTCAAATGATCCTGAAGGGCTTGATTAGCTGGTTCAGGTGTGTTTGATTAGGGTTGGAGCTAAACTGGACATTGAAGACCTCTGATGTAAATCAATGAGTTTTTTTTTTTTTAAATATAGCAGGTTACTTACATGAAATATATATTTATACACACAAAAATCAGTAATATCATCATCTCTCAATAATATGTCTTAATAAGATGATATTTAAATGCTTATTTTTATGATCAAAACTTTGTATTTTTAATTGTGGGGGCAAAATGCAATGCAATGGAATTCAATAATGATTGAGAGATACAAATAAACACTCCCCAAAATGTTCATTCACCACTTTTTTTTGTTTTTTTTTTAACCGTTTCACCGCAAAACCTGAAGATTGACTTTTTCTCAATTACACTAAAAGGCCTTTTACTTAGTAAAAAGTATGAACTATCAATCAGAGGGCATGTATTAGATTGTGTGCAACAGATTTTTCAGCAAAGTTTTGATCATGTCAAGGCCTTAGAAATTCATGTAATATGATACAAAATCAAGACTTGGAAAAAGGGCATAATTGGTCCCCCTTTAAATTTTCAGCACATCACCAATCCCTCTTAATTTTCAACCACCTACTCTATCCTTGTGTAACCTTTTCTGTTTGAAGTGAGGTTTACACATACAGCTCTTACCGGTCTACGTCCATTACACTCACCCCTCTAAACCTCACTCCCATCCGGGTCACGGCACCAACGTAACCCTTTCTGTTCGAACCGCCCTCTCTAAGCGGGACACGAACCCGGGTACGCTGGCATGGGAGTCAGGCCCTCTAACAAGGAGGCTAAAGACTACAGTCTCTATAGTGTCAGTCTCTAGAGCGTCTCTTGAGATCAGGGGACTGAGGGTTACACGTACAGCTCTTACCGGCCTTGTTGTTGTTGTATATCCCATTTCGCTAACATCAGACAAATACATCCGGCTGTAGACTTTAAAAATTACTTTTGTTGCACCAAACTATTACATAATAACTTGGATAAAACTAGTTGATCTTAATCTTGATCTGACATTTTTAAAAGTGTACTATGCATTAAAGAGACTGTGGTTTGAGAACTAAAAGCTGATGGGGAAAAACAGTCAGAAAAAGAAAGCACTTCAGTATGCGAGGCAAAGCAGGTCATAGAGCATCACAAGAATCTGCCCACCACCATTTTTCATAACTAAACGTATGCAGCATACACACGCACATACAGCGGTGGTTTAGTTATTTCTCCATCAAATGTTTAAAACCCAACAAGCTGCCCTATGGAATAATGACTCATCACATTTACAGCTCATAGAAACTCGTTCATCACCTCGATTAGTTCCCCCTCACTTTTCCCCAGTATTAATAAGTGCTTCAGCAAACATACTGCTGCTGTGACACCAGTCGATACTCTACAGTCCTTCCTCAATACCACAAACACTATTTCCCAATCTGTTCATTCATGGAACAAGCAAGCAGTTTGCCCCATTTAAAAAGAATCTGTGCTGGTCCTGATGTGAGTTTCGAGTGAGAAAGATGATGCAGGGATGTACATATGTTTCAGCTGATGAGTCAGATATGAATCATAGGAGGCAGGTGTTTTATTTTAATCATGTCAGTGTCAAAGTATGCCACATACACAAGCACAGATATGACTCACATCCACAAACTGCACAGCACTTAACTGATCCAAGAACAGTAACTAATTCTTGTAAATGGTTCCTTATGGGTCAATAATTTAACAGAACAGTTCCAGGAACAACAACATGGATGAGAGCAGAATTTAAAGTTAAAATATTATTTGGGAAAAAACTATATGAATAAAACATCATTATTATTATTATTACAAATAATTTAATTTCTTTATTTACTATATAAATCCAAAGTATTTAATTTTGTTTATAATATCATAATTAATTCTCTCACACAGTACATATGCCAGTGGTTCTGAAATACTCAGCAAGCACAAATGCTCATACTTTTGGTGTAGATAAACTCAGTTCAAAGCTGGGTCAAATATTAGTTACCTACATCCTGATTATTTATAGACATTTAAGTGCCCCTATTACACTTTTCCAAATATTACCTTTCATGCAGTGTGTAATATAGCTGTTTGTGAATGTAAAAGGCAAAGTTTTAAAGCTCAAAGTGCATGACAAATAAAGTTATTGCCTCCTAAAGAAAGAATCAATTCTGAACTGCTGAAACAAGTTTCCAGTCTCACTTCCGTAACACATATACGTAGGTTTATAAATAATTTGCATAATGCCAGCCAGTAGTCTTCATTGGCTGCCTGTGAACAATGTCTACTCAAGCCGCGTTTCCCCCGCAGGACCTTTCCACAGGAAATAGGGACTTTGGCGTGGTACTCAGTGTGTTTCGACCGCAGGGATCAGGTTCTAAATTAAGTTCCGGGGAAAAAATTCCTCCTCAGAAAGTCCCTGCTCACAATGTAGTGCTTTTTCAAAGTTCAGGAACTTTCAGGGGTGGGACTTGGATGCTGAATATGCTGATTGGTTGACTCCAAAAAGCATTTTATTTCAACCACCATTTTTAAAACTCTGTTGCAGTGCTTGCAGTAAGAATTGTTTGCTATTCGAATCAACAATGGAGTTTAAAATGACCGATGGACTGACGACGAGGTTCAGGCTTTACTAAGCTTATATGCAGAGGATGAAATCGAGTGGGAACTGTAAAGTCTCACGCAGTCCTATGTCACCGGACATAATCTTCATGGTACTTTAGATCGTGATCGAAACGCAGAGAGCAACAGGTTTGTACCTAGGACAAATTATTCCGGGTAATTTCGGTGGAAATGCGGCTTTAGTACTTCCACGCTCAAACACTGTAGTTGTAGCTGAGGCCTGGAAGAGTTTGATTTGTGTTGTCAACATGTCGAGAAGACGCAGTTTTCAGCGCTGCAAATCCACTTTGCATGTACTTCAAACAATTGAGGACTTGTGCTGGAATTGATATGGTAATCGTTACTGTTGAGGAAACCTTCTCCACTGAAATTCAGATATGGTAATGGCCGTTTTGTTTCCGAAATCACAACAGACGGGGCCATCTAACGAATCAGAGCAGAGAGACATCATTTAGAGAGACTGAATCATTTTTTGAGCCTTTTCAGACACTGTGAGAAAAGAGGTAATATGCAATGTATATTATGAGAAAATTTAATTTTTTTGACCTTGGACCTGTAAACCTATCGTAGGAGTGAATGTTTAAAATAGCATAATAGAGGCACTTTAAACATCCTCTGTGTGGCCTAACTACACACCGTAGTTGCCCATCTGAAACCCAGCAGAGAGAGATACATGAGTGCAGCAGGATTCACTTTGTAAAGACTCCAAGATGAAAAGAACGGCATGAGACAGTGCTGTGAGGATAGATGGTTTTAACACTGCTGAATGCGTAAGAGCGAGAAAGACCCAGAAGTTAATGCAGATCAGTCAATAGAGTTCAGCATGGTGTTAATATGGCTTAGCATGCTCTCTTGAGTTCATGCATAGGGCATGGAGAGTGATGGATATAGTGGCAGCAGGTCACACACTCATTCTCTCCTCCTTCCTTTCTTTAATTAGAAGGCACTCTGAAAGAGACTGTCACCTATTTATAAATCAAGGCTAAAAAGTGGTGCCTCTGTGTGAGTTTTATTAAATCCACACAATGCAACAATACTGCAGCACACAAAAAATGAAAATTATATAAAAGTGGGTCTTAAAAACTTTAATAAACTCTCAACAGAAGAATTTGTTAGTCGGATCTTGTGTTTTGGGGAAGCAATATCAATTTAATTTAAATGTCACAAATTTTGTTTAGTGACCTAGAAATAGTGCAAAATTAATTTTTTTTTACACATTATTTTATTTGTTTCTAGGTTAAATTAGATTTTGAATCACAGATTTTTAATGTGCTCTTAGACTTTTGGATGCACACTCCGTGTATATATTTATATAGATGAAGTATTTGTACGTAAATACACAAGCAAACGGGCACCCACACGCAGCTATACATAACACGACATGTTTCTTTCCTAATAACAAATATTTTTTTCCCTCTTCATCTCCTGGCATTAACCACAGCCGTTTTGGCAGTGAATCGTTCCAAAGCATGCTCTTAGTGCGCAAGTTCTTTGGAATTCTTGGACAATTCGTGGGGAATTTCAGACATCTGGCTGTTCCTTTTGATCTATTTACAGGAAGAGGCTGAACTTTGGCCCACTTGTACACGCGCAGTGTGACATAGCCACAGGAGAATGTTCCTTTCTGGGCAAAAACAGATAAACAACCTTAACCCTATCAGAAAAGTGGGCCAAATTTAGAGTCTGAGTAAATACATAGCGAAAAAAAAGAGTAGAAAGATAGAAAAATGGGGAGAATGAGGATAAGCAAGAGTTTCCAGGAACCATGAAGGACAAGTAGATCTGTCCACTCATACCGTCTATGTTCCTTTTTGGCACAAACACACTCACAAGTAGACTGGATCTGAATGCTTTAGAGATTTGCGGGTATGACGTGAGTGGAAGTGATGCTAACCTGAGTCATGCTAAACACAAGGAGCCTTTTTCTTACAGCTCGCAATTCTGTGCTAGTTTATTTTTGGTATACCACTTCAGTTGAACCTATGTATAGCAACACCTGACAAATAAGTGATTTTACCAAGTGGCTTTTGACAAAGGAGGAAGAAAATTACAGTGACCTGCAACTACAAATTCCCAGGACGTCTTGAACTAAATGAGCTGTTCTGAGAAGTGCTCCTGGGAAACCCGGCCTGCGCTCATCTGGAATGGCCTTGCCAACAGAAACACCACTGCGCAAATCAGTAATTTTATATTTCCTCACCGCAGTGTGCAGCTTATTACGCATGTCTGCTCTCTGATAACCTCTAAACCGGCACTACCTGCAGTCGCATGAAGCACGCGGACTCTGATGCAGAACTTCACTAGCAAGTCAGCAAGCATTTACCAGCAGACACTTTAATCCGAAACGATTTCTCTGTGACTAAACCTGGGATTAAAGGACTAGCTCACCTAAAAATGAAAATGATCATTTACTCACCCTCATGTTGTTCTAAACCTTTTTCTACAGCAAAAAATGAGATGTTTCGAACAATGTTTACACTGCTTCCTTTCGTACTGTGAAAACAAGTTTTTGGTGATGGATCGCTATTAATCATGTTAGGTGTGATGAATTATGATCTTATATTTTGTAATCTTGTAATCATACAATTCAACACTTTCTCTGAACTTAATCAGTGTGAGAATAGAACCCTTCTCACAAAACAAATGGGAGAAAAAAACATTAGCATAGCCTCTTTAAGTGAAAAAAGGGTGCTGTATTAATTGTAAATGTATCGTGTTAAACAGTTCACATTAACCAAAGAAATTAACGCGTTCATTTTCCCAGTAAATCCGTGCATTTGTTGATTTCACAAGTGAATGCATCATGCTAAGTTTGAATATATATAGTGGTAAATGCTAATGAGTTTTGAGATCTATAGCAGATTTTCAAGGAGCACCTAAATCAGGGGTCCCAAACTCGCTCCTGGAGGGCCAGTGTGCTGCAGAGTTGAGCTCCAACTTGCCTCAACACACCTGCCTGGAAGTTTCTAGTATGACTAATTAGACCTTGATTAGCTGGTTCAGATGAGTTTAATTGGGGTTGGAGCTAAATTCTGCATGGCACTGGCCCTTCAGGACAGAGTTTGGAGATCCCTGGTCTAAAGGGACATGGTGATGATAAAATAATATGATTTATAAAATGCTTTTGCAGAAACTTTGCTGGCAAAACTTTTGCATTATTTTACAAGCAAACTCAAAAAGATTATATTTCAGTGCTTTTGCGTTCGCTCGCATAAATTTCACGTTCAACCACTACATCCTAAGATGTGGTTTGAGGGGCTGCAAATAAGAACAAACTTAACACGATGTGTAATGATCACCATGTTTATATTTAAACTAACACCGATTTCCGAGAAATGACACATTCCTGTCTGTGAGGGAATAGATTCTTGGAAGTCTCATAGGCCCTAATATAACTGTACTGTATGCATAATTGAATAAGTACCATGAGTCTTAACTGACTCACGTCTAGCCGTCGGCTATGGTTCACGTAACTGCCCACTCCCCCCCGCAATCCTTAGGGATGTCTTACCCCCCCCCTCCCTGGGTTTACAGTGCACATTTGTTCTTCATTTCACTGCACTTGCGCTGAAGCGCACTTCCTCTGACTCATGCCGCAAACAGGCCTTAAATCAGATACTCTGTCAGAGGGTCCATCTCAGCGGCGATTAACAGCAAAGGAAAAAAATAACTCGCCGCAGTTGCCTGCAAGTTGTTCACACAGTCTTTGCTTTGATGACTTGTCAGCGGCACGGGGTCAGCCTTCCAGCTAACCACAGGAGCGAGTCATAAAGCAGAGATCTCTTAACAGAGGGCCCGAAGCCAAGGCTGCTTCCCAAAACTGATGTGCTTGAGGAAAAAAAAAACACTTACAGTAAACGTGACTCTTGTTCCCAGAAACCTAGTGTGGGGCCCGGGTGACGTTACAGTCCAGTGCGCACACACACGCACAGAAAAAAAAAAGTCTACTGGGAGCTGCATTGTGTAAGAATCCAAACAAATCAATGTCTGCTTTTGTATTTAATGGCTAATAATTCAAGTTTTCACACTTGAATCCCCCTCTAAAATAACATTTAAAAAAACTCAGATCCTAAGTAGACCAAAAGTGAATTGAGTGAAGAATCCAGTTCTCTTTCCATTCACACTGCTCTTTAAAGTGGGGTCAGGTCTTGTTATGGTCCATTTTATTATTATTCCTGATGACGGACAGATACATGGACACTGTAGATGGATAAACAGATAGACAGATTGATAGATAAATTGATACTATGAATGGGTAAATGGATACTGTAAATAGATGGAAAGACAGATCGATAGATGGACAAATAGATGGATACTGTAGATGAATAAAAGAATAGACAGATGGATAGACAGATGGATAAACGAATAGACAGATGGATAGACAGATAGATGTAGACAGAGACAGATGGACAGATAAATGGATACTGTAGCTGGATAGATGATGATTGTATACTGTATATAGACAGACAGATGGAAGTTTTATTTGTATAGCGCCTTTCCACAAGCCCAAGGCTGCTTAACAAAGGTGAAGAACATTTACAGTTACAGACACCACAAAAAATAAACACAAAAACGTCAGATACAAGAGATATGTTTTAGGTTGAGACTTAAAGGAAGGTAGAGAAGAGATATTACGAAGAGAGAGGGGGTAATGAATTCCAGAGCTTGTGAGCGTTAACACAAAAAGATTGTCCACCTGTAGTAGACAGCCGGAATCTAGGAGCTGACAATAGGCCAAGTTCAGATGATCTAAGAGGCCGGGTGGGAAGGTATGGGTGGAGTAGGTCTGATAGATATAGAGGCGCAAGAGCATTTAAAGCTTTAAAGATCAAAAGGAGTACCCTAAAATAAATACGTGATGCAGCAGGTAACCAGTGAAGATCATGGAGAAGGAAGTTACATTAGCACTACTTCTAGTCGAGGTGAGCACTCTCGCAGCTGCATTTTGTACATACTGTAGCCTTTTAATATGTTGTTTCAAGGCATTGCAGTAGTCCAAACAAGTTATTAGTGCATGAACAAGGGTTTCTGCATTAGCCAGATTGAGGGAGGAGTAGAGACGTGCGATATTATGCTGGTGATGAGATGAGAAACAAAGTAAAGAGAGGAATCAAATAAAACACCAAGATTACGTACAGGGGAGGAGGGTTTAACAAGAACCCCATCTATGTCAAAGGACAGGTCCATTCTATTTACAGGTATGGTGGAGCCGATCAGCATTATTTCAGTTTTGCTGTCATTTAGTTTAAGAAAGTTCAGTGACATCCAGTGTTTGATTTCTCTAATACATGCAGTGAGTGAGTCAGGCAGAGATGAAATATCAGAGGAGGTGGTAAGGTAGATTTAGAAATCATCAGCATAACAATGAAAACATACTTGAGTATGATATCACCAAGTGGCTGCACATAGATGATAAAAAATTAAAGGACCAAGAACTGAGCCCTGTGGAACACCCTGTGTCAGTAGAATTTAAGTGAACTTATACCCATGGATGGATGGATAGAAGGACATTTACTATCCCAGAATACATTTCCTGTTATATTTCTTTAAATTGCAATTCAGTACATTCAAGTTTCAAATCAAATTCCTATGGGGTGTGGCCAATTAATACTGAGAACTGAATCCCCATAATATACCTCTACAGTTGTAAACTCTCATTGCTGAGTGCTTGAAACCCTAAAACAGCTCTGACATGATTATGCTGCTGGGTATTTTTGTGAATTAGGTTACCACCTACCTCATGTTACATTACGACTGCCTGATAACAACCCATGCAAGGATGAAACTAAATCGGCCAAGGATACACACTATCGAAGACATGCAATATAAATCAGAATGACCACCTACACTGTTATTTCCTTCTGGATAATTGTAACCTGGCTTTTAACGATTAGACTGATGACTCCTCTGTGTTTTCAAATAGCCCTCCCATTTGTTCTCTGGTCTGAGTGATTTCTTTCAGTGCCAAGTCCCACAATGACGTCTTGCTTCAATGACTTCACTGACATCAATCAGTCAATCAATAACACCACAAAACAGTCGGTTTTTCAACTCTTCCTGTGATAAATGACTAATAATTGGTTGTTTAATGATTGTAAATGGTATGTGTCTGAATACAGGGTACTGATTGGTTGTGCTCTAGTTATAAGATGGAAAAAAAAACATTTAATTCTTTCAATACAATCCTGACAGTGTGAGGCTAGAGAGAGAGAGAGAGAGAGAGAATCTGTATTTCAAGGAGGAAACATTAATCTAGCTTTCATAAGAAAGTCCGGGCATCACGCCAGCCATGGACTGCAGTATAATTCATTGTCCACTGGCACATAATGCGCATGCTAAATCAACGTTTCCTTAATGTTATGTTATGAGAGGGCAAAGTCCTTCATTGTGGACCTTATCCAATGAGACATGAAATATGAGTAAAACCATAACAAACACTGGCAAATTTTGGTATTATTTACAGACTGAATTTTTTTACACACAAAATAAAAAAAAGAAAAATGCACTGGCTGTTTCCAAGATTCAGTTGTAATTGTATTTCTAGCTCTAAAAAGAGTCTGAGATTATGTCATTGTTTGATATGGCCATTAATAAAACTGTTTGAACAAACCAAACCCATTCTTGACCCCACTACCTACTGACCTCCACAGATTTAAGACATAAAATCCACACTAGAAAATGTGCTAGGCACAATCCAAACAAGTGGTCAAAACCAAAGTGATTCATTTTATGGTGTCTCACTCAGTAGCCACCCATATTGAAATCTCATTGATCCAAATTATTTCTCCACACAACCATTAATAAACATCAAATTTAACATTGGCTGTGAAAGTTTCGCATTGCACAGTATTTTCTCTTTAGGTATGGATGGTAAATACATAGAAATAAATATAATATGTAAAAAATATATATAAAAATCAGTTTCACCAAGATCATGCACATTCCCTCAAACATACAGACAAGTAAAGTACAGATACATTGTAGATGCACTGTTCCTAAGTCAGCCTTTTCAGAGGGATTGCCTGGCATACAAAGCCAAAGCCTGGAGTCATACTATACCAGAAACACTTGATAAAACCACACGCACACACTCATGTGTTTGCTCAGCCCCGCCATTGGCCACTAAAGCAGTGATGTAATTTTGTCTTGTCACTTTCTCACAGCTCAAGTAGGAGAGGTCAATTAAGTTCCTTCAAAATTACTCAACTCCACATCGCAAAACATGTTTTCTCAAATCTTCCCGGGGGCATGATTTGTCTGCACAGCGGAGCGCACACACATTCACCGCTGTTTGCCCAGGAGCACATGGAAGACAAGGCGTGACACTCTGGCACTTACGTCAGAGATATGGCTTCATCTTTTTCGTTGACACTTTATTTTTTCTCTCTTTTTTTTTAGTTTTATTCACCTTCATGTTAGGCCTGGCTTGCTGTTAAACTTCCACTGTTCCTGCTGTCACACACAAAAGTGTACAGCAAGAACAGGTATTCTCTCTACGTCAATGCACTGAAGACGTGGCACTGCAGCGGAATGGCTCACAGCTGCCCAGATTGAGTTACCTTCCTTTTGACGTACTTTCAGCTCTCAGTTTCTGTTTGTGTGTCTCTCTCACAAGCATACACACATTTTGTGGTTCTTATGTCCAACACCTAATAGTTCCAGAACCTACTGAGCTGCCTAGTAAAACAAATTTTTTATCATAGAGTCATGCTCAAAACCCAACTCGTGGAAAATTAAAGACAGCATCACTAGTCTACTTTGAAAATAAGGAAATCCCAGAATGCAATTCAGCATTCTATCAAAAAAAAAAAAAAAAAATCCCAAGATGGCAGGATAAGTAAAATATTGCTTCATTCAATAACAAAACAGTTCAACCTAATTTAAAACAGACTGTTTGTCTGTATTTTTATGTGCTGTTAGCTTAGCAACATGCTAACGTCAAACTCGCATGCTTATATGCTTCACATGAAAAGTGCTATTATGGCTAGTTGAGTTGATGCAAAGGTTTTCATTCAATTAGGATGCTGTCTTGGAAATCATCTGCGTAAGTAGCTCACTATGTTTTGGGACAGAGCTCTTGACATTTCTCCCACACTCACACAAACTCAATTGTTGCTACATCCACAAATACACGTCATGGTTTCTAGCAGCAATACCTGTCATTTTAGGATTACATCTTACCTTAAATCGGATGATATGCTCTAGGCAGCGCTCATTTGCGACGGTGGCCACTTTCACTGGTCTTTCTGCATTTAACGACATACAGGCGTCCTTCCAAAGCTCCGACTGCCCCTTGATCCATAAAGCACCTGCCATGGGACCACCAATACAGTTGCACTGGACAAGAGGGAGAGAGAAATCACATGAAGATCGGTCTCTATAACAGAGGGTGTGTCCCTGTAAACCCTCCCAATCACACACAGATGCGCACACACACACAGACACACAAAAATGAAAAAGGAAGCACACACCCTTGAGAAAGAAAATTTGAAACCTGGCAATCCAAAAAAGGGAGAGAAACTCTAGCTCTCGTCCACTTGCTAGCACTGGTGGTGGTTTCTTCAAAACACAAGCCATCATGTAAAATCCAAGAGTTCATGAGGTCAACATTACTATGAAACATGCAGCTAAGATTCAGGCTGTGGTTTCTGTGGTAATTGTGGGATACTGGCTATACATATGGGCAAGTGAAACTCACACTGCTCATAATTGTCACATTAGCTATGACAAAACGCATATTTTAGATGCCAAAAAGTAAAAGAAAAATCTCTTAAATAACTTATATTTAAGATAACTTATACATATAGAGCAGAAACTTAATGGCTAAAAGGGATTCCGTTGGACATTCTATTTTGAACGTTAAAGGGTTCTAAATCATCAGTGGACATTTCATTGTATGGACAAAATCCCTGAGACATTCATCATCTTATCTTTGTGAAAACTATCACTTTAAATCGGATTTTTTTCTAAAGTCTGAATTATCAGAGCTGTTCTATCCACAATCATTTTATAGCATTATAATTGTAATGTATGGCAACAATTCATTCATTTGTGTCTATTTTTATCTCTCTAAGTAATTTAAGGAGCAAAATGACTTTAAACAAAACAGACTTTGAGTCTCCTGAGCAACAAAAGAGCAATCTCCGAACAATAAAATTGTTCTTTGGATTCATCCAATGCACACACATTCACAAATATTTTTTCATCCGCCTCTTTACTCATTCTCATTCAGCTTTGAATGTTAAGAAACATGGCAGAGTTTAAATGTCGACCCGGTCACACACTCCACTGACGCTCAAGCACTGAGTAACTGTAGCAGTGGCACTCAAGCCTGTTACCGTGGAGACTGGGGAGGAGAGGGAGTCTGCTTCACTCCTGAATCCCTTGTGACCCTTTTTGTTTCAACTGCGCACGACACATCCATCCATATCCAACTCCTTTTTAAACACTCATACAATTCGTAGAATGGAAAAACCACTGACCCGCAACGTTTTTTTCATCCTGATCTTGCAACATTAAAACTATCATTGATTAAACTTGGGCCTGACCTAGAATATTTCAGGGGCTGTGACATCACCTGTCTGCGTCAGCACAAGTCTCATTGGAGTCTGCGGTGATTAAGGCGCCTAGTAGCGCTGAAATATGAGTTAACGTGGCACTAATAAGTGTGAACTTTTCAAATGCTCCTACCATGAATCAGCACAGCTGACAGAATAAGGCCTTCAAGAATGCAAACGCGGACAAAGCTACTGTATGCAAATATCCAAATACTCTTGCAACAATACAGTGTGATAAACACACTTCCAATGAACAGCACTGTACTGTGACATATGTTTAGTTGTGGAGCAACCTAGTCAACCTAGTGTACACAGACATAAAATACTCTACCAGTCAAAAGTTTGAACACACTTGACTAAATTTCCTTCCCATAACTTTAAAGGGACAGTTCACACAAAAATGAAACCCACATGTTGTTCCTAACCTGTAGGACTTTATTTCTTTTCTTCTGTGTGACACAAAAGAAAATATTCAGAAAAATTACTTTGAACCTCACAGACTTCCATTGTATGGGCATCCTTCAAAATATATATTTTGTGTTCCACATAAGAAAGAAGGTACAGGTTTGGAATGACACAAGGTTGAGTAAATAATGACGCAAATAAAATTTTTTGGGATAATTTTCCCTTTAAAGCCATTATGGCTAAATGGCAAAAGGGCTGAACTACCATTTTGTAGACAAATGTGTTAATTACTTTACAAAAAGTTCTTCATTGCTTTTTTAAAATGTATAAAGCATCCTGGAATGCACCTCATCGATTTTAAAGAAGTTGAATATAAGATGATTTTTATTTGGCTAGCATTTTTGGTCACAACATAATTCTATTTCAGTTTTAAGGACTTATCATTTTAAAGCGTTATTGGTACCATGAAGGAATGAGCAGGTGTTCAAACTATTGACAGGTAGTGTCTACGTGGGTGGTGATAAAGAAGGTAATAAAGCTGATAACAATTTTAGGTGGGCAGGTGGACGTCATGGTTCAAGGTGCGTCTTGGCCACACCTACAGCTGCATTCACTAACAGCCATTGATGAACCAAAGCGTGGGCAGATGCCACAAGATGAACCAATATAATGAATAAAAGCCATTTATGTCCATGACAGAAAAGGAAATCGACAAAAACCTGATAGTGATTCAAAGTCTTAGTGGAATCATTCCAAGCAGGAAACTGTTTTAAAATACCATACATTGTTTGAAACTGAGAATGTACATTCACATTTCTTAAAATAGACTTTGATTGAGGTTTAAAGCTGAATTCCCCATAGAATAAAATAACATTTAAATTGAAAATGTTTAGTAAGTTCACATTCTGTAGAACATATGTACATTCTTGTTTCAGTTTCTGTTAGTGTAATGCGACTGATGCAAGCAATGCTAAAATCATGAGTCGGATACTCATACTTATATACAAAGTGACTCACAAAGGTTTATCTTTATAATATTAGCATCTACTAAATGAAACTGGTTAGAAATGTTCTGCTTATCTAGTAGTTAAACGCCAGCAAGCTACTTACTTACTCGAATGCCAGTACACCTGTACGCTGAAGCCTTTGGGTCCAAGAAACACACTGCGCTGACACCAGCCAGGGAGACACAAGCACACTCAACATATCTCAGTAAAAGCTTTAACATCACCGATTAATGATTTACAGATTTTGAAAGTAACACTCACTGTCACGCAGACATCTCCTGACTGCGTTCACCATCCCACAAACTCCTGAGACAGAATCCAATAAGTTCCTGCGAAGGAACCTTGCTGCTCTACTTTCCACAACAGAGTGATCTAAAGCAGCCTCTCCTGTTACTTTCACTCACTGCGTCTGTGTGTGTGCGTGTTTTGCACAGTCATATACAACACATCCAGTCAAAGCGATTCCTGCCAAGTGAGTCCGCAGGCAAGCCAATCTCACTTTCTCTCACTTCCTCCTCCCTCCCATTTTCTCTCTCAGCCTCTCTCTCAGTAAATGCTTCATGTGTCATCTATCAAGCACTAATTCATTTGTAGCTGCAATACTTATGTGGCCACTGAGGTGTGCTGTTTCACAAGGTTCCTTCAAAAACAAGTTGCCTCTGGAGCGGTGGTTACGCAGGAACGTTGTTTTGAGGTTGAGGACACATCGCTTTGAGGTTGTTGAGAGGAAAAGGGAGGGCTGATGGAAATGGATAAGCTCAATCAAAAACAACTTGTCACCGCAACAGATGTTTTGAAGAAAAATGTCTCTCTTTCCAACGTTTGCAGCTTGTAATCATCTGGAAAGCTTGAGGGAATTTTTTTGCCCAAACTAGTTGTAGAATAAACACTACTGCTTCAGTAAAAACTAATGAGCTGTAGTTTAGAAGGTACCACAAAAATAGTTTGGGATACACAATTCGCTTACAATTACACGTCAAGCATAACACTCATAACACGCGAACTAACCTAGATAATTTGTCCACGCCGAATGTGAAAATCATACATGACACTGCACAATCGCAGCCAATCAGAACATTGTTTGATATACACTTACGTGGAGCACAATTTTGGACCAGTGACATTTGACAGTGGGTGGAGCTACCTAATTCGAACCCAAATGATCGACAAAACATCCTGTTGCTTCATGCATTTGCGGCTACTTTTGTTGCGTAACTGCTGGTTTGGAGTTAGTGTATCATTTAGGCCACAAAATTGCAGAGAAACTGCAAAAACGCAACTTAAAATATGCTTTATTAGTTAACTAAAAATGAAAGGCAGATGATTGAACACAAATGTCCCAGCAGAGCAAATTCTGAGAGTGAAAATGAAAGTTTAATAACTGTAAAGGGCAATAAAGTCCATCCCGCTCTCTTTCTGTCTGACTCTTTTGTTACTCAGGGGGAATTCCACAAGTGCACATGCTCATCGCCACCACAGAACGGATCCTGTAACAGGAGATTGTCCACTGCTGCAGGTGCCTCTTCCACTCACGGCATAGGAATCCGGTGGCAGACCTCACACAAGGGCGGACGGAGTCTACAGTGGCGCCGCACTGCGACGAGATCACAGGCTTGGTCAATCGACTCATACTACGGTCATTTCCCTCAACTCACAAGAATGTGAGAATAAGAGTGTATGTGTGTGTGTCATGTACACTCTTCTACTTTTGCTTCTCTGACCCTTCACCCAGTCCTGCATCCCATCCGCCTTCACAAACGAGTGAGTCACTTAATCCTTCACTCTCACTCACCCTAATTTGTCAATCACTACCCACAACCCTCTAGCAACTCTCTCTGTAGGAATCTGCTAAAATTGGCCACTTCCACCTTGTCCTCCTGCTGCTTAACAAACCCTCATCCATTGACACTCTGTTATCCCAGACCCTCCAACATCACAACAAGACCTCCCACGGGAATTCACCATCAGTTTTAGTGTAATTATCACTCCTATCTGGACATTAAAAGGACATTTCCTCCATATACCTCTAAAATAACTCTTAAAAATATGAAATATTTGAATAAGATTTTATTTTGACAAGAAAACAGGTGTAATGTAATGCAAGGGAACTGTTTGTATTTAAATTGCATAGTCAAAATTTCACCAAATCTCATTGACTCATAATAAATTATTCGCGGTGTCTTTGTCGTGGCAGATAGTGATCAGTGTGAAAGTCTCGTCAGAGTTCTGTTCCCTGAAATTTTGATTGGTGGAGAGGGTCATGTGTTATAGTTTGAATACTTATCTCGGCATCAGCTACCATAAGCACATAAAAAGTTTTGAGATCAGTTTGCCTCTCCTTTTTACCCACTTCAGCCATCAACTGCTGCTTTTCAAAAGTAAAGGTGTGGTATGGGATCAGGCCAGAATGCCATTACGGCCAGGTTTCACAACGTGTACCATCACGCACACACTCGCCTACACATCCACAAACACACACACACACACACACACACACACATTCCTGGCGTTCCCCAGGCCAGGTAAACAAAGGAGCCATTACACACACACACACACACACACACATGTAATAGGGGGCATTTATCATTCCTGTTGGCAGAGGCAAACTACATAGTGACCCCTAAAACCATAGCTTGCACTGAGATCAACCATGACACACCACTCAAGTTTGCTAAGACTAGTACCACTACACTGCAATGTCCTGGCAACCGGCCAAACATGCTTTCCTTATCCAACTAACCTTGACCAGACATAGCAAAATTATGATACACACACATGAATCTCCACAAATACCATTTTCACAGTGCAAAAACTCTCTCATTTGAAAGTCAATAATTATATATTTTCCTGTGTGAGAGATCAAGAACATCTATTATCTAGCACATTATGTAACTTTGTCAGATAACAGACCTTCTAGCTCTTCATTTGTTGAATAATTGAGGCCCCGGGATGTTTAATCATCTGTAACCATAGAGATAAAGACATTCAATTATACATTATTTAAAATGACACAAGTATGAGATATACAGTGGGTACGGAAAGTATTCAGACCCCCTTACATTTTTCACTCTTTGTTATATTGCAGCCATTTGCTAAAATCATTTAAGTTCATTTTTTTCCTCATTAATGTACACACAGCACCCCATGTTGACGGAAAAAAAAACAGAATTGTTGACATTTTTGCAGATTTATTAAAAAAGAAAAACTGAAATATTTGCATGGTCCTAAGTATTCAGACCCTTTGCGCAGTATTTAGTAGAAGCACCCTTTTGATCTAATACAGCCATGAGTCTTTTTGGGAAAGATGCAACAAGTTTTTCACACCTGGATTTGGGGATCCTCTGCCATTCCTCCTTGCAGATCCTCTCCAGTCCTGTCAGGTTGGATGGTAAACGTTGGTGGACAGCCATTTTTAGGTCTCTCCAGAGATGCTCAATTGGGTTCAAGTCAGGGCTCTGGCTGGGCCATTCAAGAACAGTCAAGGAGTTGTTGTGAAGCCACTCCTTTGTTATTTTAGCTGTGTGCTTATGGTCATTGTCTTGTTGGAAGGTAAACCTTCAGCCCAGTCTGAGGTCCTGAGCACTCTGGAGAAGGTTTTCGTCCAGGATATCCCTGTACTTGGCCACATTCATCTTTCCCTCGATTGCAACCAGTCGTCCTGTCCCTGCAGCTGAAAAACACCCCCACAGCATGATGCTGCCACCACCATGCTTCACTGTTGGGACTGTATTGGACAGGTGATGAACAGTGCCTGGTTTTCTCCACACATACCGCTTAGAATTAAGGCCAAAAAGTTCTATCATGGTCTCATCAGACCAGAGGATCTTATTTCTCACCATCTTGGAGTCCTTCAGGTGTTTTTTAGCAAACTCCATGCAGGCTTTCATGTGTCTTGCACTGAGGAGAGGCTTCCGTCGGGCCACTCTACCATAAAGCCCTGACTGGTGGAGGGCTGCAGTGATGGTTGACTTTCTACAACTTTCTCCCATCTCCCGACTGCATCTCTGGAGCACAGCCACAGTGATCTTTGGGTTCTTCTCTCACCAAGGCTCTTCTCCCTCGATAGCTCAGTTTGGCCGGACAGCCAGCTCTAGGAAGGGTTCTGGTCATCCCAAATGTCTTCCATTTAAGGATTATGGAGGCCACTGTGCTCTTAGGAACCTTAAGTGCAGCAGAATTTTTTTTGTTACCTTGGCCAGATCTGTGCCTTCTGTGCCTTACAAATCTGTCTCTGAGCTCTTCGGGCAGTTCTTTTGACCTCATGATTCTCATTTGCTCTGACATGCACTGTGAGCTGTAAGGTCTTATATAGACAGGTGTGTGGCTTTCCTAATCAAGTCCAATCAGTATAATCAAACACAGCTGGACTCAAATGAAGGTGTAGAACCATCTCAAGGATGATCAAAAGAAATGGACAGCACCCGAGTTAAATATATGAGTGTCAAAGCAAAGGGTCTGAATACTTAGGACCATGTGATATTTCAGTTTTGCAAAAATGTCAACAATTCTGTGTTTTTCTGTCAATATGGGGTGCTGTGTGTACATTGAGGAAAAAATGAACTTAAATGATTTTAGCAAATGGCTGCAATATAACAAAGAGTGAAAAATTTAAGGGGGTCTGAATACTTTTCGTACCCACTGTATATCTGAGTCATAATTCCTAATATTTAGGCTTAAGTAAATACAATAGCAAAAAAATCTTCATGTAGCAATGGAGCAGTCACCTGTCCTTTATGATATTCACGTTTTTAAATGGTGTGTCCCAATGGAAAACTTGCTGCCATGAAGCTAGAGTGTTGAAGGTGGTTGCTAGGGTGTTGCTAGGGTGTTCTGGGTGGTTGCTAGGAGATTGATTACTTGCCCAAGTCAAAAGTGTCCTATGATATTCTGGTCCATCCTTAAAGATAAATCTATGGGATTTTTCGCTTGTTTGGATTTTGTTATGCTGAAATTGTTAGTTACTATTCACAGTTTAATACTTGGGATGTTCAAACCTTTAAGCCTAAGTGTGAAAAATAGCAATAGCTATGCTTGTCTTAGCAAGCAAAACTGCAATTATGTTTTGTGAAAGAACATACAAACACATAATATACCCCTCTTTCAAGAAAGCAGTCACTGTCTAAGGTGTGTAATTTTATCCCTCCGCCGACATTTATAAGCATCCATGCTGCATAATCAGAGAGGATATTAAAATGTCAGTCATACTTTCATTAAAAACAACACACCTTACAGATCCTTTAGCATCCACACAAGTGAAATGAAAAACACAGACATATTCATGCACTTGACATAATCTGAAGTGCTATTCTCCTATGAGATCAAGTCTTTCCGTAACGCTCTGAGTCCCATAAAACTGATGAGTCAGTCTCTCATCACCACGGTGATCTGTCACCATTTAAGAGCGTTAACATAATGGCAATCCCACGGTGCACGGCTCTCCCTTCACATCATCATCTTTCAGTATCGCTCACTCGGAAGTCACCACTGGGCCACTCAGTCAAGACATTGCTTTCTGAGGACACTAAGTCAATACTAGAATAGAGGATATGACTAAATATGGATCGACTGAAGTGAACAGTATTCATCTCTGTAAATGTGAAACTCCCAGAGACTCATAATAACGTCACAATATTAATGAGTTAAAGGCATAAGGTGAAATTTATGAGATTTTCTATATATTTATGAACAATCACCACTCAAGACCGATCCACATGGTAACACTTTACAATAAGGTCTCAGGTCTCATTTAAGTACTAAGTTCTAACTATGAACTAAGAAATATATATGAGAAATATATTTATTTTTCCACATTTAATAAACTTTGTCAATGTTTAAATTGTTTATGTTAGTGCATAATGTATTAACTCTGGTGTTTAAAAAAAGTATTAATGATGAAATTAACATTAAAGGCACAATGTGCAATTATTCACCACTAGAGGTCGCTTATTCAAAACAAAGGCGTAGCTTGATGACGACTTGATTTTGCAGAATCAAGGGAGGTGTTGTCTTCATGTCTGTAGCTGTAGAATCCGGTGGGGCTTGGACAGAAATCATATTCATAGATGAGCTAATGTATTAATTTATTAACATTATTAACATTCTAGTGTGTTTTTTTTCTCTTATATAATCTTTCATATTCTGCCTTTAACTAAGACTAATAAATGTTGTATATTTATTCATTGTTCATTCTCAGGTTAACTAATGTTAACAACTGAAACCTTACTGTAATGTTTTACTTCTAACACTTCATATGAAATTGCACTAGTTTGAAAGCTGTATTAATACAGCTGAAGCCTATGTTCCTACATGCCACTGTAGGCGGTAGATGACTTTCACGGACTGATTGGTTTCTTGAAAGGAGCGGTACAGTATAAACCTCTATTCAGTGAGCTGAACACAGAACGTTCTCTTGGACTGTGGAAGCTCTGAAAGCTCAGAGGAATTCAAGAGAAGTGCCATGCAACATAAATGCTGAAGAGCTTATATATTTCTGATAAGCCAATAAAACCCAGCAAGGCCAAACACACATTAAGCGAACAAAGATATGCACTTTGATTTTGCTGACGGACAGCCCAAGAGCAGTTAACTGAATGGTCCAGCCCAAGCCTGATGATTGTAAAACAACATTTTTGGCGTACCGAGCAATTACCACACCAGCCACAGGAGAACGCCCATCCTGTTTCTGTGTGTACACGTATGCTGACGAGATGCCAGTTAGCACCAAACCAACCTATCCTCGCCAGCCCCGTGTGTCTGCCGAAAGTAGCCTCTCCCCAGGGTGTGCTGTGTCCGCTGTGCCACTAATGATGCCTGGTCTTTGCAGTTCTCTTAATAGGCTCATTAAAAGACCTGTCACTGCTGAGCGGTCCCTCAGCTATGGCTAATGACACTGCGGCAGTGGATCTCACACGCACACATGCACACCTTCATGTTTTCGTCATAATAGAGTGTGCTCTAATTCTCATTTTAGTCTTTTAGAAAGTGTCTGAACTTTCAGTTATGGACATTGCAAATGATAACAGGATTAAGATAACTGGGATAGAGTGGCCTGTGGGACCTAAATCAATGATAGTGACTCACCAGAATTTGTTTAAAGAGCATTACAGCACAGCGTTAAGTGATTCCTTTTAGGAAACAAGGTTGACAGAGTGTTGACACTACCATCTTGTGGTCAGTAAAAAAACTGCCTGACAGATTAAAATTAGGGCTTGGTTTCACATACAGGGTTTAGATTAAGCCAGGATTAGGCCTTAGTTAAATTAGGACATTTAAGTAGTAAAATTTTTTAAGAAAAAGTAAACATTACTGATGTGCAACTTGAGACAAAACAATGGCACAGACATATTTGAAGATATATTTTATTAAGTTGCTTTCAGTTATAACAGTTAAAACACATGCATTTTAGTCCTAAGCCTTGTCTGTGAAACCGGGGGTAGGTGTTTACATTTACTGAAAAACATATGACAGGTGCTTGCAAGTGAAAAACCACCATGATGGTTGTCATAGTTCGTTGGCAGGGTGTCGCTATGCGGTTGCTAAGGTGATCTGAGTGTTGCTATGCGACTATTTTCTCATCCGCAAGGCAAAAACCTTAAGAAATGACCCAAGCCAGCTTCACTTTTTACTATTTTTAATACAATTTATAACACTTTAATTTACAACACTTCAAAAATCATATTATCATATAGTCATATTATATAAATCATATATGTGTGTGTGTATGTATATTGAAGATTGATACTGTAGATTAGGGGAAAAAATCACGCTGGTCAGCCTAGGAATCAGTACAGGCTTATATTGCATGACAGTCCACGGCCTGATAATTGTTGTTATAAAGCAAAAACAGAATAAATCAGGCACAAAATAATAGGGTGGAACAGGAAATTGATTTGGCTTTTGTTTAAACAGAGAAATAGTTTTGTTCACTTTTTTTCTTTTTTTTTTTCTTTCAGGGGACCACTGTGACATTTTCTGGACACACGTGATTCTTGTTTATCATTGCGGTGCCTCTTGGCAAACAGAGAGCTGAACATTGTGTTCTTGAGTGTCTTTTTACAACAACCATCAGCCGGCCAAAGAATGTTCTTTTTTGGCGTCACCTTCGCCCCTGCCTCAACAGGACTCCAGGTTTCTTTGCTTCTCCTCACTTTCTTATCTTTTATCCTTTCTCTATTTCTGTTATTTTCTGCTGCTTTTCCATTACAAACATCAAAACTATCTTTTTACATGTTCTTAAAGTGACAGTTCACCCAAAAATGAAAATTCAGAGCTTTAATGATGACAGAATTTTCATTTTTGAGTGAACTGTCCCTTTAAGAAAAATGTTGCGCTCTCATTGGTGTAATGCTTTGAAACGCGTATATAGGCCTACTGTATGATTTGTGGTATCACTCATGTCTGTAACACAACTTCATATCCATATTCCCTCTCCACATTGTCTTCACCTTGTTTGCATACATATTTCTGTGCACCTCTTCTTTGCAACTGCTTTGCAGGAGTGTTCATTTAACTTTCAAAACTCAATTCAAAACCTTCAGTCGAGTGATAAAACATCACTCTCTGACTAAACGTGTCACAAACTTTGATCTGGCTTTGAACACGGGACGTTTTCAGATTCAAAAGAGTTTCTTTCGCACAAATGTAGTGAGGCCTCAGTGCCCCGGAAACCCCAGACAGCACATTGCTTTCCTAAGAAAGCGGTAAAATCCCCGCAGGAGGTCTGGCATTCAGCCAGGGACGCACCATCCAACCACAAACAAAATATGTTGACAGACACATCATTCAGCCAATCACATCGCTCAGTCATCCTGGAGCCGACCTATTGTGACAGATTAATTTCAGTAATGTTCGTCACAGCCCTTCCTCTGCCGTTCTGACTGTGCGTGTTATCCTAACCACACACTCGCATCGTGGTGAACTTATTGACTCCACTACAAACTTTTTGTAGTGCTCTTTCATAGTTTGAGAAACTATTGAATTATGCTTTATTTAAATATCAACGTTGTCTCAGATGTTTCTCCTAATAAATTTAGGAAAAAAATGAGGCATTTGTTGACTGCAAGAGTATTGTGCAATAAAATAAATAATTTGGTATTGGAATAAACAGATGAGAAATGTTTGAGTTCATACTGAACTTTGAAGACTGAGCACAGTTGTTTAGATCTCTTCTGAAACTCTGAAATAGACACATGTGAGATTACTAGGGTCTCTTTCTCTTAAATCTTAATCTTCATTTTAATGCTGCGTACACTCTTAAGAATAAAGGTTCTTTATTGGCATTGATGGTTCTATGAAGTCCATGGAACCTTTCCAAAAAAGGTTCTTTAGAATGTTCTTTAACTGAAAGGTTCTTTGGGGAACCCAGAATGGCTCTTCTATGGCATTGCTGCGAAAACCCTCTTTTGAAACCTTTTTTTTTGTAGGAGAAACAATTGAGATATTAAGAGTTGTCATTTTGTAGAAAACTTTGACGTAAGACATAACTAGGAATACAATGGCCATATTGTCTTTCACAAACTCAGAAGTCCAGGGAAATTTTGTTTTAGTACAATTTAATCCCCTTTTACATAATGCGAAAATATTAGCAAAACTAAACATGTCGCAAACCTCACAGGTTTTCTTTTTTTTTTTTTTAATTCCAAAATATCTTGAGCAGTTTGTATTTGCAAATCTATTGAAGTACTACAATTCAGTTTATGTCAAAGGATAAATTCCCTAAAGGAAGTCAGGAGTGTCAGCCCATGTGAGTGTGAATGTTCCAGACATATAAACACTCCAGTGCAAGCCAACAGTGGAGGGAAAAAAGAAAAAACAGACCAAAACAATGTGTGCGGACGATGTGTACTCACCTCCGGCTCTCTCTCCTCTCTGTCTGCCTGTCTCTCTCTTTCTCCCTCAATCCATCCGGCCACGTTGACGATCAGGTGCTAGAAAGAGAAAAAACAGAACAGACAAGTGTTCACTGCTATTTCCCTTCTTCAAATGAGCGCTCTCATCACCCTCTGTCGTCTTTTCATTCTCTGTTTCAGTTGTGCTGCATCTATTCCTCTCGGTAATGAAACTTTTGACACGCGCGCGCACACACACACACCCCCACATTGTCACAGGTACAGCTGTGCAACCTCTCCTGTGGTCTCCAAAGTCCAGTGTCTTGTATAATGCTCCTTTGAATAACTATTTTTATGACCTGTTGCCCAATGATTCATACTGGTTGCACAACCAGGCAAAGCGCACACATCTGGATATATACACACATACACACACAACGGTGAGCATGGCCAGTAATCAGCAAACTCCCACACAGAGAAAAGGAGAGATGGAGCCGATAATATACAGCTCAGGCTTAAGTTTACCTGCTATCGACTTGATCTAGTCTGTATGTTGAGACTTGTACACGTGTGTGCCATGAGAGAATCGGTTGCGATGCATGTGAGTTTAGGGAGTAATTTGATTCTCATTCATATTGGCCAATTTGAATTGCGCTGATGCAATTCAATGTCATGTTTAAACAACAACAACAACAACCATCACCACCACAGGGAGAAAACAAGTTTTGAGACTGGTAGGTCACTGAACTGTGCTCTAAGAAAGGTTTTGAGAAGCATTATTATCTTGACAATGGAGTGGTTTCAAGTTAGAATAACGATTTACTTTCTCCAAAGTGTTGAAGGAATAAACAATTACAACAATACAATGTAAAGCTCTATTAACAACATAACACAGAAAACTGATCACAGTCTCATCCCTCAAACACTAATGCACTTACAGTGGAAGTCTATAAGGCAAGACATTGCTAAAAATAAATGTTTTGAACATTACATCTGTTAACATGAAATAAAATTGCTGCCAAAACCATATACATCCGCTAATCAAAGCTACTTTCATGTGATGTGCACAAGAATAACAAAAAGCTGATTTTACAAAAATATAGTCTTTACAAGTATACTTTAAACCAGTGGTTTTTAAACATGTCCTGGATGCACCCCAGCCCTGCACATTTTGTATGTTTCCCTTATCAGACACACCCAATTTAGTTCTTACAGTCTTTACTAACAAGCTGATGAGATGAATCAGGTGTGATAAATGAGGGAGACACACAAAATGTGCAGGGCTGGGGTGCCTCCAGGACAGCAATGCTTTAAACCCTTAAAGTGTATGCCCTTTATTGCTCACATGGTCAGTTGATTACTTTAAACCTTTTTTTTTTTTCTATTACTAAGCGATAAGTGAAATTTTACTTTGTGATAATCAACAGCATGACACAAAGGATGACAGAGATATGAGTAACGTTCCTTTAAGAAATATGATGATTCAGATTTGCCTTCAAGGTACTAAGATACTATCAAATGTAAAAAATCCAAATACTTAATCTCATATACAATATATAAATCACCACAAGAGTTTCATGAGTATTTTTTTTTTTTATATATATATATATATATATATATATATATATATATATATATATATATATATATATAACAGTTTATTACAGAACTTTATTTTAAATTTTTTATTTTACAGTATGTGCACTTATTTATTTATTTAAGAAAAGGGGGAACAATGCATATTAATGAACATTAAGACAAATGTAAATATGCCAAATTACAGCCTTAGGCTAATTTCCATCTGCAGACCCCCTGGCAGGTAGATGTTACACATAAAAAGAAAGAAAGAAAGAAAAAACTATATACAACACAATTAGACAAAGACAAACGCGCTAATACAACAGTCGATATTAAAATATACAATAGAACAGCGACAAGTTAATAATAGGAAGAGAAAAAAAAATATATATAATTTACAGTCTAAAGAGAGAAAGAAAAGTAATAATAAAATATGGATATTGCACAGGCCCATCTTACAAACTTGACTAATTAGAAAGCAGTTCACATATGATTGCATATTTGGGTCTCTCTCAACCACCGTTTCAATTGTGTTTTAAAAGTAAGAAGTTGTACATTCCTTCACTGAATGTGGGATACTGCTCCAAAACCTTGAAATGATAGAACATTTTGAGAAAAGGATGGGGGCTCACACAGTCACCTCTAATGGTGGCTCGCGTTACTCATAAACCAGAGCCACTAAGAGATTTCTGTTTATGTGTACTTACAGTAGGGTGACCAGATTTCTCATGGTGGAATACGGGACGAGTGCGCAATATGACCATGATATAAGAAATTTTATTTCACTATATATATATATATATATATATATATATATATATATATATATATATATATATATATATATAATATATATATATATATATATATATATATATATATATACACTGCCCTCCAAGAGTTTGAAAACACCCCTGGAAAAGTCTGGTTTTGGACGATATCAGCATAAATCCTTTTTTGGTGCAAATACATTACAGTAACTTGACATTATCCAGCAATAATAATTTTCATGTGTTCATTTCATTTCATTACATAATAATGGCAGTATATACATGTCAAAGTCAGACATGCCCCTTTGCCAGCTGTGATGCCTGGTTCCTGGTTTAAACTTGGCCCAGGTTTGTAAAAGATTTTTGGGTCAGCACACCTTAATAGCTTCAACAATTGATTGCCAATTAAGTTTAGAATACAATGAAATAATTAGAACCCAGTTTAGGTCAGATAGCTGCTAATGCTGGATATTTTGATGAATCAAAAATTTAAGTTTTTTTCTATGTATAAACTATTTATGTAATAAAATGTGTTTTTATAATTTGTGTTGTCCCTTACCAGTGCAAAATTATCACAAATTAAAAAGGATTCATGCCAATATTGTCCAAAACCCCACTTTTCTAGGGCGTTTCCAAACTTTTGGAGGGCAGTGTAGATATAAATATTTGTTATATATTGTTATATAAAAAGAAATTTACAAACAAGTTACAAACAATACAACAAATACGACAGAGATTAAACTTGTTTTTTCACATTTGAATATACTGACAAATATTTAATTAGGCTACTGTCCCTTTAAGAACGAATCCATGGATCTAATATAGGCTACTGACACATTTCCTGTTTTTACCCACCTGTTTACGTCCACTTAACCGACTATATTTACGTGAGATACTCCACACGATGGACATATTGAAAAACTATGTGTGCATTTGACCATTCAGGCGCGAGGAGAACTGATCGCGCGAAAGAGAGAGAGAGAGTGCGTGAGAGAGAGGCTTCTGGTCTGTGTTATTCAGCGTGATTCCGCCTATCCCGCCTTCACTAATCGATAACGAATTGTGATTGAATGGTAACTTTGCTCTATGACGAATTGATTAGGCTGTTCTTGTGTGACAGAACTCCATCACCCAGTTGAAAGATGAAATACGGGACAAAACATTATTTTTTTCTTAATAAGTCGGGACACTAAAAATAGAGCTGAAATACGGGACTGTCCCGGAAAAAACGGGACGTCTGGTCACCCTAACTTACAGGGTCCTAACTGGGTAATTTATGGTAACTACTAAATTATTTTCATGATTTGTTATCACAGCATTTATTCTTTTGTCAAATCTACTTAGATAATTAATGTGGTTCAGATAACATAATATTTAGAGTTTCTGTTGATTAAACCAATCACCTTCATTGTATTAACTCAAATTTTTTTATTTAAATGAACTCAAATTTTTAAGGCAACCAGGTAACTTAGTTTTTTAAGTTACTGTAAACCAACAATTATTTTTTACAGTACACATGGTGTTACAGATCCCTTGTTTCCCTGGACTCCATTTCCCAGAATCCTCCTGTTCTCCACACCTGCACTCACTTCCCTCGTCAGTTCCTCATCATCACTCATCACCTGCACCTGGACTCTATTGTTAGCACTCCCTTTATATTGCACTCACTCCCTTCACTCCTCGTCCGTTCTCTGTTTTGTTAAGGTGTCTGTCTGTTGTTCATTGCCATTGTTTGAAGTAAAGTCTCTATTATCGTGGAAATCCGTATCTGCCTCATCTCTCTACCAGCCACCCGTAACAGAAGAACGGACCCAAACCGACCGGATTTTCCACGAAAAAAAAAGAATGGAAACTTTCCCCAGCTCCCTGGATCCAGCTCCTCCATCGCCTCTCACCCTAACAGCCAGCGAACGCATTATCGGGCTCCTGCAGGTAGGACGTTCGCTGGAGAGGTATGTGGAGGAGTTCGTTGAGCTTGCTTACTTGTCTAACTGGCCCGACGCTCAGTTGATCTCCCTGTTTTTGGATGGGTTGGATGACGACACTATCCGTTTTGATGAACCTGTTTTTTGTTTCTCCTTAAGCGACACTATCAATTTAATTTTGTGGTTGAATGGCTCCAAATTCTTAGTGAAAGAGGTTCAGGATCAGTGTTGTCGTCCGGTCCATCCAGAAACACGGTTGGCCGGGCCAGTTAGTCAACCTCCGGCTTCCTCCGCACACCGCTCCAGCGAACTCCCTGCCTGCCCCAGGCTGGACCCATATTCCGCTACTGGGCCCAGTAAGCGGAGGAGGAGGAAAGAAAGCGGCCCCAATGTCCCCAGAGCCCGCTCCAGTATCTCCAGAGCCCGCTCCAGTATCTCCAGAGCCCGCTCCAGTATCTCCAGAGCCCGCTCCAGTATCTCCAGAGCCCGCTCCAGTATCTCCAGAGCCCGCTCCAGTATCTCCAGAGCCCGCTCCAGTATCTCCAGAGCCCGCTCCAGTATCTCCAGAGCCCGCTCCAGTGTCTCCAGAGCCCGCTCCAGTGTCTCCAGAGCCCGCTCCAGTGTCTCCAGAGCCCGCTCCAGTGTCTCCAGAGCCCGCTCCAGTGTCTCCAGAGCCCGCTCCAGTGTCTCCAGAGCCCGCTCCAGTGTCTCCAGAGCCCGCTCCAGTGTCTCCAGAGCCCGCTCCAGTATCTCCAGAGCCCGCTCCAGTATCTCCAGAGCCCGCTCCAGTATCTCCAGAGCCAGCTCCAGTATCTCCAGAGCCAGCTCCAGTCCCCACAGAGCCAGCTCCAGTGCCTGTGGGGATTTTAATTGTATTTGAGGGGATGAAATGGCCCTCAACCCCAGTCTCCGCCGAGCCAAGTTCTCCAGTCTCCTCCGAGCCAAGTTCTCCAGTCTCCTCCGAGCCAAGTTCTCCAGTCTCCTCCGAGCCAAGTTCTCCAGTCTCCGCCGCCGAGCCAAGTTCTCCAGTCTCCGCCGCCGAGCAAAGTTCTCCAGTCTCCGCCGCCGAGCAAAGTTCTCCAGTCTCCGCCGCCGAGCAAAGTTCTCCAGTCTCCGCCGCCGAGCAAAGTTCTCCAGTCTCCGCCGCCGAGCAAAGTTCTCCAGTCTCCGCCGCCGAGCAAAGTTCTCCAGTCTCCGCCGCCCGAGCAAAGTTCTCCAGTCTCCGCCGCCGAGCAAAGTTCTCCAGTCTCCGCCGCCGAGCAAAGTTCTCCAGTCTCCGCCGCCGAGCAAAGTTCTCCAGTCTCCGCCGCCGAGCAAAGTTCTCCAGTCTCCGCCGCCGAGCAAAGTTCTCCAGTCTCCGCCGCCGAGCAAAGTTCTCCAGTCTCCGCCGCCGAGCAAAGTTCTCCAGTCTCCGCCGCCGAGCAAAGATCTCCACTCTCCGCCGCCGAGCACAGTTCACCAGTCTCCGCCGCCCGAGCAAAGTTCTCCAGTCTCCGCCGCCCGAGCAAAGTTCTCCAGTCTCCGCCGCCGAGCAAAGTTCTCCAGTCTCCGCCGCCGAGCAAACATCTCCAGTCTCCGCCGCCGAGCAAAGTTCTCCAGTCTCCGCCGCCGAGCAAAGTTCTCCAGTCTCCGCCGCCGAGCAAAGTTCTCCAGTCTCCGACGCCTACGAGCCCTCAGCTCCAGCCGCCGCCGCCGAGCCCTCAGCTCCAGCCGCCGCCGCCGAGCCTGCCGCTCCTAGTATGGTCTCTGTGATTGAACTCTCCAGCCCAAGGACTGTTTTCCCTCCCTGCCTCCCTCTCCCGCCTCCTCCAAGTCATGTCTATACTGCACCTCCACCTCAAGCCCCCTCGCCCAGATCTCCACCTCGGACCTCTGGGCGATTACCTTCACCCCGGCTCCAACCTCCCTCTGCTCCACCGTTGCCCATCAGTCCTCCAGCTTCACCAGTCTCCATCCTGCCTCCACTCACACCTTGGTCATTCATCAGCCTGCCCTCCCCTCTGGACTTCACTCCTCCGTCTCCGCTCCGTCACTCCGTCCCTCGGATTCAGTTGGCCTCCTCACTCCCCCCGGTGTTCGTTTTGTTGGCTGTCCTTCTGCTTGCACTGCGGCCTTCTGGAGCCCCGGCTGCGCTTCGGTCGGCGGAGCCTTCGGTTCCGCCATCACCCGCCAGTCCTTCAGCGACGCCTGGGCTCAACGCCTCGAAGGCTTCGGCTCCTGACCCGCCATGGCTGCCCGCTGCACCTGACCCGCCATGGCTGCCCGCTGCACCTGACCCGCCATGTATGCCCGCTGCATGTCTGCCCGCTGCACCTGACCCGCCATGGCTGCCCGCTGCACCTGACCCGCCATGGCTGCCTTCGGCTCCTGACCCGCCATGGCTGCCCACGGCTCCTGACCCGCCATGGCTGCCCACGGCTCCTGACCCGCCAAGGCTGCCTTCAACCCCTGACCCGCCATGGCTGCCCACGGCTCCTGACCCGCCATGGTTTTTGGACCTGCCCTGGAGACCTCCACTCCAGTTTACTCCTTCCCCCTGCTCCGGTTTGAGGTCTCCAGGGCGCCCGCCCCCTCCCGGTTGTTACATCTACGGCGCGAGGACGCGCCTACCGGGAGGGGGAGGTACTGTTACAGATCCCTTGTTTCCCTGGACTCCATTTCCCAGAATCCTCCTGTTCTCCACACCTGCACTCACTTCCCTCGTCAGTTCCTCATCATCACTCATCACCTGCACCTGGACTCTATTGTTAGCACTCCCTTTATATTGCACTCACTCCCTTCACTCCTCGTCCGTTCTCTGTTTTGTTAAGGTGTCTGTCTGTTGTTCATTGCCATTGTTTGAAGTAAAGTCTCTATTATCGTGGAAATCCGTATCTGCCTCATCTCTCTACCAGCCACCCGTAACACATGGGTTAAGGTTAGTTTTAGGGGTAGGTTCAGGGTTAGTACCAGTTACTACCCAGTAATTGTACAGGAACTGTATTGTGGAACAGGACTGTAAAATAAAGTGCTAATGTAAAAACAGTAATATTGTGAAATATTATTACAATTGAAAATAACTGTTTTCTATTTTTATATATTTCAGAATGTAATTTATTCCTCTGATGGTAAAGCTGAAATTTCAGCATCATTACTCCAGTCTTTAGTGTCACATGATCCTTCAGAATTCATTCTAATTTGCTGATTTGGTGCTCAAGGAACTTTTCTTGTCAAAAAATGATATTTGTGGAAACCAAAATTTTTTTTTTTTCAAGATTCTTTGATGAGAACAATTTATTTGAAATGTGTTTCTTTTGATCAATTTATATTTGTACATTTGTCATCATTTGTTACTTTTGATCAATTTAAAGTGCAGTAAGTAGATTTTGATGTCAGGCTGTCATATGTATTTTGTATCAGTATTAATGGGGCGTAGCTATAACGGTCGAGGAGACAGAAAGAGCAAGAGGGAGAAAAGCTTTCCAAAGCTTTCCAGCTAAGTGGGAAGGCCTGAAAACAGATGCGGGGGCTGCTTTGATTCAGCTTCAAATGTGAGTAACACTGGGTTTTGATTGTCTGGAGTTGCTGTGCTGTTTGCTAACAACGGAAACATTGTATTTACTCTTGTGTACTGTGAGTTCATTTTTTGTGACGTTCATTCATCATCTGTGCTTTATTATTCGTGACGCATTTTGTTGCGCGTCAGCTGTGATAAACAGACATCCACTTTCACATTGCGTGTGTAATAGTGGCCAGCTAGTAGGAGTTGTGCAGGTAAACCACTGCGCACTGACGATCACTAGAGAATGCCGTGTTTAGCGTCACTGATAGTGCGCTCGACTCGCATGCCAGCAGCGATCGGGCCGGGGTTTAAGACCAACTCAGTGAAGAGAGGGGTGGGTTTGTTTGGGTTCATTTCAAATATCAACAATGTCCAACAGCGTTTTTCAAAATCAACCTTCCGCACCTTTAATGCATCCTTGCTGAATAAAAGTACTAATTTCTTTGTGCCATTAAAGGTGCCCTAGAACTTTTTTTTTAAAAGATGTAATATAAGTCTAATGTGTCCCCATAGATTTTTTTTTTATTAATTTTTTTAACTGCCTATTTTGGGGCATAATTACAAATGAGACGATTCAGGGTGTGTGGCCCTTTAAATCTCGTGCTCCACGCCCCAAGAGCTCGCGCTTGCTTTAAACAACATAAAAAAAGTTAATATACAGCTAATATAACCCTCAAAATGGATCTTTACAAAGTGTTCATCATGCAGCATGTCTAATCACTGAGCACAGTGTTTATTTTGATGTTTACATTGATTCTGAATGAGTATGAGGCTGTGCTCCGTGGCTAACGGCTAATGCTACACTGTTGGAGAGATTTATAAAGAATGAAGTTGTGTTTATGAATTATACAGACTGCAAGTGTTTAAAAATTAAAATATCGACGGCTCTTGTCTCTGTGAATACAGTAAGAAACGATGGTAACTTTAACCACATTTAACAGTACATTAGCTAACGAAACATTTAGAAAGACAATTTACAAATATCACTAAAAATATCACGTTATCATGAATCATGTCAGTTATTATTGCTCCATCTGACATTTTTCCCTATTGTCCTTGCTTGCTTACCTAGTCTGATGATTCAGCTGTGCACAGATCCAGACGTTACTGGCTGCCCTTGTCTAATGCCTTTCATAATGTTGGGAACATGGGCTGGCATATGCAAATATTGGGGGCGTACACCCCGACTGTTACGTAACAGTCTGTGTTATGTTGAGATTCGCCTGTTCTTCGGAGGTCTTTTAAACAAATGAGATTTATATAAGGAGGAGGAAACAATGGAGTTTGAGACTCACTGTATGTCTTTTCCATGTACTGAACTCTTGTTATTTAACTATGCTGAGGTAAATTCAATTTTTGAATCTAGGGCACCTTTAATATCTAATAAGATAAATGTATTATTTTAATAATATTTTTTTTTTCTCATCTTCATCTCTTTATATCTCTCTTCCTCTGTCTTTATCTCTATGCAACACTACTCTGTACCACATCTAATGTTCAAATAAACACAGATTTTGTACATCCCACTGGGCATAAGTTAACACACCATGTACAAATACTTCCCCCACAACTTTATCAGTTACACACTTCTAAACATGAGCAACCACTTTTACACTTGAGATATGACTGGCTTTGTAAAAACCCTGAACATTCAATTCTTACAGTCCACACTGCAAACTTCACACACATTAATTAACACTAAACCAGCTAAACCGGGTTCTGGATATGAGTAGGTGACGTTCCTATTCAGTCATACTGTTAGGTGAATCGAGGTCTGTTTTTGGTCACGTGTGTGTCAATTTGTTATTTCTTCCTTACTTCTACTCTGCTCAAAATAAAAAGTACATTTTCTAAAAAAAATATGTGAGCCTATACAAAAACCTGCCGAGAGTTAGCATGCTGTGGGTGGTTGCTAGGGTGTTGCTATGTGGTTTCTAAGGTATTTTGTGGCATTGCTTTGCGGTTGCTATAGCTAGGTGGTTTCTTTAGGGTGATTACTAATGTATTCAAAATAAAAAAAGCCCACCCACGATATATGATATCTGGTCTCAAGATCTGACTTTTGTCCCTCTTTCGGAGTAAGTCTCTGGGGTTTTTTCACTAGTTTTGTCTTTCGCAAGGATACAAACGTAAATCTGATTGCTTTTGAAATGTAACAGCAAACATTTCCTCAAAAAAAAAAAAACACATGATTTCAGGTATCATTCAGGTCTGTAGGATTTATTCTAAACCCTAAGTGTGAACCTTAGTAAGCATTAATAAATCTTGTCAAACTCTTTAAATGGCAAAAATGGGTCAGCAGTCACATGCTGAGAAATAAAAAAATTTTTTTTATGTAACCAGAAAAAACGTCTCAAAGCCACATTGATACGACAGTTGATGTCTTGGTTTGAATCTGATGACTGGACCAGTTTCTGATTGAGTCTTTCTACAAAATGTTTGGCGGTTAACGGCAGACTGCATTTATTCAATAGTGTCAGCAGGGTATTCCTCTAAAATTATATCCACTTTACCTTTTATGGTGCATTATCTGACGGTGTAAACACACACACACACACACACACACACACACACACCAATGCCGATCACTGCATCTTTACATATTCACTTCATCTCCATGGCGACCCATTCTCACAGTGTTTATCAGAGATATAGCCTATTATGGAGAAAGAAAACAAACAGAAAAATGGAGGAAGAACAAAAAGCAGTGCCTATTTAGATCATGCAAACGAGCACAGACCACCTTGATCAAACTCCGGAAACGGTTACGGCTTTTAAAATAGAAACGGCCTCTAAACTGAAAAACTATAGCACGCTCCAGAAGTGTGTCTGCTATCATCCACGACACAAAATTAATGAGCTCTGCTGTACAGTGTTTAGAGGCTGAGTTAATGATTTGTAATCGAATCTTGCTGTAGGAAATCCCCCAGTCGGTTAATTAAACAATCAAGTTGTTTTTATTCCAAGAAGGACAATGACTCTTAGTTAAATATAATAACATAAAGATAAAGAGAGAACGAGAAAAGTACCAGAAGGTGATAGAATAACTGTACTATATATATATATATATATATATATATATATATATATATATATATATATATATATATATATATATATATATATATGTACTGTGGTAAATGGGTGTTGACCAATTGTGAGTCACATTACACGGTCACTTCCCTCATCCGCTGTCACGACTCATTTTCATACGCAGCTAATGTACAGCAGTGTTTGGAGGATTCTGGAGAAACAGTGAAGCATCGCTGCATCTTCAGAAGCCAGAAGGCATTGTCATGAAAAACAGCTGAGCAAATTATGTTATCCATTGCAAAACGAGCTAAGAGACGTGTCATTGCTGATAGCTGCGCATTATACATGAAACGAGACACGTTCTGATCTCTGTGGGAAAGCTAGAATTGCTCATCTGTGGTCTAGCATAGGATTACTTAAAGAAGACATGCATGCTTTTTCAATATTGTGCAGCTTTTCCAGAAACAAGCTAAGTTTAAAAAAAAAATGTACACAGCCTCACAAACAGAGCAAGTGATCAAACACTCTTCTGGAATGTTCCTCTAGTGTTGAGAGGCCATTTCAGTGGTTCGATTTAGTTTAGATGGTTTGTTTTAGCAAATTTGTTCTGACAATGAACTGCTTAAAAAATAGATTCGCAGATTCATATGAGTCAAATAGTGTTTCACTCACAAAATCCCCTGCACATCATTTACTTTTTCTTTTTTTTAATCAAAATAAATATTAAGATTAGTTTTCTAAAGGTTATTTATGAACGTATTAGTTGTAATTAGTGCTGTGTTAGTTTAAAATTATTTACAGACTTTTATTGATATTTCAACATTTTTACATTTTCAATTTTCATATTAATTTTAGTTTAAATTTTTGTAATTTTATGTGCATGTCATGTACATTAGTTTTTTTCTATTTAGCTTTATTTTTTAATAATTTTATTACTTCAACCCTATACAAGAACTGAAATAAGTTTTTCATTTAATATTTGTTTTAATTTTATTTCAGATTTATTTCAATTACCAAAATTATTTTTAATAATTTTAGTTTTAGTTAAAGGGTTAGTTCACCCAAAAATGAAAATTCTGTCATTATTTACTCACCCTCATGTCTTTCTAAACCCGCTAAGACTTTCGTTCGTCTGAGAGCTTTCTGTCCCTCCATAGACAACTACACAACTTACACTTTGATGCTTCAAAGGGTTCATAAAGAGCTCGTAAAACTAATTCATATGAATTGAGCGGTTTAGTCCAAATTTTCTGAAGAGACTCGATTGCTTTATATGATGAACAGATTGAATTTAAGCTTTTATTCACATATAAACGTTGATCAGCGAACATAAACAAAAGCTCAAACAAAACTGCTTGACGTTCAAGAACAAACCCCTTGCAGAAGCTCAAACGTGCTGTGTAACACACAAGAATGAATCTCATTGGTTCTCGCACGTCAGGTAAACATGCTTGAGCTTCCGTTTACCACAACTGATGTTTGAGTTGACGAATGTTTATATGTGAATAAAAGCCTAAATTCAGCCTGTTCATCATATAAAGCGATCAAGTTTCTTCAAAAAATTTGGAATAAACCACTCAGTTCATATGGATTAGTTTTACAATCTCTTTATGAACTATTTGAAGCATCAAAGTGGTAGTTGCGTAGACTGTCAATGAAGGGGCAGAAATCTTTCAGATTTCATCAAAAAGATCTTCATTTGTTTTCTAAAGATGAACAAAAGTACAGGTTTGGAACAACACGAAGGTGAGTGAGTAATGACAGAATTTTCATTTTTGGGTGAACTAACCCTTTAACCATAAACAACACTAATTTTGTGTATGATTTCACCCTAACTGAGATCCTCATTGGTTTTCAGAAAAAAGACATTGCCTCCTTAAGTAGTTTCTAAGGAGCCCCAGACATGACATGCAGGAAAAAATAGCAGGTTAAATCGTGCGCACGATTTACTGATTCGTTCCCTCAATTTATAAATCATGCGCATTGCTTCAATGGGGTTCTATATACAGGGTTCTTGACTCAATTTTAAAGAACCCTTTATGCCTAAAAGGTTCTATATTTGGAGAAATGTCTTAAATCATCGCATAAAATGGGTTATTAAAATATTTTTTAAGGGTAAAGTATGTTTACGAGCTGCTCAATTCATAAAATTTAATTAAAATTAAAAATGAATTAAAACAAAATGAGTTAAAACTAAATCCATTAAATGATCCCATGATAGAGCCCCTAAAAGGTTCTATATATGAAGCGCCTGCATGGAACCCTTTAAGCTTCTATATACAACCTTTTTTTTTCTAAGAGTTTTGTACTCTGAGCTGTTCAGGTGCTTGGATTCAGAAATGATTTGTTTCTAACGTGTAACTATGATATACATTCTGACATGATGCACCAAAAGTTTCAAAGTAGCTTATCCAACACAGTTGTCTTCTGACAGCTTTGTATTTTTATCATCTATGTTTCCTCAAGATATGAAAAAGGATTTAAAGTTAACTCTAAAGGTAACTACATGTATTAAAAAATTATTCTTTTGGTTTTTACTTTAGAATCAGTCATTGTCTTCCACTTATTCCCCTCTCCCTTTCCATTACTAACCATGTTTACAATTGCTTAGTGGTTACAAGAATATACAATAAAGGATGTTTTATTAAAAATGACTCATGCATGCCTTCCCAGAGTCTGACCTCCATGGGGTTGCTATGGAGATGCTACACTATGGAGATGGCCTCATTCAGACTAACTCAAATGACCCCCAGCACTCCTGATCAGCCAATCAGAGGTGACTTGATACATCACACAATTTCAGCCAATCACAAAGAACTCCAGTTATTGAGGCAAAGACTGCATCCACTGACTCAACTGATTAGAATGGAGCCACACAAATATGATCCTTTTAGCAAATCATGTCAAAATGACATCAAGTTTGGCAAATCACAAAACAGCATTCAAATTCCATTTAAAGCTTCCCTAAGGATACATTGTCTGTCTGATGAAACACACAGAACAGGGCTGAGCAACTTGTAATAGTCACCATGACTAAGGACTTTCACAATGACATAGCTTTTTTTTCTTTTCTTCAAAGTTAACTAGTGGTATAGACGAGATTTTTCAAGGAAGTAGGAAATGTGTGAGTGTATCTGACAGAAGTGGTATCAGAATGATGATCAGAACTGTGTATATGCGTGAGCATTTTATTGGCAGAGAATCCAAGTGAGTCATTGTGATAAGGGAAGAATTGTATAAACCAGAACAGTGCCAGGGCAGAGAGGTTGGGAATGAATATTGCAACCAAAAGAAACAATATTCAGTTCCTTACACACCCACATGGTTGTCTATTGATAATGAACCCAATTAAATACTCTTTCTTGGATGAAAATTGTTCAGATAAATAAAAAATGTGAGAAAACTGATGCTGGATGATTGCTGATGACTAACAGGCTTATAAAACAATCGGGTCAAATATGCTAGCGCAAATGTACAGTCCATCACTATGCAACGTCTACAATAATTACTACAAAGTTATCTTGCTATAGCTCAAGCCTCAACTGGTACAGCATGGCACTAGCAACGGCAAGGTCATCAGTTCATTTGCAGAGAAAATACATATTAATAAAATATTGTACCTTGAATGCTCTATGAATCGCTTCGGGTGAAACTGAATCCTAAATGCATAATTGTACATAAATTTGGTTCAAAATGAATTCGAGTCAGAGTCAGTGGTGCTTATGCAGTACAGTGTACATGTTCTGACATGTTAAGTGGGTGACAAGTTCAAGTCTGCCTTTCAAGTTCAAGTCTAATATTTAAAAAGAACACATTTAAGCAAGGATTGTCAATTTAATTCATTTAACATATATATATATATATATATATATATATATATATATATATATATATATATATATATATATATATATATATATATATATATATATATATATATATATATATATATATATAAAAAATATATATATATATATATATTAGTTAAATTCAGCATAAATTGGGAAAACTTACCATTGGTGGTTGTGTTTGTGCACATGATAATGTGAGCTGGAGCTATGTCATTAGCAGCAGAGTCGCATATCTCCTCCTGCTGGTAAGTCACATCATTAATTGCTCCTTCTTAAAAACTAAGTTTGGATTGTTTTCAAGCCCAAGTTTGAACTTGTGTTCTCTCTCTCCTTATTTAATTTATACAAAATATGTAAAATGATGGTAACTTGAGGTTATAGTTTCTCTGTATTAATGTGAATTGATAAGAAATGAGAACTGAGAAAGTGTATATTTTTTTAATGTATGTTTTATTTAAATTTTTTCCCACTATTTATTCATGATCCCTTTGTAAAAATGTGTAAGCAGCAGAGTCGCATATCTTGTCCTGCTGACATTGATGCACTATATACTAATCAGCCTTTTGGTCGTGTTTGTCACAGTTTTGTCTGACAGACCCTGATCTCAGGGCAAATATATATATATATATATATATATATATAATGTAATTGCACATTGCAATTATCATTCCCTAATTTAAAGGCACTGTATGTAGTTTTTGGGCGCTAGAGGTCGCCTATTCAAAGACGTAGCTTGATGACTCTGAGATTGAGCGCGGAATCACGGGAGATGTCATCTTCACCTCACAGCCAGGGGAAAAGAATCCAACGGGACTCGGGCAGAAATCATGTTCATGGATGCTATTATTAACGTTACTATAGTATGAAGCAGAGCAGGACTGAGTGTTGTGGGAGTGGAACAAGGCCGCTGGAGCGATTGCTAATGAGAGACGAGCGTGACACGTCTCAAGAGCAGCGAAACCTTTATTATGCCACAGTCGCCGCTTCTGCTTCTTCCGGTCAAGCATATGTCAACGCAGTGCTGTTTTATCATATTAGATACATTTAAGTGTGTTCGCTTGGCGGCTGCTGTGAGACACTTGCACACTGCAGTAAGCTAGATTGATTTTAGAATATCATATTAATATAATCAAGAAAGCGAGATTCAGACAATAAGACTAAACGTGTTGAGTTATATAACAATTAGTTTTCTGTCTATAAATGTATCCAAACAGTTATTCCCTTGTCTAATAAAACATATAATATATTAAAGCATCTTTGGTGCTTCCATTGTTTCTACAAAATAAAACCGGAAAATCGAGGGTAACGCAGATATGTCATTGATAGGCGACGCATGGTCCGTGTCTTGGTTAAAATTGCTTATTTCTCTGGATTTAAACATTCTTGGAAACATCTGGGAAAATACAAATACACAAGTCAACAAAATATATAACACTGTTCTAGTGGTTTTTGGATATTTTAATCCAAAAATCTTATATATTGTGCCTTTAAGCTTAGCCAAATTAAGAAACCGAGACCCACCCTTTTAGCGTGGTCCAGGTTAACACTGCTAGAGTGGGAAATTTGCCTGTAATTATGTGTATAAGTGTGTGTATTGCTCCACTTACTGCAATATTCACAATGCAGTTGGGAACAAGACATGTGCTTCCTGAAAGACCTCGAACCGTTGGAGACATTGACGTGCGCATTTGTCAATACTTGATCAAAGAGCATATACGGACTTTCACGCATGTGGGAGGGTGTGTGGTGGGACTACATGCAATGAAAATGACTAATAGGTCATTCAGTGTGAGGTTGCCAATGGTCATTGGAGCGGGGAGGGGGTGGGAGCCTGGGAAATGGGGCACAAATTAATGTGTTGTGGTGTGTTGTATGCCATGTGCCAGATTTGTGTGCTGTGTGCCAAGGTGTCCGTGTACTTGCAAGTGTCACTGCCTTGTATATTACAGTGTCTGCACACACTGTCATCTTTTCAGCGAATGAGTGATTGTGAGTGCTTTTTTGTGAGTGTTGTGTTGGTGTGTGTGTGTAAGTGAAATTCACACAACGACTGTGTATGTGTGAATACACCAATAAAAGCATAATGAAGGCTGTGTGTTTGGCTCAAGCACATCTCAAAACAATTACTGTATCTTGAACAAGGCTCGTTTGTGTTTGTTTATTATTAGATGTGGTTTTAAAAGTGGTGTATATGTGTGTGTTTGTGTCAAGAGCTAATTTTAGTAAATGATATAACAATGTGGGGTCACATGGTCAGACCACAATCCTAGCAGCCAATAAACAGCTGACACTGATAAACAACATTCTACACATTCTCCAGCAATTGTGACACACACCTCCCCTCTAACAGCCATTACTATATCATGCTTCAGTGCACTACGGCCCTCTAGTGGAAGCAAAGTACACTACATGATAAAACCAAACATTGAGGTTACATTACGCACATATTTCAGCAACATTCCTGCGCAATCTGATTTACATTTTTATTCTGAAAACTCACTTTAACCGGAGTGATTGGAGTCCCTGAACTGCACTGCCTTCGGAAAAACAACCTCCATAGTGTGTGATGCTAAAGCTATGAGACGGATGGTTATGTAACGCACATATAGCCTACACACCCGCATGTCCAGCAGAACAGAGACAGAAGAGCCTATAGGCTGAGACGTTTGCTCATCATTAGCACCTCATTAGATGGACAATATCATATGATCTCTCCTTACCAATCCGTTCATATTATCAAAACCAATCTATCCCAGTTCAATGGTTTCTTCCTCCATGTTTCATTATCCATCACTCCCTTTGTATGTTTGCCTGAGGCGGCAGCTGGAAAGAGTGCGAAAGAGCCACCGGACCGTGTCAACACCAGAACACACTCACAAATAACTTTCTTCATCTGAACAGTGAACACACACACATAAACCACAACATAGGGTATTAACTGCAATAGATGAAAAGAACAGAATAACGGAAAAAAAAGGCTCTGAAGAAACAGGCTGCCACAATGAGTTGCTATGCAGTGGCTAACATGTTCTGATCGTTTTAGCGAGTTATGTCATTTCTAGGGTGTTCTGGGCAGTTGCCATGGTGTTGCTAATATATTCTAATTGGTTGTTAAAAAGTTTTGTTGCTAGGGTGTTGCTAATATGTTCTGGGCTGCATTCCCAAAAGCATAGTTGGCATATACAGATTGTAGAGACCATTTGTGCCTTTTCAGAAACGCATCCCTGATTTGTTGTTTGCAAGTTGCTATGCTGTTGTTATGGGTGGTTGGTACAGAATTGGTCCAATTCAAAAGAGCTCTGACATTCCAGTCAGACTTTAGATATTACCAAAGATTTTATATACAGAAAGATGGTCCACTCTTATTACTATGAAAGGGAGAAAGTGCAACACGCAATATGGCGGAATAAGTCCCGACTTTTAAATAAAGGAGCCAATCGCCGATTGGTAAAGCCATCGCATCATTGCAGCAGTCGTTTGAAGCTACGCTTACAATAGACCCCTTAATTGCCTACGTCACAGTGACGTCACCGCTCTAGCTGGAGGCAAAACATAAGGAAGAACTCATAGCAGGCGCACTAAAATTTTGAGGTTTTGACTTTAAAATGTTGTCTTGTTGTGTTTTTTGCTGCCAGAATAGAAGGAACAGCACTTTTGGTTCAAAACTAAAGTTTTACCGGGATCCCGGCAGACATTCCTTACAGAAATCAAGAAGACAATTGTGGTTGAATGCAATACGGCGTACAGACTGGACGGAGACGATCATAAATAATGCTCGTGTTTGCAGTGCACACTTCATATCAGGTAAAACAATAATAATAATAATAAAAATAATAATAAAATAATCTATGCATATGTACTTGTGTGTTTGTTTTATATAGTACAAATCAGCAAGTTTCTGTTTATTGGTGAAAAGCCGCCAACCTTCAGCGCACTAGCTAGCTTAATTGTTAAACAAACATACAGCGATAGATGTGTGTGCCATCCTTTGAATGTTCTCTTAAAATAATCCACATTGCTAATCATAGTTAGCCCAGCGAAGGTTACATTAGACAATAAGCTGTATAAGATCTGTACGTAAATTGTTGTATTGTAATGTCTGAACGTGACCATTAATAACATAGTTGTAGGCATCCAGGGATTTATATACCCGTAGCTTTTCTCGGCTATAAACACTTGGTGACTCGATGAGGTAAGTGTAGATGTCCGGTCACTCCACCCTTGGCAGCCCCGTCAAGTCTTCATGCCACTCCCGTGGCCGTATGGCATACGGGTCAGGCAGCCTGCTTCCATCCGCGAGAGTTAATTTACAAAAATAGCTGTCACGGTCCCGCAGAGTCATTGACTGTACATATTCAGACAGTTCCGAACCTTCCTCTGCATCCATGTTTAAAAAATCCCTCCTAAAACGTGCTAGCTTACGCTTGTCAACAATGCGTCCAGCGCCTCTTTTTGCCTCCAGCTAAGCCCCGCCCACCAGGAAAAGTTGCAATGTTTACAAACTTGTAAGGGGTCTATAGAAACAGTCAGTGTTCTGAGATGCGCGATTAGGACTGCGCGTGCGCGTTAGCTTGGTCCAGCATTAAAAATGCAGTTTTTATTTATGACACCGTTATTGACAGATTTCATTGGTGATTTCAAGTATAAAATTTAATCGTAAACTTAGCAAACAGTTTTGGAGAATTTCATGTTTTCCCATTTAAAGAGATAGGAGCTGCACTTGTATGCCCAAGAGGCATTTCAAAGATGGCCGGCAAGTGAAATGGCTTGTCTTAAAGGGACTTTGATATTACTCAGCTTTTTTTCCAACCCATTTTAATGTATGCTAGACAAAAATCATGAGTCTAAAGGCCTGTTCACACCAAGAACGAGAACTATAAAGATAACAATATTCACTTCCACACTAGTGGATGTTATAGTTCTGTTTATTCTAAGCGCGTTCTTGTCTGTCACTTTAAATGCTCAAGCTCGTTACAGCAGGATGGATTCTGATTGGCTGTCAATGTTTTATCATTCATCATCTGGATAAAATCATTGTGGAAAAAAAAGAAACAAAAAAAAATCGTTGTGAAAGTGATTCCAACGATATAGTTTCTTTATGCCGTTATCGTTGACTCTGCTATTCTTTAATATTGAGAACGATTTTTAGAACTATATCTTTATCGTTATCTTTATAGTTATAGTCCTTGGTGTGAACTGGTTGAAACTGTTGTTGCTAGGGTGTTCTGGGTGGTTGCTATGGGGTTGCTAACATGTTCTGGGATGAGCTTCCCAAAAGCAGTCTAAGTAGATGATAATTACCATTGGTGCCAGTGGTTTCTATGATCTTGGTTTACAATGCTTTTTTGAAAACACACCCCTGATTGTTTGTTAGCAAGTTGCTATGCCATTGCTAGGGTGTTATGTGTGGTTGCTATGGTGTTGCTTACTGGTTCAAGTCAAAATAGCTATATGATATTTCAGTTGAACCTTAGATATTGCTCGGGTGCAATAGTAGCACACTAAAACAAATAATTTTAACAATAATTCAGTGAGAATAGGGAAGTCCACAGCATAGCTAAATATAATCACTTTCAGAATGCTTGCTTTTTTCCAGCTGATGAATGATAAAAACATTGACAATGAATCAGCAATTAAAGCAGCAGACGACACTGCAGGCACACCCTTATAATAAACAGAATGCTATTGTCCATTGGTGTGGACATTAATATACTCAATATTACAGTTATATAGAGAAGCAGTAGTAACATTGATGTTTGCCAAGCACTGCTAATATTAATAATGAAAAAAAAAGATTCAAATGAGAAACACATACAGTTATAAGGAAAAGTTAGACCACATTATAGTGGCTTCACTGTGTAGCCATATTTGTGAGCAGTCTGCATGTGGGTGTTTGTCTTCTTTTGCTTGGTCGGTGCGTGGGCGCTTGTGTGTACGCTCTCGCTGTTTGTGGAGGGAAATGTTTGCATTTGTTATGTGTTTGCGTGGGAGTATGTTTGACACACTGTGCATGTATGTATTTGCAGGTGTACTGTATGTGTATGTAAAGTGACGTGGCACTGGCATATTGAGCACTTCCTGGCATGTGTGCCAAGCATCTGCCTACGTGTCTGGTGAGGTGTCTAAGGCCTTCTACCCACTCTAAAGAAAGATCTGGAAGCCTAGCAGTTTGACGGGAGGCCACGGCCTCTTCGTTGGCCCTGATTCAACTTCCTTTATGCTTATGAGAACTGATCCCTGACCAGAATTCTTTCTGCTTATCCTTATCTAAGAATGTAAAGCCTGATCTAGGGTCAGTGGTCACAATTATGTGATTTAGAATGCATTGAAAAGTAGCCACTAGGTGGAGGCAGCTGTAATGGAGTAATAGAGCCTGTGCTGATACTGCTTGGTCATGATGAACTACCCTTTGGCCGATGATGCCCTGAGATTTCTTTCTTTTAGCTGATGTTACAGCACCAGATGGATAGATACTAGATGATCTGGACTGTGGTTACAATTTCAAGCTGAAATGGTGAAAACGTCAGAGAACCGCAGAACAGCAGATAACAATCAGAGATGCATAAGGTTTGTTTGACAAAAGCAAGCCAAAGCAATGCTAATGAAAAAGAGGAAATTTATACTGGGAAAAAAATTGTGATAACATCTTTGAGAGCAGAGTAACTGTTTATAGTTTGCTGCTTTATTGACCTCACAAGATTACAGCTGTTATTTTCCTGTAAGATTAGCTCAGACTATCAATACATCCTACATTTTCTGGCTATTAACAGAAAAACTGCATTTGGCCGACCTCAGTTCTCCTTTCTGTTTTTCTTCAGCAATTCATAAGGGGAAATCAGTGATCTGGCTAAATATGGCAGCCATGCTAAGTCCATTTTTATCGCATATAGGCCATTCAAGCGCACAAGAAAAGAAAGAAAGAGGAACAGAATTGAACACACGGACCCAGAGGTCAGCAATCATTCAGATGAAATTGATGATTGTGCATAAGGTGAATCTCATGAAACATTTGAAGAACTGATACTGTACAGCCTTTAATCATTTTTACAATAATAAGAATCTTCACTGAGAAATAATAAACAGATGCAAAAGTAAAACACTTTGTTACACAGGAATGTGAGAGCAAAATGTTTGTCACAACACCAAAATACTATTCATCAAAAAAGTTTGTGCGAAATACAATTCAATGTATAACTTTTTAATTGATTTTGAGGTGAAATGTGACCTGAAACTATAGCACTCTACCTTTTGCATCCATCCACTCCTTTTAAAAACAAGCCATCGACAGAACCACAGTCTTCATGTGTAATATTTAATTATGCAAGCACTTAACACATAAAAAAATCACACTTTACCAAATGTTGCATAAGCATTCAACAACAGATGTACTGACAAAGCTGAGTTGTTTTCATTTGTTTTAGATACCCAGATTTGGAATTAAAGACACATAATCTTTGCAAACAATATAATGTTATACTGTATATGCACATAAATTTAATTTACTCAATGTATCAAACTATTAGCCCTATAAATAAAAACCAACAGACCGAATATACAGGTTTGTAATCCTAAAAAGTTAAAATTATGTGACTGCCTAGCAAACATTTGGACGTTTAATGAAAAAGTTGAAAAGCGTCCCGTCATGGTTGAAAATAGTTCCAAAATGAAATTTGAACATACATCTTTGATGTTATCTTATTAATTAATAAATAAATTTATTATTTATTTTTAGGAAATGTTCTGTGTTACATATTTTTACCGATTTATGCCGTCCAACCGCTCCTTTTTTTTGGCTAGGGACGCGATTTTGCGGTCGGCAATGTACGCTAGGTGACTCCATCCAATCACATTTGCTATATCTTAATATAAACTCTCACAGCCACAAAATAAATTGAGTGATTAAATATATATATATTATATTTTATATATATATATAAAATGAGCTATTATATATATATATATATATATATATATATATATATATATATATATATAATATTATATAAACTAGCTGAGCTGCTCATTAGTACATTTCCTTTCCCAACAGGCTCAAGCAGCACTCAGCAAACCTGCTCAGAAATGCAACTGCCTAAAAATTCTGTTAGCTTATGGCATGAGTCAGCAGTTTATGCTATTTAGCCTGACTGAAAGCATTTTTACTGGTTACAGAAAGACATCCCAATGAAAGAAATGCAAGCGCTAACGGTAATGAGAAGGAAAAACTCTAGCTTTTTTAAAATGAGCTCTGCTAGAGGGGAAAAAATAATAGCTATGGACAACAAGCTTAATTGATTTGTTTGTATGGTTTCACTCCTTTGGCTTGTTTACTTTGCATCGGAGCATACAGATGACAAAAAGAGGAGGAAGAAAGAGAGAGAGGATGGTTTTTAAATGTGGGATGAGGATAGCTTTCCTCTGGCTGGATTGACCCAGTGGAATTGACCTGATTTTCACTGAAGGCCCCAAAAGGCCTTGGTTCTAACTAGACAAACACCCTGTCTGAGTCCTTTTATTAGTCGGAAATCAAGTCAATACTGTACCGCCAAGGAAGTTTCTACAACAATAATCTCCACTCACCACTGGACTGTATGTAACAAGGGACAAGGGACTGTATGTAACAGAACAATTATTTTCAGAATTTACCGGAATCATTTCAGTTCTGTCCAAAAGAAACAGTACAGTGAAAATGACTCATTATTATGCATTACAAGTCTCAATAAAAATGTTGGCTAAATGGTTAAAGGAAGTCATTTGACTTGAAATCACTCGCTCACATTGTTTCTTTCATTGACGAAATGGCTAAATCAAGAAAATAAGCTGTCCTCGGTGGACTGTGGTGTGGGTTTTTTTTATGCAAATATGCTTAAAATTGCGCTAATGTGGCAGTTTGGCCTTCTTGCCTGTAGCGTTTTACATTTCCTGTGAAAGTTTAATGCGTTACGTTCACCGAACCACTTCCTCTGCTAAGGGATCCGCATAAGGAACGCGTTGTGCTCTCCGGTGCGGCAGAATCAAAGCGTTTTTGCCGACCACTGCCAAGTCGAGCTTGTGTCATTACTCTGTGAAAATGTATCCTCTTTATGCTGGTCACTTTGAAAGCCAAGCCACAGTAGCTCTCCAACTCTCTTGCACACAAACACACTCAGACCTCACTCTTGATAGATGAGGTTTAGAGTAGGGTGGAACACAGTGCCCGTGGAGAGTTGCTCTTTGTCAATGGCATCCCGAGTGAGATATGAGGCAGCAGAGGGCTCGGGCAGGGGCCGTGCCAGCTTTGCTTGCCCGGCCGCATTCCTCTCCCATTCAGCACTTTGGGAACCGGGAACTTGGGACACAAATATCGGCCATCGCCGCACTCTCCCTGCCAACCTGAGAAGCCCTGGGAAGAGAGGAAGGATCTCTCACAAAGCCAAGGTTTGAATAAAGGCTTTTAAACCATAAGTACCAGAGTTTTTCTTGAACACAAAGGGGTATTTAGTGCTTTGAATTTCATAAATGGCTGTGGGTTACAAGGAAGGCTTTGCTTGTTTGAAACCAGCCAGGAAAGATGAAAGAGAATGATTTGTTGGCTACTAGGTGATCAAGTTTGAGAGATACAAACTAGAGATGAACTTCAAAGTCAACATGAAACGGCCTTCAAAACATGCTTTATTTTCACTGTGTCATGTATTTTCCAAGTAAAACAGCTTAAAAATGTTTTGATATTCCTTGGAAATGATTGGATCCATTGAGTTTAGCTCCAATCCTAATTAAACATACTTGACCCAGATAATCAAGAGGTGCATTCCATTTGACCAAAAGTGCCCTGCGAAGTGGCTTCATAGGGTATTCTGTCATCTTAAGTAAGATTCCAGAGTGAGCAGATTTCTGTCCCTCTATTGACATTCCATGCAAATACCACTTTAGTTGCTTCAAAAAGGTCATAAAGAGATTGTAAAACTAATCCATATGAATCAAGCAGTTTTGTCCAAATTTTCTGAAGAGACTGGATTGCTTTAGCTATGTGATGAACAGATTGAATTCAGGCTTTTCCCATATAAACATTGATCAGTGAACATAAACAGAAGTTCAACCGTACTTGAGCAAACCTCATTGGTTCTTCGGGGAAGCTCAAACGTGCTGCGTAACAAACAAGAATGAACCTCATTGGGTCTCACACATCAAGCATGCTTGATCTTCCCTATAACTTGTGTGTTGATATGTAAAAATATGCCTAAATTAAATCTGTTCATCATATAAAGTGATAGTGTTGCTTTGGAAAACTTAAACTCAATTCATATGGATTAGTTTTACTATCTCCTTAAGAACTTTATGAAGCATCAAATTGGTAGTTGTGTGGACTGTCAATGAAGAGAAAGAAATCTCTCAGATTTTATTAAAATATCTTTATTAGTGTTTAAAGATGAAAGAAAGTCTTAAAGCCAAAGTATACTTCACTTTTTACGCTCACACGAGGGTCAGCGTACAGTGCGTGACGCAAATTTCATTATCAGAATAGTGCGTGTGTACTGAACACTCACCACCAAATTTTTGTAACCAGAAAAAAAAATTGCACCAAATTTTTCACACATGCACATTTGAATTTTTTTGCTGTAAATACTTTATCCACAAGGTGGCAACTGTGCCCTGGGGGCATTTATTCACAAGGTAGTTGAAGAAAAACTGCATAAAAAGAACAGATCGGAAAGCATACAAGCTACAGCAACAATAGAGGCCTACACAGATGAGAGATTGCGCGAAGTACCCTCATTTGTACAACTCTAGCATGAAAGAATACAAAGATGTTTATATGGGTTGTAACTCGTAGAGGTATTGCAATTTGTCGCAATGTGCATGTGTATGAGTCAAGTGAAGTATACTTTGCAAGGCTGTGCACTGGACTGTGCAAAAAAAAAAAAAAACGAATATACTTTCTGCTTTATGGGTTTGGAACGACATGAGGGTGAGTAAATTACGAATACATGTATAAACATATATATTACACAAACATATGGTAATTTATATTATATTTATTTATAGAAGTACATTGGGTCACCCTCCTCTAATATGCATGACACGTGTCGTCTGTGTTTGATTACATTCCAGGGTGTTCTGAATGAACACATTTTGTCAAGTGAAGTGCACTTCAACAGATATCCCGTGCCCAGAGAATAGGGAGCACTGAGTAGGGACCCTGTAAATCAGAATGCAGCATCTTCAGGATTAGTAAAAACTTCCAGGCAAGTGTGTTGGGGCAGTTTGGAACTAAACTCTGCAGAACGTTGGATCTCCAGGAGGAGGATTGGCTAATCCTGTCTAATGGTAACTCTTCATTTTACGGGTCAGTACAATTAAATTTAGATTTCAGGTTTGTTTTACCCTTCCCTCTATTTTCTCTGTTGTCCCATATTTTTCACCTCTCTTGCTTCCTCTACAACTCTACTACCATATATCCTCTCTGAAGTCTTGTCTCTTTTTCTTCACACAATCTATCCTTTTTTTTTTGCTCAGGGAAATGGCGGCAGCCTCTGCTTCTGTACTGCTGCTCCTGCGTCATCGCTCACTTCCCCTCCCGTCCATCGTCGGATGTAAACACACGCAGTCACATGGGAGCAGTACATCATGACCACACACACACACACACCCCACAGCGGAAACACAGGTTTCACAGCTGAGCATGAATCACACACACACTCATACGCACCGAACAAACCCCTAATCACGCACTCGCGCACCTTTGAACATCATCACAACGTGCTAATTTAAAATTTAACGTCCTGATGTAAGCAGATGCCTCAAATAAAACACACATTAACACTTGGAAAAAACACACCGCAAACACGCATTTAAATAGTACCATTTTCATCAGGAAATGAAACACACATGCTGTTGTTTCTGAGCTGTTCTCTAGAAGAGTACATTTAATCTTGGGTTTCCAGTAAAATGTTTGCATTAGCTGGTGTGCCGTAGTTGACTCATCAAAAGAGGAAGCTGTTAAACGTCAGGCTGTCTGGGCATAAAAATGATTTTATCTGAGCTGAAACCACATGATCATGTTGCTTGGAAGTTTCGCCAACACATTTTGGATGAGGGATGTAAGGTAAGAGACCAAATGTAATTCTAGATAAGTCCAGAAAAGCTTTTTTTCATTTCTGGAGCTCTTGTGGTCTGCATTTCTATCAATAAGCCTGATACGTCGTGGCTGATGACGCACTTCATGATGTGTGTTTGTTTACACCGAGCGGGAACACACATTAATGTGAACACACAAACATCCACACCAACCCTCTCCCATGCGTCAGCAGCTCCTGGTTCGATTTACATGCAATGTTAATCTTATTGTTTTCCTCCATGCAGTGGTGAGTAAATGTGCCTCGTTAATTCACCCCAGAGTGGAAATAACTCCTTACAGCACACTGATCCACTTAACTCTCCCCAGAACAACATGACCTCGAGTCGGTTTTTTCCCATTCACAAAGACCAGCCACTCTCATAAATGCCGTCCTTTTCTGGGAATGTTTACAAGGTACAAAATAATCAGGAAAGCCCTAAAAATTCTGTCACTCATTGCTCAAGTGACTTGCAATTCAAGGGACATCAAGTCAAGTGACTTGACACACAGCCAGCAAGTTTCCAAGCCAACAAAAGTTAGAACGGAAGCCAGCCATTTGGCTTACTCTGCTATTTAAAGGACACGCAAGGCACAGATGGAGTTTCGGTAAAAAAGTAAATATGTTCACATTTCAGCTGTTACACTCACTGATTTATGTATCCCCAACTGGATGACACTGCAGAAAAGGAAAGCTGTTTCATTGCCACTGCAAAATGATTTGCCAATGCTTTCATACAAGAACATCTTTCAGTTTGAAATGCATGGTTGCCATAACAATATCTCCTCACACCTGCTGCTGATCACTGCCATCCTCTCTGTACAAGCACATTATCAAGTTAGAAAATGGCCAAACAAACATGCATTTTCAACAAGCTGAAAGAATACTATACAGTAGTTCACACAACACGTAAAAAAGTAAGGTGTTTTGCCGTCACTATATGTTCATTGTACGCTGCCCACAGAGGATTGTTCCAGCACTCGTTATTATGTGGAGTCACATTTGATGGTTTTGGGTTCCAATGTTGTGGTTATTTTAATTCACATATAAAGGTCAAAAATCTCTCTCTCTCTCTCTCTCTCTCTCTCTCTCTCTATATATATATATATATATATATATATATATATAATATAATTTGCAATTGTTTATGTGGCAATTTTTGGGAAAATAAATAAAATAGGAGAAAAGTTCACTGACAGCAGTTAAAAAATGTGTGTATTCTAGGGGGGCGGGGAAGGGCGGGTCTTTTGCATATTTAAATAGCAAATATTTAATTCAAGTAAAGCAGACATTTCACCAGTGATTCCTTTTTTGGGGTCTCTTTGGATGGTCACAGCTCACTGTAGTTAAAGGTTTGGGACTAAGCATGTGCATTGTGGTGCCAATCAGCCAATAAGAATTGTCATTACATCATTTTCCTCAGAAGTCATTAGTTGCATTGCCTTTTCAGCTCAGGTTATTGACATCAGAATGAGTGTTCATAACCAAAAATGGCATATTCTATACGGTGCCAGCTGAGTATGTGCCATTGAGATAAACAGTTCTAGAGGTATTCTATATATGAACCTCTTTGGATGACACACATACACACACTATCCACAACCTAAAAACATAGGATGTATCAACATGTTCTCTAGTAAACATCCACCCCTCCCTCTATGTGTCCTGGTTGGAGGCTTAAAAAAATCTAGCCATCCTTCTTAAATCGCCAAAGTTCATAAATAAGCCTTACATAACCCAAACAAGCTATGACCAAAAATAGAATACTTTAAAAGTAGCCTATTATTTATAGTACATTACCACTCTATGAGTTATAAATTGAGATGAGTAATCGTAATTTGCGGAACCGTCAATGTCAACGTCAATCCTCGCCCTTTACCTGCGTGGTTGCTTAGCGACCTACTTTATGACAACCCGTTTACGTCACTAACAATAAATCAAAACCATTGCTGAGTTCGAAACCGCATACTAGCTATTAGCCAACTATTTCTGCCATAGAAAGATATGATAAAGGTAGGCTACTAGTATGCGGTTCCGAATTCAGTGCATATTTCATGCACGTTCCCGGTCTCTGGTTTGCAGGCGCTTCTCTGTCCGACGCACGCCACCGGCTCAACCTACATGTTGCGCGTTCTCGTTTTGGCAGCGCGCACGCTCAGGTTGTTGTCAGGTGCTCGGGTTGTTTTTCGTTCCTACACGACAACAAGGTAGTGGCGTCGCACGTTATCGCGGATAAATAGCTTATCTGAGGAAGTCTAATTGTTTCAAACATGGATCCACACAGCTGTCGTCTGTTTATATTCGCGCGTCATGATCAGAAATCGCTCTACGTATCTAGAAAATAAGTGCGAGCTTTTGGACCTGCGCACTGCCCGAACTCTCCTTAATTGGTTCACCACTTCGCTCACTTATAGTTTTTAAACATCAAACAAACTAGTTTCATAGCCATGCCTACTTATTTTTGCGCTATATGTCAGAAGCACAACAAAACTTAATGTGTGTTTATTCCTTTACATATGTAGGCTACGCGGCAAACCCATGTTGTTACCAAAGCAAGATATTATCAGTAAATACCTATAGGCCTATATAAGAAATACATACGTAAACATATTAAATAACATTCCAATGAATTAAAAATCCCCAAAGTCTTACGTGTTTATGAGAAGCATCGAGCCGGCTCTTGTTTTCTGCGAAGTTTTCCTTCATATCGCCTGTTCCGCTTCTTGTGTAATGATGATGATGACGATGGTACTGAAATAACAGCGCAACTTCTGAAAGTGCGGGAGCCTTGACTCATTTGGATCCCTCTCGCGTTTCTGGAAGCTTAACACCTCAATATATTCAGTTAATTGTCAATATTAAAGGCTGAAGTCGGCTGTATGCGCAGATATATTCGGTTGCTGACATCCTGCGTCAACTGCGCACTTACAGGGGGCGTGATGTTGTTCTTTAACAGAAGTGCTCAGCTTAGAGGTTTTAGATAAGACACCATCCCCATACATACTAAAATGTAAATTTCCCCATGTTCGCCCACAACTTTGGATTTTAATCTGCGCAACAGAGACCGGAATGCGGACGTTGGCAAGAGATGGTAGAGTGAAAGAGCATTACATGTGGCACATCATCAAAATATCTCCTCTTAACAACGGGAGACCCGTTGCTTTTTCCTGAGCATGCACATACATTTCCATTAGCCAAAGGAATTAAATACACACTTACTTTATGAGCTGTTGTTCATAACAATCCACACATATCAGCAGTTGTCATCTGCGCGCGAGGAGTTTGCGGTAACTGTGGCATTCATCATATGAAGAAGCCGCAAATAACTTCGTGCGAACGCGAGGACTCTCGTGCCTCCTCTAGCAGCATTTCTATAAAGTGCGTATTTTGCGTGGCGGCAGGTGCAGTCCGGTCCGCACTACGAAACCATCACTGGGTGATGTTTGAAATACTGCAGCTCCAGTTGCTCCAACTCTGGAAATGGGGCGTTTACTGGACGACTGCGTTGCTTTACATTCTTATTTTGTAGTCATGGACACACACACACACTTAGCTTTTCTGTTCGCTGTTTCATTATATCATGTCCATCATGTGACATAGTGCGGCCTCCCTCAATGGAAACTTAAAGGGACCTCCTACCGGACTGATGCTGGATCGTATTCGCAGCCCGTCCCGACTGGGACACTCTCTCTTGGTAATTTAACTCAGTTTGTTTGGGACAAGCTGTTTGTTAATGTTTGTTGACAGGGTGACAGGTACTTTAAATATTTATCAAGTAGGCCATATAACAGATTCACAATTTTATGAAAATTAATTATACTTAGCCTACACTCTAAAAATGCTGGGTTAAAAAACAACCCCAGTTGGGTTGAAAATGGACAAACCCAGCGGTTGGGTTAAATGTTTTATTTAACCCAACTATTTGGTTAGTTTAAAATTTGCTGTATGGCTGGCTTAAAATGGAGATTAAAAATCATAGAAATAATTACTAGAGGCAACAGTAATAATCAAAAGGTGATTATTTATTAAGCAATTTAATAAATGTTAATTGTTTAATTATTATTCATTAAACTTATTAATAAATGTTCATTTATTAAACATTAATAAATGTTAATTTCCAACATACTTTGGGTTCATTTTAAGCAAGCAATACAGCAAGTTTTAAACAATAGTTAAATAAAAACATTTAACCCAACCACTGGGTTAAAACATCCAATTCGCTGGGTTAAAACAACCCAATCGCAGGGTTAAAACACCCAACTACTGAGTTAAAACAATCCAGTCACTGGGTTAAGACAACCCAGTCGCTGAGTTTAAACAACCCAACTGCTGGGTTAAAACAATCCATTCTCTGGGTATAACACAACCCAATCGCGGGGTTAAAACAACCCATTCGCTGGGTTAAAACAACCCAATTTGGGGGTTAAAAACGACCCAATCGCTGGGTTAAAACAACCCAATCGTGGGGTTAAAACATCCCATTCGCTGGGTTAAAACAACCCAATCGTGGGGTTAAAACAACCCATTCGCTGGGTTAAAACAACCTAATCGCGGGGTTAAAACAACCCATTCGCAGTTAAAACAACCCAATCGCAGGGTTAAAACAACCCATTCGCTGGGTTAAAACAACCCAATTTGGGGGTTAAAAACGACCCAATCGCTGGGTTAAAACAACCCAATCGTGGGGTTAAAACATCCCATTCGCTGGGTTAAAACAACCCAATCGTGGGGTTAAAACAACCCATTCGCTGGGTTAAAACAACCTAATCGTGGGGTTAAAACAACCCATTCGCAGTTAAAACAACCCAATCGTGCGATTAAAACGACCCATTCGCTAAGTTAAAACAACCAATTCGCTGGGTTAAAACAACCCAATCACGGGGTTAAAACAACCCATTCGCTGAGATAAAACAACCCAATCGTGGGGTTAAAACAACCCATTCGCTGGGTTAAAACAACCCAATCGTGGGATTAAAACAACCCATTCGCTGAGTTAAAACAAACCCAATCGCGGGGTTTAAAACAACCCAGTCGCAGGGTTAAAACAACCCATTCGCTGAGTTAAAACAACCCATTCGCTGGGTTAAAACAACCCAATCGTGGGGTTAAAACAACCCATTCGCTGAGTTAAAACAACCCATTCGCTGGGTTAAAACAATCCATTCGCTGGGTTTGTCCATTTTCAACCCAACTTGGGTTGTTTTTAAACCAGCATTTAAATGATTTAAATGATTTAAATCATTTTGAGTGTATAATAATCCTTTAATTTCTTTTTAAATATTAAAATAATAAAATAATTTAGTATTTGCAAGAATTATTTAATAAATATCATAAAGGAAATGTATTTCCATATAATATTTATTCTACATTTGAATATATTGAAAATATATTAGGCTAATATATTAAATAATTGATAATATACATTTCGATGCCTGATTCATCCACAACTTTAAAGTTATTTTATGATTTAAATTTCATGGTCTTTTTCATTATTATTTTAATCTGTAATGATTTTAGGCTACTCATGGTGAAGAGGTTTGTCCCGTGAATAATATTAGTATTTGTAATGATTAATTATAAAAGCTAAAAGACTCTGGAGAACTGATTACTTTGGAAGATGTAAAATAGCTGTATCCCTTCCCATCATCCTTCTAAAAATGTCCAACAATTGTACCTTTGTATAACAGCAATACCCCCAATGGGACACCTTTTTTTTTGCACATTTTTACTGATAGTGGTTTTGTTGTTGTTTTTTTGTCTTTACCTAATTGTGCACAGGTATAAATAATTGCAACACACAAACGGTGACCATCCATTGAACGGATGGTAAATTAAACAAGCTCTTGCCAAGTTCTGTCCGTGCACTTAGCTGAAATGACATTATCTCCCATTCCTTACATCAGCTTGTTTCCGGTAAAGGACAGCATCAGCGTGCTATGATAAACTGAAGGCAGAATGCATTTATCTTGAAGGTCATTGTGTTCTTCAGTAATCTTGAATAATTAGCCTCACCGATAAGACATTTTGACAGGCACATACACACTGATACATCATTTGAATAGTCTTTTAGGCTATTTGTATTGTACAGAATGCTTTGTTAAAAACACTAATTTAAAGTTTACATTTATCTATCTAGCTATACTTTCCAACTTAAAGATCAAGTAAGTATAACTGTATTTCCTCTTTGTCATCCATATCAGATTATACAGCCGATAAAAGACCCTCAATGCATGGATTACAGTTCACTCAAACAATAGAGTGCCTCCTCCTCCTCATCCCTTGCTTTGCTCCTTGGCTATGATATGAGGATGGGATCGCCCCCAGGGCAATCAGGCTGCATAGCCCGTTTTCTTGGAGAGTAGCCATTAGTTCATTTGCTTGTGTCAAGAATAGCCTACTTTCAGGCTTAGCTGCAGTAAATTTGCTCTGAGCCTTGTTGTAATGATTTATAATAGTTCAGCCACTGCTGGATGATTCATTTAAAGTATTAGTGTAATCTAGGTCCTATGAAAATGTTTAGGTAAAGAAGAAGAGGGAAAAGTTTTCTTTTAGCTTACAACATGTTTTTGAAGTCACCATAAAATATTTCAATATTTATAATAAATTATTTATCTGTGCACATCATTATTTTTTAAATAAATTTCATGTGTCTTCTTAATGTTTAATCAAAATAACTTTCCCTCCCTCTTGCATTGACATCTGATACTTTCACTCACATGAGGTTGCAGCAATAGCAAACGACAATGATTCCAACGAGACAATCAATTGCCGATGAACAAAACCAAGTCCCATCCTTCATTTGTTCTTGTTGAGAAACCATTTCTCTCAGATTTACATCACAATAAGGAAGAAATGACTATTATTGCAACTGTTTCATGCAGACTTTAAGCCCTTTAGGATTCCTTCACAGTTTTACAAACGTAAAATAATTCTTATTTACTAATTTTCTTAATATTCACGCACAATAGCTCTACTTTGTCACTGTAGCCCTCATTAAATTTGGAAATGCACAATTTCACATCAGTTGAGTTAGCAGAGATATTTGACATGGTTTCACAACATAACCAAAATACATTGCTTAAGTTTTAATACTAAAAACTATTATCAGATGAAAATGAATAAATTCCCTTATCGTCCTTCACATAATGTTTACTGTTCCACTTTAAGACTGCGTGCCTCCTCCCTCTGTGTGTGTGTGTGTGTGTGTGTGTGTTAGTGTGAATATGTATGTGGGTCAATATATAATTGAGGGAGTTTTCATGTCCATGAGATTTATCTCGCAAACATGATTATTAAAATAAAATTTTAAAAGTCTTCAGTGTTCTTCATGATCTTGTCTTTACAAATTTCATAGTTAATTATTATGGAAATAATCATATATTTATAAAAATTTACTAGATATCCCTAAAATGTCAACTAAATAACCGTCCGAAATGAATTACAACCACAATCTCATTACCTAAAAAAACATTTAAAAAAACATTTAAAAACAGTTTTAATTATATTATTTACATTAAGTTGAAGTAATTGTGAACAATGTGTCTTTTTGGGCAATATGTCACATTTTCAATAGAAATTGACAAATTGAATATATGTCCGAGAAGTCGCTGTCATCTAAGTTACCCATAGCAAATACACCCCTCAAGGAAGAGTGTGTTTTCCAAATCACATGACCTGCTCCACATGATGTCATTTCCTCCTGAAAAGAAAACTAGCAAGACTCCAAGGTATGTTCTCCCTCCACATTTTCAGTTATTTCACCTAAAGTAGTGCTTAGGGCAAATGTGTACTTATCATATGTCAACAATGTTACTACAATGAATTCATAAATAACTTTGAATTTCAATTCAACTCAGTTGTACATATACTATTTAGAAGAACCTCTCCGTAAAATGCCATGTGGTGTCTGGTGCTAGGCAACCATTTTGATTTTATCCCTAAAAACAACAAAAATGTCAACTAGGTTACCAGTCACCTATGTTACTCTGCAAAGGTAACTTAGTTGACCAAGAGTAACATAGTTGACATTCATGACATGTTCTTATAGTTTTCAGGAGTTCATTTAATATTCTAATTGTACAGTAACTATAAAATACTTTGCAATAAATATTATAAAAGTAAACTTGTTTTCAGGCAAATGCCACGATTATCTGCTGCAGAAAAGATGTGCTCAGGTTGATTCCTGCCCCACAGCACGTGACAGCATGTCATGTTGAAATAAAAAGAGATGTGTGGGAAGATATTGCCAAATCATATCTTACAGTTTTTCTCCATTGGTTTGGCTCATTTCTTGAAACAGAAATTACATTCTCAAAACTACATGGACAAACCTCTAAACCACTTGGCAATTGTTCACAACAGAATTGAATTTCTCATTCATTTTGCAAATTGCAAATGTCTAAGTACATGTCTCAATGTCTCACTACATCTTTGCAAATGATTAAGTACAGGTAGCCTACATTTAGCACAATTTCCAAGTGAATAGATCTTGTTGATCTAAACTGATTGTCGATTCTCAGTCTAATGGTTGTTTGCTCCAAAACGTGTCAGCGTCATTTCATTGTATAAGTCATCACACGCACAATAGTTTGTTCAATTGTCAAAATTAGTCAAGAACATAATACCATGAATACCATATATGAATCCTTGGAACATTTGATAAATTATTACAGCAATTGACAGTCAGGTGAAACTAGAACTTGACTAAAATGTAACATGTAAGTCAGTTACTGGTTGTCCATCATTATAACTTTTTTACAATTAAGCAGTTGTTCCCAAACTTGTTTGGCTTCAGTACCCACTTTACCTCACTTGTGTATCCAGGTAATCCAGGTATGAAAGTATTTGACTTATCTGACTTCAACATTTTGCCTAAAAACTGCAGCTTACTGTATGATGCAATTATCATTATAATCCTTATTTTGAAGAATATAACATACAATAAGAAAAAGGGTCAAAGAGCTGCAATTAGTGCCTCCCATGTAAATGTAATACTGTGGGTTTTACTGTAACATTTCAGTAAGTCTAGTCATTGATGATTTTCCCCCTCCCCTTTCTGTCAAATACCCCCTGTAGTACCTCTGCATAGGGCTACATGTACCCCAGGTTTGGAACCACTGGAGTAGTGGCCAGTAGTATAATGAAGTTGTGGAGAACATAGAACATTCCTATGTAATTGTCTGTAATGTAGTGTATGACTCTTCTGTATGACTGATTTGATGTTTTCTTTTTTTACGCTATTGTAGAGAATAATGGCATTGGAAGGAAACGAGCGACCAGTGAAGAACTGTTAGTTGTGAAACTCCAGCTTTATTTACAGCACTATAGGCTGCATATAATTTTCATTATTTTTTGTTTGTGTGTTTATATTACAGTATATTATGCTGTATACATTTTCCTTTTACTCTGATGTATGGAAGTTACTTTATGTGTGTGAATGATAATGGTTACAATTTCCTTGGCAGTATGAGTGCAATATATGATGTCAAACCTTGGAGGCTACTCTTACCCTAAAATCCTGTCTTTTTTCAGTTTTACACACAATTGTATTCCGTTAGCTAGACAAAAACTGTACAGTAACCATTGTCAGTGAAGGACTGGACTAAGACTGAAAGGTGGACATGAGGGATATTTGCCATAGTGACAAAACATCTAAACATTTTGACTTGCAGTGCTTACACAATGCCAAAGGAACTAAGCATTTTGGGGGCACTGACTGTTTAAATGAGAAGGAAATTTAGTTTTGACACAAACAGTTTAAACTGATGTGCGTCTGTATTTCTCCTTTATGTCATGAAATATTCAACAGGTCTTGATTAAATGCAATAAAAGATTAGCTAACATATAATAATTGATATAGTTTAGGATTGTGTTTGTTAAATACATCATCCTACTTTGTCATGTCCAGTCAACTATGTTACTTTTGTCAACTATGATACTGGGCTGTCAATTAAGTTACCATTATGTTTTTTAAAAAAATATATGTATTTCAATGGTTCCCTAATCTCCAAGTAAATATTTAGAAACTGAGTAGCTGTCAAATATATACCTCAGCATAATTTAATCAAGAAAATTATCATGAATCAAGCAGTTTGGAAACAAAATATACAGACTGGTTACTTCAGTACTTGAAATTTGGGGTTTCAATTGAACAAAATGTGTATTTTCTTAATTAATTGGGTATTTTAATTGAAAAGGTAGGTAAATAGACACATATTCTTCCAAGAGTAATGATTTTTTTAAATGTCTGCCATTTACATAAAGTTAAAACTTATAGGTTTTGTCCGTAACATAGTTGACCAAATAATGAGTAAACTTCTTGTTTTTAAAACTAAATATCTGAAATCAATTATGCCTGAGCTTGGCAATTACTAAAAACAAAATATTTCAGGGATAATTTATCAGGGAAGATAATAATATTTTGTAAATAAATATATTTTTTCCCAGAATTATTCAAACTCAAAATCTCCCACAATTATATATTGACCCATGTATATGCGCGTGTGTGTATGTGTGTGTCGTTCGTGCATCAAGATGGCGGTGGCTCCTGACAGCAGAGTGCTCTCCTACAGTGTTTATAAATGGAGCTCGTACTCCTCTACATATTTACCCGAGTGAGTAACGCACATTAAATACTCACGTTGACACTCTATATATGCTCTTAAATATACAAACACAGTTCATAACTCTGTAATTTTAACCAAATTCATTGCTTAATCTAACAAACGGGCCGGGCTCCAGCAGACGGGTAACGTTACATATACATAAAACAGCAGCAAATGTATAAACTGCAAACAACACAACAAACGAATTCTCTAAATGTACATATTAATGTGCATTTAGTTGTGCACAAGTGCGGAAACGGCTCTAAATGTATAGAAATGTGCAGATTTGACAGTCATGTTAGCATGCTAGGCTAGGCTAGTATGAAGCAGCTCAAATGATACAAAAAAAAACGCCTTAAAGACACCTAATGTGTTTTATTGTACATGTCTTTATACAGGTTGTGATGCTCTTTTAAGAACCTGACAGGTGTCTTACTGCATAGTATTTGTGATTTATCTTTAAAATATTATCAGAACTGCACTATGTAGCTGGTTAGCTACATGGCTAGTTTACTAGTGTAACGTTTTATAGAAGTAAACAAACTGCAAATCGCTGGAAGCAGTTTTAATTGTCTCTTTTTTGTATTTAAAAATATCAGGTCGAAATGAAATTCTGCTTAATTAGAATGTATAAAGATGCTTTGGTGGTTAATGCTAAATTGTGGGAATATGACACTGAGAGTCACAGACTATTTTTATCCCCTCTTTTAATCTTCTTCTGTTACTCTTAATCAACAAATTATGTAACAATACTTAAAAGGCAAACTATATTTAATAGAGGGGCATTTGTACTGAATATGCTGTTGTTTCTTGTTATCTATAAAGTGGCAGAGTTTCGAAACCAATAAAGCTGCCAATCTAGACAAGTCTATGAAACGCGGTCTTGCGTTTTGAATCAGCCAATGAGTTTGTTGTTTATTGCGGTCTAAGACATAATATGCATGCAATTTGTGTTATGTGGATCAAATATTACTAAGTTACATCTCTTCTTTGTTATCTTTGTGTTAGACATGATAGCTAGAGGCAAATGTGCTGTAGACTGGCATAAACTTGCATTCATGCATTAGTCAGTGGCGAAGCATATCTTGTTAAGATACCTGTGAACCCTTAACAGTTTGGTTTGCTTTATGAATTTTATCCAGCAAGCAGAAATGTGTTGGACTTGCAGTGTCTAAAGTGGTCTTTTTGGTGGTGTCAGACATACACAGTCATCCATCCACACGCAAAGTGCAAAAAAAACCCATTTCTAATATTAACTAGTCTCATCTTGTTTATTCGTGAAATAAAAAATAATCAGGACAGGTCATAAAACATATGTGTTTTTTTTTTTATTTTAAATTTTATATTTAAAAATCTGTCAATTTAAATGTAAAAGACACAAAGTGACTGATTTGAACCACATAGTAACACATTACATAGAAAAAGTGGCAGGTCTATTATTTTTCATTTACACTCCAAGACTTAATGTGTTGCTTTCCAATGTTTGCTTGCAGGAATATTTTAGTGGACAAACCTAACGATCAGTCTTCCAGGTGGTCATCTGAGAGCAACTACCCTCCACAGGTAAATTCTGCTCATCTTTTTTTAGTGTTAACCTGAGCTGGATAATAGTTCTTCTGTTCACTTTCAGGTTCTGTGAAATGCTCTGCAGATATTAATGAGTATTGGTATTTGGCTTCAGAGGCGTGTGTTTTTGGAAAGAGGAAGCCTCCTCATTTTGCTGGCCTTGTGGCACAGACCATGCAGTGCAGACAGACTTGTGGTTAAGCAATAAGGAAATCGAAAGTGCGTGTTGGCGGTACAGTAGCACGCGCCCTCAACTTTTAACCTCAAAGTCTTGTTTTCTTTGTGTCCCTCCACTCTCGTCCTTTCACTTAAGTACAGTCACCCTTCGCAGAGTTCAGAACTTTGAAATCACAGTTCCTGTCATTATCCTTCTTTTTTTGTTTCAGAAATAACGCTGCACTTGACCACTCTACATGTTGTATATCATTGCAGACAATTCAATCAATGTTTCCTCTGTGGGTTAAATGGTCTGAATGTTGTAAAACCATTTTTTGCCAAGCTCTTAGTGCAGTCGGCCATCAGTGGTGGTGGATGGAATATCTCAGTCAATCTGTGTGAAATATATGTCTCGCCGTTCCCATCTTCAATGACAGTAGCCCATTAATTTTTAGGGTCTCTATGCAAGGTGTGTTTGTTCTGAGCAATACTTTACAAGCCATGTTTGCGGGCCATTCTGTCAAGTATGTCTACATTTTATTGAATTGTTTACTTGAGGGCAACATGAATAATGGAGCCCCTCTTGTCCACCTGCATCTGAAGAGCGTGTTGTCAATCGCAGTCCTTGGCCATTAAGTGTCTTTGTATAAGCAACAAGAACAGAACTTCATGTTCTGTAATCTCTTCAGATACCATAATGTATTAAAGTTGTTATAAAAGGAAAGTTGGGATAGTCTTTTCTTCCCTATTATGACGTATATGTGAGTGAAACAGCTGCTCAAACAAGAAAAAATGCAGGGTGGAATTTGATTTTGTTCATTGGGAATTGATTAGATTGGTTAAATTGTTGTGGTTTGCTATTGCTGTGATCTCATGTGAGTGACAGGAGTTCCCACCCTCACGGTGAGAAACACATCATCAGAAATGAGACGCTGCAAGAGGTAGAGCTAGATATTTTGATTAAAGATTGTGAGGGCACGGATAAATAATTTTATAATAAGTACAGCAATATTCCATAAGACAACAAGAATTGTCGACATTGTTAAGAACATGAGGTAAACATCTGCAAGGTATTAGTAGTTAGTTATTTCTTCTGTGGAACACAAAGAAGATGTTTTGAAGAATGTCCTGAAGAATAGAATAGAATGTTTGAGCTTGACAGTATATATGACTTTCCCTTTTGGGTGAAAAAAATTCCATTACATAGAAACCAACTGAGAAGTCTGGTTTCTATGTAATGGATTTTTTTTTTCACCCAAAAGGTAAAGTCATATATACTGTCAAGCTCAAACATTCTATTCTATTCTTCAGGACATTCTTCAAAACATCTTCTTTGTGTTCCATTCTATTGTATTCTATTCTATTCTAAACAGAAATATTTTGTAATGTTATAAATGTGTTATTTACTTTCACTTTTGATTGAGTCTTTGCTGAATACATTTATTTATTTATTTATTTATTTATTTAAAAAATTTTGTATTGACCCCATACGTTTGAATGGTAATGTTATGATAGTTTTGAGGGGCAGCTGACTAGAATTTGAGTTATTATTCCCTAAAAATTTTCACCCTGTGATCGCATTGTGTTTGCTTTCATTACAAAACATCCTTGATGTCAAATCTGGTGCAACTGTTAGAACATGGACAAGTGTGAATGATACTAGAAATAGGTCTAGATTTGCTGTTGTTAAAGGTAACGTTTTTAAATAATTATGTATACAGTTCTTGATGTTACAAATGACTGTTTCTGAGGTGTTTTAGCTTTGGTTTGGAATTGCTATTGGTATAACAATTTATTTTTCTGCTACTCAGTACTTGATCTTGAAACTGGAGAGACCAGCTATTGTTCTGAGCATCACCTATGGCAAATATGAGAAAACCCACGTGTGCAACCTGAAGAAATTCAAGGTGTTTGGAGGTATGAGTGAAGAAAACATGACGGAACTCTTGTCTAGGTGAGTCCAGTTGGAAAATGTTAGTTTGTGATTACAATCTACTTATTGTCTTTGTCAGATAAGCTTTACAGACTCATAGATATTAGACCATCTTTAGAGTGGGTGACCAGAAACACAAACATTTCATAAAATGGCCTATAGTGTCTTTTGAGATGCAAGTAATGTTTGGGAAAATAGCTTCTTGTAATCTGATGAGATCATTCACTGTCTTTCTCGTCTAATCCTAGTGGCCTTAAGAATGACTTCAACAAGGAGACATTCACGCTAAAGCACAAGATCGATGAGCAGATGTTTCCCTGCAGGTTTATTAAAATAGGTGAGTGTTTACAGCAAAAGCAAGCTCAAGACCCGGTGAACTCATTGCTGACACATTTAGGGGAAAGATTAGTCATCACATGATTTCAGAGGAAGACAATGAGTTGAATGAGGGATTGAATGACTCTGCAAGTCTTTGACTGAACAAACAAGTGCTTGTATGAACTCTTTAGACAAGAATTTTTGTCTCTTGTAATGTCGCATGGTGTCTGTTTCAAACGTTGAAATCTCGAAGATTTGTTTGAGAATAATGAAATTTGAAATCTAGGACCCCCCCCCCCTCCTTTTTTTTTTTTTGAAGCAATGTACCTGCTGTAAACCTGCAGTTTGTCAGCATGTCTGAATGTCCTCTCTTCCGTATGTTTTTATCTCTGTATGTGTTTGGTTGCGTACAGTGCCTCTGATGTCATGGGGGCCCAGCTTTAACTTCAGCATCTGGTATATTGAGTTACACGGCATTGAGGATCCAGACGTTGTCCAACCCTGCCTTAACTGGTACAGTAAGGTGAGTTGTGTCCAAACATCCACCTGAACCACAACTGCTCTGTCAGGGTGCATCTCACAAAGAAATGTTAGGGTCATATTTCACCACAAAAAACTACAATACTGCTTTGAAGTATAAATGCATGGCAGATACCTTAATTTCTTTTTGATGTTATCTTTATTTTTTAGGGTAATGAAATTGGGCGAGGTACAACATTTCGCTTAGTGAAAAAGAGGTGTCAATTTTTATTCAATAAATGTAATTTTTTTTTCTAATGATTGGGTGGAAATATGATTCAGGTTTTCTTGACAGGGTTCATGAGATGACCATTGAATTACAAAAATATGTGCCGTTATTAACGACCTAACGGTTAAACGTGCCCCATATAATTTTTTTTGGTTCAAAATTAACATAATTTAAATAATGAGTCAGTACATCATCAATTCTTCTTCCAGAACGTGATTTTGTCTTACCATGGTTCACTATAGTAAGCCTATTTTAAGTGTTTATAATTTAGACTGGGTGGGATGGTTTTTGCGGGAATATACATGCAAGAAAGGTCGACATGAGCAGCTAAATCTCAAACCTACGGGGAATCGCCAGTAAAAAAAGAACAGAGGACAATCTTCTGGCAAAAAGAGAACGTGGCAGAGCTCGTAAGTCGTAATAAAATGAGAATTAACACCGGCTTGGCTTTTCGGAGATGGCGAGAACTGAGGAATTTAAAATGTTGTAAAAGCGATGCAGATATGGTGTTTTTATGACTCAACAGGTGAGTAAGGTATTTTATTGAACAGATAAAATGCCATATGTGGCTCTATAACAGAGTTCATTATCTAGGGTCATTTCATTATTGTGTTGTAGCTCTGTGCTGGAATTTTTTTAAGGAAGTACCATGTCTATTAATGGGTATAGCTATAGTAACGTCATCAGCTTGAGATCCTTTCTATCTAAAGTGGTTATATATCTTAAGCCTAGTAGTGAATGTTTTATGAGCAGTAGGATAACCATATTCATCCACATATTCATTCTGCACATTGCTGAAGCACAACCAAAACCGTGTTCTTCTGCAAAATGCATGCAGTTTTGTTTTATAACATCTAGAGGTTTAACCATTAAAAATTACATAATGTACCTTTAAAGATAATCACATGCAAGTCTCAAAGCATGTGAATTGAAGTATTAAATGTTTAATAGTTAATTGTTAAATAGTTTTTTTTAAGCTTTATTTCATTAAACTGCATCATTGTCTTTTTATGCCATAATCCTTAATGTTTTTTAAATTGCCAAGCTGTTCCAGTAAGGAAGACAATCATGGTTTTTATAACTCTTTCACATCATTTGCATATTTTCACGCAATATTAAACATGGATTGAAGGCATGTTACATTTTTTTTTTTTTTTTTTTTTTTTTTTTTTTCTCTCGTACAGTACCGTGAACAGGAGGCCATCCGCCTGTGCCTGAAACACTTCCGGCAACACAACTACACAGAAGCCTTTGAGTCTCTGCAGAAGAAAACACGGATCGCTCTGGAGCACCCCATGCTCACGCACCTTCATGAGCGGCTGGTCCTCAGAGGAGACTTTGATGCCTGTGAGGAGCTCATAGACAAAGCTGTGAGAGGTACCTCACCCAGTGTTTCATCATATGGATAGGTGCCACTTTCATTAAGTAGGGAATGTGGGCATGTTGGTTCACTGTAGGGAACAGAATGGTTCTGGATTATAATCGTGTTACATGGCAAGCCAAATGTTTTACATCAGAAAAGATGATCTGCACTCAAAGAGTCTGTTATAAGTTATATTTCTAATATGCCATGCTCTCAATTTTAGAGACGTTATGATGTTGAAAAAAATTTAAGAAATTAATTTTAACTGTCTCAAAGCTTTACTTCCTTGTACTCTCACTATTTGAATAACGTATTGTTTTTCACATGCTCCCACTTAAACAAATATTTGCCTGTTGTATTGACTGAAGGGTGCAGTAATTAGCTAGATGTTTTAACATTTCTATACAGTTTAAATTACATTTCTTTAGCTCAAACAGTAGAGCATGACACTCAATCATGGGTTTGATTTCCAGGAAATAATGATAAAATGTATAACTTAAATGCAGTGTAAGTCGTTTTGGATAAAAGCATCTGCCAAATGCATACATGTAAATGTACAAAACACAATGAGTCATAATGACCAACTTTCTGCTTTTTGACAGAAACCTGTGGGTGGTTTTCACACAAACATAGTTGAGAGCTGTAGTTCCCATAACAGTGGTGGTCATATGACAGTAATGTGCAACTTAAATGTTCACCTGGCTGGCTATGATATGATTTGAAGAATGTGTGTCTGCAGAAAACCTTTCATGCAAGCATTTAGCAAGATATCTGAATATATGTTGTTTAAATTTAAGGTAACATTTGAATATTTTGCCTGATGTGTGGTACTCGTTGACAGTGATCTAAATGGTTCACTGGTATTATATTGAATGTGATAAAGTGCAACACTCTACATGGCCACTTTAGCAAAGGAAGTGCCACCTTCTAAAAAGGCCATCATGACTTCTCTATCATCATGACTTATGATATCATCAGCCCTGAAAGGGGACCTATTATGCAAAATTCACTTTTATAAGGTGTTTGAACACAGATGTTTGTCCACAGTGTGTGTGTGAAAAACCATTCTATAATGGTAAAAATCCACCCACTCCTTTTTTTATAATCCCCATAAATCATAAACAGTCTCTCCAAATGTGCTGTTCCAGATTTTCCCAACTCTTACGTAAGAGTAGGGAGAAGCCCCGTCCCTGTTTGCATAGATATCGCCCTGAGTGAACCACAGCAGTCCACTCGCATTAGCAGCTGGAGATTTACAATGTCTGCACCAAAAACATTACAAATGTTGTTATTGGATGTACTAACGAACATAAGATTCTCCATTGACTCTCTGCAGAGTCACTATGGACAATGTAGTTAAATTTCATTTATGAAGGAAATTTGCCAAAGAAAGTGTTATACATGTTATATAGTATTATATCATTTTACGCTGAACTGCTTCTCAAACAAGGGTCAGTTCAACGCTGGATTTGCACAAAAGATTAACATGACGGCACATGCTAGTCGATGAGTTGAATCAACTCCACAGCAACTACATAAATTTATCCAATAACCATTCAGAAACATCCATTTGCATTCTAAAACTTCTTCCTGAGTGTCTTGTCAGTGTCCGACTTTGTACATTGTAAGACTGAACACCACTACTGACAATCCTCATTTTGGCTGCGTGAGATTCTCCAGCTTTGTTGTTGTTGAGTATCCGAAGCGCGAGCCGTTAAAGCTCCACCCTTTTCTGGAAAAGGGGTCGGGAGCAGCAGCTCATTTGCTGCTCGCACCCAAATAGGGGCAAATTTGACAAGCTATAATAAATGATCTGTGGGGTGTTTTGAGCTGAAACTTGACACATTCTGGGGACACCAGAGACTTACATTACATCTTGTGTAAAGGGGCATAGTAGGTCCCCTTTAATGACTGTTCTTTTTACGTTTTTCCTTTGCGCAGTAGGGTTAGGGTTATTTTTATTTTATTTTTTGAAAAATTTGAGCTTAAAGGGATAGTTCACCCAAAAATGAAAATTTTATTTTTATCTGCTTACCCCCAGTGCATCCAAGATGTAGGTGACTTTTTTTCTTCAGTTGAACGCAAATTATGATTTTTAACTGCAACCGCTGCCCTCTGTCAGTCAAATAATAGCAGTGGATGGGAACTTCAACTATAACAGTAAATAAAACTTGCTTAGACAAATCAAAATTAAAACCTGCGGCTCGTGACGACACATTAATGTCCTACGAAACGATTGGTTTGTGCGAGAAACCGAACATTATTTATATAATTTTTACCTCTAATACACCACTATGTCCAACTTCGTTCAGCTTCCTGTTAGTGAGGTCAAAAAACGTGTTCTGGTGACGGAAGTGATGTCTCACCCATATACTTCAATGAGCGCGAGACATCACTTCCGTTGTCAGAGCGCGATCAGACCTCACTAGCCGGAAGCTGAACGAAGTTGGACATAGTGGTGTATTAGAGGTAAAAAATTATATAAATACTGTTCGGTTTCTCGCACAAACCGATCGTTTCGTGTCTTAGGACATCAATGTGCCGTCACGAGCCGCAGGGTTTAATTTGGATTTGTCTATGGAAGTTTTTTCGACTCTTATTGTTCAAGTTCCCAATCACTGCTATTATTTGACTGACAGACGGCAGCGGTTGCAGTTAAAAATCATAATTTGCATTCGACTGAAGAAAAAAAGTAATCTACATCTTGGATGCCCTGGGGGTAAGCAGATAAACATAAAATTTTCATTTTTGGGTGAACTATCCCTTTAAGAATCAAGGTTCATGACTGTTACTGTCAGGTTTAATTGTTGGTCTAAACAATTCTTGTATGACTGAAATCGCCACCGAGTAAACTGACTTATTACCGACTTGAAGTCGGCATAAAGTTGCTTTGCTGCAAATCATTGCGAACACCCGGTGACATGTTACGAATGTTTAAATCCACTCTACAAACCCTCCTCAAGTTTGAGTCATTGGTTGATCCAATGTTGCTGTGCGTGTGTGTTTTTTTTTTTTAAATTGCACAATTATAAATTTTTTTTTTTTTTTTTGAGGAATCAACATATTAGGATGGGATAGGATAAAATATTTCACACACGTCACCTTTAAAGTTGTTCACAATAGCGTTTTGTGTTATTACACATTCTTTTTGGAGGTCACAATATAAATTGGAGTAATTAGAATCTAATGTACGCTTGTTTCCTTCTCAGGGAGCATACATTAGCAAATTAAAGTGCGCTTTATCTGTTCTTTTCCAGATGGTTTGTTTAATCAGTACATCAGCCAGCAGGATTATAAGCCCCGCTGGAGTCAGATCATCCCCAAATGTAACAAAGGTATGACAGCAGGCTACTGAACACACAAGTGGCGGCCTCTTGCTCCGAATCTGAACGCTGGACTCCAGGGAATCCATGTCTGCTGTATTAAATGACTTAAGGGGTGTATTGATATTCAATATATCTTTCATGTTCTTGATCTTTTCCTGTGTCCTGTTCCTGACACGCACCTCTCCATTCACATTCATTCGTTCTTGTTCTCTCTGATTAGGTGATGGTGATGATAACAGGCCAGGCATGAGAGGAGGTCATCAGATGGTCATTGATGTTCAGACAGGTACATCTTACGTCACTTGGTTGATTTGCAAAGTTTCCATTTTGGGTGGTTATTGCAGTGCTATTTAGCTTGTTCTGTCTTGCTTGTAATGGAATGCTTGCTAAGACTGCTTTTGTTCCTGTAGTTGCGAGTTAAGGGCTGTTTTTATATGTGCGTGAATCTGTGAGCTTGTTGTTAGAGGAACAATCGATCCCACAGCCCTCATGTGGCCCCGTACGTTCAGACTGCCCTCGAGTAACCCGCTCTACAGCTCGGCTGATGCTCAATAGCTCAAACAACTGTCTCTGCTTATCACCATGGCGACATCAGCCTTTCAACCTCAGCTCACAGCTGCTTCTCAAGAATATTATGATTTATAACAGCTTAAAAAATACCTTAATAGTTTTATCCTTCAGGTTCATATTGAATTTCTTACAAAGGTGTAAAAGCATCACCCACTCACCGATGCTTTGTTTTTAATTTGTATTCGCCTCTTTGTCTGACAGAAACAGTGTATCTGTTTGGTGGCTGGGATGGAACGCAGGACTTGGCTGATTTCTGGGCATACAGTGTGAAGGAGAACCAATGGGCCTGCATATCCAGGGATACAGAGAAAGAGGTAAGAAAGAAAGTGAAAGAGGATTTTTTTATTTTTTATTATGACTGCTGAATGGCACAAAAATCCCCTAGAATTTTTCATCATGTCATTTAAGTTTCACATACTTTCTTTTTCTGTGCAATGTGCATTGATGGATGCGTACTCTTTCATCTGTAGGTTACTTAGATGGGGATTTTTGACTCATAGTTGGAATAGTTTGTGGATGAGACAGAGAATTAAATGATTGTAATGAAAAATATGTATAGCGATGGCCGCAATGCTGATAGAGGTTATAATGGAGTAGGGCTGGACGATTAATCGAAAAGTAAGTGAAACCGAAATTCAGAACCTCTAACCGAGGTAATTTTCCCATGTCGGTTATTTTGTTTTTTTAATCCTCTTAAATTCTCCCTTAAAAACACACTACTGCGTGTGACGCCACGTGACTCTGCCCCGTCGGAAGGCGGAGGTGAACGCTGAGTCAACACACAGAGATGGTGCACGAGCGGTGAGCTTCACAAAACTTTGTAAGTTGTACGTGTTTCACGGTTTGGACATTCAAGCGATTAGACGATCAGATGTGTATTATTATATCGAGCTACCATGCTCACGCAGCTGCATTATGGCATGAACACACATACAAACAGAAGCTGCACAAAATGTGAAACTCAGAAGTTATTATAGAATATATTTTTCTACTTTTGAAGTAACTATTTACAACCCACAGCTTCACAATTAATAGAGAGACGGTGTGGCTAATTCACACACGCAATCGCTCTCATTAGGTACTGTGCTAATTTATCTTTATCTGATTTACAACGAGCAGAAATCTGTAAGAAATGTTAGGAACCATAGATACAATAACTGCTTAAAGTGAGCTGTTATGTCAGATCACTCTTTCAAAAGGAAAAAATATCCCACCTTTTAATAATAATGCATATTTACAGTACAAACCTTGTAAGTGAACAATGAGGGCAAAAACAAAACAAAATAATCACTCAAAATGTTCAATTAATCAAGGTTTTGATTTTAGGTCATAATCGTCCAGCCCTATAATGTAGATGGTCTCTTTGACTATATGCATATGCTATAAGTCTAGAATGCTCTCCCACTTATGACCAAGAACCACCCGTTAGCACAGGAAGGGTCTTCCTGTCCAGTATGTGACACAGCCAGCTGCAGATTGCCTTCAGGGGTGGGTACACCTAAAATAAATGATCTCACAAAAGTATATGACAATGAGAAATACCAAAGAAATTTTTGGACATGTGTGTAGATTTTTCATCAGAATTTACATCCATCCAAAAACAGTCTGTTTTATTTTATTTTATTTTTCACGTAACTACAATCCTAGAATTTAATGTAGAATTTAGTTGGTATCTAGTTGACGTGCTATTAAGGACCCAAAGATTTGATTACTTGGACCTTGCACATTTCAGATAATCCAGTGACTAGATATTTCTCAGAAACTGCCATTATTGTATACTGGTACCTTTATAAAAACAACTATGTTCCCTGATAAGGGGCTTTTGCACCGGGTAATTATAGGAACTAAGTTATAAGAACTAGCCACCAAGGCAGTCCCCTGAGAACTAAATGTTCCTGGTTGCATTCGCACTGCCAGTTGGAACTTTGAAGTGACGTAAGCTGCCACTTGCGTCCTGCCACTCTGGTTGTTGTGCAGGACTTTGTTATATTGATGGTGCTAAGAACACAGTGCTCCCATTCTCTGTTTTCATTAGTTTATAATTTGTTTAACAGTCCTATACATTATTAGATACAGTAAACAAAGTAAATGGTTTACGTAAAAATATTATAGCGTTTGCTGTGTGTGGTTGATGCCCAATGTTGCTATCTGAGCAGAAATACATTATCATGTTTCGCTTGGTCCCTTCAAAGTCTTGTTGGATTTCCTCCTTAGTGTTAATGGTTGAGAAGAGCCTGGACTTCGGTGTTGGTCCATCTATCACTGTTTTCCATGTTCGTGGAGTAAGTATATAGGCGTTAAACTGTGTGTTTTTAAAAAAAAAAATGCCGGATGCCAGTGTTTCGCATGCGTTCGGCCAAACAGCGTACACTTACGTCACTGGTAGTTCTAGTTGTGCTGGGTTAGACCCTACTCTGAAGTAGGAGCTAATTTAGTTCCCCCAAATTCCCAGTTCCTGTGGTGCAAACATGCCAAAAAGCGTCTACTTCCGCCATTAATTATAGGAACAATGAAAAGGTTTCTCCAGTGCTATCTGGCTTAAGCCTAGTCCCAGACTAAAAAGCATGTTTGAGCTGTTTTAACTGAAAGCAACTTGCACTGACATATCTTAAAATATGGCATTGTTTTGTCTCAAGATGCACACCAGTAATGTTTTTTTTTCTAAGGCACATTTATAAAAGGCACTTAAATGCCCTAATACAACTAAGGCCTAATGTCTGTCTGTGAAACCGGGCCGAAATAGTGTAACAAACAGATTGCGATTTTGAAAGAACTCCATTTTTGTGTGGAGTATGCACCATGGTCTATAGTGTGTGGCGTAAGAGGTGAAAACTATAAAGTTGTGATGTATTTTTTTAGAACGGTCCCAGTGCACGCTCGTGCCACAAGATGTGCATTGACTCTCAACGGAGACAGATCTATACGCTGGGCCGTTATCTGGACTCCTCCGTCAGAAACAGCAAGTCCCTGAAAAGTGATTTCTACTGCTATGACATTGATGCCAACACGTGGACCCTCCTCAGCGAGGACACGTCCGCTGACGGAGGACCCAAACTTGTGTTTGACCACCAGGTACCGAATTTTAAATTACACAAAATGATTCAGGATTTATGCCCATATACCACCAGGAGTCTCCCTTTTACAGATTTATGATGAATAGTTCAGTGTCTCTCAGAAAGTTGAACAAAGTTGTCTTTCTCTCTCTCTCAGATGTGCATGGACTCGGAGAAGCACATGATCTACACTTTTGGTGGTCGGATTCTGACGTGTAATGGCAGCGTGGATGACGGCAGGACGTCAGAACCTCAGTTCAGCGGACTTTATGCTTATCACTGTCAAGCTGGCAGCTGGAGTCTACTCAGAGAAGACTCGTGTAATGCAGGGCCAGAGGACATCCAGTCCCGCATTGGACACTGCATGCTCTTCCACACGGTTCGTCTCCTTAGTAACGACCCATAAATTTCTCTGAGCTGCAACTCCAATATTTTACACGTTGACCTCAAAATTTTTGATTGATGCATTTGTGGATTGGGTAACAAAATATATAATATAAAAAGTAAAACTGTGTTTTTTATATATATATATATGTATGTGTGTGTTGAAGATTTTTAAGTTTTTTTTTTTTTTTTTTTTATGTATTTGTTTAAATTACCAAAAAAAAAAAAAAAAAAAAAAAAAAAAAAAAGGTGGTTTTGACAACAAATTTAATGTGACATTTTGTTTCTCTCTCCCGCAGAGAAATCGTTGCCTGTACGTTTTTGGAGGTCAGAGGTCCAAAACTTACTTGAATGATTTCTTCAGTTACGACGTTGATGGTGATCATGTGGAGATCATCTCAGATGGCACAAAGAAGGACTCAGGCATGGGTATGATGTTATCAGCAAACTGTAAATTAAAAAAAAATAAAAAACTGGCCGGGATTTATAAATCTTAGTTACACAATTTATTTTTTGGTCGTATTGTAAGATTGACTCAAAGAAACTCCTTAAAAGGACAGTGTAGGAATCTTGAGCATGAAGGTGACATCATGTTCAGAAATAGAGTTGAATCAGGTGGGGATTATGTCACTGCAGCGGCCTGTTACGCGCAGCTGAAGCTAGCATGTGATCTATTGCGGTCCTATTGTTCAACAGCTAAATCAACTTGACATCATCTGTCTTCCTGATACTGATAGACACAGATCTGCAGGTCTACATGATGGTGATGAATGTTTCTCTTGAGGACTGTCATGATTATTGTTGAATATTGCAGCAAATTCTTAAGCAGAGAGACGAGGTTTTTGAGGTTACAACATGCTGCTCTACAAAGAACACATGTTCTGCCACGTATCAAGATATTCACCTCTGAAGACTGCATAAAATACACATTTTAATATTTAAAGCCTTCTTTAGTAGACTAGATATTTGAGGCCCTAGATGACTCTAGTTACATAAGAAAAAAATCTGTGGTTTTGGCCATGCCAATCTTGCACACACAATCCTAGGGTTTTGAAGGTTGTTAACTAGTGTGTTTCTAGGTGGTTACTACAGTAATTTGGGTAGTTGTTAGGTGGTTAATTACCTAGCCAAATCTCTATGATATTCTGGTCCCTGTATAGGGCACAGATTCCTCCCTTCTTGAATATAAGAACTTTTCTGCATGTTTAAGTAATGTCTTAAAGGGTTAGTTAACCCAAAAATGAAAATTCTGTCAGTAATTACTCACCCTCATATCGTTCCAAACCCGTAAGACTTTCGTTCATCCTTGGGACATCCTTATTAATGTAATCTGAGCGCTTTCTGTCCCTCCATTGACAGTCTGAATTTGGGGTATCTTATGGGTGTTTTTGCAAAAACACAGAATTGTTGTTATTGTTAACTGAAACTAAAACTACAAAAATTCTTTGTGATTTTTAAATAAAACTGAGATAGAATAAATATTAGATGGAAAAACAAATGATAAATGTTGCCTTGGCAATTAATTGAAATGTTTAGGTTAAAGTACTAGAATGATTAAAACTAAAAAAAAAAAAATTAAAGCCTAATAGAAACAAAAACCCCTAATAAAAATGACAAAAGCATATAACAAAATGACTAAAAAAATAAAATGAAATGAAAACTGAAAATATTAAAATAAAAGCTTATTTAAAAATATTAAATACTATAATAGTATCTAAATAATACTAAAATATCTGAAACATATGTGAAAGCAGGTCTTCTCAGCATCCGCCCTCTGTCGGCACAAATCAATATTTAGCAATATCAATTTGATGTTCTCAGAACTTCGATTGACTTCTGGAGAACTGAGTTCTTAGAAAATTCTTCAAGCCTACGCACTTGCGGTGATTAACTCACCTCACACACACTAACGTCAGCTACACAGACATACAAATGGTGCTTGCAGACACAATCAAGTCTTCTAACAAAGCAGACATTGTAAAACATCTCTGATCATCACAGAGAAGAATTTGATGAAATGACGGGTCATAAAGTCTGCACACCCACATAATGTCCCCCAAATTTTCTTCACTTTCTCTATAATCAGTAATTATTGCATGATATTGTGTCAAGCTCAGAGGGAAATACCAAATCGAACAGCCAGTTCATAGAGAAGAGAGACACAGAAGGTGGAAGAGTGTGAGAGCTCTGTGAAGCCTGAGAGAGATTGTGCAGACACAGGCCTGTGACACACTTCCTGTTCCCATAAACAGATTGTGTAAAATCTCAATGGGCGACTTGACGCAGTGAGAGAGTATAAAAAGACCTCTGTGTTCTCTCTGTTATCGCGTTAGAGAGAGAGAGAGATGTGTGTGCGACGAGGACAGGGGGTGACAGAAAGAGAACAAGAGCTAGAAGGCAGCAGAGACAGACAAAAATAAGACTGAACAGAGCAGTTTACCAGGAAGGAAACAGTGAGCCCAAATAGTATGCTAACAACCACACCTTAAAATAATAGTTAACTCAAAAAAATAATTTATCATGTAGTTCCAAACAGGGGTGATGTTTTCTTATGAGCATAAAAAAGTGAATAAATTAGAATCGCATGCCATTTCAGAGATTCAAAAGGTCTAAAGCTTTGCTGTGACATTATCCTGCGTATTTCACAACTTCTTGTGAATAAGTAAGTAAATAAATAATGGGCACGACATTGATTTGGTTTGAATTATAAGAAAAATGTAAGAGAATAGAGACTGTGTGTTGATACAAGATATGTGAAACTAACTTTGATGAAAATCAGTTCATTTGGCATCTGTGAATTATACAGTTTAACAATCATTACACAAAAATATTTGCCAGAATGGCATGATTGGCCAATCAGAATTAAGTATTGTAGAGAGCTGTGTAATATTTTCATTTAATATAATTTGTTAACAATATAAATTTTATTTCCCAAGTTTTATAAAATTAATATAATTTTATATATTATTTATTTATTTGTATTAACTTTAAACTATTATGCTTAAAAATATTTCATAAATATAATATTAATATTAAAATGAATGTAATAGAGAAATAATGCAAAATATAACTTCATTGTTGTTTTTAAAAACAATATAAATATAAAACATTGGCAAATTTGGTCATTTCAACTCGCAAATGCAATATTATTTATAGAAATATAAAATTATAAATATTTTCCTTAATACTTTCATATTAATATAATGTTTTTAAACATTAATGCTTAAATATTTTATTAATATTATATTGATAAGAATGTCATAAGTAATACAAAACGTAACTTCATGGCTGATTTACAATAAATAAACAAAGAAAATAAAATACAACATAAAAAATACATATAAAAAAAGCATTAAATTAAAATAAAAGTTTTGTTAATTTGCTCACCATTGCCTGGTGGGACAATGAAGTTAATTTTGTACTCTTAATAGATTATTTATCAAGTTTGGCTGAAACCGTAGAGAAAAAAACATGATTTACAAGTGATTTACAAACGATTACACCAAGCTGTGTAGACACTTTATACCATCTCTTAATGGTCTAAGTTTAAGTCCATCTGTGCATGTGTTTGTGTTGCAGTACCAATGACGGGATTCACTCAGCGTGCCACCATCGACCCGGAGCTCAATGAGATCCACGTTCTATCAGGACTCAGCAAAGACAAAGACAAACGTGAGGAGAATGTGCGCAACTCCTTCTGGATCTACGACATCGCACGCAACAACTGGTGCGTGAGTTCTCGGACACGCTCTTCATCTGTACAGCATCGCACATTGAATGTTAACGAGTATACTAGACCTGTGTTTGTACAATGTTGCCCAGTGGACTGCATGCATCGGTAATCCACAGCGTGCCTTCAGGCGCTTCATTCCTGAGGTTTTAGATTGCCATACACTGCTGGAAAGGAAGAAAATCTTCAGTTATGATGAGAAAACATGTTCTCTTCTTCCTGAATTCTTTTCTTTTTAGTGTATTGAACAGGCAGCAGTGAATGATGAGCATATAATGCCTGTAAATGTATCATACAAATACCCCTTATATAAATGGTTCTCCGCTTGTACGTGCATTCACTTATATTGAATAAAGCCAGAGCGAAAGTATAATTTCAAAGGCCCAGCTGACCTTCAGAAAGGGAGTTGGTGACCATCAAACAGGAACAGAATGTTCTCTGCTTGTGTGGGGCTGGCCGCTTGCGCGCGCGCGTGTGTGTGTGTGTGTGTGTGTGTGTTTGTGTATTAAATGTACTTTGCACTTAAACGGGGGAGAAAAACCCTTTGTTCTGTACACTAATTGAAACAGTTGGCTTACGACTTGTGAAAAATTAGTCTGTCAGTGTTAGTCCAGCACACCAGATCCTTTGGCTGGTTTCTGTCGTTTTGTTTATTTGACTTGATTTGGGTGGGTGTGTGTCTGTACACTTTGCAAGGACAGTATGCACAGTTTAGTATGAAAGACTAACTCTGTGTGTTTGTGTGCAGGTCGTGTGTTTATAAGAATGACCAGGCGGTGAAAGAAAACCCCACTAAGGCCCTACAGGAAGAAGAACCTTGTCCTCGTTTTGCTCATCAGCTAGTCTATGACGAGTTGCATAAGGTAACGTAGATCATTTCCCTTCCACACCCAGGGTAAATATGAAATTAACATTTATAAACCGTGTGGTGGTGTGGTTTAGGATTGGCTGGTTAAAGATCTGACCTGATTATAACCCAAAGTTTATAGGTTTCAACCTCAGCTAGCCTGAAGGAAGTCAGCATTGCAAACACTGTTTGTTTTATGTAAATTCAATTCCAGGTTTCTTCAGTAAAAATGTTTATATATAATATAATATAATATAATATAATATAATATAATATAATATAATATAATATAATATAATATAATTTAATATAATATAATATAATATAATATAATATAATATAATATAATATAATATAATATAATATAATATAATATAATATAATATAATATAATATAATATAAAATATAATATCTATTATATAACATTTTTATTTCATTTTGTAATATAATTTAACAATATATATTATCATTTTTATAGTAATATATTTATATTAGTGTTACATTAGTGCTTTAGTATTATATTAATGTAATATTAAAGGTTGTTGAACGCTTATTAATAAAATATTAATAACAGACTCATAATGATTTATTATTGCAGTACCAAGGACATGTGTATGTTTGTGTGATTTTTTTTTTTTTTATATAATATAATATAATATAATATAAAAATACAGTGCTCAGTGTAAATGAGTACTCCCCCCTTTGAAAAAGTAACATTTTAAACAATATCTCAATGAACACAAAAACAATTTCCAAAATGTTGACAAGACTAAGTTTAATATAACATCTGTTTAACTTATAACATGAAAGTAAGGTTAATAATATAACTTAGATTACATATATTTCAGTTTTACTCAAATTTGCTATCCCAATAGTTTCGGGATTCTGCCTTTTATACTTTCTTTTAAATTAATAATTTTATTATAATTAATAATTAATCATTAAATAATTATTAATTTAATATATTTAGAAAAATGAATATTAACACACATTAACTAATATATACACACACTATTTACTACTACTGATAAAATACTGATTTCCTTAATTGCTGTACTGATTAATCAACACAGGTGCATTACCTTTTTGGTGGAAACCCGGGGAAGTCCAGCTCTCCTAAAATGCGATTGGATGATTTCTGGTCCTTAAAGCTGTGCCGCCCTTCCAAAGAATATCTGCTTCGACACTGCAAATACCTCATTCGCAAATACAGGTACTAACATACTTTTATCTGAGTTCAAGAGTGTGTTTCAGCTGTTAAAAACTGCTTCTCACTGGCTCTTAAGAGATATTCATTATTCTGACCTCACAGTTCTTGATTAGAAATTGTGCTTAAGAATAATATTTACTGAATTAGGTAGTCTGGTCTCTCTGTTTATAGTCAAAGAAAACTGTCAGATACACTTAGTTTCCAAATGGCTCTAGGAAAGTGTTTGGATATCTGTTCCATGTTAAATAGTTTGTGTCGAATGTTAATATGCAGTACATGCACTTGCTCTGATCCTGCTGTGATCTGTCTGATCTGAATGTAAACCATTAGGACCAAGCTGTATTATGTAATAGCAGTGTCATGCAGCACTGCAGTTAGTGATTAAGTTACAGTAGTATTTTTCCATCGGTGCATGTGTTTTCTGCTCTCTTAGTGCCCTCTTGTGGTTAGTTAATGGAATAATAACATACTTTATCACATTTGAGGTTGCAGAATTCTTAAGGCATTTTTAAAACACGTTATGCTTACATTCTGCTTGTGTGTTTGCAGGTTTGAGGAGAAGGCTCAGACCGAGCCCTTGAATGCACTTAAATATCTACAGAATGATTTGTCTCTTACCGTGGACCACACTGATCCCGATGAGACAAAAGAGGTCAGGACCACTGTAAAAATGATTATATTTAGTGCTTGAACACCAGTTCACACCAAGAACGCTAATCATATTAGCATCCACACCAGTGGAAGATATCGTTCTGTTTATTATAAGAGCAGTTTTGTCGTCTGCTCGAGCTCTGAAAGCAAGATGATTCTGATTGGCTCTCAATGTTTTTATCGTTCACCAGCTGGAAAAAAATTATTCTGAAAGTGATCGTTATTGTTATAGTTGTGGTGTGAACTCTGCTATTCTTTTATATTTTAAAACTATATCGTCCTTTTAGTGTCAACTGGCCTTTATCGTTTAATTAACAAACAATAAACTTCTGCTATTGATTCAACATGCATTTTAAAAGTTGATTTCAGTTACACTAAATGAAAGTATCATGTAAAAGTCTGATTAAAATTGTACCGGGACAATGAGTACGTATCATAAATAATGTGCTTTTTGTGTGTTTGTTTCCTGTAGTTCCAACTCTTGCCCTCTGCTCTGTTCAAATCCAGCTCAGACTTCATTCCTCTAGGTGAGCGCTTTTAGATTCATCTCATGATCACGATTGTCCTCCACTCATGTTTTTTTTTTTTTTTACTACAACTGTGCAAATCAGTTCACAAGTTGCTCAAATATATTTATTAATCTTAATCTTTTTTCTTTTCTTCGTCACAGGCTTTTCAGATGTGGATCAGACGTACGCCCAGCGCACGCAGCTGTTCGACACGCTTGTCAATTTCTTCCCTGACAATATGACCCCACCCAAGGGTAACCTTGTCGACCTCATCACCCTGTAGCCACGCCCCACACATTAGGCCACACCCTCTATAGACCTCTCAGACTCCTCCCACCAAAAACAGAAGTTATTTTTCTACATTTTCCACCCGAGGTGTGCCATGCCCACCGACTGTGTTTCCTCTTACAGATGTAATGCCACTTAAACGTCACTGAGACTTATTTAAAATGCAGAAATATAATTTTCTACTCTGGAGTGCCAGGGTTGGGTTGTTTTTGTTTTTTAATTTTTGATTTTAAAAAGGTGTCAGAATTAGGTTCAAATTTGCATATCTGCCAAATCGTGAACGGATTTGATTTTTTTTTGTTTTATTTAAACAAACTTCTGCTTGGTCCATTTCAGTTTTATCATCTAAATATTCTCATACAGCTTGAAAAAATAGGTGAGTTAAAAATTCAAGCAGTTTACATCATAAAAGGGTGGATTTGATTTATGAACTGTGTGATCATCATGGGTTCCTTTCTGCCTTGCTATTTTAATTCACATTTTTATGGACAAACGCGATGAGCCAGTGAAGCCCGGAGGCAAAGATCAGAGCGCCCTCTAGAGTCGGTTCTGATTTCATTACACCTTCAGATGAATTCTGAACACTTAATACTGGATTTGAATACTATCTTCCATCTAAACCTACTGCTGCTGCTGCTGCTATTAGATGCTGCCATTACATTAGTGCTTTCTTTGAGTCTTTAATAGATTCCATAACTATAAATTGTCATCCACAATGCTTTGAGGTGTAATGCACACATTTAGATACACATGAAATGTTTCCCAATCTGTGTGTGTGTAGGAACGCAAATATTAGTAGCACATTCATTTATGGTAACAACTTGTACTTTATAACAAGTCGTTACACTTGTATCCGTTAGCAAATGGATTTGCGAAACACTTTGCTGCAATTAGACAAACCGAAGACATGGATGAATTTTTGAAGTGTAGATTGCTGTTTACTTAAGGTTGTGGCTGCTTTTGTCCAAACTCAATGTAGTCCAGTTCATACTGGTGTGTTACATAGACTGTTCAGCGGACTGGTACCAACACAAAGGAGCCTTATCGGGACCACTGAAGACAGAAGAGCCCCCCTCACTATTTATTATTATTATTTCTTGATGAACTTGAGCCCTGAATGTCATGTCTTATGTTCTGTCTCTATATTATGTCCATAGAGATGTTTGTATGTGCCCTTCATTCCGTATGAGCTTCCGGATTGTTTAAAATCCTGGACAGATGAAAGTGCGTTGGATGATAGTCTTCCAGTGAGTGTGTCCATCCGTACATCTGGATAACTTGGTCTCCATTTGTGCAGTGTTAGTTTAACAGCAGTTGTTTTTAGGATTGTTTGTTTCCCTGTGCACGAGTAGGAAGTGTTTGCCCTGCAAAAAAAATTCCTGTAATTGGATCACTCTTAAATTTGCTGTACTTTTGGCTTCACCCACGCAGAAACCAAAGGCTCAAAGAACCATGGGACAGCACGTTATGCTTCACCCTGCTGATTGTGTCCTCCCAAGTGTCATCTCAATTCCCTGAACTCAGTATTAGCTGTAGTTTGGCCCCTCGGAAGTGAGGCATGCGTCTTTTGGAGATTGGAAGTGTGTGGAAGTTTGACTTCTCTGTGATTGGCCCATTTGTGAAATTTTTTTTTTTTTTTTCCCTTGTTTCTTTTCCGGTGTGAAAGCAATTTGGTTTATGATTTATGATTTGTAATCCAGGGCTTTCTTTGCCTTTTGTAGCTAGCATTGTCTTTGTGCCAGGAAGAAAGTAAAAAAGAAAAAAAAAAAAAGAAAAAATGAAATCATGGATACACGAGAGGATCGACACTTACAACCGGAGACTTTTTTGTCGCACTCAATGCCAAATACATTTTCTTGCTTTTGGTGTACATTTCTGCAGTGTCAGAGATGAAATGACTATTTTCTTTTTCTCTCTCCTGGAAATCCTCATCTCGAAGAGCCTCCCTCTGCTCTTGAGCGAGGGCGCTTTGAGATGTCAGCACTACACTGTGGCTCTCATGAATGTGTAGAACCTATTAAAGAACTGCATTGTATGTAATGTACATAAAGAATAAAGATTGTATTTTGTTCAAGTTTTCTTAAAAATCGTCTTGGTCGTCCTTTAACATAGACCTATACATGTTTAAAGCGTTGACTCATGATTTGAGGTTTTTATTTTATTAGTTTTTATTATTTGTAAAGCTTTTTTTAAAAAAAAATGTTTTATTTGTGAATGTATATTTACATTACTGTTCAAAAGTTTAGGGTCAGTAAGTTATTTTAAGGTCTTTTCAGAAAGAAATGAACTTTTATTCAGTAAGGATGCATTAAATGCTTCAAATGCTGTTATTTTGAAATTTCTATTCATCAAAGAATCCTGAAAAAAATTCAGTTTCCACAAAAAAACATAAATTTTTAACATTGATAACAACAAATATTTCTTGAGCTGCAAATCAGCATATTGGAATGATTTCTAATCATGTGACACTGAAGACTGGAGAAATGATGCTGAAAATTATACTTGGTCACCACATGATTACAACAGATAACTTATTTTGAATTGTAATAATATTTTACAATATTACTGTTTTACTTTTATTACCCTTATTTTTGTTCAAATAAATGAACCTCTGTTGAACATAAAAGACTTATTTAAAAAATAAAAAATAAATTATATATATATATAATTATAAAAATCTTACTGACCCCAAACATTTGAGCAGTACTGTATAAATGTTGTTATTGTTTAAGATGAAGTAACTGCCCTATTGCACTTTTCAAGAGAAAATTTGAATTTTTTTTATTTATTTTTTATTAGAAATCATGGCTGTCCCTGTCCAATCTGACAGAGATGCAGCTTCCAGTGTATCAGACCCCTGTCGTTCGCACAGCAGCAAACTGACTTCAAATACATAATACAGCAATAAATTCAACCTTAATACTTTGGTGGAAGTAGATCGGCTAAACTGAGGCAGCAGTGAATCTCTTAATAAAAATCGGTGTAGTACATGCAAATACAACAAAAAAATTGTAAAAATGTTTTGGTGAAATCAACATCAAAACAATTAAATAAAACATCGCCAAACAAAAAGGTGATCAATTTACTAAACTGAAAATTCTAATTAAAGTAGTTGGCTTATGAATATTTAATACCTGTAAATAAACTTGAGTGAGTTAGTGCAGAGGGACGTTATCTTGAGCCATAGTCTAATTTACCAGGATGAATTATCCATTGGTCACAGTGTAATGTTGTGCCTATATGAGTGTTAATCTTCCCTAAACAGAAAACAAACATAATGAAAAAAAAAAGCATAAAAATAAGCATTATATACAAGCGTAACAATTGCATTCATCTCAAGAACGAATACAGGGTTCCCACAGTCCTGGATTAATGTGATTTCCTAAAAGTAATGGAAATTTCTTAAAGTAATGAAAAGTTACTTTGTGACTGCTGTCTCCATAATGTGATTTTTAAAATCACATTATTGGAAAACTCATGGAAAAATCATGGACATTTACTGATCAAAAACTGTGTGAACCCTGAATCTTGAATATATAGTTTTAGAGAAAAACAGAGCAATTTGCACACAAAACTTAAACTTGACTGTGCTTAAAGGCATTTTAAGGCATCATGAGCAGTGTTGTCAAATCTGCGGTTTTCCCACGGAATTGTGCTTCTTTTAAGTTGTTGCCGCAGGTAAAAAAAAAAAAAAAAATTCTTGCGGGTTGATTTCCACCCCTGTATGTACGATTTTGGCACTCCAATACACCCCTCGGATGTACAAATTCAGTGGTGAATTTGGCCATTGGGCTAATTTTGTTGCACAGACCTGGCAATCCTGATCATAAGGCATGCCTCCGATGCGGAGGCAGTGAACTTGCTGCATTTTAAGATGCCTCATTTTGAACAAACTCTAAGGCAGAATCACATTTAGAAGGCAGTCAAATGCACTGCAGTGGGAAAAAACTTCTAAGATGGTGAGCGAAAAATCACAAAAAATACAAATACTCAATACTGAAAATTATTATCTGTTTTAAATTAGAAACAGGCCAGATTGTTAGCCAAGCAATATGCTAAAATTAAAATAAATGTGATGAAGTAAAGTTAAGGCACAAAGATTGTGCATTGACAGTCCATATACACAACTCAGACTTTTCCCTTTCCGATAGACTGAAACACACAAAAGCTATTTCTAGCACTTACTTGATATCTAACTACTTAATTACAGCATATACATCCCGGCACCAAATGAAACCATTGTCGTTTGATAGTCTTTACATCAATCTCTGCTTTTCCTACATTCTGTCTGGTCACAATCTACCGTTATGAGAGCAGCAGGTTTCCCGCTCCTGACGGCTCATCCGGTGCCATTACAAGTGGGTGTCTTCTTCATCAGGTATGTCTTCTTTCAGTAGGTTGTCTATGGGGACGATCCAGCTGTCGTTGAACTCCCCGTTCAATGTCAGTTTCTTCTCTTGCATTTCAGGCTGTATCTCCATCACCTCCAGTGTGGGATTGTCATGATAACCGTTCTCCACTGTCTGCAGCTCTTCTGTCAGGTGTTGCTACCCAGGTAAAAGTACATGTTGGGATGTTAAACGGCGTAACATTTTGGGATTCAGGGTGTACTTTGACATTTAATTGGCTTGAATCATTCAGAAAATGGCCATTTGCTGTATTTATTGAAAGTAGAGCCTGACTCAAGCAATGCAAGTATGTCTAATTCATTTTTGTGTTAGGAATTGAATATTACCTGGTTCTTCCTGTAGGATCTGCGATGATAAGTGCAGTATGCAGCAAAGCAGCACAAAATGAGCACCAAAGCGCCACACGAAGCCAAGATGGCAATCAACGTGTCTGGTATCAGCTCCTTGTCTGTTATAACGTCCTCTTTCTGCCAAGAAAAGGTGTGTTAGAAAAAAAACAAACTTCCTGAGAGAGTCACAGTATTATTGTCTGTCAATCGCCTGACCTGAGGTTTGTAGCTCTCTGTCGGTATCATTTGGTCGGCTGTAAATGGAAAAGGAAGGGAATTACTATAATATAATTTCCTGTACTTTTGTTATTAAAGATGACTGATCATAAAATGGCAAGATCTGAATCCAGGGATTCCTCCAGATGAAGCTGTAATGTGTTTGGAAACCATAACATTTCCCTCACCGTTTATTGTAAATGTTCCAATTAATTTATTGCCTTGAATTTCCACGGTGACCGAGCAATTTCCTTTCAGATTCTGACCCAGCTGCTTACAGGTTTCATGCACGACGTTCCCCTGTGTAAACAGAGCAAATCGCACTTCATGTTTAGCTGCATGTTTCGATCAGTTTTAAAAGAATCTAGGTTGATTTTGTGAAGGGTAGTCAGTCAATTTGCTTACTGCTGTTGTCCAAGAAATGTTCTCTGGCTGCATTTCATATTTTGTTCTGAAATTGATTTTACCATAATTTAGACGTGTCTAAAACATTTAGTTTATAGATCAAACAGCTCCCTTGTGGTATTTTTCCATAGAGGTTCTTGATATTGAATTATAAGATGGAGCTCTCTGTGACCAGTACTGTTTTGTTTGGAATATGGGAAAGGAGGAAGAGCAGGGAGAGGGCATTTTCCACCTGATGAGAACATATACTTTTTTTAAAAGGGATTACACAGTATTTCCTGTCATCTCAGTGGAAAATGGATGAACCTTTGGGGAGCAATGACTGAAATCTTTGTCCAAAAAAAAGAGAATGAAGTTATAGGACATGCTGTTATTTACATCCATGTAAACACTCACCTTACTGCTGTGACTCAGATCAAAGACATCCTGCAGAAGAGAAATAAAGAACATGATCATGTGCAATATCTGGGTGAAGAATGTAAACAATATTTAAGAAAAAAACACAAATGTTAGTTTTTTACATGTGTGAAATTTTCTGAAGTAGGGATTTTATTATCTGCGTTGACAGGTCTTGTTGTGACCGGAAGTGTGGTTGATGTGATCGGAGCAGAAGTTGTTTGTGTTTCCAGTTTCGTAAAACCTTGAGAAACAGTCGATGCTGGTGCTGCTGTGGTGTGGACAGGAAAAGTAAATGCTTTTTATTAGTTCAAACTAAAATTCTGTCAAAAAAAAAAAAAAGTGCCATAAATTTCCATAAACGAAAAGGGCTCATATCACAATTGCAATTGTATGTTTTGTAACTTTGTAACCAGTGTTGGGGGTAACACATTACAAGTAACTAGAGTAACGGAATCAGATTACATTTAAAGTAACTAGTAATGCAGTTACTTTTTCAAACAAGCAACGTAAGTTATTTTGTTTTCCCATGTATTAACTGACATCTCTCCTGTCCCCATGTTGAGAGAAATCATAAGTGCAGAGGCGTTAAACATGATGGTTATTGTAGTTCTAGACTAAATGTGAGCATTTACTCAACTCAGTCAGTATTCAAAATGAATAAAACTGTGAAATGCAATAATTAAATATACTTTGTTCTTAATCTCACTTTATTAACCAATGTCTTTGCTGCTGACTTTCGATTATCCAATTCAACCAGCAAAAATGACTTTAGATAAACATCACATTTGTGATTTGTGAGCTTATTCATTCCACTTTTGGTGTGAAAGGGCATTTATATTTGCCAAAAATATCATTTTTGTTGTTGTTGTTATTACTTTCCATAAAAAGTAACTAAGTAACGCAATTAGTTACTTTTTAGGGAGTAACGCAATATTGTAATGCATTACTTTCCCCGGCACAATGTAACACAATGCTTATAAAAATTATAACCAAATCTGTTCATTAATTAGAAGTGGGCTATTTTACCTAACATTGTTGTGTTGCGTTTTTTATGCTTATCAGATTGTTAGCCAAGAAACATGATAACATCAAACTATTGGTTTTGAAACAGATTATCAAAGTGTGTTGAAGAGGGCCTAAAGAGAGGCCATAGATTGTGCAGTGACATTCCATGTACAGAACTTAAAAATTTTCCCTTTTCCACAGATAGGGACGCACAAAACTATTTGAAATTTAACTACTATATTACAGAAGACTCAATGCTTTTTCCAATACAACAGGTAACCAAAAGCTGTCAAGCTAAAAAACTGAACTGAAATTACAGTCATCATTTATTAAAGTCTTACAAGAATCACAATTGAGATTTGATAAATGCATGTTTTCTTTCTAACACAGTGCTGCTTCCATTGAGTGAAAAAGAACAGCAGGAACGTTATTTAAAAGTGCTGATTTTGTGTTCCATGGAAGAAAGAAAGGCATACGCTTTAGGACAAGAGGGTGAGTAAACAATCACAGAATTACCATCGTTAGGTGTTCAAGTTGTGCAGTCATAAAGGCTGTACTGTTGTGATTAATGTGACTCACAATTTGTGGTACCAGCTGATGGGTCTGCCTGGTTGTTTGGGGAAGTTCCACTTCTTTTATTGGTGGTGGTTGCAGGTTCATTTGAGCTGGTGGTATCTTGGCTGAATGTTGTGGAACTTTTAGTACTGTAGGACTGTTGAACTTTGGAGTCTGTAGGACTAGCAGTGGTTGTGGTGGGTTGAATTGTTGTGATTTGGGTTGTAACTTGGGGTGAATCAGACCTACTGGGTTGCTGGGTTGGCTCTTTAGTAGCCAAAGATGCCAAAGGAGTGGAGTGGGGTGACAAAGATGATGTGGGATGCTTTAAAGTAGTGGGGCTCAGTTTGGTGGGTGTAGTGTTGGATGCAGTGAGGTTTTGTGTAGGGATGGGTGCAGTGATGCTCTGTTTGGTGGGTGTAGTGGGGTTTACTGTAGTGGGGTTCAGTTTGGTGGATGTTTCCAGATTCTTTGTGGTGGGTATAATGGGGTTAGATGAGGTGGGTGAAGTGGTGTCCACTGAGGTGGGTTTAATGGTGTCCACTGAGGTGGAATTAGTGGTGTCCACTGAGGTGGAATTAGTGGTGTCCACTGAGGTGGAATTAGTGGTGTCCAATGAGGTGGATGTATTGTTTTGCGTTGAGGCATCATGCAGGAGAGCACCTATGAGGAACAACAACAAAAAATAAAACTGTACGTGTAAGAATATATTGCTCTGCAAACTCAGCGTTTCTTATTGGTTCTGTGCGATTGCTATAACACAGAATTATACAGTAGGTACACAGCAGCAGTGCAGTAAAGTGCAGTAAAGCTGCTTTTGTGCATGCTAACAAGTAGCTGATGAGTTAATGCACACTTGATCATGCTGTAACAATGATTTGAATCGAACTATTAGTGCTCTATCAATTGACTAAAGTAACAACTGAATTTTGCTACTTTTCAAAGAGTATTTTTGCTGTGTTTGTCAGGTAAGCATAAGCATAGTTATTTAAACAGTCAGTCTTCATCTGGATCCTTTTTCGAATGTGAATGTGGCTTTGTTCTTCAGAGTGAAATGTCCTCAGTTATCATCAGTGAAATTTAATTGGCAGTGATTTTAATTGTATGCTTAAAAATGGCATTAGGATTATATAATTTAAACTGATCGTCTTGTATTTATTTTAATTCCATGCAATTTATTTCCTTCTTGAGGTATCAGACCGCCATCAAAAACAGTACATTTTCATTACTTAGTTTCTGATTTTAATTTTTTCTTCTTTTTATTTATATACCTCATATTGCTATTATTATGTCTTGATGTCACATTGTAATGAGACTTTATCTCTGTTTTAGTGAGCTGGACAGGACACTCCATACAATAACTTAGGAAGTGACACACCTACTCTTATGGGCAGAACCACAGATGCCAAAACAATGGTGTCCAAATTTGTTTCATGTCTCTTGAGACTTAAAACAATTGCTTTTCCTTAACTTGCGGCTCTCAAGTTCATAATATATTTGCTGTTCATTATATGTGCTGTTTGTGTAACTTAAAATAATGTGAGTCATTACCCTAGTGAAAAATAAATGTACTAAAATGTATTTAAAATGCATTTATTTTATGTTAACTATACTACAAATACATTACAAAATACAGTAAGAAATCATTTTATTTTAAATACATTTTGATATAGATTTTTTTTCACTAGGGTATTCATGACAGTAAGCAGATATCTCTGTCAAAACATCACTGGCTGATTCCAGACACCATGACGACTGTTTATATCAGTCAGTCCAAGACTTTATGCAATAAGTGACTTAAACTCCTACATTTTATGCAATTAATTTCTATTTCTGGTGTAGTTCCTAATGCTTTTCCCCCCAGAACTGTTCAGTGGCCACCCAGGATGATCTTGTAAATCTTGACCTAATGGGATGTCAGGACAATCAGCAGTGGTTGTTGTAGAAACAGTGCATTGTTGCTGTCGGGATGGGGGGTAGTGATGAGAGGCTGTTTATTTTGGTTGGTGAACCAGTGTTGTCTTTCATTTAGCCCTCTGTCTAATCACCATCTTATCACGCAGCCTTGCGTATCCAAAAATATGGCCACCGCTAATCAGCAAGGCTGCCTATCACAGCTCCAGACCTAACTTCACTGCACTCCATTGGTCCTTGCTTTTAAGAACCCAATTAATTACCATGAAACTCTTTGAATGCATTTATTTGAGTAATGGAAAGTGTGAGGTTGGTGTTTTTACTCTTATCTTCCTTCATCACCCTGTGGTTTCCAATAGTTCCATCATTACGATTGACCCTCGTTGACCCTGCTGTCAGTTGCAGTCTGTTTATTACCCACTGACAGGGCTGCCGGTCCTAACACTATCAATGTAGATAAGATGCAGATATTTCACCTGCATACATACTCCATACTCATGTGTGACCCCTTACATTGGCATACAATTCACTCTTATATCTGTCCTACAGACTCCCTCCCACACTCTCACTTGGATTCTGGAGGTACCGTTCCAGTAATCCCAGAAACTTTTGGAATAAAATTTTTTTGTGTGGGGAGGTGGGATGTTATTGGATTAGTGATATTTTTATTATAGGAATTAAATTATTACTCTTCCCTCTACCCATCAATGGATATTACTGTTTTTTGCTGAACATTTCTATTGAAAAACAGTTGTCAAATATTAAATATTTAGCTAGTTACATCTTACAATGCACGCTTTCACTGCTAAAACTAAAGCGTTGCATTGGAATTTATTCTCATCTTCTGTGAACAGTAAGTTTGCCTTCTTTCATTTGATTGACCATCTTAATAATTTTTTACATTAACAAGCACTGTTAAATTGCTGATGGTATACAGCCTAAAAATGTAACATTTAAAACTTTTTGTCATCCTAACACCGCGTCAAAAGATAATAGAACCAATTACAATCAGTGATATTACTGGATATTACTACACTGGATGTGGTGCGACGCGACACAACAAATTCCCATCAGTAAACAGATTCCCCGTTCTATTTCTGACGTAGTCTAAGTGCTTTGCAATAATCGGTTTGTTAAGTTCAGTGTAGACAGAATAAAGTCGCGTCTGGTGTAGACACGGTGTAACAACAAACATAGCAGTGTGTAATGGAGTACAGCAGAGCAGCATCAAAAGAATATCAAATTTTGGGGGGACAAGTTGGCCATTTCTATTTATGGGGGGTCTATGGTGTCTATGGTGGTTATGGCCATGCCTTAAGGCAAAAAAGCAAAAAGGTACATCTTTGTACCTTATTTACCCCTAAATGTAGTACCTTAAAGGGACATATTAGTAGCTTTTAGTTTTGTACCTTGAGGTACTGCCCCAGTGACAGTATTGTACTTTTTAGGGGACTAATAAAGTAATAATTTTTTCCTAAATTGCAGTTGTATTATATTGTACTAATTGATTTGAATACACACACACACCCCAACCCAAAAAAAAAAAAAAGCTGTGTGCAAGACCTTCTTGGGCCCCAAGCCCCCTCTCCCCCATGATAGTGTGCTATTCAGAGGTAATTGAACTGGCCCAGTGGGAGGGGGAGGGGTAAGATGGGGTTGGGGGGCTCCTTTATGGAGCTGAGTCACTAACCCCCACTATTGAGGTGATGAGAGGGACTGTGAATATAAAAATGTGCGCAGTGAATGAAAGACAGACAGAAGAAAGAGAGAAAGAGTCTGAGAGGGCTGGACAGAGGCCGAACAAGGTCAGTGGGCATTTGTGTGCCTGACTCAAACACATTCCTCATGACACACACTATCAAACATCATTATGTGTACTAATAGAACTGCATCAAGCTTTATGAGAACTGCATACTCAGAGTGTGAGGTATCAAAGCTAAAGTGCCACATTTCATTCATTTAAAGATAAAGGGATTTTGAATAATTGCAAACACTCAATAATGCTGAGCTGATATATGAGCTCATCTGTTGGAGAGTGCCTTTTTTTTTTTTTTGCTAAGAAATACTAGCTGCTATAAGGTGCAAAGTATCCGTGTGATGAAATGAAGGATTTGTGGGTGGAGAGGGGAGGCCGGGTTAGAGGTTGGATTAGAGAAGGGAGTTGAAGACCGTGGTGGTGCCAGTTGCAGACGTTATACATAATAAGCAAAGGGGGAGAATGACAGAGGGGCCATCTTTGCAGTCTCAAGATACACAAGCCAGTCTCTCACTCTCTCTTTACCTTACTCAGCTCCCTTATGAAGCATTCCGACACTCTCACGTTAAGCAGGGGATTACGCTACTTCTTGGTGCCATACTAAGAAGAGTTTTGTGGCTTTTCGTCAATGAATAGTTCCTAATAGTTCAAGGAAATTTATGCCAGTCTGTCAATATAAGGTTTTAGCTGATAAATATACCTTTGGTATCTATCTTTTTTCTGTAAATGGGCAGAACATATTGATGACTCATCTTGCACTTATGGGTGTTTCTGAGTATTTAGTCCCTCCACTTAAAACCATCTGCAAATGACCAGCACACAAATCATGGTTCATGCTAAGGCTGGATGGTTGACATATGTCAGCATGTGGAGATTTATACCATTTACACCGTTCAAAAGTTTGGGGTCAGTAGAAATAAATAATTTTATTCAGCAAAGATGCATTAAATTGACAATAAAGACACTTATAATGTTATAAAAGAGTTCCATTTCAAATAAATGCTGTTCTTCTGAACTTCCTATTCATCAAAGATTAATGTGAGAATCACTGAAAAAATTTATCACCGTTTCCACAAAAATATTAAGCTGTAACTGTTGTCAACATTGATAATAACAGGAAGTATTTTTTAGCGCCAAATTGACGTCATTTCCATTATTTCCAAAGGATCCTGTTACACTGAAGACTGGAGGAACTTGCATCACGGGAAATATTTAAAAATATATATTAAAATAGAAGTAAATAAAATTGCACAGTATATAAAATTGCAAAAATACAGTGCGCACGATTTACTAATTTGTTCCCTCGATTTACTAAATTGTGCACACGATTTACTATTTCGTTCCCTCGATTTATAAATCATGTGAATTATAAATCGAGGGAACGAAATAGTAAATCGTGTGCACATTTTAGTAAGTCAAGGGAACGAAACAGTAATTCGTGCGCACATTTTACTAAATCAAGTGAACGAAACAGTAAATCGTGTGCACGTTATACTAAATCAAGGGAACGAAACAGTAATTTGTGCGCACGTTTTAGTAAATCGTGGGAACGAAACAGTAAATCGTACGCACGTTTTACTAAATCACGGGAATGAAACAGTAATCCGTGCGCACGTTTTACTAAATCAAGGGAACAAAACAGTAAATCGTGTGCACGTTATACTAAATCAAGGGAACGAAACAGTAATTTGTGCGCACGTTTTAGTAAATCAAGGGAACGAAACAGTAATTTGTTCGCACGTTTTACTAAATCAAGGGAACGAAACAGTAATTCGTGTGCACGTTTTACTAAATCACGGGAACGAAACAGTAATTTGTGGGCACGTTTTAGTAAATCAAGGGAACAAAACTAATTCGTGTGCACGTTTTACTAAATCACGGGAACGAAACAGTAATTTGTGCGCACGTTTTAGTAAATCGAGGGAACGAAACAGTAAATCATGCGCACGTTTTAGTAAATCAAGGGAACGAAAGAGTAAATCGTGTGCACGTTTTAGTAAATTGGGGGAACGAATTAGTAAATTTAGCATACTATTTTTTTTTCCTGCATGTCATGTCTGGGGCTCCGTATCTTAAAAAACTTGTATGTATAAGATATTAATAATAATTAAAAAAAAATCTATTTAAAGGGTTAGTTTACCCAAAAATGAAATTTCTGTCATTAATTACTCACCTTCATGTCATCCCAAACCCGTAAGACTTTCGTTCATCTTCTGAACACAAATTAAGATATTTTGATGAAATCTGAAAGGTTTTTTTATCCTTCATTGAAAGCAACGAAATTACCACATTCATGGTCCAGAAAAGTAGTAAAGCCATTGTTAAAATATTTAGCACGACTACAGTGGTTACTTACATGTTATGAAGCGACGAGAATACTTTATGTGCGCAAAAACAAAACAAAAATAACGATAATATTCAACAAATTCATCTCTCCCCTGTGCTTCCAGGTTTTACGTCCGAATCTAGAACGACGCTGTTTACGTGAGCAGCACGAGGCATGCGTGTGATGCGTGTGAGCCGGCCAATAATGAGCAGACGTTCGGACATAAACACGGAAACGCAGCACAGCGCCAACTACGTAAAAGACTGACATAGAAGAGGAAAAATTGTTGAATAAAGTCGTTATTTTTGTTTTGTTTTTGCGCACAAAAATTATTCTTAACACTTCATAACATTAAGATTGAACTACTGTAGTCACACTGACGTATGACTGTTTTTACTACTTTTATGGACATTGAATGTGGTAATTTCGTTGCTTTCATAAAAATATCTTAATTTGTGTAACGAAGATGAACGAAGGTCTTTGAACAACATGAGGGTGAGTAATTAATGAAATTTCATTTTTGTGTGAACTAACCCTTTAAATCTTATTCAACTATGTTTTTTTTATTTTGATATACAATTATACCGTGATACACTTTGAGTTCATGGTTGCAAACTAATGGTTATTGGCTACTTAAAAAGGGACAAGCCCTTCACTATGCCCCACCCAAACTTCCTGTTTCAGTAGCAAATGCATCAATACAAGATAGAAAACCATCAATAACAAGGCTTTTCATGGGGTCTTTAAAAAGCATCGTAAAACTCCACCATCATCTACTTTTGCTTCATAGAAATTCCTCCATCTTTCATTCCTTGAATAACCTCAGAGATGTTGTTTATCAGAAATAGTTGGATCATTTGGCTGTGATTATATAGTAAGATCAGGCATGAGCAGAGGAGAGAGGAAATAAGTGCCACACCTTTCTCTCTGGGAACGGGGATGTTGACAGAACACTTTCCTACCCATTGTTCTGCACTTTCCCAAGCCTAGTGTGAGACGGCCAGCCAGGACCCATCCAGACCAGAGCACTGCCAAATGATACTTTGTTGCAATCAGTTTAGTTTGGCTGATTTAAAAGTTGAGGGGTTATTTTGACAGTAGAGTAGAGGATGGAGGAAACATTACACAACACAAGGAAGCCTTCAAACCCACGTTTATCAACACATAGGGAAACTTTTATAAATACTCTAGGGAACATCGATAAAGGCTTAACCTTGAAAAGCAGCGATTACAACATCCTCACTTCTTGTACTTAATCCTACAAGCCTTGCAAGAATGCAATTTCAAACAATTAATCAGACCTCTTAGAAAAGGCTGACTGAGACAGAGTATAGGCAGAAATGCTTATGATGCTTTTAGGTCAGCTTAACAAAACAAAACATGACCTTCTTTTATAGACTGTCAGTGTGATGTGGACGGGCAGGTGCACCACACTGATAATTAAAGAATAACAGTCCTCCCTTACATCCCTCTGGAGTCTGAGACGCACTTTATCTGTAATTGTGTCCCTGTTTGTAATTTCAGCAAAGTGGCTGACAGAAATGTTGAGTGGCACAGATGCTGCACTTCCCAGAGCCACTATAACAAATCTCTCCCTACAATGCGGTCAGGTCTTTTTTGATTAGCAGCCATCAGCAAAATATATTTTTTTAATAATTATCTTTAAATCATAAACAGTTGATGTACATTAATTATAAATGTTTATGAGAACGTGTTAGTCAAAATTTTGTGAGATTTCCCATGTAATTTATGTCAGAAAAGGGTCAGACATTAACCAGGACTCAGGGCAAAAATGCCAGACAAAAAGACAAGCGTTTAAATGTTTGACATTTTTATATCATTTTAAAAACAGTAAGACCTTCAGAAATTAAAAGTGGCAAATGTTTCTGACACAATAATGTTTATTTTTGGCTCATTAATTAAAGTTACTAAAGAATTTCCACTTAAACGTTTGAACTAAATGTCATCGTCGGACTTGCTGCTTGAAGAAACTGACTAAAGACGTTTAAATCATGATGACCTTATTTGGGAATTGTTGAATGAATTTAAAAACGTACTAAAAACACGAACAGTTTATATTCAAATGAGGTGTTTGAATAATCAACCGTTAATGAACTAAATTATATAAGATTAAATCATTTTAGTTAATGTTAATATTAAATATATGATCAATATTTAAGTTTAATTAATATACAAACACCATCCTTAACTTTAATGAACGTAAACTCACCTAATACAATGATTGTCCATGTGATTGCCATTTTCAGTCCGTCAGTTTGATGCTCGCCGCTCCGCGTTCACTGACTTCACAAAAAGTTTTGCATGGAAATGTGGAGACGCCGATCGGTTCCGCTTGTCGTTTTGAGTTTGTATCTAAACTTTTTTGCAGCTGGTATTTTTTTTTATCTTAAAGCCAAGAGGAGTGCTTTTGTTTGCGTTGCTGCTTCTCTGCGGCGCTACCCCACCCTGAGGGTCCGGGGATTTGGGGGGCAAAGTTTTGGTGGGTTTCCTTGGCTGCGCGGATTGTGATGTATTGAATGCGCGGAGTCGTCTGGAGTGACGTGCTGTGCTCTGCTCGCGCTGCTGCTGCTGTCACGCGTGCACAGAGGATCTGTATGAGATGTATCAGCTCATGCGGGGGGACCCAATAGAGAGGGCTGGGTTGGACTCTGATGGGCAGACGCAAGACTAGCCCATGAATAACACTGTCCACACTAATGATGAATCAAACATTCCACTGTTTTAAGTGCAGATGTGCAACATCCTAAGATTTTCTGTATATATATATATATATATATATATATATATATATATATATATATATATATATATATATATAATTGCATATATTACTAATATCACATTACTAATAATATATAATATTACTATTAATTGTATATTTAATAGTATATAATTATAAAATACTAATAATAAAATATTTTGTTCATTGGCTAGACACCAGACTAATAATAATAATAGATTATTATTATAATATAATTTATTAATTTTACAATATATTTCTACCTATTGCATAGTATATTAATAATATAATATTACTAATATTTCTAATAATTAGTATATATATATATATATATATATATATATATATATATTGCATTCATTACTAATTACTATTAAAGGTGCCCTCGAATGAAAAATTGAATTTATCTTGGCATAGTAAAATAACAAGAGTTCAGTACATGGAAATGAAATACAGTGAGTCTCAAACTCCATTGTTTCCTCCTTCTTACATAAATCTCATTTGTTTAAAAGACCTCCGAAGAACAGGCGAATCTCAACATAACACCGACTGTTACGTAACAGTCGGGGTGTACGCCCCCAATATTTGCATATGCCAGCCCATGTTCCCAACATTATAAGGTATTACACAAGGGCAGGCAGTATTAACATCTGGATCTGCACAGCTGAATCATCAGACTAGGTAAGCAAGCAAGAACAATAGCGAAAAATGGCAGATGGAGCAATAATAACTGACATGATTCATGATATTTTTAGTGATATTTGTAAATTGTCTTTCTAAATGTTTCGTTAACATGTTGCTAATGTACTGTTAAATGTGGTTAAAGTTACCATCGTTTCTTACTGTATTCACGGAGACAAGAGCTGTCGCTATTTTCATTTTTTAAACACTTGCAGTCTGTATAATTCATAAACACAACTTCATTCTTTATAAATCTCTCCAACAGTGTAGCATTAGCCGTTAGCCACAGAGCATAGCCTCAAATTCATTCAGAATCAAATGTAAACAATATAACAGTATACAATACTCACATAATCCGACGCATGCATGACGAACACTTTGTAAAGATCCATTTGAGGGTTATATTAGCTGTGTAAGCTTTGTTTATGCACTGTTCAAAGCAAGCGCGAGCTCTGTGGGCGTGGAGCATGAGAATTAAAGGGCCAGTAGCCCTGAATCGGCTCATTTATAATGATGCCCCAAAATAGGCAGTTAAAAAAATGAATTAAAAGAAATCTATGGGGTATGTTGAGCTGAAACTTCACAGACACATTTAAAAAAAAAAAAAAAAAAAAAAAAAAAATATATATATATATATATATATATATATATATATATACACACACACACACACACACTAATTGTATATTGCATATTTTACTAATATAATATTATTAATAATATATAATATTACAATTAATTATATAATTTTTAAATAAAATAATAAAATATTTTGTTCATGGTCCAGACACAAGACTAATCATCATAATAATAATAATAATAACAACAGTATTTATTTAAAATATTAGTAATATTATATTACTAATATTACTATTAATTACATAATTTGATATAAAATATTATTTAAAAAAAAAGAATTTTTATATAACAATACAATAATAAATAACTAAATCATTTAATTTAATTTATTGTAATAATTTGGGACATTAATAAGGTAATCACAATATGCATAATTTTACTGTTTTGCTTTTCACTTACAGACTTTGTAATGTCATGTTTGTTTTTTCAGTATATTAGTCTGGGAATTTGACTTGGATATCAACAGGTGCAGTATTTGGTAAAGTTCAGAAAACGAAAGGGTTAATTTGTCTGAGAAAGCTATGTGTAAGCGCAGCTGCTGTGGCGCTTGCTGTGTGGATTGTGGCCTGTGAAGGCCAGATCTGACGCTGCCAGCACACACCACAGTCACCAAGCCAATAACCATGACAACCAGACTTCAAAAGTTCCTGTTTTAGTCTGGAAAATTCATGTTTACTTTTAAGTGCCATAAAAGACAATACCTCCATTCAATTTTAGTTTCATGAACTGTGACCTTTTGTGACCTCCACTCATGGGCATCTACTTATGCTCCATTAATTTTAGCATTAACTCAGTGTGTGCCCAGAGAAGCCCCTCTGTTACAACCAGTCAATAGGAAACGTTAGATCAGAGCAGTGACAATGCTCCCGTCATGTCATGTGTGATTGTTATGAATGGTGGAGGGGAAATGTTTAGGGTGCTGTACAAAGGGAGATAAACACATGGGTGTTGGTCGTACTTCCTGGGCGTCTCTGTCTGTCCTGAAATAGTTGCTATGATAGACTGTTTGCCCTCTTAACACTTTAAGTTCGAAACTTTTGGAGACTGAATCCATTGTTAGGTGGAGAAGTAAATTGGTTTAAAAATTTCAGCCACTTCTGTTCTTTATCTTACGCTTTAACTGAGCCGTGGGTGTGTTGTCAAGTGTAAATGCTTCACGATTCTCACAATTGTGTCGTAATACCAGCAGCTGAGCAAAGGAATGTGGTGTTTATCCTGGTATTCGGCTGGACGTCCAGACGTTTTTTATTTTATGTTTTTTTTTCTTTTCTGATTTTACCACTCATTGCCCTCATACCTCTGGAAAGAACCAGCTTGTGTGAGATTTCATCATTCACCATTTTGTATACATAATGTCCACAAATAAATGTTGTATGTCCATTGATTTATTTCATTTTATGCATGTTTTTGCCACTACTTTTATATACCTTTCTGCATAGATGAACTTAAAATAAAAGTAATGGGTTTTTTATTTGATTTTATACTTGTTTTAATTTTTTATTAAACAGGACATTGGAAAAAGGACCATTAAGTTTATATATATATATTTGTCTTGGTTTCTACAGGCCATTGGAGCCGTACACAATTTTTTTTTTTTTTTTTTATAAACCTTCTACATACATGAATTCCACAAATGAATGTAGTATGTCTATTATAATATTTTGTTTATTTTTATTTATTTATTTGACTTGGAAGTGTATCTTTTATGTTATTCATGTTTTTATTTATTTATTTCTTCTTCTTATTTTTTTTTTGCAGTTGGGGCCATACACTCAATTGGAAAAAATAAAAAAAATTGTTAGGTAAACCCCAATACAGTGGGCAGCATGGTTTGCTAAATCTGTTTCATTTTATCTAGAGTTTTCCAATGATTTTACTATTCAGTTTTAATGGTTCAGTTCAACTTCAGATCATTTAGGCAGGAAAAGTTAACCTTACAGAAGAATATTAGAACTCCATTCACACATCCATCTCCATCTTGTAATATAAAGCATTTGTAGAACTAGAGAACATTAATGGGTTAGATTTTCGAGGGTGCCCTTCTGACACTCTTCGCAGAGCGGCAAGTGACAGAACGCATGTTAAACAGCTCGGGGGTCGCAAGGCTGGAGGTTGGTGCTCTCACGTCTGGCTTCACGCCTCCCATCCATCATTAGCTGTGTCGCGCGAGGGGTTTGTCACAGGGAGAGTGCGCGCTCACCCTGCCTCATTAAAGAGCCACAATGGTAAGAGCATTCCAAGAATGCGGGCTCTCATTCACTCTCCCTCTTTAGATGTGCTGAGACTACGTGCCAAGCACTGACACGGCAGGGCGATGCCTCCCCCATGATGAATACCTTTTCTAAAGCTTTTTTATTGAATTTATCTTGAGATTTATGGCATGCGTTCTTCAGATATGTGGAAAGTGCGTACTGTGTGTGCATTGTAGATGTCCAGCGTTCACATTCCATGTTCCAGTTATATGTTTTGTGACTTCAGATGGTTGAGTATTTCTGAATGATTCATCCCCTGCAAAGAAAACACAGGGGACTGGTGTTTTCTTTGAAGACGCCCCCTTCAGCGACGTCTTCTGCCCGCAACGCGCCTCCAAGCTTCCTCCACACCGGCCATGGGACTGCGCCATCGATCTGCTGCCGGGTGAACCAGTGCCCAGGGGACGCATATACCCCCTGTCCATACCGGAGGAGAAGGCCATGGAGGAATACATCAAGGAGGCACTCGAACAAGGTTACATCCGCCCGTCTACTTCCCCTGCTGCTTCAAGCTTCTTCTTCGTGGCAAAGAAGGACGGAGGCTTGAGGCCATGCATCGATTACCGTGCACTCAACAAGATCACCATCAAGTTCCGATATCCACTTCCCCTCGTCCCAGCGGCCCTGGAACATCTCCGCGGTGCCACTGTGTTCACCAAGTTGGACCTCCGCAGCGCGTATAACCTCATCCGGATACGTGAGGGGGACGAGTGGAAGACCGCCTTCGTCACGCCCACTGGACACTACGAGTACCTCGTGATGCCGTATGGCCTGGTCAACGCCCCCTCCGTATTCCAGGATTTCATCCACGAGGTGCTCCGGGAGTTTCTCCATAAGTCCGTTCTGGTTTATATAGATGACATCCTCATCTACTCCCGGAGCTTGGCCGAACATCGCCACCACGTTGCGGAGGTCCTCCAGCGCTTACGGCAGTTCCATCTCTTCCTCAAGGCTGAAAAATGCTCATTCCACCAACCCTCCGTCCAGTTCGTACGTGATTGATCACAGTGGCATCCGGATGGACGAGGGGAAGGTCTCCGCCATACAGTCCTGGCCCACTCCTACCACCATCAAAGAACTCCAAAGATTCCTAGGTTTCTCCAATTTCTACCGCCGGTTCATCAAAAACTACAGCACAATCGTCAGTCCACTCACCAACCTCCTCCGTCACCAGCCCAAGTCTCTGTCCTGGTCTCCATTAGCCACCGACGCCTTTGAGACCCTGAAGAAGGCCTTCACCACCGCTCCCCTCCTCGTCCACCCTAACCCGGACCTCCCGTTCATAGTAGAGGTGGACGCATCTACCACCGGAGTGGGAGCGGTCCTTTCACAGCAGCAGGGGACACCAAGTAGACTCCATCCATGCGCCTTCTTCTCCCGCAAGCTCAACCCGGCGGAGGTCAACTACGACATCGGTGACCGCGAACTCCTGGCCGTCAAGCTTGCCCTTGAGGAGTGGAGGTATTGGTTGGAGGGAGCTACTCACCCATTCCAAGTCCTCACTGATCACAAGAACCTCGAATATCTGAAGGCCGCAAAGAGACTCAACCCTCGCCAAGCTCGCTGGGCTATGTTCTTCTCTAGATTCAACTTCTCCATCTCCTACCGTCCTGGTTCTAAGAATACGAAGGCTGACGCCTTATCTCGCCTCTATGCTCCTGAGGAAAAGCCCGAAAAACCTGATACTATTCTGCCGGAGTCCATCTTCGTGAGCCCCATCCAGTGGTCCGAAGAAACCATTCCCTCCGCCAATGCCTCCACACGCACTCCGCCGGGTTGCCCACCGGGCTTGCAGTACATCACACGGACACGTCGCACTCCACTCCTGCACAACGTTCACTCTTCACTTGGCACTGGTCACCCGGGGGTCAAGGAGACCCTCTCGTTGCTCAAACAACGCTTCTGGTGGCCCAACATGGCCAACGACGTCAGGAGGTACGTGCAGGGCTGCAGGGAGTGTGCCATCTCCAAGAGCCCACGCCATCTTCCCACCGGCAAGCTCTTTCCTCTGCCCGTTCCTGAGAGACCCTGGTCACACCTGGGAGTGGACTTCGTCACCGATCTCCCCGAGTCTGACGGTCACACATGCATCCTGGTGGTGGTGGACCGCTTCTCAAAGTCCTGCCGTCTGATACCCCTGGAGGGTCTACCTACCGCCATGGCCACCGCAGAACTAATGTTTAATCATGTTTTTCGCTATTATGGATTACCTGAAGACATCGTCTCCGACAGAGGACCCCAGTTTGTCTCACACGTCTGGAAAGCCTTCTTCTCCCTCCTGGGTGTGACCGTCAGCCTATCGTCTGGATACCATCCTCAGTCGAACGGGCAGACGGAACGGAAGATCCAGGAGATCGGCCGCTTCCTGCGTACCTTCTGTCACGGCCACCAGAACTCCTGGAACCAGTACCTGGGTTGGGCCGAGTACGCACAAAACTCTCTCCGCCAAGCCTCAATGGGACTAACACCCTTCCAGTGCGTACTCGGCTACCAACCCCCGATGTTCCCCTGGGACGGGGAACCCTCCAACGTTCCGGCAGTCGACTACTGGTTCCGGGAGAGCGAGAGGGTGTGGGACTCAGCTCACCACCAGCTGCAGAGGGCCCTGCGCAGACGCAAGATGGCAGCCGACCTTCGACGCTCCGAGGCTCCTGTCTACCAGCCGGGGCAGAAGGTCTGGCTGTCCACCCGGGACATCAGGATGCGTCTGCCCTGCAAAAAGCTGAGTCCCCGCTTCATTGGCCCGTTCACCATCCTTCGGCAGATCAACCCCGTCACCTATCGTCTCCAACTCCCGGCACAGTATAGTAGAATCCATCCTACATTTCACGTGTCCCTACTCAAACCTCACCACCCTTCTGTTGTTCCCTCCACAGAGCCTGACGTGGCAGCCGCCGAGCCCCCCCTTCCACTTCTCCTAGAGGACGGCACAGCCTACGTGGTCCACGAGATCTTGGATTCCCGGCGCCGTGGTGGTAAACTCGAGTACCTCGTGGACTGGGAGGACTATGGTCCCGAAGAACGCTCATGGGTTCCCAGGAATGATATCCTTGATCCTCTTATGTTACAGAACTTCCATACCAACCATCCAGACAGACCTGCCCCGCGACCCAGGGGAAGACCACCACGACGTCGGGGTCTGCGGCCCTCAGGAGCGGGCCGTGGGAGGGGGGGTACTGTCACAGACACGCCAGGCTCCACCTCACCACAGTACCCACGCACTCAATCACCAGCTTATTAATCACCGCCACCTGCACCTCATTCACTCTGCAATCACCAGCACTACAAAGCCACCACTCTCACACACACTCACTGTCCGGTCTCGTTTGCACTACGCCATGTATATGCTTACCTTAAGGACTCCCCTTCAACTTACTTACCTGCTCCAGCGATCTCCTTCATCTCCTTCGTCTCCTGGTCCCTTCGTGTGCTTACCCTTCTGTGTGTGTGAGTGTCTCCAACGTCTCCCTCCATCTCAGCTCAACTCCTGGATCCACAAACCACACAAGGACAGTATTACTTTATATTCATCTCTCAAGAACCTGATAACCGCCATTATCACTCTGTGTTCCACATATTGTTCCAATAAACTCACCTGGATTGCTTTTATCTCTGCCTCCGTGTCTATATCATAACAACTGGGTGTTGGTGACATTTTTTTGTTTTTAAAAGAATAGTTAAATTCATTTTAAATTGAAATTTAATTTTAATTAAAATTCTGTCATCATTTACCCACCCTCTTGTACGGAAGAGGATTAGGGCCAAGCAATAATAAAAAAATAAAACCATCTCGAGATTAAAGTTGTTAAATTTAGAGAAAAAAGTCAAAATAAAATGATGAGAATAAACTCATTAAATACGAGAAAAAACTCGTTAAATTTCAAGAAAAATTCAAGATGAAATGTTGGGAATAAAGTCATTAAATTACGAGAAAAAAATTGTAAAATTTCGAGAACAAATTCGTTAAATTATAAGAAAAATGTTGTTAAATTTCAAGAAAAAAGTCGAGATAAAATGTTGAGAATAAACTCATTAAATTATGAGAAAAAAGTCGTTAAATTACGAATTTGTTCTCATAATTGAATGACTTTTTCTCATAATTTAACAACTTTTTTCTCATAATTTAATGAGTTTATTCTCAACATTTTATCTCAACTTTTTTTCTCGAAATTGAATGACTTTTTTCCTCATAATTTAACAAATTTGTTCTCATAATCTAATGACTTTTTTCTTGTAATTTAATGACTTTATTCTCAACATTTCATCGAGTTTTTTCTCATAATTTAACGACTTTTTTCTCATAATTTAATGAGTTTATTCTCAACATTTTATCTTGACTTTTTTTCTTGAAATTTAACGAATTTGTTCTCATAATCTAAAAACTTTTTTCTCGTAATTTAACAAGTTTTTTCTCAAAATTTAACAACTTTAATCTCGAGATGGCTTTATTTTTTTATTATTGCTTGGCCCTAATCCTCTTCTGTACTCTTATCATTTGAAATGAAGACATCTCTACTTTTTTTGTATAAAATGTGCAAAATTGTTTTTTTATTTAATAATACATTATTTTATTTTGCATGGGTTTTTTTTGACTTGGCAATTTACAGAGGTCCTGCCATATAGGCTTAGAAAATCAAGACAATTTCAAAAAAAAAAAAAAAGAAACGAAAGTTTTGAGTTGTTTTTGAGAGTTGAAGAGGTGCAAAACCTGTGTATTTTAACTTTGTGAACCGTGGAGCCTAGAGAAATTACAATTTTATTTATTGTGCTTACTAAATTAAATTGCCAACCATTTATAAAACTTTTTTTTTTTTTTATCTTTATCATACAGCAAGTCATACTCCCACATGGGAACTCTTTAGCAGAGTTTTCCAGGAGGGATGATTTGTGGTTTGTCAGTGAGTATAGATAGTTATGGTAGAATGATAAATGGACAGACTCAACACTCTCTCAGAGATACAGGTGGTCGATGTGTGTGTCTATGCATTAAAACTCAAAGTTTAAAGGGACAGAGGAGTACAGGCAGCAAGAATGTAGCAGATTCAAAACATTCGTTGATATGTTAGACATTCTGCATGGTGTCTCTGAATGATCAAAGTAGCATTTGCATAATCTTGCCTGTGTTGCTTGAACTCTCTCTTTTACTGTGAGATAAATGCATGTGTGTGTGTGTGTGTGTGTGTGTGTGTGTGTGTGTGTGTGAGAGAGAGAGTATCCTTGAAAGTGTGTGATTTAGGAGTTGACATAACACAGAACACTCTGCACCTCCTTATCAGAAGCCTGGTACCAACCGGAGTCAATCCCCGGGAGAAAAACAGCAGTTTGTGTGTGTGAGAACGCGTTTGAATGAGCAACTCCTCCGATGGTATGATATAGATTATTTTTCTCATCTCCTGCTGACAGTACCACTCTCCACAAATCCTTTGTTTATTTCTACCTCTTTTTCCACTCTAAAGCACATGTTCGACATATTTAAAACCTTTTCATTTCAAACAGACAGGCAGACAGCCTTTACATTAATCTGTACTGCAGGAGCAAGCCTTATTATATTGTGTGAAGAAATGTCTTTTAGGTCCTCCAGGTTTACTGTTGAAAAAGGCATAACTTTTATTTATTGGTATATGGTAACTTTCTGATTATTGTGGAACTGTGGAAAAAAAAAAGCTTGCCTGGTGAAACTTCAGAAGAAAATGTTTGCTCTTCAAAAGTTGCTGCTAGGGTGTTGTAGGTTATTGCTAGGTGGTTTCTAATTGGTCCAAGTGAAAAGGGCCCACCCCAAAGTTTCTGTGATATTCTAGTAGTCCATAGATATGCCTCCTTCACTGTAAGTCTGTGGGTTTTTTTCACCTTTATCATCTGCCTGGAAAAGGTCATAATTTGATTTGTTTAAATCCCTAATATGAGCAATATTAATAATGATATGTACCTGAGAAAGATTATGAATGAAGCCCTTTGTATGGAGGACTATGACTGGCATTAAAAATAACTTTTATATTGTTATATCATTTCTATTGCATTTTTATAAAGCATTCATAAATTACTTTTCTTTATCTGTTTGAGTTCATAATGTATTATTTTATTGTTATATTTGACTAAACTGATGTCTATATACTGTATGTCAACTTGAAGGTTGATTTAATAATGATTTTTATTGTAAGGTTACGTTTATCTATATATATTTTAAATAAATGTAAGAAGTGGCTTATTCATTTACATTTTTATTTTTTAATTAAAAAAAGTAATTATTTTTTAAGTGGCAAGTCATCCACAGCATTGAGAACTAAAAAGACTATTTAATGCAAATGTTCTCAAGTACATTTATATGTAAATGTATCTTGCATTATGTAACTAACAAAAGATTATTGATGGGATTTTCCCATTTCATTTCATCAGGAGATGAGGTGACTATTCCAAGATCTAGGCTGGGAACATTTACCAAGAACAGTGGTGGAACAGACTCTTAACTTCTCCAAGTAAACAATCAGCGTGTAGGTGTTTAGATATGACCTTTGACCTGTAGAAGGATGATCTATCTGCCTCTGGCCTGATACCCAAAGCCTGTAGATTATCTCAGAATGCTACTGTAGAGCCTCATGCTGAGGCGATGGAGCCAGGACAGGAGATCTGCACCAGCCCTCTTCATGACAATGTGGCTCCCTTGTTGGGTTGGGTCACTTTTGATGGGTCCCTGTCCTGGTTTGGGTATGTCTGAAAAGAAGGATGCAGTAGGGCTGTTATTATTAGAATGTCCCTGACTTTCAGAGATCGTTGTGACCCAAAAGGAATGTTTAGCATACATTCAAGACTTCAAGTGTTGAATAACTAAAGGAGGTCACAGGAGGAAGGAAAGAGCAGGAAGAAGCGGAAAAAGATTTTTTGTAGGGGTGGAGGCGGGGGCGGGGGGGATTCTTCAGACAGTCATTACTCAAGATTCAGAAACGTTGTGTTTATTCACAGATTGGGAGTGGCACAGGAAGCTGCCAACAGGAGCTTCCCCAGAAACAGTTGTTGGGCGATCTCTTCGTTTCTATAGGAGGAAATGGGAAGTGTGGGCGTGGGCCTGCCAGAGGCCACTTCCAGTCTACTGCTTTGAGGTAATGCACACAGTCAAAGAGGAACTCACGTAAGACACATCCATCTAAAGAATGACTGCAGTCTACACTGCTCAGGGAATTGATCGATCATTCCACAGACTTCAAAGAATGTTCCTGGTACAATACAAATCAGCATCAGAATTTACAAATCAAATCAGTTGCAAAAGATGTATATATGTCACATAAATGCTACCCTTTTGTACATCAAAGAACCTGAAGAAAATTTTCCCAGTTTGCACAAAAAAATATTAAGCAGCACAACTGTTTTCAACATTTCAACATATCCTCCTGAGAAGCAGAAAAAAAAGTTTTGTGAATTTAGTATTTTTTCATGTCATTACGCTGTTTACAGCATGAGAAACAAAATTGAAAAATAATATTGTTGATAAATCATATTTTATTCATGTTATGGTATGTCCTCTTTAGAGGACACCAGGACTCATTTTTTTTTTTTTTTTTTTTAAATAAAAAGACATAAATAGGCAAAAACAATGGGATTTCTTTTAAAATCACCATTCGATTTTTAGGTTTCAAGATTTTTATACCAGACTTTGTATAAAGATATATGAAAGATATAACAGAATGAATTAATATACCATTTTGCTTTATGCAGTATGTGTGTAAAATGGCCATAAGTGGGTTTTCCCATTGTATACAATGCATCTATACATTGTATATCTAATTTGCATATTAATGTATTCTTGGAAAAATGTAATGGAAAAAAAGAAGTGTAATAATGGGAGTAATTGGTAAGATTTTCAAAATAATATTTAATATTTCATAGGGATATTGAAACATAATTTCTTTATATAATAGACATTAAATCTCTATATATAATAGACATTTTTTTTTGTGAAATGCATCCATAAATTATAATGAATTAATAATTGTTTATATCATAATTTTTGTATTTCAGAGATATGGAAAAGGCAGACAGGTGTGGCTTCCTGGTTCCCCTTGGGACAAAATTATGGAGCGGAAGGGAGGGTGATGCAGGGATGATAGAGAAATTGTTGGAATGATTGAGGTAAGCAGCTATTTATATAGTACCATTAGCTTTTCCGTTGCCATTTTATTTCCAATTTATGCACAAGAACCTCCTGAACTACTGTTAGGAAGTTCACTTTAATCCACTGTTGGTAGGTATAAAATGGGCATCAGATCACACACACAAGCACCCAGCTGGCACCGTTTATGCTCTGGATTTAAGCCACATAATCCCCGCCATGGAAATACTTCCCTGTACATTCCCTTTATCTCTCTGGTTGCATGTTTTACACATTCCCTCTCTGGGAAATCTCTGTCTCCCCAGTCAGTATCACTCTCTCAGAGTATCAGGATGCTCTGATTAGTTATCCTTATAATCTGTATAGAATGCCAGTCTTTTGAGATACCTTGTGTTTTTCTCATCTAAGGGACCCTTTGGCTTTGTATATCTTTATTTGAAGGGCAGCACATCCCCCACAGATGTCTCTCTCCCACTATGCCCTGACCCTGGGATCTATGTGTGGAATTCTCTCCTCATTTATCTGTGGGCCTCGTCCTCTCCCTGTATCCTTTTATTTTTTTCACATTCCTGATCCTGGTACTATTTACTTATAAATGACTTCAGTATAACTCTCAGACATGCACACAATTTATCTTTAATGAATAGTTCACCCAAAATGAAAATCATGTAATCTTTTTCTTCCATGAAACAACAGGAGATGTGAGTGAAAGCGAAAGAATGGATGGATGAACCCCTTGTTCTAATTGAAAATGGTGCCACCTGGACCAGCAAATCACACTGGGAAATAAGCTGCAGATCCAAGCGTTTATCTACCGATCCCAAGAGACAGACAGTGGTAGATTTGATAAGTTATCAAATTAAATGTCATTTAATGTGTCAGCAAAAATTACAGCTCAATCAAATAACTGTGTAACTCCTTTATGCTACAGACTGCACTCAATGTGTTAATGAAATTGTAATTAAAATGTTTTTGTTTTTTTTGACGTTGCTAATTGTAGTAACCATTTTTAATGGTTCTTCTGGCTAATGATAATGAATGTTCATAATGTTGTTTTGTGATGTCAAAACCAGCACTGTCCTCTTACCACTTTTTGAAAAAAGAAAATAATAATAAATTAATGAATTGAATGGCTTGTCTTTCCTCTTCATAACTTTTCATGCTAGTTTTATTTTTATTTGCCTAAAGAGATCAGTATTTTTAGTTCCAATGTGGAAACAGTGTTTATACTGATAACAAAGAGCAAATTCTGCATTAGAGAAGAAGGTAGTGGTTACATTGCTTTTAAAAATGTAGGCCCAATCCTGAGTGTCCACTCACAAAATGCTGCATGGGAGCTTTGGTGCAGTGGTCTGTGCTTATCCTCAATATATATGTTGGAGCTGCTGGGATGCAAGTTCAAAGCCAGTCATGTCTTGATTGTGCACCACTGCTTTCTCATCTGTGGTCTTCTGCAACATACATCAGATGTTCATTCATACAAACAAACACAGATCATTTGATAGAAATGATTGATGACACATTTTCTTCAACCTGCAAAAAATGTAAGGAACAAATTACTGCGCTAAAATGCTATAAAATGCAGTATGTGCTGTGAGGATAAACTCTTGTCTTTTGTCTTGGTTCAAATCACACACCATTTTTTACCAAACAAATCTCTTAATAAAACCCATCCAACAACACACTTCAACTCCTCAGATTCAGTGGCATAGGAGATAACACTTTGACTTTCAATCATGCAGGTTTGAGTAGTTTTAGTGTTAAATTGTAAATAATACTGTGGTTAAACTGAGAGTCTAAAATATTTTTCAAAAACACTCCTGCAATGGTCACAAAATCTGTGGCTCAGTGGATGATTGTTTGCCTCTCATACATGAAAGACTGCACTTGATTCATTGTCTCAAACAAAGTAACCTCTTCCAAAACGGCAGAATCAGTGGCTCAGCAGATAAAGCATTGAACATGAATCACGGAGTCACCCGAGTTCAAATCCTACTATTGCTTAGGTTAAACTGTTGTCATTATATCAAACAAAGTGGCCAAAAAGCCAGCTCTCAGCATGAAAGCCACACTGGCGCTAGTGGCTAAACACACGTTCTCTGCTGATAAGGGTGTGCTGGAGACATGGGTTCAAATCCCACCTCAGCATGATGTCTCATTTACATTACATTGTTATATTCAACAAAGTTCCCCAGACAGCAGCACTCAATTTGAAAGCCACAGTGGCGCAAATGGCTAAACGCACGTTCTCTGCTGATAAGGGTGCGCTGGAGACATGGGTTCAAACCCCGATCATGATGTTGCTTTGTTCTACTTTATTGTAGGGCACATACAGGTGAAATATAAGTTCCTTCACTTGGCTCAACAAGAGATCTGTGGCTCAGATGTCCATCATTACAGTGAATGTCTGTCCACACGTCCCAGAGCTCTGCTTCTGATGACTGTACACTCCATGTACACTCACATTTTAGACTTTCAGTTTAACCACAGTATTATTTACAATTTAACACTAACAATAATGAGATTTAAACTACTCAAACCTCCATGATTGAAAGTCAACCTGTAGAGGAAACACATAAAGCAATTACTTCTAAATATCAACATTTTAAAGTTAGTCTAAATAGTTGACAAATGTAAGAATGTTCTACTAAACATACATATTTTGCACACAACAACTCTACAAAACCAGGCAGGAACATACTTTATAATATGAACATCAGAGGGTGATGATTATTTCAAATCAACAATTAATTTGTTTTTCTAAAGCTCTGTCATTGAGTACAGCAACAGAGCAGAATGTAAACAAAGTCTGTGATAAAACTTTATAGAAGATGCAACTGCCTTCATACATGCTTAGAAGTCATTTAAGACTTTAAGACATTAAGACACCATCTGGATTACCTGGAAATCCATTTTTTTTTTTTTTTTAGTTCATGCGAATTTGTGTTTTAGTATTCGCGTGACAACGCGTTAAAAACAACACATTTAATTTGTCATAACATGAATAAGCGTCCTGCTATAGCATTTCACAATACAGAATGACGTATGACCTAATTACTTACTTAAAATTAAATAGCAAGTGCAAAGAATACGAATAATGCAAAAGAAATGCATTTTCTCTGTGTGTGTAGAGTTACTTACAGGTGAGTCGCGTGTCACTGGGCTGGGATATGTGTTGGTTAGTGACATTAAAATACTGTCACAAAGCTGTCAATGTCTTTATGGTATGTTTTTAAAGTGGTCTACTACACGTGTAGTTCCAACAAAACAAACATCATGTTGTCAAGCATCCGACGCTGTCAGACTGAACCTGTAGCCGCTTACGCCGGCACTTCACTTTCTACCACACGAGTCGTATTAAAATTATAAAGCCTGCAGTTTCAAAGTTGTGTCAGATTTGGTCAATGGCTATATTTCAAAAAGTCATACATGCTTTAATACAACTATTGTGTTAAATGTGTATAAGACAAATGACTCAAGGCTCCCTCTTGTGGTCAATAAAAGTTCAATATTCATTAATGAAATGGCAAACAAGGTGGCCAGTAGTAGGTGAGTGTGAGATTTAAATTTCATGTATTTTAGAACAAATTTATAGGTTTGTCAGGACTTCGACCAGCTGAGCAACATGGATCTACCAGTTCCAGTAAATGAACCGGATCAGCTCTCAACTGATGGGGTAAAATATGTTATTAATCTCAAAAGCACATGCTCAAAGGTAAACACATAAAATCCATGACACAAGATCTTCCAAGACTCTTTTAGTTGGGGAATGTGGATGTGAATTTGTTTTTGTTTACGTACATGGATGTGTATCGTGTTTGTTCAGAGTTAAACAATGAATTTCTGTTGTCTTTGTTTTCAGATTCAAGCAGCATTTATAGTAATGGAGCATCTGGATAGTGAGTGGATCTCAATCTATGTTCTGATCTGAGTCTCTATCTGAAGTTCTGGCATATGGACGGAGGAGGGCGACAGTGAGCAGGGGAATGTATTCACCACTCAGATGTTTGAGGGAACTGTTTACACATCTACAAACATGTTAAGACTTTTTTAAGGTTAAACCATGGCCTACTGTCTGGTCAGAGGGATTGATCACTCTTTATGCAATTATTGATTATTTAATTAACTAAATATACTTGAATAAAGCATGTATCAAAAAAAAGTTGAAATACATTTTATGTAATCTACAAACTAATCATTGCTATAACAACTAAAACTTTTTTTTATTGATTAATATAAGGGGCACAGGCATGAGATCAGATCAGTGTGCCACCTACCCCTTGTGGACAATAAGTGTAACATTTAACAATAGCAGCAGGTGCAAAGAGAAGCTGTTGTCTAATCCTGCTCCTGATGAGCCACTTTCCTGAGTTTAGCTCCAACCTGATTAAAAACACCTGAAGCTAATCAAGGTCTTCAGGGTAACTAGAAACCTCAGGCAGGTGTAATGGACTCTTTTTCTGAATTAAAAACTATTTGAATGTTATTTAGATGTTTGGTGTTTATCAGTTTGAAAAATTAATAAAGTTCGTAATGACAATTATGATAGTATGTTTGATTCAAACTGGTTTGATTTAACAAAGCAATGAATCTGTTTAATCTGTTTCCATTAGGAAGACATGTTAAAGCTTTTAAATGTGAATTTGAGATAAACTGAACATCTAAGAGACACAAAATCACACTACCAGTGGCTCAGTGAATTCATTAAAGCCTTGATTCAAATCCTACAATTATTAATTTTCCTCTTAAACAAAGCTATTAATAAAACCACATCCAAAACACCCTTCACACATTTTATAAATCAACTGACTCAGTGGCTCAGGAGGTAGTGTTGTGTTTTGATCTTGGAGATCGGAGTTTAAATCCCACTATTGCTCGTGTTAAATTGTAATTGATGCTGCAGCTAAACTAAACATCGCAGGCTCAGTGGATGATTACTGGTCTTCCATTTGTGAAGATCCAGGTTCAACTCCCACAAATGTTAGTGTTTTTTATTATTTAAAACAAATCTCTCAATAAAACCCCTTCCAACACTCCAGACAGCTCCATAGTCTCAGTGGCTCAGGAGATAAAGCGTTGTGTTTTCATCTTGGAGACCTGAGTTCAAATCCCACTATTACTTATGTCAAATTGATATTGATGCTGCAGCATCAAAACCAAAGAACAAACCATCAAAAGCTTGGTAGCTCAGTGGATGACAGCTTGTCTGTCACTCATGAAAGTCCAAGTTCAAACCCCACAGAGCTAAGTATTTTTCAGTATTTAAAACAAAGCTCTCAATAAAACCCCGTCCAAAATATCTATCAACTCCGCAGGCTCAGTTGCTCAACAGACAAAGCGTTGCATTTTATTCTTGGAGACTCAAGTTCAAATCTCACTATTGCTTATGTTAAATTGTTACTGATGCTGCAGCTAAATTAAACATCAGAAAACACCAATGCCAAAATCGCACAAGCACTGTGGCTCAGTGGATGATCCTTTGTCTGTTGTTTATGAAAGTCCAGGTTCAAACCCCACAAATGCTAGTGTTTTACATGAGCTAAAACAAAGCTTTCAATAAAACCCCATCCAAAACACCACACAAAACCACAAACACAGTGGCACAGCAGTTAATGCGTTATGTTTTCTTCTTGGAGACCCAAGTTCAAATCTCACTATTGCTTATATTAAATTGTTATTGATGCTGCAGCTAAATTAAAAATCAGAAAACACCAATGCCAAAACCGCACAAGCTCTGTGGCTCAGTGGATGATCCTTTGACTATCATTCATGACAGTGCAGGTTCAAACCCCACAAAAGTCTTTTTTTTTCATTATGTAAAACAAAGCTCTCAATAAAACCCACCTAAAACACCACAGAAAACCGCAAAATCAGTGGCGCAGCAGTTAAGGCGTTACGTTTTCATCTTGGAGACCCAAGTTCAAATCTCACTATTGCTTATGTTAAATTGTTATTGATGCTGCAGCTAAATTAAACATCAAAAAACACCAATGTCAAAACTGCACAAGCTCTGTGGCTCAGTGGGTGGTTACTTGACTATAATTCATAAAAGTCCAGGTTCAAACCCCACAAATGCTAGTTTTTTTCATTATTTAAAACAAAGCTCTCATTAAAACCCATCTAAAACACCACAGAAAACTGCAGACTCAGTGGCGCAGCAGTTAATGTATTGGGTTTTCATCTTGGAGGCACAAGTTCAAATCTCACTATCGCTTATATTAAATTGTTATTGATGCTGCAGCTAAATTAAAAATCAAAAAACACCAATGTGAAAACTGCACATGCTCTGTGGCTCAGTGGATGATCATTTGACTATCATTCGTGACAGTGCAGGTTCAAACCCCACAAATGCTAGTTTTTTTCATTATTTAAAACAAAGCTCTCAATAAAACCCCTTCCAAAACAACGGACATCTCCGCAAACTCAGTGGCGCAGCAGTTAATGCGTTACGTTTTCATCTTGGAGACCCAAGTTCAAATCTCACTATTGCTTATGTTAAATTGTTATTGATGCTGCAGCTAAATTAAACATCAGAAAACACCAATATCAAAACTGTACAAGCTGTGTGGCTCAGTGGATGATCATTTGACTATCGTTCATGAAAGTCCAGGTTCAAACCCCACAAATGCTAGTTTTTTTCATTATTTAAAAAAAAGCTCTCAATAAAACCCCTTCCAAAACAACAGACAACTCTGCAGACTCAGTGGCGCAGCAGTTAATGCATTAGATTTTCATCTTGGAGACCCAAGTTCAAATCTCACTATTGCTTATATTAAATTGTTATTGATGCTGCAGCTAAATTAAACATCAAAAAACACCAATGTGAAAACTGTACAAGCTGTGTGGCTCAGTGGATGATCATTTGACTATCATTCATAAAAGTGCAGGTTCAAATGCCAATGATTTACATGTTTGACATGAAAGTTCTCAAAAAAACACCAAACAACTCCACAGACTCAGTGGCGCAGCAGTTAATGCGTTGCACTTTCGTCTTGGAGACACGAGTTCAATTCCCACTATTGCTTATGCTAAATTGCTGTCATTAAATGAGACATAGGGGCCCAAACGGCACCTCTCCGTGTGAAAGCCACGATGGCGCTAGTGGCTAAACACATGTTGGTTGCGGACAAGGCTGCGATAGAGGCGTGGGTTCAAACCCCACCTCGGTGTGTGTGGGGATCACACCTAAGAAAGACAGAAAGCTGTGGCAACAGAAAAGTACTTGGGGTGGTACAACAAACAAGGCGCATGTGGCAAAGGGAGATACCTGAGGCTCTGAGGCTCTGGGGTGGTAAACAGACTCAAGAAAAACACAGCAAAGAGGGAAAAAGAACTTTAAAAAGCTTTTCCTTCTTTTTAAGTCTGAAGTGAAGCAGAAGTAGGATTTGAACCCAGGTCTCCTGAATCAGGATTAGGTCGCATACCATGAGCTCTAACCACTGGACCACCGCCAACTCACACTAATGTCAGTACTTTTGTTTTATTTAAGGAAAACTCATAGGCACACATTTAAAAAAAAAAAAAAAAAAAAAAAAAAAAAAAAAAAAAAAGGTAAAATTAATTATTAAAATCAGACCTTTAAAATATTAGAAAATATTATTCAAAAGTATCTAAAATTCTAAAATGTTTATTTAAATCAGAACTATAATTAATACAATCAATAAAAAGAAAACAATTTAAAATATAAATAATTCAAATCTGTTAAAAGCATCTAGAAAACATGAAAATATTATTGATTAAAATCAGAATTTAAAAACTTTGTGTCTAAATAAAATTAATAATGCAAAATGACATTACTGACAATGATATACAGCAGTAGAGCTAGCGGTGGTTAATTATTAATCATACAAACTACAATGTTAGTAATTCTTGGCAAAACAAACAAATAGCCTGCAGTGATGCAAAATCCTGAACTTGGGTAAAGTTGGTTTTATATTCGCACATTCGGACATCCGTATTCAATAGCCTTGTTAATCACACTACATTGGACATTCAGTGGACATTCACAAGTAAATATGCCATTAAAACAATACTTACCTATTTTGATCGACTGTGAAAAATGTTGTAAGTTGAAAATCGTTGGTTGTCACTATCATGTCACTGCTTAAAATTCGCAAACATTAATTTATTGCACATTTATTGGAAAGTCTGAATTTATCAGAAGTTTTATCAATAATTCAGTTCTGAAGGTTATAGAGTTCAAACTGTCTCTGTGTTTCAGCATTTGCTGCAGGATATTGGACAAAATCAAAACAAATGTTTGTTGGTCCAGTAGAATCCATTTAGAGTTTTAAAGCTAAAATGAGATTTTCCTACACAATAAACAACAGTAATCCTAAAAAGACAGGTTTCCTGCACATGGATTGATCCCAGTCTTAGACTGTATATGATGATTTTCATTAGAAGCAAAAGCACTGCAGCTCTACAAAACCATGAAGCAGCAGAACATCAAAGCTACACACGCCAACTGACTCTATTAATAAACATCAGTAAGACTAAAACAACAACAGAGACAAAAATCACGATTCCTTATTATTCTACTTTATAAGATTAATATCAGAGGCCGATTCGTTCAAATCTTATAAAGGTATCGCAACGACTACTGATTCACTGGTTCTTCTAAAGCTGTCAGTGAGTTCAGCAAGAGAGCAGCATGTAAACAGAGTCTGTGATGATAAACATCCACAGAAGATGCGACTGCCTTCATACATGCTTAGCTGTCAAACAACAACAACACTGTTGTTATAATAGTTTCTAGTGCACTGGCTATTTTACAAAGAGAAATACACTGAGTAAGGATAAAAAGGACACTTAACGTTGAGTGATATTCAGCTGTCATCTGCAGAATCTGTAGGCTACTTTAAACAGTCCGCACGTGTTTAATGTTGTCAAGCGTCTGAAGGTGCGTCAAACTGAACGTGAATCCGCTTACGCCACCTAGTGTAGCGGATGAAAAACTGCATCTCAGTTTCTAAATTACGGGTTACGGTGCCTAGACTTTTGCAAGTTATTTAAAGTTTGGTCACTGACTCAATTCCAAAACTTCTAGCCTAATTTCACACTTACATATTCAGGCAAAACACTGTATTTGCTGGGTTAAATAATGTCAAGTAAGAGATCGTCAGCTCCCTCTTGTGGCCGGTTAGTGTTTGTTGATCAAATGAAGAACTTGCGGAAGCCAGTCGAAGCTGAGAGGACTTAGATTTGATTTGAATTTAATACATTTGAAAAAACAAAATCTATGATTTATCGAGGTCTTGAGCAGCAAAACAACGTAAATTTAGCAGTTTCGGGTAACTTAAATGATCCAGATTAACCGATGCGGTAAACAGATCAAATGTGTTGAACTCAACGGCACGTGAGTGTAAACATACAATACGAGATCTTTTGTTGTTTTGGGTTATCTATGTGAGTCTAAGCTGATGTTTATTTGTCTTTAGTTATTTAATATGATTTAAATCACGATTGTTCGCTGTTAAACAATGCTTGCGTGTTGCTGTGTTGGTGTTTTAAGCAGATTTAAACATCATTTATAGTAGCTTTACTGGTGATTTGAAACAAAGGAGATTTATAACAATCATTATTAAAGTATCAAAATGACGACATATATAACCTAATGATTAATATTACTACTAAACTTATTGTGTCTAATTGTGTCTTTTTACTGGTCAATAAAACAGGCACAGGAGTGAGATCTGATCAGTGTCAGCTCCCTCTTGTGGACAATAAGTGTATATGCATTAATATATTAAAACAGCAGCAGAAGCAAAGAGGGTTTTTACCTGTAGATCTTAGAAGCTGTATGCCGCTTTCCTGTCGTGTAGAGAATTAAATTCAGTGTGAATGTACCTGAATTCCTTAAATCACCCCCCTAAGGTTGCAAATGCACTGAAATATATACATTTACACACAGTAGATATTATATAATAATGTAGTTAGTTCTTGAGATCTGAGAGTGCAGATATTCAGTCCAACAGCAATGGGACATTTCACTGTTTGTATCACTCTGTGTTTGAATGTTCCAGAAAGACTGCCAGTTTGTTGCTGGTAGGGATTGTACAGGTTACACCGATACGCAAGTAGGTGGCGATAAACGACCTTCATTCAATAACGAAACAAGTGAGCGATTCATTCAACTGATTCAAAACATCGATCTGATTGAGTGAAACGCTGTTGCAGGTCAAGGACTCAATAAGCAGATATTCAGATTAATTTAGATAGCACCAATCTTTTGGCATTTTAAAGGAATGATTTTAGAGAACATTTTAACACTAAAAACATGAAATATGAACTTCTATGAAGAATAATACTTCTGTCTGTCAGTACTGTTGTTTAGCCATGTAGACTGTGAACTTCAAGCAGGGCATAAACAAAAACTGTAGTGGTGGAATAATTAAAAAGCTAATGATAAATTATCTGTCCTACAATAATAGAGCATATACATTTGTTTTTACTTTTTTAATGCAACATTTGGTAAATAATGTTAAATTATTAAATTACCATTAAATTACTTCTGTTGGAATGGATCTACAGTGCTGCACATTTTGTCTCTCAATTGATCCAGTTCAGTTCACGCAGCTCTCTGAATATGTGTTGATGATCTGAATCAGATGAAGACGCCTATATTTGAGTTCAGCACTGCTCATTTTCTCATCATCACAGTGATGGGAGTTACCAGATCAGTGGGTAAGGCCATAACAGAGGGGCATTTTCGACCGCATTACCTGACTAGCTCACGTCACAGTGACAGTTGTGTTTAAGAGTGGGGTCAGGTAAGGGGTGTCATTTTCATTCATAGACCCCCACCAGTTTGAAAACACCATCAAGTTTAGAAACTCCTACTTTTGTTCTGCAGAGACTCGCTGGACAAGGATAAAGAAATACAGGAGAACTGAATCATGGGAGGAGGTCCCTGCACATGAGGATGAGTGTGTCATCTTCACTAAGTCCTCACTGATGAAGCCTTGTCTGTACTCATGCCTTCTCATCCTTCACCTTCTGATTGATTATTAATGTCTGGTTGAACTTGAGTAAGTCATCTAAACTAAGGTTGTTCGTGTGCCTAAATATAATCAGCAAAATCAAGATGTTCCTACCGTCTGGTGTCCTGTCGACGGTGTGCCACGTCTCAAAAGGATTGGCCATGACCTCTTCTAACTCAAGGTGTTGGAGAATGTCTGTTTTAAGACACAAACATTTGTGAGTGGGAAAAAAGCGCTCCACTTGACACATGCTGCAGACACCTGCTGGTCAAAATGTGTAAATGCAAGTAAGAAGAGTCCAAACATGACACCTCTTGCAAATGTGTTCAAGTGTTCAATCTATTACATATAATGTATTTAATGACTTTTAGATTACAAGTGTCTGTATAATCTGTCTTTAATTTGTAAGGCTCTCAATTTTTCCATTATACACACAAGTTTGTCATTAAAACCAAAGCTAAATTATAAAACTGATCTGAGATCAGTTAAAACCATATATTAGAATCTGGTTAGTGGTTCACCAGATCAACGCCACTTAGTGGCGAATCACTGAAATGTTTCAAAGCTTGTTGTAATGAAGCCCTATTTAGCTGAAATCACATGACTTAGCCAGCTTGATACACACTTTAAACCAGTGATTTAAACAAAATATCTATAAAAGCTTAATAAAGCAGTGTTTCAAAAGCACACACACACACACACACTACATACTGGCTCACCGGTTTGAATCCGGTCATGTCTTGATCACAATTCCTTACTTTCCCATCTGTGCTCTACTTTTCTAAAAATAGAGACAAAAAAAAAACATGAAGATATGTTTATATACTGTAGAAACAATTATTTAAAATGAACAGAATCTGCTAAAAATGATCAGGTGATTCAGGCTTCTTTTGTCATTTATCACTGAAGTGATCTTAAAACAATACAAACCTCGATACGGGGCTTCAATGGAAACTGCTGCATCACTGATAAACTGGCCCATGTCCTTAAAAAATAAAAAGAAACAAGTATTACAAACTCAGTGGCTCAGTGGATAAAGCATTGCGTTGTAATCATGGAGCTCCGAGTTCAAATCCCACTGTTACATACATTAAATCATTGTCATTAGAACCAACAAAGTGTCTCAAACACCAGTCTTCAGTGTGAAAGCCACAGTGGCGCAAGTGGCTAAACACATGTTCTCTGGTGATAAAACTGTGATAGAGGCATGGGTTCAAACCCCACTGTTGTTTACATTAAATTATTGTCATCATAGCCAACAAAGTGTCTCAAATACCAGTCTTCAGTGTGAAAGCCACAGTGGTGGAGTGGTTAAACACATGTTCTCTGGTGATAAAGCTGTGATCGAGACATGGGTTCAAACCCCACTGTTGTTTACATTAAATTGTTGTCATTATAACCAACAAAGTGTCCCAAATGCCAGCCTTCAGCATAAAAGCCACAGTGGTGGAGTGGCTAAACGCACGTTCTCTGGTGACGAGACTGCTTGGGTTCGAATCCCAACTCAACGAGATGACAACTAATAGAGACTCTGTCAAAATTTTAACTGGTTTATTGTAAAGTCAATAGTGAAATATAAGTTCCCGCACATGTTCAGACATGAGATCTGTGGCTCACAGGTTAAGAGCGCTGCCTCACTGGTTCAGAGGTTGCTGGTTCGATCCCAGCCAGATCTCAGCGATATGAAGGAATGGTGCGGGCGATATGAAGGAATGGTGCGGGCGAGAAGGCGCAGGAGATCACAGGGTTCCCCCTAAGCTCCAGCACGATGTCCAGCAGGGGTTATACTTCTGCCTGGAAAAATTTTGATTAGGGGAGAAAAAAAAAAAAAAAAAGAAAAGAAAAGAAAAGAAAAGAGAAGAGAAAAGAAAAAAGAAAAGAAAAGAAGAAGTCTTACCCATCCACGAGCAGAGGTCCATCATTACAGTGAATGTCCCTGGGTGTAACGCTCCAAACACATCTCTTCTTCTGTAGGGCAAAGACATAAACACATGTCTATTTTCTATAATTTAATTAATTTAGAAGTTAGTCTAAATAATGTTTAATAAATGTAAATTGACTACATAAATTAAATTCCTAAAGCTGAACAGTGTCGTATTAGTATGGAAGAGGATTAGGGCGAAGCAATAATAAAAAAATAAAACCATCTTGAGATTAAAGTTGTTAAATTTCGAGAAAAAGGTCAAGATAAAATTACGAAATTTTATCTCGACTTTTTTCTCGAAATTTAACACGTTTTTTCTCATAATTCAATGAGTTTATTCTCAACATTTTATTTTGACCTTTTTCTCGAAATTAAATGAGTTTTTTCTCGTTATTTACCGAGTTTATTCTCAACATTTTATTTCGACTTTTTTCTCAAAATTGAACAAGCTTTTTCTCGAAATTTAACAACTTTAATCTCGAGATGTTTTTTTATATTATTATTATTATTGCTTGGCCCTAAACCTCTTCCGTATATTAGAGTATATTATACTTCAGAAATATTTTTAGCACCAAACACACATTCACACATTATAAGCCTCACCTGTCCATCATTACAGTCAATGTCCGTCCACACGTCCCTGACTGTACGCGCCAAACACGTCCTTTTTTCTGTTGGGAAACACATATATTAGTATATGTATAAACACAAACATTACTTAATATAGTTTATGTAAGGTTTTAATAAAAGCAATTTACATTGAATAAATGTATATCATTTTGATGGAAAAAAAAATTAAGACAATATATATATGTTAAAGACTGACATCTGTGTATTTTAATGACATGACATTTATTGATATTTATATTCAGACAATAACTTGAATTATTGTTTGTATATGAACCTCTCTGAACTAAAAGTCATTTATATTTGTCCTGTGGTGCTTCAAGTAACAAATGTGTAGGTGGGAAAAAGCTGAAGGGTTGGTCATTTGACACAATATTTATACTTTTATATCTGTAATATTTTAAAAAGTTAGCAAACCAAATCAAAGTTTGTGTAACGTAATTAACGTGCAAGAAGCCAATTTGTTGTCAAGTGACAAGAAAACTATACAAGAGGATTTTAAAGCACATTATATGGTTCATCTAAATACAGGGATTTGTTGTGGCAAATTGTGCTTTTCTCTTATGTGCAAAAGACTCCAGATGCAAAAGCCTCTAAGTGCCTTCTGAAATTTTCTTCCAAAATAAGCATTTTTATCATGCTCGTATGTTTAGGTTCAGTAATTTCTCTTTTATGGCAACTAATAGGTCCTTTTCATTTCATTAAAGTTAATTAACTGAACATAGACATCCAAGTTTGATAAAAACGCTCAATTTGGAAGAAAATTTCAGATGGCACTTAGAGGCTTTTGCATCTGAAGTATTCAAATAAACATTACAAAACGGACAAGACAAATATCTGAAATCACTTTTGGATCAAATAAACACCTTCTGCACCAGAGAAACGTGCGCGCGGCCATCTTAGAATTTTTTCTTTTAACTTCCGTTTTCGTGGTACATTTGCTCTGTATATTTCTATGGCATCGCTGTCAAAGAATAATTATCTAGTGAAGTGGATTTACTTATTGTAGAGTTGACGAAAGTTATCATGAGCTTTGTAATGTTTTTCTTAAATGCCAGTAAACCGGGCAGATTTTAAGACGAACAGTTCATTCACAGATCTGCTGTGGAAAGACAAACCGGAAGTCAAAAGACAAAAGAAAGGTGCGAGGCTACATTAGGTCACGACCTGTTAAACGCGTTGCTATTGGTTAAAAGTTATGTCACGCCCTTTAACAAGCAAACAAACCAATCCGGAACGAGAGACATCACCGTTCTCGACTCTCATTGGTCAGATTTGCAATCTATCACATTGTTTGACAGCACGTAAACACACCCATCAACACCGGCGTTTCTTTGCTAGCGTGATTAAAGAATAAACATTCATCTGCATCATAAAGTAGATTAAAATATATAACTGTTTTTGCGTTTGTGCTCACTTCAGATCACTTTACATGTGCGCATTGACAAATGTTCTCTGTCTGCGGCCTCAAGTATATAAATTGATGTTTTCATATTGAATATGTTTAAAAAAATTCGTTTTTATAATTTCCTAAATTTTTGAGGCATAATTTCTTTCACTACGTGTTGATTTTGTTTACAAAAAGCCTTTATTCAACATTTCCTAGAGAGTCAAAGCGAGGAACTGCTGTAACTCGTGGCTCATAAACACAGTTTGGACTCTAACGAGGGTGAAACCACATTTTACTACCCGATTAACTGACACCGTAATGTCTTCAAAACATCACATTTTCGATAGACATGTGTTATATGAACGCCACAGACGCAAATGTAGTGTTTTCATGACTCACATGGACATGAACCGTGTGTGGCGCCTGAAGACTGAAGTCAATAAAGAAAGAATCCGAATTATCTGGTTAAAGTGATTGAAGTCACTCAAGCCAGCTTCTGCCGCCTGGTGGAGCGGATGATAAACTGCGCTCCATTTTCTACCACGAGTCGTATTATAATGCCAACAGACTCAAAGTTGCTTTAAATTACCTCATGGACTCAATCCCAAAACGACACAAACGTTAAAATGTTCAAACTCAAGCAAAAGTATTAATTATGTTAAACGTGTATAAGGCAAGTAACAAATATGTGTTCGTCAGCTCCCTCTTGTGGTCAATAACTTTATTATCTTCATTAAATGAAACAAGTTCAAGGTGGTCAGTCAGATGAGAGGACTGACATTTAAGTTCATATATCTGAAAACAAAAATGTGATTTTGTCAAGGTCTCGAGCAGCTAACAGCATAGTTTCAGTAAATGATCCAGATCAGCTCGCAACTGATGGGGTAAGACAAAATGTCTGATGTGTTCAACTCAAAGTCACATGCCCAAAGATTAAACTGGTACTTTTATTCCTTCTAAGCATTTTTAGAAAGAGAAGAGAGCAAAGTGTGAGAAGAGAGGGGAAACTGTCATGAAAGGAAAGGTCAAAACACATTAGTGTCATCCCAAATCATGTCTTGACCAAGATTTAAACAGACAATCTTTACACAATTCTTAAAACATATAGCTATTCTTACCTTCTTCTAAGGATTCTGGCTCAAATTCCAAAAGGCAATAGTTTTGATAATTTTTATTATTGTAATATGCATTTTTAAAAAGCTTTAAGTGTACAACTTTTGTCGAGAATGAACAAACTTTTCACATAGGCAAACACTTAAAGCATGCAAGTTCTTTAAAGGAACACTCCACTTTTTTTGAAAATATGCTCATTTTCCAACTCCCCTAGAGTTAAACAGTTGAGTTTTACCGTTTTCGAATCCATTCAGCCGATCTCCGGTTCTGGCGGTACCACTTTTAGCATAGCTTAGCATAGTTCACTGAATCTGATTAGACCGTTAGCATCGCGCTTAAAAATGACCAAAGAGTTTTGATATTTTTCCTATTTAAAACTTGACTCTTCTGTAGTTAAATCGTGTGCTAAGACCGACGGAAAATGAAAAGTTGCGATTTTCTAGGCTGATATGGCTAGGAACTATACTCTCATTCCGGCGTAATAATCAAGGAACTTTGCTGCCGTATCATGGCTGCAGCAGGAGCAATGATATTACGCAGCGTCTCTCACAAACGTCTCCATGGTTGCAAGGCACGTTCCCTGTGCAAGCAGGGGCTCACAGGCGCTGCGTAATATCATTGCACTGCTGTAGCCATGGAACGGCAGCAAAGTTCCTTGATTATTATGCCTGAATGAGAGTATAGTTCCTAGCCATATCAGCCTAGAAAATCACAACTTTTCATTTTCTGTCGGTCTTAGTACACGATTTAACTACAGAAGAGTCAAGTTTTAAATAGGAAAAATATCAAAACTCTTTGGTCATTTTTAAGCGCGATGCTAACGGTCTAATCAGATTCAATGAACTATGCTAAGCTATGCTAAAAGTGGTACCGCCAGAACCGGAGATCGGCTGAATGGATTCGAAAACGGTAAAACACAACTGTTTATCTCTAGGGGAGTTGGAAAATGAGCCTATTTTCAAAAAAAGTGGAGTGTTCCTTTAACATTTTACTTTAACAGAAAATGATTTTCAGGTGCATGTGCTTTAAGATGCTTTGGATAATTAAGCATGTGTCAAATGTGTAACAAAAATTTAATCCTAAAAGACTTATGCAAATAGTAAATAGACAGAACCTTCACACTTTTTCTTTTATTTCCCAAGTATTCTTTTTCCCCCCATTTCATTTGTGCTTTGAGCAGGACAGTTATTTAAAACATGTTGGACATTATTAATGCCTGCAGTACAACAGAATTAAGAGACTGCTGGTAAACAAGTTCAAAACATTTACACGTTCAGTTACTCTCTCATCCAAAAATAAACATGCATACACAACCTCAGTAGATTCAGATTGATTTCTCAGTCGACATTAGCTTTCCACTGTCCCATAACTGACGTGGAGTTCACAGTGTGCTCAGAGAGATCTGCACTAGAATGTCCGACTGCTTTGTTTCTGGAGATTTAAATAATTACATAGCATATGCTTGACTTTGTGATTTCAGCTGTCCTGGAGAAGGTCATGGATCCACTGGAAATCACCTGATGCTTGTCTTCACTCTTTTACAAAAGACAAAACAGATCCATTTTAATGAACATCACTTTGAACACATTTATTTGAGGAATGATTATAGTCTTGTAAGACATTATAAAAATTCCCAGCAATAATCATAAACTTACAGCCAGCTAACAATTTTTGGCTCCCGAAATGTTCTGGGAACGTTAGTTTCAACCCTAAAACATCCACTAGAGAACATTATGTATAGGTCCTCTTTAGGTTATTACAAAAATAAATAAATAAATAACCCTCTCTGCATGTTCTGGGAAGGTTATAGTTATAAAAATTACACCTAAAATAACCATTATAGAATGTTTTGTGTAGATTCTTTTTAAGATTTTACCAAAAACCCTGCCACATTCTAACATAGAGATTGTTTCCAGGACATTCTTAAATTGTCCTAAAACACGGGAACCATATGGGAATGTTAGATGAACGTTATGTGTTTGCTTCACTTACCTTTGAGTCAGTGACCGTCAGGTTCCGAGTCATATACAGGATTAGTGATGTTTGGGCTGGATTCTGATGGGTTCACATCTTCCCCTTCATCCTCCTAACATTATAATAATTATATATAAGCACATCACAGACAAAAAGGGCATGTATGTATAGGGCTGTCAATTTAATTGCAATTAGTCATTTCAGTAATTATCGGGTTTGGCAATTTGTGGATGATGTTTGATTTATAAATACATTAATGATAAATAATAAACTGTTTTATCCATAAATAGTGAACTTTAACAGCTCTAATATATAAATGACAACACAAACAAGATGCAAAGACAAGGATTACCTTAAAGTAGTGGAACTGGAATGGCTTTGTTTTATGTGTGTAGAAATTGTATCCCACAAATCCAGTTGCTACGATGAGGATGATGAGCCCCAGGATGCCGATGCCCATCCCAGCCTTATGACCTGGGTGGATGGATGGAGGTGGAGGTAGAGGGGGAGGTGCTTTCAATGGGCCTTGGAGAACATGGATGACCCCAGAGGTTACTCTTTCAGAAAAAAGGAAAATGTCCAAATAAAATCTATCAGTGTTATTTCATAATTACAAACTTGCCTTATTACCATTGGAATTAATCATAAAATAAATTATGAATATTTTCAGAGTTAACTGGGAGGCATTAGGACAGTGTCAATCTCATGGAAAATCCCATTGCTACTCTCCAGATCACCGAACACCACCTTGGCTTTGATTTTATATATATATATATATATATATATATATATATATATATATATATATATATATATATATATATATATATATATATATAGTATCCTGGAAACAAATAATGAGTTAAACACATATCTCATGCAGTCATCATACGCAGTGTGCATCAGGTTCACTGTACCTCTGAGTACGTAACGGTGAGGATGTCACCAGTAAGTGTGGTCAGGTTACGAGGCTGCATGAGATCTTCTGGCAGGAGGGCACGGCAGGCCACTATGTGATACCTCTGGATTTTGGCGTTTTCAGAACACGAGTCCTTGAACTAAATAAAAGCCGGACTAATCATTAACATTAAAGAAACCCACTATCACTATATCCTCTTACTATTCATGACCCTTATTAAGAGACAGATATCATGAAGATCAAAGGCCATTTAGGTGAATCACAGAAAACCTGTTGAGAACATGTCTAGATCATATTTTAGCTTAACATCTGAAGAATTCTTAAGACCATTGGGACATTTTTTAATGACAATTAATCATATTTTCCTTTTCTATTCTTGAGTTTGGTTCAGTGACAATCTCATTTTTCTGGATATTCTTTGCATGTTTTGTTTTTATTTTCTGACTTTCAAGAAACTCCAATCACGTGACACTTGATGTATAACCTTCCAGCCAGTCATGGCACAAGCTGATATGTTATCTACTTGTAATCTGTCAACCAATCTGCTTGCATCCTGTGCAAATGAGCTAATAGGCAATTAATTTGTCAGCCAATGACATTGCATGCGCCTTATACCACTAACATTTAAATAGCCAGCTTCAGTATTTGCTGTAAGATGGTTCACTGCAGTGTGTTAACAGTTTTCTTGCTCATGGACCTGCTTAAAGGGTCTTTTTTTCTTTTCTATTTTAAAATGTTGAATCCAATCAAGCTCTATTTTTTCATGGTATTGTTTTGTAGGAGGTAATTTTTCTTTCATCCCTTTCAGTTTGATATGTGATATCCTGCCTTTGCTAATGGTAAGCTTCGGCCTTCTTGATGTCAGACAGAAGTGTTTCTCACTAGGTAAGTCTCTGCCAAATTGGCTCAAAGACGCATTGCTGGTTCCAAAACTGTTGGATGTCCTTTTCTTTGTGGAACAAAAAACTGACATGTCTCAGCTTTCTTTATACATTGTAAGTCATTGGGTTCCAATGATGTTTGGTTCCCAAAGTTCTTAAATATATTGTGCTTTACAGAAGTCATACAGGTTTGGTGTGACATGATGGTAAGTGATTGAAACTTTTTTTTTTAATAGTGTGGGTAACTATTCCTTTGATTCAGTAAGCTCTATATTTAAGCCACTTGGTTGTCAAATTTACTTGAGTTATGCCATATAAGAATTTTTGTCTTATACGTACTTAGTCATCCAATCAAGCTCCTGACATTCACATGATCTCATTGGTCACACTTAAAGTGGCAAAAATAACCTGGGTTTCTGCATTGATACTCCTAAAAGGTGGTGTGATAATTTTAACTCAAAATCAGACAAGCGTAATCTGATTTATCTTAATGGCCATAGTCCTGCAGAGATCTGCTCCAACCTACCCCACACACTTGATCCTGAAGACCTTGATTATCTGGACCTGGTGTTTAATTAAAGTTGGAGCTAAACTTTGCAGGATTGAACACCCCTGATTTAGTGACATGTAAGTCTCAACCTAAGCTGCTACAAAAGAGAAAAAAAAAAAAAGCCTAAGATCCCCAAGTGTTTTGGTTATCAATATTTCTGGGTATTCTAAATGGCACAACACTCTTAAGGTTATGCCACATCTCAATTACTCAGGAAGACATTTCAAACATTTAGTTGATTTACTTGTGCTTTGGGTCATTGTCCTGTTGCATCACCAACCTCTGAACATCTAGAACTGGGCAAACTCTGTCCTGGAGGGCCACTGTCCTGCAGAGTTTAACTGCAACCCTGATAAAACTCACCTGTGTAATCCTGAAGACCTTGATTAGCTGGTTCAGGTGTGTTTGATTAGGGTTTAAGCAAAACTCTGCTGAGACAGTGGCCCTCCAGGATGGAGTTTGTCTACCCCTGATCTAGAGCTTCTGTGAAACCATTTGTGATCAATGTATAATTCTCACTAACCAATCTTTAAGAACAGATCTGTCAGTAACCAGGCTTTGTGTGCTTTTATTTAAAGGACTGGGTAACCCACATTTTCAATCTCATCTCCTTAATTCACTCCATTTAGCTTTTGGAGAAGCTGTAAGACTTTCCAGCCTGCCCTATCAATGTCCTCAAAATAGTGTACAACTGTTTGTTTAAGTGATTGAATAATCCAGGTATTCCCAAACACATTCCTGGAGCCTCCCCAACAGTGCACATTTTGCATGTTGTCTTTGACACCCATTTCAGGTGTTGGAGTCTCGACTAATGAGCTGCTGCTCTGGATCAGGTGTTTAAGGAGACATGGAAAAAACAAACCCTGCATCTCAATCAGCTCCCTGGGTCTTGAATCAGTATATCATGTAAATGAATGTGGCTGATTCCCTGATCAGTGCCCTGACTACTGAACTAGGGAGCTGATTGAGATGCAGCCACAGTGTTGGGGAGGCTCCAGGAATGGGTTTGGGAATCCCTGGAGTAATCAATGCAGAAGTCAGATTTTCAGAGGGTTCACAATTTCTTGCCATTGCATTGCAACTCTCAGTCTTACCTCAGGTTTGTTGTAAGCATCTGAATTGGGTACAAAATTGTAAAAGGGCCATGACTTCTGAGTTCAGGAATACTATTCCGGTTTATATATTTTTAAAAAAGCCCAGTCAAATCACGATCTCAGAATTTCAGGTTTAAAAATGACTAAGATTCATCTTGCCACCAGTCCCATGTAAAATTTGCCTAAATTTGTTTTGGATCTGCTAAAAAGAAAAATGAGCTTAAGCACTGATAAGGTATTGTTTCACTTGTGCCGGTTTACAGTTTGCTGCGCTTCTAACCTTCTGCAGGGTGCCTTTTGCAAGTCTCTCCATCTCCAATGAAGCCAAGCCTACAAATGACAGGACCTCTGGAGAGGAACTGCGCCGTGCCTTTGGCATACCAGTGGCATCCTCCATTTTTTTTTGACAAAAGTAACTGTGATTCATGATGATCATGGTATTGTGAGCTGAGTGCCACAAGGTAAAGATTATGTAATGTAGTGGTGGTCAGCTGGTGGGTTCTGAAGATAAAGTAGAAGTTGCGCCTGTTCTAGTAAAACCATTAACTTTCTAAACCTTTAGTAACCAATTATTAAGTCATCTGACTTTAAGGACACTACTGTAGTTTAAGGTAATATAGTAACTTTATTTCTACAGCCATTATTTTAAGGTGAATTAAATAAAACAATTGTATCTTCACCCAGACATGAACACTGTCATTTACTCCCATTTCTCCCTCTTTCCCCTGTGGGACACAAGATATTTTGAAGTGTTGGTAACCACACACTGTTGTGGTAACAAACACTGATATTTCTCAATCGTCATCTTTTCCACATTAGAAAGTCATACTGTTTTGGAACATGAGTTTGTGTAAATGTTTTTTTTCTTAACAGCACGGCAGTATGTGCTGCTTTTGTGGATTTAAAATCTTTATTGTAGTTTAGTTCAAGTTGTTCAATGAAAACCAAACACTTAAACCAGCTAATCAAGACTTTTAGAAATGTAACTACAGGCAGGTGTTGGCAATAAACTCCGCAGCACTGGAGCAGTTTGTGATTGGCTGCGTCCGAAAACTGAAAAATGCTGCCTTCCGAGGACACGTTTCAAGGTAAGAAGGCATCAAGGCACGTCCGAATCCAATGTTAGCTTCACTTCCTCTCTCATGAGATGCCTTCCTCAGATCGATTTTTGAAGGAAGCATAGATGTATCCTTAGCTGCCTTTGATATCCATTTTATGCCTTTCCATTCTGTGACAGTTGAGCTAGAAAAATAAAGATGGCGTCTGAAGGTTGCGTTTGCTGCTCATTTTGTGTATAAATGTACGATTTTGATCAACATATTTCAATTTTGATATCATTTCTATCGAGAAATTACTACTGAAGTAATTAAATATTTGTTTAGTTCTCAAAGCTCGCGCTATATTGCTGTAGATCATTAAACTGTTACACTGCCTCAGAAGTCTGTCCGAAATCATAGACTGTAAAAAATAATTTTTCTGGCCGAAATCAATTTCGTGAGGTGCCTTCATGCATAAACGCTGCCATAATAGCGAGGCAGCAAGACAGCTATAGGTTTTCGGACCTATAGGACCTCAGCCGTTATTTGAGTGATATGGATTTTTTTTTTTTTTTTTTTTATAGATTAAGTTTTCTGCCTTTGGATGGTTTGTATATTAGTATCTTACCTTATTAGGACCTGTAGATGCTGACTGCATTCATATGGCATTCTCTATTATTACCAGCCAGGCATCGATTGATTGATTGGTTTCAGAAAGACACCCATTAACACATTACAAATACAGTTGTTTACCTTTCTTTGAAATGCATAACATTACATTCACAATATGTTTTCTTGACTTTTAAACCTAAGATAGTGGTGTCATGAGGGACATGTACTACCAGTTGAGTACACTACCCTACGAATAGAGTATTAAACGCTTACAAATGCATACTTTTCCATCGCCTTCATAATCTGGGTAACAAACACACATTTTCTCTCCTGGTACAGTACACTTGCACACGGCATGGACAGAGCAGCCACCACTTGTGTTGGAATTAACACCATATATTAAGTCACCATTTGAAATCATTGGCTACAGCAGTTATTTAAGTGTTTGAAAGTTTTCTGAGACGCTTACCTGTACAATATGTCATTGCCCTGAAATCCTGCTGCACAACTACAGTAATTTGTGTTGTCCACTACATTTAGCAAGCAGCTACAACACACATAAAAAACAAGTCAACTAAATGTAAATGCATTGTTTAAAGACCATAGAATATATGGATGTCACAAAAACATTAAAAAGCAAGTGCTCATCCAAATGTAGATGAGGAAAATTAGCAACAGGGTTATGCCCCTTGGATCTAAACCTACCCATCTCCTCCACCCCCTGGATCTCATGTGTTCTGCAGTGAGGGGCTACTGGATCCTGCTCCTGATGAGCCACTTTCCTGAGTTTTTCCAACCTGACTCAATGCTGCTTCAGATTGTGTTACTGACTACATTTCGAACAGTCACACGTACTTTTACATTTTAATACTCTAAATACTTATATGTTAAACTGCTGATCATCAGCTCCCTCTTGTGGTCAATAAATGTATCAGCAATAATAATTGAAACGACAGTCGAAGGTGAGAGGACTTTGATTTAAATTGCACATTACAACAATTCTGATTTCCTCAGTGTCTCGACCAGCAGAGCAATATGAATCAACAGTACCAGTTGTGGTAAATTAACCGGATGAGCTCTCAACTAATGGGAAATGAGTTAAACTCAAAAGCACATTATAAACACGCATGGAATAAATGATTCTCCAAGACTCTTTTAGTTGGGTAAAGTAGATATGTATTCGCTTTAATTTATTCAAATGGATGTGTATCATGTTTGTTCAGAGTGAAACAATGATTTGGTTTTGTGTCAGTTTTTGCAGATTCATAGGGAAGCTTGACTGGTTATTGAGAATTTACCGTCTCTCGTCCTGATATGAGGCTCAAGCTCAGATGAGATTTGTTATATAAAACAAAACTTTCAATAAAACCCTTTAAATCCCACTATTGCTTTACCAAATGCTCACACAAACTTTTACATTTTCATTCTTTAAAAAAAAATTGTGTTAAACTGGTGATCATCAGCTCCCTCTTGTGGTCAATAAGTGTATCAGCAATAATAATGAAAATGACAAACCCGAGATTGATGGATGGTTCACTCAATCAAAGGAGTGAAAACGGGACAAAAACTTTGAGTGGTGAGTGGATTGGCCTCTTCTGATTGGCCATTGTGTTCAATAAATCAACAGATATGTCTGTGATTGGCCACACTGCTAAACGCTGCAAGAACACGTTGTAAATAGAAACCTATGATGCTCTCCATAGTGCAAACACAGATTCGCACTGGATCATTTACCAAATCACCAATACGCTATTATTATGGAGAAAACTGATCCTAGACCAGCAGTTATAGGCAGCTTGTCCCTCTAAAAGCAGCAGGCAGTTTGAGTGTTTGAGTGAAAAAAATTTCATGCCAGTTTTAAGTCCATGAACACAAAAGAAGCCTTGCCCAGCCTTACATACGCTTATTTATCTTCATTTATTGTTCTTATTTTGCTGTTGTGTACATTAAACTGTTGGATGAAAATATATCACATTTAACTAATCTTAATTGTCAAATGATTTTTATTGCATGTATTGTAAAATTATGTAATTTGAGAGTAGGCATTGGTCCGCCTTATTCACCAAGGTCCACTTTAAAATTTCTGGCCTCGCCACTACCTATATATTTTATAAGAGATTTAAAAACTCTTGTGGTAATCTTTTATCTTACCGGTTTCTCAAAAACAACTTACACTGCATAGTCAGAGAATCCCAGATCTACAAAACAACAGAACAAGATTAAAAAAACACATCAACAAATGCTACACAAAGAAAACCTAAAATGGTGCAAATTAGTGTCAAGTAGGTCGGTGAGGAGAGTCTTAACACTGTTTTTCAACATTTTCCAGAAACTCACTGTGAGAAATTGCTGCTGTAACTCATTACATGTCCCAGCAGAGGGAATACACTTCTCATGTGTGCAAATAAATATTATAAGATGCACAAGGTTGACTTTTTTTCACTTTTGGATCAGATAAGGTCATATTCGTCAGTTGTTTGACAGCGCATAAACACACCCATTAAAAACCAGTTTTCACATGAGTGATTAAATGTGAATTTGAATCATTAAGTGGATTAAAAGATGTTTAAATGTCTTTCCGTTGTGTGCTTACGTTAGAAAGTTAATAAACATGCACACAATGATAAGTTTTATCCGCCTGCCGATTATATAACTTAGTGATATTTTAATAATTTGAGTGCGATTATGAATAGGGTGTTTACAAAGTATATATTTTCATGTTTGAGAAATCACATTTCTTTTGCCACTACTACAGTGTTTGAGTTTGTTTTTGTTGTACACAATGCAGCTTTGTTTTAGGTGGAAGTGGGTAAAACCACATTTAAAATGTGAGGAACTGTTGCTGTAACTCAATTCTGTTATTAACGAGAGTGAAACCACACTTTATTACCCACAATATATTAAGGACACAATTTCCGTAAACCTCGTGTTGTGTGAACAGAAATGGACTAGTTGTTTTTATGTGGGGTTTCAGTGACTCACATGAATATGGGCTGCATGTTCCGTTTTGATTACAGCGTCAAGTGTCAATCTGGTTCAAAGTGAAGCGCGTTTCTGCCGCCTAGTGGACCGGATGGGAAACTACACTTACCACAAACGAGTCTATTTTACACAGTCAGTAGACTCAGACTCAGTATTTTTATTTTTTAGTTCGATCACCGAACGTATATCATACTTTAACATTTACATACTCAATAAGTCCCTATAAAGTCAAATGTGTTTAAGGGATTGTTTACCTAGAAATGAAAATTCTCTCATCATTTATTCACCCTCAAGTTGTTCCAAACCTGTAAGAATTTCTTTATTCTGCTAAACAAGAGATTTTGAAGAATATTGAATAACTAAACAGTTGATGGACCACATTGACTTCCATAGTGTTTTTTTTCCTATCCATTTCCCCATACTATGGAAGTTAGTGGGGCTCATCAACAGGTTGGTTACCAACATTCTTCAAAATATCTTCTTTTGTTTTGAGCAGAAGAAATAAATTCATACAGGTTTGGAACAACATGAGGGTGAGTAAATGATGACAGAATTTTCATTTTTGGGTGAACTATCCCTTTAAGGTCACTTAAAAAAAAGTGAACAATTGCCCTCTTGTGGACAATTAGTGTGTAAATATAAGTATCAATTAATTAATTAATTAATTAAATGAAATGGTACATTTTAAATTAAATTTATAGTGAACTGCGATTGGTTTTGAGTATCCAAAAGATTCAGACATGTAGCCTAGTTATTAAAGTTTGTATCAAAATGTCTGTTGACAACTAGAATCTATAAACTAATGACTGATACAACTAATAAACTTATAAATTTTCTAATTGTGACTTTTTTACTGATTAATATAACAGTTTGATGTGTGTCACATCAGTGTACCAACCTGTAGATTAGAAGCATGCAACATTCTTGTCGTGCAGAGAATTCATTTCAGTGTGAATGATCTTTATTTCTCTAAAGTGGAACCATAAGGTAAGACTGCACAAAAAAAAAAAAAAAAAAAAATTATATATATATATATATATATATATAAACAAATGTAAAATTATTTCACAAGTGTGCTGATTTAACAGTCATTTTCGTTATATAATGCCAGCAGGTGGCAACAACAAGCGACTCACTGAACGAGTCATCTAATAATTGAGCCGATTCGCTCAAAACACCAAATTGACTCAGTAACAAAACAAGTGAGTATATGAACAGACATTTTAGATCGACCAACACAAATATTAGCAGAACTGTTTTATTGTATTAGTTGTTGCTGAATAAACATTAAATAGACATTGGTTTTGGTTGACTTTTTGTGTGAAGATTATTACAGAGAGCATTTTAACATATTAAACAGCCTGAAATATACATTACAAAAACAATAAAGAATATACACTTCTATTGGTCATTGCAAAAATATTGCAAATATGTTTTGGTCATGTATATGAACTGCAAACAGGTCGCATCCAAAAATATAATTTTGGTGGAATAGTTAAAAATATCGGTTGAAGTTGCATAATTAAGCAAAAATGCAAGTGTAAAATCATGTTAAATAATTTCATTCCAATATCATCCTGCATCTGATGATATAATGCTACAATAAAATCAAATAAAATAAATGTTGCTTTCATCAAGGCTTAAAACACACAACTTCTCCATGACTTAATGGCAGGCACAACTTTATGCATACAGAGGTTTCTCAAGAAAACAGTCGGTACATTTTGATATAAAGTGCCAGATAAAAGCCATATAGGTATTCGGCAGGTGGTAGCATGGCTATAATGTTGAGTGAAGCTGCACTTCTTTAATGCAAAACCTCTTGCGTTCAGGTTTCACAGGTGAGATCCTTCTAGAAGATGAAGCGCCTGTCAATGGAATGGCCCACCTTGTCCAGGCTGGGGTTGCAGGCGAACTGAATCATGGGAGGAGGTCCGCACATGAGAATGAGTGTGTCATCTCCGGGTGGAGGAAGCTGGTTCTTCACCATGTCCTCACTGATGAAGCCTTGGCTGTACTTCCAACCTACCACATGAAGTTGATTTATTTCAGCTTGTCACCTTCTGGTTGATTTATTAAAGAGTTAGTTCACCCAAAAATGAAAATTGTTATTTATTACTCACCCTCATGTCGTTCCAAACCTGTAAGCACTTTGTTCATCTTCAGAACACAAATTAAGATATTTTTGATGGCTCAGTGAGGCCTGCATTACCAGCAAGATCATTTCCTTTTTCAATGCCCAGAAAGCTTCTAAAGACATATTTGAAAACAGTTCATGTGAGTACAGTGGTTCAACCTTAATACTATAAAGTGACAAGAATACTTTTTGTGTGCCAAAAAACAAAGTAGCGACTTTATTCAACAATATCTAGTGATGGGCCATTTCAAAACACTGCGTCATAAAGCTTTACGAATCTTTTGTTTTGAATCAGTGGTTCGGATTGCATATCAAACTGCCGAAGTCACGTGAACTATTGAAATTTCAAAACACTTATGAAGTAACGAAGCATCGTTTACTGAAATCTCGTGATTTTGGCTCTGTTTTCGAAACAGAAGATTCGTGAAGGTTCATGAAGCAGTGTTTTGAAATCACCCATCATTAGATATTGTTGAATAAAGTTTTTTTTGGCACATATAAAGTATTCAAAATTCAAAATCAAAAACATCTTAATTTGTTTTCCGAAGACCTTCGTAAGGGTGTGGAACGACATGAGGGTGAGATTTGTGTGAACTAACCCTTTAATGTCTGGTTGAACTAGAGTTAGCCACCTAAACCAGTGGTTCTCAACTCCAGCCCTTAGGACATTTTGTATGTCAGTCTTATTTAATGCGTTAGGAGAGAGCTCCATGAACTGAACTGAACTGAGCGTGTCAGATATGCAAAATGTGCAGAGCAGTGGGTCCCATGTACTGGAGTTGAGAACCACTGACCTAAACTGAAGTTGTTCTTTGGCTAAACAGCATCTGCAAAAACAAGACGTTCTTACCGTCTGGAGCTCTGTCGACGGTGTACCACAGCTTAAAACGTGTGGGGTGATTGACCATGACCTCTTCTAACTCATCCTGTAGGAGAATGTCTTTTTCGGTCTGTTTGAAGATATAAAAAGTAGTAAGTGGGAATAATTCTTAGTTTTAAATACTTGCCAAGACAACAAACAAATTGAACCAAAGAGTGGTTGTGTGTCTTTATGTCTATAGGAATTGTACACACTTTAAACATAGTTTTGGTTTATAATTAGTACATCTATCATTTAAATATATATACAGGGCTTGACGTTAACACCCAACAAATGTGGGGGGATTTCAGCAGTGGAGTGTAACGCAATCAACTCCTAGCCACTTCGGCGGGTTGAATTTTACATATAATACATACATTGTTTGATTGTAGTCTTTTAAAAAGGCATCTGAAATAACCTAAGTGCAATGTAGTGCTGCCAAAAATATAGATTTTTTAAAAACTGAAACGTTTCCAATTCTCATTTTTCACAGAACAGATACACGGTTAGTGTGTAATGTTGCTGCTTGAGCATAAACAACATCTGCAAAGTTACAACGCTCAAAGTTCAATGCAAACGGAGATATTGTCTTTTAAATTTAAATGACTACAAACACGACCGGTGGCATGTGGAAGCGGAAGAGTTGTGTACACCAGACGCGAGCGACGTGTCAAAAGATAATAGAACCCATTGTAATCTGTGATATTTTCTATACTGGATGCGGTGCTGAAGACAGCTTTCAGAATCTACACAAGTTCAATGCTGGATTTGCACAAAGGCTTTTACTGAAAGAAGTAGTTCCCACTTTAAAAGCAGAAGCTGCTGTTTATTGGCTTCAAACTGTAAGTACATTTTTTTGTTTGTACATGTCTTTTAAACGTATAGTTCTGTTGCTATTTTTGGTTGCATCAAGGACATATACAAAGAGCAACTTGTTTTTGCTTCGCTAGCCAGTTAGCTAAATTCTACAAACACCAACAAACTTCTATGTTCATACACAAACGGTTGTTCATTCTATACATTAAAAGCTAACTTTAAAAAAATGTGACTACTCAATCATGTATTCGGCTACAGTAAAGCTTTAATCAGGATAAAACCGTATATTGAAAGCTAACAAACAGCAGTGACAGCATATCTAAAAAAATGAAATACCATTCATAAACGTTCTTTAAAAGCCGCGATTGCAGCTTGACCCTCTTCATCTGGGTCTGATTCGGGGTCAATTTGATACAGCAATATAGACGCTATTATTTACATTTTCACTGAAGCAACAGATGGTAAGGGGCGTGTCCTTTCCAGACGCTTCAGCGATACACTGGGCCAGCTACCAACCTGCTGACCAATCTGAGCACACTGCGTAATTTGGAGGGAGTCAAACGGCTCGTTCATATGACAGTGGAAACAGGTGTAGAATAAACGTAAAATATATGAAAAATACAGCGTTTTCAAAAAAATTAAGCATTAAGACATGTTAAACTGTGTCCCAAGAACACAATCAAGCCTGGAAAAAAACCACTTAACCACCCCTTTAAATTGAGTTCCTTTTCCCTGCTACAGTCAAATGCACACAAAATAACGTCAAAATGCCAATGCCAAACTCAGTCAGTTATGTTTTAAGTGAACGTAAACAGTTGAGAAAGAAAACGCATGTGTAATGCTGCGCTCACACCAGACACGACTTGTGTGAATAATAAATCGCGCTATTCGCGCATAGTTGGACGCTTGAACATTTTGAGTTTACTCGCTTCATTCGCGCATTAAAGTCCCTTCACAACAGACGCGAATTCGCATCACGAGAGGGGCTCTCCCGCTCCTTTATGTGTCCCAGACTCTCCCACTGCTTTCTGCACACTTCCTCTGAATAAACACAACTTGTCAGTGGGGAAATAATTGTAAATTACAGCGAATAAGCTCAATTGGTCATCTTTAGTTGGCTTGTAGTCTTTATATATATATATATATATATATATATATAGCTCAAATTGAGTAAAGACCGTTTTTCACAAATTATCAGATTGTCCGACTTTCTCACTCACTTTCTTTCAAACACGATCCTTTTTATTTCTGTTTCTATAAATGTATGAAGATGTACAGCGACAATGATTTTGTCCTCCATTGTTGTTCCGAATTTCTGCCTCAGCTCGCTACGTCACATCACTACTAGAGCAAGCTCCTGGTTGGTTAACGCGGTGCGGAAATTCGCCAAAGTTCAGATTTTTCAACTTGCGGCATTTGCGCGAATCGCACAATTCACGCCGCGTCATTCGTGCGAATCGCGCCGCAGGATGTCAATTCGCGTCTTTGCATTGACTTAACATGTAAATCACTCGCGCTTACCGCTTCATTCGCGTCCGGTGTGAACGCACCATAACAGTATAATGGATCCGTGCATCAGGTTTTAAAGTGACAGCAGCCTAATATACATGTTGCCAAATTATGAGATATTAAAAATATCTATATGGCAGTTTTTCCCCGTGGTATCGATGTTAAAATTGTGGCCAATGAAAATGCTGAGTAGCTAGTGACTTTGGAAAACCACTAGCCACTAGTGTCTGGTACGCAAGAAAGTTAATGTTAAAGGGGCTCTATGTAATAATGGCACCCAGTGTTCAAAATAGGTACTGCAGTCCAAATTCAAAATATTGTTTGGCCCGCCCCCTCGTTCAAAGACACGGGTTGCCAGCAACAATAGGTAGCGCAATTCACAATGAAAGCTGAGGAGACTTACACACTGTAAGCTGATGAGTTGATTTATCTGTGTATTAATATGCTATTGTTCATAGAGATTTTTAGATGGATGCAGAAGCTTTTTAGGTCATGTAGAATCTGCGATTCTCTGACCCAGTTTGTTTGTTGGTTTCCATGGTTGCAATACGCGGTCTTTTCGGCCAACTGGCAACCTGTGATGTCGAAATACTATTGGATAAACTGGCAGCACACAGTTTCGCACAGACCAAAACAAGGACAGACATCCCGACATATGTCTGTAATATGTATAATATCTGGCTGTAGCATTGTTTTTCTGAGAAACAAGTAGGTGAACTTAACATGTTTCCTAAATATCTGCAAACATATTGGGGTATTTTTATGTTTTATTAAAGTAAAAATCTTACATAGAGCCCCTTTAAGCTCTGTATGTATATACAATCAAACCAAAATGTATTCAGACACCTTGAACATTTCATTCATTAATAGTTTATTCACTATAGTTAAAAAAAAAATGGTGATAAAATATGACAAGTTAAACTGTCATAAAAAATTAATCTTCATTATGTCAGATAACACTTAAGCAAAACATGGTCAGGTCAAAGTGTCTGAATAATTTTTGGTTCCAAATTTGCATCAGTTTTACTGGTAGTGCACTGTATGAAGAGTTTTTGGGTATAAAATGTCAGTTTACTTTATTTTGCTATCCTCACTCACATAAATGAACTATAGTGTCCTGCACCCACCAGTAAAAATATATCAAAAATAAATACATTTTTGGTTTTACTGTAAGTCAGACAAACAAAAATGTACATTTAAAGTAGAAGAAAAAAAACTTTGCTCACTTGGTTTGCAAAAAGTAAGTAACACACGGTCTCATCCTTTGGATCTTTCATGATTGCTTTGATTATCTGGAGCATAGGTGTAATGCCTAAAGAAAAGGAAACAAAGGATTTTTTTGTATTGCGCTCCAAAAACTGATATAACAATAAAATGCATGATGATAATGTGCTTACCTGTACCGCCAGCGATCATGCCAACATGTTTTGCGGTTTTCATCACAGGGTCTGATTTCTTATCAGGTTTGATGGCAAATGATCCTGCAGAAATGTTGATACTGTAATTCACAACCATTTCGAAATGGTGTTATAATGTTTATAATAATCAGAGTACTCATAATTTCATTGCTTGCACAGCATGCTTTTTCAAGATGTCCTCGCTGTTGTAGCACTGTGATTGACATGAGTAATGAAATCTTTAGTATAAGCTGCGGGACGAGGTTTGTGCTGAACTGGGTTTGGGGTGGAAAAAAGTTCATTTTTCAGTTGGTTTTACAGCTTTTCTCTGACTCTTAGTGGATTTCAAGACTACAAACCTTTGCCCTTGTAAACCAGCAGCCCACTTGGTCCTCTGAAATCAATTGTGTCACCAATACGAAGGCTCTCCAAATATTGAGACATCTTCCCACCCTCTGGAAATTTTGGATGGACATTTTTGTAGTATATCTAAAATAAATGAAGCAATTAAAAGGCATTTTAATATGAAAATCTGTATGTATTGTACAGCAACATGCATTGTATGGTATACCTTCACAACGAGATCAACGAAGCCCTTGTCATCATCACTAGACACAGGAGTGTATGGCCTCACCACAATATTGCCATCAATCTTGGCAGACAGGTAGATGTGTTGCCCTGCAAATGCAATAATTCAGCATATGTTAAAGTTGGCCCATGAACAATATTCAAATGCACAATGACAGCTTATCTACTGCACTCACCAATAGGAAGTCCAAGAACATGATCGGGTGATTTTAAAGCAAAGCGAAACTTTCTTGTGTCATGGCTGATAATCTTAATAAAAGAGAGAGACCGAGTTAAAGCAGCTGATGCTGAGGAAAAACTTACCTATGCGCACAAGTTAAACAGTCACATTTTAAAACATCCTCACTTCTTTGTCCACAAGGCGCAATGGATACTTCACATTTGGGTCTTCAAGGGTAATGGCAGGTCTTTTCTTGCCAAAGAGCCTCTGGAGCAAATCAAACACGAATCGAAGGCTACCAGAGATGAGCTACAGAAAGGAAAATAAAACGGCGTTTTCTAAACAAGCAATAATATGGTTCATATACAAACGTGTATTGGGCGTGTGCTGCAGAAAAAGGCTAAAAAACAAACTTAATGAGTGTGTGACGCACAACAAACTGGATACAATTAGCATTCTTTCAAGCGATGAAATGGTAATGAAACATCTATATTATTGAGATTATAGTATGCTACGGCTTCAAAATACAGTTGCGTGCTGTACAAACAACAAAAAAAAACTATATATGGAACAACGACGTTGCAAGCATGCATTTAATATATAGATACTCACGTTGATGATGAAGGACATTTTCTTCTGCAGTGTTTACACAGAGACTATCAAGTAACGAAGACGGGAAATAACACTTACAGGCTAAGAATACTAGAAAGTTAGCTGACTGTCAAAACTACAATCTCTTCCTGAAAAGGGAGGAGCTAAATGCTAGTGATCACCAGACGGCGACAACGTCAACATGCAAGTTTTGAAATTATTATAATACAGCCAAAGGTAAATGATAAGAAACATGAATGATTGGTTCACATGTTTAATTTCACCCATGTGAAAAAATACTATAGGAAATACTATAGTGTTTTTGAACCATACTATAGTAAAATACTTGAATTCATTTGTTGTGGTAATTCTATAGTTGCTGTGATAATATAACAACTATAGAAATATAAACAAAATACTTTACTTAATACTGTACTAAGTTTTCTACAACTATAGGGTATATTATATACAATTACTGTAGTAAAAACTAAAGTATACTACAGTATTTATTACAGTTTATCAGTTCACTATAGTTAATACTGCAGTATGCTGTAGCATTCATTAACAAAGTGTTGTAAATACTATACAGTATACTACAATTTACTATAGTATGGTTCAAAAACACTATAGTATTTACTATAGTATTTTTTCACCTGGGCAGTCATGTTCGAAATAAATATCAGGTGAAAGGTGTATTGATTAGTTTAAATGCATGTCAACTTAATGCTTGCTAAAGGGTTAGTTCACCCAAAAATGAAAATTCTGTCATTTATTACTTACCTTTATGCCGTCTTAAGAACACAAATTAAGATATTTTAGTTGAAATCCGATAGCTCCGTGAGGTCTCCATAGGGAGTAATGGACACTTCCTCTCTCAAGATCCATAAAGATACTAAAACATATTTAAATCGGTTCATGTGAGTACAGTGGCTCAATGTTAATATTATAAAGCGACGAGAATATTTTTGGTGCGCCAAAAAAAACCTAAATAACGACTTATTTAGTGATGGCCGATTTCAAAACACTGCTTCAGGAAGCATCGGAGCACAGATGAATCAGTGTGTCGAATCTGCTGTTCGGAGCGCCAGAGTCACGTGATTTCAGCCGTTGGCAGTTTGACACGCGATCTGAATCATGATTCGATACGCTGATTCATTATGCTCCGAATCTTCCTGAAGCAGTGTTTTGAAATCGGCCATCACTAAATAAGTCATTATTTTGGTGCTCCAAAAATATTCTTGTTGCTTTATAATATTAATATTGAACCACTGTACTCACATGAACTGATTTAAATATGTTTTTAGTACTTTTATGGATCTTGAGAGAGGAAGTGTCCATTGCTCCCTATGGAGGCCTCACGGAGCCATCGGATTTCAACTAAAATATCTTAATTTGTGTTCTGAAGATTAACGAAGGTCTTACAGGTGTGGAACGGCATGAGGTTGAGCAATAAATGACAGAATTTTCATTTTTGATAACTAACCCTTTAATTCTTTAAATTTAAATATTAATTATTATTGCTGCCTTTCAATAAAATTAGAGGTTGGATTCTGCCGTTAAAATCCAAATGGTTATGATTCCCCCATTCCCAACATTGCTCATAAGTAATGTTAGTGCAATCTACAACTAGATTTAGAATATAGCAACACATTTGTTTAATAAAATGACTCATTTAGCCCAAAGAAACAAGGAAATGTTATGATTGTTAACACTAATAAACTTATGTATTTAAAATTCTAAGTGGTGCCATATAGAAAGTTATTGCACATATGCCCTATATTTGACATATTGCTTTAATTAGGCCTATATTTTACATTAATGTTTGTATTGAAATATTTTATATTCTACCAAGGATACAACTGTGCTAGATGTTGCGTTTTGTGATCACTATGATATAGAGATTTTGGCTTATTTTGAGTTTTGATATTGTCATTGGGCTAGTTTTGTTATGCAGACCGTTTCAGTTAATACAAATCCGGAAACACTCCAAATAACATTCATGTTTTCCGCTAAAGTTTTGATTTGGGCATATAACATTGCAAACTCACCAGTTTAGTCTTTCCAACATGATCTCTAGCTAACCAAACCTCTTTACTTGTTGAGGGCAAAACTTTCACCCACATTCTCAGTGAAATAACAAACAAGCTCTGTTGAACACACTTAAGGTGCCAATCAATCAAGACTCGACAGTTTATCACAGAAATTTATTGACGACCCAACACAGTGGTCAATCGTGGTCATTTCTATTGACTGTACACAAATGCATGTCATTGAACAACTGTACTGTAGCACAAGTGTAACATTCTTGTTTTTTCGATTGTTAAACTCAACCACGTCCCTTATATTTACACCAAGTTCTATAGATATTTCTCTATATATCTTTTGTACAATGTACAATGTTTCAATCAGGTGAAATAATAAGAGCAAACAAATTCTGTTAGACTCTGATCCAGCCAAAGCATGCAGGTTTTTGTCTAAAGTGTGCATTAGTGGAGTTAAAGCAAGTTTAACAGCCTTGAAGCAGAAAAAAGCTGAAGCCAAGAAACACAGAGCAAGTCTCTTTTTATGTGAGGAGGTATACAGCTTTTACGAACACTTCATGACGTTGGCCTCTGCTTTACATTTGGCTACATGGAGAAGCATCCATGCTAAGCACAAGTAATAGGTCTGATGAGAACACGGACCTTGCATGGACATATTTGTCTCAAGTATTGCTTTCACAAATCCTTTTTTTTTTTTTTTAACTGAACACATATGGTGGGGTTTGCTGAGGACATTGCAACTAAGCAGGCCCAATCTTCAAAATGACATGAACATGATTTATCCTTGTCTGTTTTTGTGTTAGCTCGCCAAAGCAATGACATTTTGCAAATGCAAGGAAATCGATACAGTTACATGACTTCTTATCACAAAATAGCAGACAGGGATTGCACAATAAATGTACTTTGTAAGAAAATAAAGTAACTATACTAAGTTTCTTTAAAATAAAATCTTCACAGTTTTAAATTATTTGCATCATGATATTGTCAGCTACATATCGGTAAACTATGTATTTCAATTGTTCGTTTTAAATTTAGTTATAATTCAACCTTTCATTTTACATGAGGATGTTCATAACCAAGTTGTTCCATTACTGTACATGAAATAAAAATCATACAACAAAACAGGACTCTTGGACAGCACTACCAGCACGTTATGCGTATCTAATCGGATAGTCACTACTCGATAAATGAGTATTTGGTGAGATTTTGATGTAATTTCCAGAGTCTTTGGATGAAATGCCATAAATATAAATCTGTTACTTTGGGTTCAGCCTGGTCAATAAAATCTTTTGCTGGTAACACCATACGTCCAGTACAGTTCCTAACTTACCAACATCCTGAAGGGTTACGGACGAACACAGGAAAAACCGGAACATGCACACTAAAAACAGCTTGTTTTGAGCTGGCTTCACATTTTTCACATTGAACAAAAGCAGTACAGCAGGTGAGGACTGGGGATTTGTACATTGGGCCACGAAGGTAGCGACCAGTGCAATGGCATCTTTCATAACACGATTTAGACAGACTTGCAAGCAACGAAGACCTTAAAAGACCATAGAGTCCTGCACAAAGGGCATTAGCAAATAATTCTGCATCCACTAAAGGAAAATGAGCTCCTGTTTTTATGTATTTTACAAAAGTTTCAGACTGCGAAGGACCCATGCAGATTATTCAACACAGATCGTTGGTTACACGACCCCAAGGCAAAGATGAACTGCTCAGTTTTAAGTGTACTAAGCACAGTGGTACATTGGAGGGTCATTAAAACGTGTGGGCTGAAACGAATAGCTCAGAACTAACGCACTGGTGGACATGATGAACATTTGGTGAAAAGAATAAACTAAAAGGGACAACTCAAATAAGTTTAGTCTACCATTGCTTGGATAATTTATGTTGGCAAATCCCTATTCCTTAAAACCGCAAAGCTTAAAACACAAGTGCTAGGATTTAAACAGCCGGCATATTATTGTTCAGTGACACAAATACCAAAAGTTGTAATTGGATGTGAGTATTATTAAGTATATAAAACACCTCAGTTTTAAAACTCTACACCTAATGGATGTTTTTGTCCAACTTGAAAACAAATGCTTAGGAAACTTGATGGCAGCATCACCTACCGAACTTAACATGCATCGCTTGCTTAGCGTTTAGTGTCACTTGGAGGGAAAGTTACACAAATTCAGGGTTCAGAAGGCAGGCTAACAATATTACATCAATTGGAGAGTAATATATATCTGTGTGTGTGTTACTAAAACTGTCCACAGCGGATAGCATGGCGACAGTTCCACCTAAAAATGAAGCAGACCCAATCCGCATGCATCGCCGAGGCAGTGATGACATCAGAAGCCATGGTTTCCCTGGGCACTAACGTTGGTTGGGCGTGATTAGCTTCTCACAACGTTGCTAGAATGTTTCCACAACATAACGTAGCCCTTGGAATGGTATGAGTTCAGCAGGCTGACGTTTCTGCAATGTTGTGGAGATGTTAGCCTGTTCATTTAAACGCATCTCTTGGTCTTCCCTACAGTACATCTCGTCGGGTAGGTGCTAGTCATGTTGGCGGTGATGTTTAAAATGTCTCCAATTGGTTGGCACACAATAATGGAGCTCTCGATGAAACCGCTGTAAGGAACAGTTGGCGTGAGTTTGGCGAAAGTGTCACACGATGGAGCCCTTGGAGGTGGAGAGATGGATGGAGCGGATCCGCAGGGCCAGGGTTCTCTCGAGGTCATGGAGGACGTCGTAGGACGGTCCTGGACCGGGGCTCTCTGCAGGAACCTCATACAGTAGCTGCTTAAAGTTCTCCAGCTCGATCAGGAGCACCATGTTCTTCAGGAAGTAGCCCTCGATGAAGGCTGCCAGCTCCAAGGCCCCCAGGAACTGAGGATGTGTGGGACGTAATGACAAGGTGAGATTTTACATTCCTAATAGAGCTTTCAACAATATTCTAATGCCTATTAATGTCTTGTAATTTTTCCTTAAAGGGTTAGTTCACCCAAAAATGAAAATAATCCCATAATTTACTCACCCTCAAGCCATCCTAGGTGTATATGACTTTCTTCTTTCAGCCGAACACAATCAGAGTTATATTAAAAAAATATCCTGGCTCTTCCAAGCTCCACATCCATTAATCATAAAAGTAACCTATATGGCTCCAGGGGGTTAATAAGCCTTCTAAAGCGAAACGATGCATTCTTGTAAGAAAAATATACATATTTATAACTTATAAACTGTAATCACTGGCTTCCGGTAATGGCCGTACACGAGTCTAATTCCGGTGGAAGAGTGACCTCTGACCCAACGTATGACGTACTGATGAACACTGAAGCGAAGAGGATAGAGCAAAACAAAACACCAGTCACAAATTAGAAGTCTAAAACGAGAATTTTTAAAGAGCAATATCGGATTAAAATGAGACGAGATTTCTCGTCGCGGTGAAAAGCTGTCTCGCTATATTTCCATAACAGAGTGTGAGGTTTAAATCAGGATAGAATATGCCACTGCTACACAGCAAAATCTCCAGAGTTAAATCAACTCTGCTCAGAGTGCATATGGTCCCTCTCTAAATAGTGTTAAAATAACACTGAAGCAGAGTTAAAGTTAAAAAGATAATTAAACAATTAATGAAGTGATGATTGTGCATTAGTGATGAACACCTGCTGTTAACAAGCAGAATCACTGAAGAAAAGAGAAACACAAGAACTACAACTGACTTCAGTCACAGCCTTATTAATTGCTTAATTATCTCATTAACTTTAACTCTGTTTCAGAGTTACTTTAACACTATTTAGAGAGGGACCATATGCACTCTGAGCAGAGTTGTTTTAATTCTGGAGATTTTACTGTGTACGTTTGCATTACACCTCCACTGTCATTTTGCTTTTTAATAAAAAAACAACCATTTAATTCAGTTGGAAAATGGACGCTTCAATCCCATCCAGCTCATCCAACATGAGCTGCAGAGTCGTAGTGCAACAGGAATCAGAGTTCCCTGATCACATAACGAGAGTAACTGACAAGATGACTGACAAGACCATGGCGGAGGATTCGTTGTACCACAGAGCCTAAGCATCTGGCAAATGCGCTCAGCACAACCGTTCCCTATTCACAGAGTACGCGCCATTGCAAAAACGAAAGCAAAACACGAGCACACATTCAAATGCAGTTTTAATACCCCACATTTTAAAACCAGCTCCCTGATGCATGCAAATATCTCCCAATATGAAAACTTTCTTAGGCTGGGCTGTGTAGTTGTAACCATCTCTTAGCTCTGTATCATGCTTGAAGAAAGATTTGGTCTCTATTTGCACTTTGTATATTGAAAGAGTATGGTTGCACTTATTGTTTGCACTTAATAAGACTAAGAGAAAACTGTTATTCATTTTTATTTATACTGTTTTTAATTTCTATGATCAATTTGTGGAAAGGAGTTCAGTTAGGAGGTCTTTGTTTCAGAAGTGTCAAAACCTTTTATTGTTCTTGAGTTTTGTCTTTTACTACATATGATTATTCATACTCAAAGTAGAAGTGAAATGACATGCATTACAACATGATTTGAACATTTCAAATGCACTAGCAGACTATTTTTTTTTTTTACTATGTACACTGTAAAAAGTAATACACTATATCTACTTCATAACATTTTGGCAACAGATTACAAGCAATATTATAACAAATAGAACTGAGTTAGAATTAATCAAATTAATTCCTTAAATGTCAACCATTTAAAACAAGTGAAATTTAAGTAAAATGTAAATAAAAATTGCAGAATCACTGAAGGAAAGAGAAACACATAAATTAACAGAGGTTTAGATGCTGATGTTGATTTTATTTAAAATATTTGGTCACCATTATGATGATCAGTGTTTCAGTTACTTGGGCAGTGTTGCTCTTTACCTTTTATGTCAGTTTGTGGTTTTTGTAATGGTGTTTGTTAATTTTACACATTTAAATTGTTGACTTTTAAGGAATTAATTAATCTGATTAATTCTAACTCAATTTAATTTAATTAACAGTATTGCTTGTAATCTGTTGCCACAATTTTATTAAGTTGATAGAGCGTATACATTTTTACAGTGTATTTCGTTATTGAGGATTTCTTAAAAATGCTGTGTAAAAATCTTGTCGCGTTCTTGTGTCTCGTCTCGTGAGCTAACTGTCTCGTCACACACCTAGTCGGAGGATTTCAATATAAGAGAAGAGGAACTTGAGTTTGTTGCCCAGCCCTATTTGTTTGAACCGCGAGAGGCGTCTACTCTCACCTAAGCTTACGCTACTCCTAGATCCTGAGCCGGGCCGATATTTCCCGCCACCGTCCTTGGGCCGGGCCGGGTCGGGCCCTTGATAAAGCACGTCACGTGTCATGCGCAGCGTCTCGTCCACTCGCACTCGCAGTCTCGCACGCGTGACGCATCACACCTGCTGTGCGTGCTGTACTATTCAGTAGCTTAAAGCCTCGTTTACACTGCACGCGTGTGCGACGCGGCTACCGGAGCTGATTCGCGGCTACTCTAGTCAATGCTCGTGTTTACACCAGCCGCGCCGCGGTGCGTTTGAGAAGCGTCCCAGAAGGGGCTCATTGCGCCGCTTCGCTAAAGATAGGCGCCTCGCCTATTTTTGACGCGCAGCTCAAATACAAAATAAAGTCAAAATAATCCTGTAAACTCCTGCTGATATTTCACATCACTACAATGACAGAAACTGAAGACAAGAGATTCGAAGTTGAAAAACTTGAAATTTCTTTGTTTTTGTTGTCCATAACTGGAATTTTAAGTGTGTTAACTTCATCTGTATGGCTACAGCAAAATAAAGTATGGCATAGCAATAAACACAATCAAACCGGACAAAATATAACCATTTAGCCATTAAAAACGTGAAAAATTTAACGAAAACAATGTTGGCAGGCAAATCGTGGTCTCGCGAATCCAGCCGCTTCGCTTCTGAAATGCTTCTGGTGTGAGTTGACACCCCTCAGAAGACGGAACAAAACCTTGTCAGAGCCATACGAACAGTGTAAACGAGGCTTAAGTACAACATGGAGCTTGAAGAAGCAAAGAAAAAAATTAAAACAGGAGAATTAACTTTGAGCAAGTCTGGAGGAAAATCGGAGGTATGGAAACATTTTAAACTAGTTTTAATAAACAAACAACGCAGTTTACATGCTTCTTCCTTGTCGTATTATTCATTAAGATAATAATTAATAAATGCACGCACAATTATGATGCATAAATGTTACAGATATGTTTACTATGCACAAACAAATGCTTTTCAACTTACATGTGCAAAATTCAGAATTAAATGAATGTGCTGCAATTTGTACAAAAAGAGAGTCTTTAGTCTACGTGTTTTAGCCATTAAATAAGCACATTTAGTTTCAAGTTTAAGTTTTGTTTTGAAGAAAGATTTTCTTTAAAGTGAATTTCGTTTAGTATAAATTGTATCTTAATTTTAATACATTTTTCATCATCCAATTACCTGGATTTAATACATAAAAAGCAATATAGCAGACAATGCAATTATGACATGGAGGCGCCGGCGCGCCGCGGTCACACACCTTTTGAAACTGGTAACACACGCTGTCACCGAATTTACAAATGCACATCTTGCTTGTTGCTCACACACATATTAGGCTATGTTGAAATAACAATATGTTGAAGTAACATTATTAATAATAATTAATCTTTAAGAATATTTGATTGAATGCTGAATGTTGAGCTTGTTCAATTTAATAAAATTAAAACTTTAATTATGATAATTAAAATAATTTAATATTTAATATTGAGTGGCCAATTTTTGCTCATTTATTAATAGTATTTATATAATTTAGCCTATATAACTGCGCAGCTCCCCCCTGTAGCCTAAATGATCTAGCACAGCAGCACCTGCGTTAAAAAAAAAAAAAAAAAAATCTGGCGCCGCCCCTGGTTATAACGGCCCACATATTAAAAATGGTCGGGTTTAAATCGGGCTCGGGCTCATAATTACAGTGGACGTGTCGGGCCGGGCCGGGCCGGGCTCGGACACAACATGCTCGGGCTCGGGTAGGGTCGGGCTTGATTTGTTGGGCCCGATCTAAGCTCTAGTGTACGCCCCCAATATTTGCATATATTCCAGCCCATGTTCCCAACTTTATGAAAGGCATTAGACAAGGGCAGAACGTCTGGATGTGCACAGCTGAATCAACAGACTAGGTAATGGCAGATGGAGCAATAATAACTGACATGATTCATGATAACATGATATTTTTAGTGATATTTGTAAACTTTCTTTCTAAATGTTTCATTAGCATGTTGCTAATGTACTGTTAAACGTGGTTAAAGTTACCATCGTTTCTTACTGTATTCACGGAGACAAGACACAAGAGCCGTCGCTATTTTCATTATTAAACACTTGCAGTCTGTATAATTCATAAACACAACTTCATTCTTTATAAATCTCTCCAACAGTGTAGCATTAGCCGTTAGCCACGGAGCATAGCCTCAAACTCATTCAGAATCAATGTAAACATCAAAATAAACACTGTACTTACGCGATTACACATGCTGCATGACGAACATTTTGTAAAGATCCATTTTGAGGGTTATATTAGCTGTTTGAACTTTTTTTTATGTTGTTTAAGGCAAGCGCGAGCTCTTGGGGCGTGGAGCACCAGATTTAAAGGGCCACACACCCTGAATTGGCTCATTTCGAATGATGCCCCAAAATAGGCAGTTAAAAAAATGAATAAAAAAAAAAATCTATGGGGTATTTTGAGCTGAAACTTCACAGACACATTCAGGGGACACCTTAGTCTTATATTATATCTTTTAAAAAAAGTTCTAGTGCACCTTTAACAACCCCCTGGAGCTGTGTGGATTAATTTTATGATGGATGGATGCACTTGTTTTGGGCTTCAAAATCTGGTCCCCCCTTCACTCCCATTATAAAGCTTGGACGAGCCAGGGTATTAACTCTGACTGTGTTTGGCTGAAAGAAGAAAGTCATATACACTTAAGATGGCCAGAGGTATACAATGTAAAAACCATGCAGTACTATAACAGTGTACCTCATCTCTTCTTATTGACACATAATTCACACAGCAACTTAGATTGTGTCTGAGGGAAATGGCTAAAAATATCAGCAAACACACCTCTGCCTTCCTTTATTGTCTTTATTTTTTAGTATATTTCTAAAGACTCAAGACAAGCACAGCAAATTTAGCTGTTGACATTTACACAGGTAGACAAGCAATTATTAAAACGGGTCGCATTCTTGTTTGCAAATTGTATTTGTCTAATCAGTGTTATTAACCTCATAAATATGCAAATCAAAATGTTAATCCAGGATTTGACAAATATACAGTGTGCAATATCCGATCCTGACAACACAGATGAAACGACTTATCCAGGGAAATGTATGAATGAAAGTGTAATAGAAAGGAATGTTTCAGAGTACCTTGGCATGTTTGTATATGTCCACGCAGGTGTCGGTGGTGATGTTCTTGGAGCAGATGATTTCACAGTGTCTTTGGAGAGCCTCAAGCTGGAAGAATTTGGCTGAAGACAGGAGCTTTGAAGCAGAGGGACTGTTAATGAGCCAAACTCATCAAGCTTTCAGGTTTATAACGATCAAGAGCAATCACTTAATTAAATTTAAAATACATAAACATTTATCAAAATTTCTGCTGCAGTTCTATGTGCAAGAGAGCCTCCAATCTGGTAAAGATGGAGATAAATGAGAGATTACATATAGATTTTTTTTTTCTCAAAGTGTTTTCTGATGAGAAATCTCCCATACGGCAATAGCCCGTAACTCATTCATTCATCACATTCAACATAATCTCAAGCCATTAATCATTAAGTCATCATTAGTATGTGAGTGCCGATGGTGATGAAAAAAGGTTTTAGGGTAGCAGGAATCATGAGCATTAAGAAGGAAAGAGAAGAGAGTATTTAATACCTCCATAATTTCAGTGTTCCTGATGTGCAGTGACTCAGTTCCGCCACAGTAGAGGTACTGCATTACCAACTGAAACACAACAAACCTCTAAGAAACATTTTAAGACAGATGCTAAGTACTAGTCACAAATGTACAGACACATTTTGTCATTAAGCCGAATTGTGATGACAGAGAAGGGAATTAGAGTAGCGCAGTTTGACTGTAATACCGACATGAGTTTGAGTGGGATTTATGAGTCAGTAGATTCCAACCTGAAAAATGTTGTACTTGACGTGACTGATCTCAATGCACGTGTTCTCAGCTGCTGGTCTGTTTGAGAGCAGAGACTTAAACCTGCAGGTCAGAAAGAGGGAGAGAGAAACAAGAACTTCCTTTAAAAGCTTTAGTTATTATTAAATCAATTATAGAGCTCAGTAAGAAAATCAACAATTTATATTGTAAGATATTCTGAATTGCAAAGCAGTGGCGCGGGAACAAGTTCAAGAGTGGGGCGGGTGTACAGTAGATGAGCAGGCTATTATGTCGTGTCATGTCACTGCATGATAATGAACTCATGAATATGACTTAGCTCATGCTGACATTATCTGCTAAGCCATCCAGTCACTTTGCATGAATTAATATTTTTGCAGACCCTGCAGATTTGCTAGAGTATTTTTACATGAATTTTTATTATTAAACCCTAACCCTAACCCTTGAGATGAAGTAGTACCCATTTCCAAGATGGCTAAATTGAAAGGTTAAAGGTGCCCTAGATTATGTTTTTAAAAGATGTAATATAAGTCTAAGGTGTCCCCTGAATGTGTCTGTGAAGTTTCAGATCAAAATACCCCATAGATTTTTTTTTAATTAATTTTTTTAACTGCCTATTTTGGGGCATCATTATAAACGCGCCGATTTTATGCTGCGGCCCCTTTAAATCCCGTGATCCACGCCCACAGAGCGTGCGCTTGCCTTAAACAGTCCCTAAACAAAGTTTACACAGCTAATATAACCCTCAAAATGGATCTTTACAAAGTGTTCGTCGTGCATGCGGCATGCATGCGTCGGATTATGTGAGTATTGTATACTGTTATTTTGTTTACTTCTGATTCTGAATGAGTTTGATGCTGCTCCGTGGCTAACGACTAATGCTACACTGTTGGAGAGATTTATAAAGAATGAAGTTGTGTTTATGAATTATACAGACTGCAAGTGTTTAAAAATGAAAATAGCGATGGCTCTTGTCTCCGTGAATACAGTAATAACCGATGGTAACTTTAACCACATTTAACAGTACATTAGCAACATGCTAACGAAACATTTAGAAAGACAATTTACAAATATCAGTAAAAATATCATGTTATCATGAATCATGTCAGTTATTATTGCTCCATCTGCCATTTTTCACTATTGTTCTTGCTTGCTTACCTAGTCTGATGATTCAGCTCTGCACATCCAGACGTTAATACTGGCTGCCCTTGTCTAATGCCTTTTATAATATTGGAAATGTGGGCTGGCATATGCAAAAATTGGGGGCGTAAACCCCGACTGTTACGTAACAGTCGGTGTTATGTTGAGATTCGCCTGTTCTTCAGAGATCTTTTAAACAAATGAGATTTATATAAAAAGGAGGAGACAATGGAGTTTGAGACTCACTGTATGTCATTTCCATGTACTGAACTCTTGTTATTCAACTATGCCAAGATAAATTCAATTTTTCATTCAAGGGCACCTTTAACAATTTAACATTACATACAGTCAAACCAAAAATTATTCAGACATTTTTGATATTTTTAATATATATTTACTAGTGAGTGCACTGCGGGACACTATAGTTCATTTATGTAAGTGTGGATAGCAAAATAAAGTTAACTGTGACAAATTATACCCAAAATTTCTTTATCCTGTGGACTACCAGTAAAATTGATTAAAATTTTGTAAACAAAAATTATTCAGCCACTTTGACCTGACCATGTTTTGCTTAAGTGTTATATGACATAAGATTATTTTTTTCTGACACAGTTTAACTCTGAGATCTTGTCATATTTTATTACCATTTTTTAAAAAATACAGCGAATAAACTCTTAATGAATGAAATGTTCAAGGTGTCTGAATACATTTTGGTTTGACTGTAGATATATATAAATTGGATGGATGGATGGATGAATGGATGGATGGATGGATGGATAGATACACTAAAAATAGCTTTAAAAAAACGAAACAAATTTTTTACACAGTAAAATACTGTTTTTCATTGAAACAATAATATACCGTAAAAATAATGCATTTTGGGTAATATTATTTGTCGTTTTCAAGAAACTAGCCTACAGGTTACTTCCTCGAAAATGACAAATAATATTACCCAGAATGCACTGTTTTACGGTGTTTTACTGTTTATTTTACTGTGAAAATTTTTATTTTTATTTTTTTTACATATATTTGTTTAGGATAGATAGATAGATAGATAGATAGATAGATAGATAGATAGATAGATAGATAGATAGATAGATAGATAGATAGATAGATAGATAGATAGATAGATAGATAGATAGATAGATGGATGGATGGATGGATGGATGGATGGATGGATGGAGATAGATAGATAGATAGATAGATAGATAGATAGATAGATAGACAGAAAGACGATAGATAGATAGATAGATAGATAGATAGATAGATAGATAGATAGATAGATAGATAGATAGAACAACAAATACTTCCTCGAAATGACAAATAATATTACCCAGAATGCATTGTTTTACGGTGTTTTACTGTTTATTTTACTGTGTAAATTTTTATTTTTATTTAGACAGACAGATAGATAGATAGATAGATAGATAGATAGATAGATAGATAGATAGATAGATAGATAGATAGACATTTTAAATTTCTCTATTTCTCTACACAAATTTTAATAAAATTGTTGATGTTTTCATGAGCACAAATGACCTTGTTTGAAATAATACCAGGAGCAAAAAGTACAGTGAATTGTAGACTATATTAGACAAGTGCTTTTAATGTGAGCCAACTCACATTAATCTGAACGTGTGTGCTAAAAATAAAGAGCCGACATCTCAAGTTCTGCCACTCCTGCTGCTGTGTAATAAATTCTACAATATCAATACATACCTCGGAGAAGCAGTGAAGAGCAGCACTTTATGGGCATAAAAGGGCTTTCCTTCCACCAGAAACGTCACGTCAGACATCTCTTTATTGTTGAGAAAATGTGGATCTGTAGGATGTAACAAATCAAATGATGAAGTCCCCAAGTTGGAGATGCAGTATTACACAACACTGATTACACAAGCTTCTTCATTATTCAGCAGTAGTCTTGTGTTTGACAGGCTGTCATCAACACATTAAATGAAAGCGCATGAAAGATGTCTGTTCTATGATTCTATGCCTTGCAATAGCTTAACCAAAGCCTAGATGGCACTAGTGTTCCTCCAAACCTTTGTGAGTCAAATGAAATGTAACTAAAAATTAATATTCTTTTTGTCTTCTGACTGAAATGTGTCCTTATAACTCTGTAGTTTGATGAATGCAGCTCACTGCATGGACTGAACAAGTCTACTTCACTAATTAACTCAAATTTGAATCCTTGTGCAGCACAAGTTGATTTGGCCTTTTCTAATGAACTGAATTGACACATAATGTGCATAACACAACAGTTAGTTTTGGTTGTCTATTTTTTTTTATTAGCGAAACAAAAACACAAAATTACTGGCCATATTGTGTCTAAAAAGTAAGTTGCTCTAATTTAAATTCTTGTTAGTAGAACAGCACAGACCAAACACTGTAGCTTTTTTAATGTTGTTTAATTATTGATATCGTTTGCAATATAGAGCAGAAATGGACTCCCTTTTGAAGGCAAACTTAACAAGGCGATGCAACTGACATACTCACCCAAACGAGACGTTTGCTTCTTTTTGATCTCTGTGAGTTTGGGGATTGGGAAAGGCCCGTAGCATTGGGTAAAGATTACTGACAGCTGCTGGCTGATCACTTCATTCTGTAGATCACAAAAAAACACTCGGTGTAGCTAGACCATAAATTCTGTTTTCTAAAAGTAAATCGCATCCAAGCCTACGGTAATAGCAACACGGTACTTATGATGGGCTCTGTAATGAGAGGATTTATCATGTTAATTACAGAGAAAGCTGAAACTGGTGTGGCTGACATTGATTGCCTGTTTGCTCAGAGACAGGGACTGACACGCAGTGATAACAATAATGCAGAGACTTAAGAGGGGCATTAAATTCGAAATAGTGTTGCAAATAATTTAAACAGCAAAATGACAACAAACTTGCGCTGTAATTTTACAGAGACTAAAACATAAACTACTACACTAAAACTAAAACTGTTAAAAACAGTAAAAGAAAATCCTGTCATCATTTACTTACCCTCAAGTTTTTCTAAACCTGTATGAGTTTCTATGAAGAATGTTGTAACTAAACAGTTGATGGACACCATTGACTTTCATAGTATGGAAAAAAAATTACTATGGACGTCAATGGGGACCAAAAACCTTTTGGTTTAGGGCTGCACAACGGTTAATCGTGATTAATCGCTTACAAAATAAAAGTCTGTGTTTACGTAATATTTGTGAGTGTTCTGTGTATAATAATTATGTATATATAAATACATGCACATACATGTATAAATTAAAAATATATATACATGTATAAATAAATATACATATTTATATTTTTAGATTACAAATAAATATTTTATATATATATAAATATAATTTTTTTCTGAAATATATACATGTATGTGCATGTATTTATATATACATAATTAATATACACAGAACATACACATAGATTACATAACACAGACTTTTATTTTGCAAACGATTAATCGCGATTAATCATTGTGCAGCCCTATTTTGGTTATTGATATTCTTCAAAATATCTTCTTTTGTGTTCAACAGAACCAAGAAACTCATACCGGTTTGGAACAACTTCAAATTTTTTTTTGGGTGAACCTTTAAATAAAATAAACCTGAAATAAAACACAAGTTTTAGATGAAAACTTAAAATGATTTCTTCACAATTAACTGAAATGAAGTTGAAGTACTAAAATGACTAAAACTGAAATAAAAATACATTTAAGCCAAATAACATATTAAGGGTGCCCTTGATTCAAAAATTGAATTTACCTCGGCATAGTTGAATAACAAGAGTTCAGTACATGGAAATGACATACAGTGAGTCTCAAACTCCATTGTTTCCTCCTTCTTATATAAATCTCATTTGTTTAAAAGACCTCCGAAGAACAGGCGAATCTCAACATAACACCGACTGTTACGTAACAGTCGGGGTGTACGCCCCCAATATTTGCATATGCCAGCCCATGTTCCCGACATTATGAAAGGCATTAGACAAGGGCAGAACGTCTGGATCTGCACAGGTGAATCAACAGACTAGGTATGCAAGCAAGAACAATAGCGAAAAATGGCAGATGGAGCAATAATAACTGACATGATTCATGATAACATGATATTTTTAGTGATATTTGTAAATTGTCTTTCTAAATGTTTCGTTAGCATGTTGCTAATGTACTGTTAAATGTGGTTAAAGTTACCATCGTTTATTACTGTATTCACGGAGACAACAGCCGTCGCTATTTTCATTATTAAACACTTGAAGTCTGTATAATTCATAAACACAACTTCATTCTTTATAAATCTCACCAACAGTGTGTAATGTTAGCTTTAGCCATGGAGTACTATCAAACTCATTCATAATCAAATGTAAACATCAAAATAAACACTGTACTTACACGATTAGACATGCTGCATGACGAACACTTTGTAAAGATCCATTTTGAGGGTTATATTAGCTGTTTGAACTTTTTTTATGTTGTTTAAGGCAAGCGCGAGCTCTTGGGGCGTGGAGCACCAGATTTAAAGGGGCCGCGTACCCTGAATCGGCTCATTTATAATGATGCCCCAAAATAGGCAGTTAAAAAAATGAATAAAAAAAAATCTATGGGGTATTTTGAGCTGAAACTTCACAGACACATTCAGGGGACACCTTAGACTTATATTACATCTTTAAAAAAAAGTTCTAGGGCACCTTTAAAGGAAAAACTAAAAATTACAAGAGCACATAAATAAATGACTAAAATGAAATATATAAATATAAAAATATAAAAATAAAAGCTAACTCAAAATACTAATAAATACTACAATACTATATAAATAATATTAAAATAACACTGATTGCAGATAGGAGGAGTGTAATAGCTCTGAATTCATACACTTCACAGGAAGTTTCAGAGGTGACTAAAACTCTACACTATGAATGTCTCCTGAAATGATCAGCAAGTAAATAAAGGACTGATACAGGCTCAGGCTGTAATAATAAAGCGTTGAGAACAGACCTTGCTGGCTCGAAGGATCTGGAACATGAGTGGCAATCCGTGCGTGATGAGTTCCTCAGTGTACTCATCTTCTTTAATGCAGCTGAAGTCCTTCAGCAGGCCTTGGATCAGCGGCCGCCTCTGCTGCACGAAGCACGTCCGCAGGGACTCCAGCCACGTGTGCAGGGTCCAGGGCACACCTGCATATGGAAATAAAATATCTATTATAATCAGAATTATATTTACTTCAGAATCGATCCGTAAATTCTCTGTAAGAAGAACTAATACAATGCATATTACAACTACACTACACAAAAAATTGGGGGTCGGTAAGATTTTTTTCATGTTTTTGAAAGGACAGTATAAAAAAGGAAAGGATACAGAGTAAAGCAGTAATATTGTATGATAATAACTAACTGTTTTCTATTTTAAAATGCAATTTATTCCTGTGATGGCAAAGCTGAAATTTCAGCATCATCACTCCAGTCACATGATCCTTCAGAAATCATTCTAATATGCTGATTTGGTGCTCAAGAACCTTTATCATCAATGTTGAAAACAGCTGTGCTGCCTAATATCTTTGTGGAAACTGTCATACAAGAGTCTCTGATGAATAGAAAGTAAAAAAAACAGCATTTATTTGAAATAGAAATATTTTGTAATATTACTTTACTGTCACTTTTGATCAATTTAATGCATCCTTGCTGAATAAAAGTATCAATTTCTTTCATAACAAAAACCTTACTGACCCCAAACTTTTGAATAGTAGTGTAGATACCATCTTTTAGTAGATAAATATGGTGCATAGTGATAGTGACAGGCAAAAAAAACAAAAAAACAATACACACAAAAGATATTCATGGGTAGTTCTAGTAACTAAGGGCCTCAAACATCTTTCAAAGAGTGACTTTCAAAGATTTGATGCCACTAACCTGGTAAACTTTGGCAAGTGATTAGTTCAGCCTCAAAAATGAGCATTATAGAATGAAAAAAAAAAGGGCTTTGTACCTTAACGAGTAAGATTGGAAATGGCAATTTCCACTAGTCCTTGCCATTTTATGCGCAATGCGCATCAGATGCCATCAGAGGCTGAGACTAATCGCTGCATGACAGAAGTGAGCCAGGCGGCAGATGTCTGTGGTAATCGTGCAGTGTTTTTACTAACCCAGGCTGCGGATGTCTATGGTAATGTCCACATGGCCGTGCTCGGCACTGTGGTACATGGCCTCGCGGAGGGCCCTTAGTTTGGCCTTGCCTGTCCGGAGTGTGCCTTCATTCTGTGGTGCTCTCCTCTCTACGACCTCGGAGCCCTCAGCTAGGATCTCCTCCAGAGACAGCACGTCCCCCTTGTCCTTTTCCACCTGGGACAGAAGCTTCCGGAACACGTTCCTGCAGGAGCAAGAGCGTGTGACAAACTCGCTCAGGTATGTATACTCATAGCTCACTCACAAATATATTTACTCACCCGTTTTCAAACCTGCTGTTACTTGTTTGACAATTTTTTCAAAAAAATACACAGACTATTGCATGACTTCAGAAGACTACTTTTGGTTACACTTTATTTTAAAGGGTTAGTTCACCCAAAAATGAAAACCATGTCTTGTCACATGCATGCATTGTGAACGCACATTGAAGACTGATGTGGAAGAAGGGAAATAGTTGAATAAAGTTGTTATTTAGGTGTTTTTGGCACACAAAAAGTATTCTCGTCACTTCATAACATTAAGGTTGAACCACTGTACTCACATGGACTGTTTTAAATTTGTCTTTAGTACTTTTCTGGGCATTGAAAGTCTAAATTAACTTGCTGGCAATGGAGGCCTCACTGAGCCATTGGATTTGAACAAAAATATCTAAATTTGTGTTCTGAAGATGAACGAAGGTCTTATGTATGTGGAATGACATGAAGGTGAGTAATTAATGACAGAATTTTCATTTTTGGGTGAACTAACTCTTTAAGGTGACGTAGTTACATTTTACTTAAGTTCTGAGTAATATTAATTAACTACATGTTCATTAACTACTACTATTACTACTATAGAGTTACGGTTAGGGTTAGTTACTTGTAATTATGCACATTTTACTGTTATTACTATAGTAAGTACATGTAGTAACGTGTAACTATGTCACCTTAAAATAAAGTGTTACCCTACTTTTTATAATATTTTTTACTTTGTCTTTTTTGAAGCTTGATTATGAACTGGAAATTTATACTAGAAAAAAAATATTATTAAAAAGAGCTGCATAAAGTACCCTTAAAATGCTCTTTTATCAAAACACCAGCATATACACTAATATTCAAAATGTTTAGGTCAGTAAGATTTTTAAGAAATAAATGCTTTTATTAATTTCTTTTTAACTTCTATTCATCAAAGAATCCTGAAAAATGTATCACAGTTTACACAAATTATTAAGCAGCACAACTGTTGTCAACATATATAATAAGAAGAAATGTTACTTTAGCACCAAATCATTGATCAAATCGATGATTTCTGAAGGATATTGTGAAGACTGGCGTAATGATGCTAAAAATTCAGTTTTGCCATCACAGGAATAATTTACATTGGAAAATATATTACAATAGAAAACAGTTATTTTAAATTGTAATAATATTTCACAATTTTAATACATTTTTAATTAAATAAATGCAGCCTTGGTGAGCATAAGAGATTACTTTCAAAAACAATTAAAAGTCTTACTGACCCCAAACTTTTTTTTTACATTAGTATAAGTTCAGAATGACATGAACAATTGAATTTTTGTGTGAACTACCCCTTTACGTAAGGATTAACAGTAAAGGTTTTTGTTTTTCAAAAGCAAAAACAATGTCATAATCAGACCGTTATATACAAAGCCATTAGCCATTGAAGATTACTTGCGTGCAATCAGTGGATTGATGAGTACAAAGTGTTTGAAAAAAGAACATTATGAAATACTGTGAGCGCTTCTTTGTTTATGACTTCATTTATCAATGCATTTCAATGTGTTTTCCTTCTCTGCTTTGCCGCATTTTCTTGTCTTTATAAACTCATATACCTTCATAAAAAAGTACCAGTGCGCTACAACTGATCTAATATGCATAAACAACCAATCACTGCGGCATGCCCAACTGCAAACATCACAAGGACTTCAAGCCAAAGACATCCAGTTCTGGCTCAGATCTCGCTTCGTGTCCCATTCTGACGCCCTTTATAACGGATTGCCTTAATACCGCAGAGGTGGGTGAGTTGGCCGTTGAACATGCTGGATTCTCATTCAGACGTATGCAGTGCGAATTTCAATGAGGTTGCATTATGCAGCGCTGGCCATAGGTGAGACTGAATGAATGAGCATGCAGTCATCCATACCGTTCACCAGCAATGGAGAGTGATTGAGTTGGAGTTATGGTAGTAAATTACATGCGATTTTGAGGTCAAATACACCGGCTCAGCTTTTATGTGTGCCAATAACAACACATCAGGGGTTCAGATCTGATAGATTAAGTTTCTGCAGTCAGAATGATGTATAAGGGCAGAAATAATGATATGTGTGACAAATGTGTCAATGAACTAATGAAAGTTCAGTTCCCTGTTGTGCTGGTGGTGAATGTGCTGTCATTTTATACACTTCATATGCTGTTGAGTCATTGGGTGTGCATTACCTGTGTCCATGTGCTGCTGCCAGGCTGTATGAGTTCATTTCGCCCAGCGGACCAGAGGAAATGCCATTACGGTAAGTGGTGCCAATCAAAGGGTCTGCTCCCCTTTCCAAAAGCAGACTGACCAGCTCAAAATTGCCTGTTAAAAGAAGACAATTTATATTACATTAATTTGGCTGATGCTTTTTATCGAAATAAACTATTTAGATACATACTACTGTTAAGATCAACAGAGAGAGATACAATGTTTGTTTACAACTAGCATATCTCTCAAATGTGTATCTTGTGACCAGATTTCAAGGTGGAAGGTCTCTTATGACAACATACATCAATCATTATGTAAGTGAAATATGTTGATAAAGTGTAAAAATTAAAGTGTGAAAAAAAATCTTAGTTATTTAAGTCAATCATAGTCATGTTAATAAATTAATAAATTGTGAGTGTGAAAAAAATCTGTTACTGTATTTTAGTCTCCTCCTTTTGCCAAGTTTGTCATGAGACATTGAGTTAGACAAGTTTATTTATTTTGTTTTGTTTAGTTTAATTAGGGAATGGATTAAGTTGTGGATTTTGTTTGTTATTTTCTGATTGGCTCTTCCAGCTACAATTCCCTTATTCAAAATAAGCTACAGCATAAATTTAAAAGCGCAAGTCCTTTATCTGTCATGGTTTGACTTTGAAAAGGTTATAAAAAGGTACAAGCATTTATGCATCCTGCGAATGAAACCCATGATGTTGATGTTGCGAGTGCTCGCTTTACCAGTTGAGCTACAGGAAAAAGTATTTATCAATCAGATTGTCTAGCAGGCCGTCCCCAGATTGATTTGCTAATGGAAATTAGCAGGCTGTCCCGTGCACATCCACATGGAGTAATGAAGAGAAGGCATTTCTAAATTAGAAGGAAAACCCGAACGCTAACACTGGGGGTAATTGACCCAGCATACAGCAAATGGGGCGTAATCAATGAGGCCTGATGAGTTTTGGATCCGATGAGGCTCAAACAATCCCATCCGCAGCCATTTCTGTTGGGTCACGAGGGAACACAGGCATACAGTTAAACCTGTTTCTAGACATTTCGGCTCAATCGGTTTGGCTTGTGTTCCTCCATTCCCCTCTTCTGCATGAGATGATACAATTTTTGTGCACCCCATCCTTTTTTATCACACCAAGAAGGTCTATTACCAGCTGACTCAAACCTGAATTACCCAAGTCTTCAAGAGTGTGTATGCTAAGTGGGGCAGACAGGTAATTTTCAGCATTATGCTGGAAAACACTTGGCAAATGTAAATGAATATCACTCAGGTCAATTCATATTCATAGGACTGCCACAGCCGGGATTATGAAATCTCATTTGGCACTGGTTTCCATACATCATTCCACCGTGTGGACTTGTCACATTCACACTGTGGATGTTAAGAAAGAAAAAAAAGCTGCTGTTGCTAAGGCTCATTAGCAAGTTTGCAAAGAGCTCCTGAGAGCAATGCAGCCCCATCAGTCTCTGAATAATACTATTATGGTTCTGGAACCAGTCTGGGGCACAAAAGTATAATGTCTTCAGTTTGTCAGATAACAGTCAGCAGAGACCATTTTGTTGAAATTAGAGGCACAAGAGGAATGGAATGTAACCATTTTAAAAATGGTTCTAAGTACAAAATCATCTAAAATGTATTCACTCTGCTGTCAAAGATTTCACTCACATGGAGCCTCCATAATGTAAAAGGCAGTACTCTCAAAAGTACCTTCTGTACCCCTAAACAGTGCATATTACTACCATAAAGTACTTAAAAGATATATTTTTTAAAGTCAAAGTATGAAGTTTTTTTGTCAATACAATGAAAGTCAGCTAAGTCCAATGTTGTTTTGGACCCCATTTACTTTCATTGTATGGACAAAAACAGTTGATACATTATTAAAAATATCTACCTGTTTCACAGAAGAAATAAGTCTTACAGCTTTGGAATGACATAAGAGTTAGTAAATGATGTCAAAATGATGACATTTTTTAGGTGAATTATCTCTACAAGGCACTAATATGCTCCCTTTAGAGCAAAAATCTACCTTTGAAAGTACTGCAACATTTAAAGGAAAAGTTTTTGCATATTTTTACGACATAGCATGTCATAAAAATAATTTACAGTGGCCCTAAATGTGTTTGGATACTTAAGCCAAAGCATAATGCCACTGTATTAGATATCAAACTATAAATATTAAACCAAGTGGCGTTTATTTTGAATATAGAAAACATCTTAAATGATAAAAAAGCAGATATACTGTAAAAAAAAAAAAAAAAAAGATAAACTATTTTATTAGGGAAACTACTTCATACATCCAATAAAAATAACCTTGACATCAGTAATTGTCTTCGCATTTTTTGCTTCATGTTTGCACTTGGTTTTATATTTTGCAATTTAATCATACATAAATTCATTAATCTTTCTATGTAGCTTCAATATTTCGTGGTACCTGCTGCCGACGCCAATTGAAGAGGCGTCTCAGTGTAGTTCTCTGCGCCATCTTGAATCGCTCCCTCCACGTTAGCTCTGGCATCCAGTAGAAGCTGCTCAATAAAGCGAGAAGGACAAGCATTATAAAACAGATTTCAGAGGATTTAACTTTAATATCACCAAGATATCGGTTAATATAAGTCCTGTAATTGCATAAAATTAGCCTGCTCTTTTCATCACCTAGGCCACCTCCAACTAGTAAACATCTTTATGGTAATTTGGTCATTATTTCTTTCACTCTTGATGCTTTAAGTGGACAATTTTTGGTCTGTTTGTCAAAGAAAATGGGAAATTATTTATGCAGAAAGAAATAAAATCCTACTGTGGATGTGTGCTTCTGGGAGATTGAGAAATTTCTCAGGAAATATCCCCTTGCCTTTCCATTTTCCTGGAAGAGCTATATAAGTGGGCCTTAGTAGGACATCGAATTCAACACTTTTAGAGTATTTATAGTGAAACTAAGACTTTTTCCACTTTTGGAGGGAAAAGTAGAGTGCACAGTCAATAAACTGGCCCCTATCATCAAAGCGTTCCTCTTTCTTCTTTGGCACATATGGCCTATTCCTGATAACAATCTACAGTACATGCCCGTTTAAGCTCCTCTGAACTGGGGCAGCACCATCCAGCCCACAAGAGTCTAACATCAAACCTTTTCTTTGTGCCATTATTATTATGATGGCAGCATCATCATAAGAATAATTTAGGAAAGTGCAAAGGTGGAAGGCATCAAATCATTTACAGCACCACTACCTGCACGACAGGGACGTGTCCGTGTAACACGGCGAATGTGAGTGGAGTCCCCTGCCTGGTGTCAGGATAAACTGAGGGGTGCTTGTGTAGTGAGCTGGGCACCTGGGAATCATATAGGTGAAGTTCAGGGAGAGAAAAATTCAGCCATTATATACCAGAACACTGAGCTCCAATTGCGGAATTGCAGGAGTACGAAAAAGAAAAAAGGGGAAGGAAAGAGTGAATGAGTGAGCGGAAAGTTGGAAAGTTTTTCAGCCGTCTGGTTGTTTTGTTAATTCAAGCGAACAGAGGAAGAAAGAGCCAGTGCTTGTTTTGTTCTCCAAACCCTTCTTCCATCCAGCCCATGTTAATCTAGAGCTTACTTGCATTCGCTTTCCTTTGGACAACCCCTACACGCCCTCAATGCTTTACTCAAAATCCTGACCACGGTTTGAAGACGGTTAAGATCTAGTTCACGGTTTTCATAGCGGTAACATGAAGACTGCAGGAAGAATAATTGGCAGCGAGTTCAAACGCTAGAAGTGTAAGTGAGCAGTGACTCATGTACAAAGCACCAAAAAAGACGGTTTGTCTGGTATTAATGCTTACAGCTGTACTGCATGCAGAATTGAGCTCTCCTTTAGTCAATGGTAAATTATGCAGGCATCTGTTCTTGTCTAGGCAAACATGACCTTTTGCAACCGATCGTTCAAGTGGGATTAGGGTTAAACAATTGTTTGTGCAAAACCTCCTAAACATTAGGTAGGCAAATAACTGCACATCTGCCCACTTGCTAATATTCTTCTTGTGCCTGAAGCAATTTGTAAAACAAGTGAAGATCACCGTATATGCATTTGGTGCTTTGTGCCCAAGTCAACAACTCCATGTTAAATCTCTTAGGGTCAAACGATAAAGACGACATAAGGCAAAAGAGCACAATATCACAACATAAAACACACGTATACAGGACTCAATTACATGAAAAACGGTCAAGAACATAAGGTCAAATTATTATAATAATAAGTCAAAATAATTTTCTATTCAATAACTTTCACTATTGTAATGTGAAATACTACTATGAAATAATCTAAGATGCAAATGTTTGATTTATTGTGGTACTATTTGTTATACTGCCTTAAATATATACTGATTTTAGTCTTTTTTATGGTAATACAGTTAAAAGAAATTCACTAAATTACAGTAATTACAATGAGAATTCTCATCCAGACATATTATGGTTAGGGCTAGGACAATAAATCGATTCAGTGATTCTGGATCCATTCTGATATTTTCCGAAAGTATCTCAATTCTCTCTCGAATCTATTCTGAGCTTAGTTTTTAACAGCAAATGGCACTACGTGCTTTAGAAACAGCCGTACTCTGCTTCCAATTCCTTACGCACACCACTTAAACCTAAAATAATCATTCATAAAGTTCAAAAAGGTTGAAGCGAATTACAAATCTCACATCATAAAAGCATTCTGAGCCAAAGTTCAAGTATATTTAACCACTTACATGACTCAGCAGAATGCACAGGCACTCTCCAGTACTCTTCTTCATGAGCATTTGAGCGTGCAGTTAAAAACTAGCCTAGAGCGCCATCTTCTGTTAAAATCTAAGCTCAGAATCGATTCAAGAAAGAAAATTGTGATACATTTGGAAAATATCAGAAAGGATCCAGAATCATTGAATGTAATGATACAAAAATAGGCTTAATTTTCTTTATGCAACATTTAATTTGGTATGGTAAAATACGACCTGGACACGTTCTTCACCATTTTCAAGACAAAAAACATGAAAGGCAAATACATGAAACATGTTTCTTTAAATATCATTGAATGACCTTTATATCAGTATGACTGCGTCAAAGTTGTTTTTTGCAAGCTAGCCAATTAAATCAGTTTTTATCCACTTTTATTATCATGTTTCATGTTTTCAACCACAAAGCATCTACTTTAGGCAATCATTGTATCTTTCCACCTTTTTTATATAATAGTGTTAAAAAGACAACATTTGTACAAATACGTTCATTTAGTTGGAAATCTTTAGCATATCTCATTTGCCTCTAATCTAATCAAATATTGATGAGCTCAATGAGAACCTAAGTAGACACACAACTACTATTTACTTCCACACAAGTGCATGCAAACAGAATCGGGAAGAGGACAGAGAGATTAGTTCATTATTTTTATAGAGACAGGATTGTTAGTTTAATAGAGACAGAGGAAAACACTCTACAAGACACTTCATAGTTGTCCAACCAATAAATACTGACCTCACTATTAATGTCTGCCCCAGCATCCAGCAGCATTTGCACCATGGCCTCGTCCCCACGGACGCATGCATACATGAGAGGGGTCATGCCCTGAGGAACACATAAAAAACCCTGAACACCTGCAGTACACATGCCATAGTATGAGCCCTTCGCTGTACAGCCTACAGCACAAGTCACTGCAGCACTAAGGGTTATTTAGCATAACAGTGAAAATAACAGTGTCTTAAGGCCTTAAAGTGTCCATTTAAATGAACTGAGTGGAACAATAATCTTTATGGATAATGCTCAATTGCACCACATTAAACCGAAAACAAAACATCAAATCTTACGCTGCTTTAGTGAAACACACAAATATAAGCATCAGTCCATGAAGGCACATAAAGCCAGCAAATAATTAGCTACGTTTTAAAAAACTTTTTTATGTCTTTGAAAGAATATACACCATTAATACCCTCTCACCTTTCATAGTCATGTTTTGATTGTATGTAGGGCTATTTGAAAGAGAAGAAGTTAACTAATAAGTTAGCATTAATTGAAAATAATTAACAATGAGCAAAACTTTTGATACCGATTTCTGTCATTAAACTCTAACGTATGCTGATTGGCTGTTTCTATTTACCTATTTACATATTCACCAATATTATTTAATAAAATATTGTGTCAAACTATTCCGAGAGTAGTCATGACTGAATTATGGTAATTATTTGTTAAACATTTGTTATATTGAGTCGGCGTTCTGACGTAGAACCTGGAAGCGCTTCACTGCGTTTACAACGTCAACAGCGTAGGAGACTGGGAGGGAAGAGAAGAAATTGTTGAATAAAGTCAATATTTTTTTGTTTGTTTTTGACCACAAAAGTATTCTTCATAAAATTAAGGTTGAACCACTGCAGTCACATGCACAATTTTAACGATGTCTTTACTATCTTTCTAGGCCTTGAAATTTGTTACGATGTTGCTATGAACAGGGAGATCAGAAAGCTCTCGCATATCAAACATATCTTAATTTGTGTTATGAAGATTAACGAAGGTCTTACGGGTTTGGAACGACATGAAGCTGAGTAATTAATGACAGAAATTTCATTTTTGGGTAAACTAACCTATTAAAGTTAACAGATATGACTTTTGATTTTAATAATGTCTCCCCAATCTGTTACAGAGATTTTACAACAGATAAAGGGGTTTTAGGCATTCTGCTTCATGTTGTGCCTAAAAAGTCACTGTAAACACTTTATTCTATTACCGACTCAAGAGTGTGCATTTCTACAAACAGTTTTCACCATGAAAAAGGAGATACATTTGTCAGTTGAGTCATATTTTCCCTCAAGGCTTTTCTTGAAATAACGAGTACCATATTTGCCAGCATGAATTTGGAGCAACTCTTCCAGAGTAAGATGGAGCTACTCTCAATGATTCCCAGCTGGACTCCAACAATTCTTTTTGTCATCACATTACATTTTGCCTCTGTGTCGCTTCAATTTTACATGTTAGTTTAATCCACTTTGTCAGCACCGGCATGTCGCTGTCATTCTTTGCATAAACTGGCTGCCGCATTCAAGACAGACTGTGACAATAACACACAATCATAAGATATATGGATGACACTATTTGATTCATAATACTGAGTGTCATGACTACTATCACGATAGATGCTTCCTATACAGATCAGGCAGATTAAAAGCTTTTTTTCCTTATTTAAAGGTCATGCAACTATTTATTTGTTTCCTTAGCCTCTAAATGTCTATGTTGGTCATCTTTCTTCACACATATAAGAAACCTACTAGGCCATTTTTCTTCTACAATAACACGTGCTGCAGAAACGTCATTGATTCTCAAATATTTAATGGTATGAGGCAGATGCTATACAGACGGAGGAGAAAACTATGGAAGGCAGATGTGGGGAAAGTCAGTTTACATGAGCATTTACATTACAGAGTAATTACAGTGCAAGTGCTGATTAATACTAAAGGATGTGTGGTTATTTCATGACAATTATTTTGTGGAGCTGCTCATAATTACACTCTGTTATTATGTTGTTGCTGTTGGTGTTGTAATTAATTGCATTCATAGTCACCGTAAAATTTAAAAGAAACTGTACGATCTATAAGAAAAGTAGATTTCTTTATCTTATTTTGCACAATTCAACAGTGCACATTATTCCCCCCAGAAAAAAAAGTCGAAATGTTAAATATCAAAATTTAGCAGATTTTCAACCCACTTTTATGTTGTAACAAATTAACAGTGTTTACTCAGTCGCCATGTTACCTGGACATTTATTTGTCAGCAAAATGCATCATCTGATGGACTTTTGACAGCTTCATATTTACAAATCTTTGCAACCTTTAGCCACTACCTACAACACGCTGGATCCTTCACTGGAAACTGAAAGTAAGCTAAATGTTTACTCTTCGAATTCTTGCACCCGGAAACAATACAAGTCGACACCATTATGACTAAATGTTTGCTAAGAAGTATTTCCTACTAAAGCAAGGCGGTATTTGACTCTGGTAAGCGTATTCACACACCAGACTGGTGGGAGTGGCCTTGAATGCCAACTTTTTCTACCTATTTGGCAAAAGAAAAGACACATTTTTTTTCTCTGTTTTCTATTTTCTCTAAGTACCCCTTTACAGTTTTTTACAATCGCTAGGAAACATTTCTTAATGTTTAGGTCACTTTCTTAAAACTCTTCACAGAGTTAGCACAACAGCAGTCTATCCTCCTGGCCCAGGAAGAGACTTCTGTCCTCTGTAGTAGACATGACATTTTAGTGGTTTTCTCTGACATCATACATGTCACAGTTTTAAGTCTGGATGTCCTGTAAAGAGCACATTCAGGGCTTTGCAGAGATACCAGATTTTTAGAGGTTTCCCCATTACAACAACTTCTTGGTCTTTAAATATGACTAAAAAATGAAAATTAGCACTCTTATGGAAATGATAATATTTTGTGATTATTTAAATTGGATTAATTTTCAAATTGTTTATTATAAATCAACATCTCAGGAAAATGTTATGGGGTTTCAAATCAAAATATGACTTTCTGTTATGAAACAGAACATTGATTTCATACATGTCCACTGTAGAGGACACCGGGACTTAAATCATGTTTATCAGGCATTTCAGGAGACACAACAAGTGAATAGGGAAAGAAATTATATATCAATATTCCTAATAATTATTAGATATTATTATGAAAATGTTGCCAATTATTGCTCCCATTATTACACTTCTTTTTTCATTGCATGTTGCTCCAAGAACACATTAATATGCAAATTAGATACAGTGTATAGATACATTGTATTGAATGGGAAAACCCATGTATGGCCATTTTACCCTCATACTGCATAAAGTAAAATGGTATATCAATTAATTCCATTATATGTTTCATAACATAGTTGAGAATCATCTTTATACAAAGTTTGGTTAAAAACAATCCTGAAGCCTAAAAATTGATTGGTGATTAAAAAAAATCCCTTTGTTTTTGCCTATACATGTCATTTCATGTCATTTTATTTTTTAAACAGAGTCCCGGTGTCCACTACAGGACATAGCATAACATATGAATAAAAATTTTTTTTTTTAAAATGTTATTTTTTCATTTGTTTCTTATGCTCTAAACAATGACGTGAAAAATATACTAAATTTAAAAAAAAAAAAACATTTGGGGGTCTCAGGAGGCTATGAGGACTAAACTGTGGATCATTTATCATTGCATCGGCACAGAATGCATTCAATGACTACTACTTTCAATTTACTTTTCTCACTTAGACACAACCACCACCAAAACTCTATGTGCCTATACAGCAATTTGCACGTTTACATGCTCTTTTCAAAACTGTTAAAAATAAAGTTCAAACCTAACATAGTACTAAAATGAATAAGACAGCAATTTGCTACCTTTCTACAGTAATACCGTATTGAAATATATTCAGAAATGTGTGTGGGTATGTGTGAATACACCAGTGCCCACCTGTTCACTCATACTGTTAATGCCATCTGGACCGAGCAGGTTGACTGCTTGCTTGACCAGGTCAGTCCGTCCACAGTTGAGCATCCGGAAACCCAGGTCCTGCAGGAATTTTGCTTCTGTGGATGCAGCATCCAGTTTCCTTGTGGTACAGAAGCAGTCATCTGCTCTGTTGAATAAAAGGTCAGTGTTTGTTTATTTACTTCTTAATACATTTACAACAGGTCTTTCATATTCTGCCATATTTCCATATTCATATTTCTTTCATATGTAACATCATTTCCTTAACAGAAACTATTACTAGTAAAAAGTAACTACACAGTAAAAAAGACAACAACAACAACACACACACACAGATGGTTATTAATTTAGCCAGCTTTCACTTGTTGCCATGGAAAAAGAAGCCCTGACATGAAATGCTTGTTTGCCAGGATAACCGGCATCTGTTAAGGTAATAGTGTGCTCCTGAAAATAACTATGTCCATGTAAAAAGCCATTTACATAGCACTTCAGAGCCTGTCACTAGGAAACTAAAGCCACACAAGAAGTTAACAATACTTTGAGCAATTCATAAGGGATGCAGTATGAGTACATGGTGTGTGTGTGTCCTTCAATGAATGACTAATTGTTAATTAAGGTACGTGCATAGCGTGTTTGCCGATCTTGTTTTTTGTGCATGTATGGAAGTGACGTTGCCTTCCAAACATACTTCAGCTGCCGCGGCTCACAATCCACCCCAGGTAACAGCAGTCGGGCTGCCTGTCGTACATCGTCGCTGTCCACAGAGAAGCTTCGGCGGTGTTCTGTGTGGGCCACGGCCACCCGGATCCATTCCATCAGAGGAGGCAGTACCAGGAACGGCCTGCAGGGGCAGAAGAAAGATATGTTTGATATAAGAAAAGCGGTTTTCATAATTTATTTTGTCTACAAACTTCATTTCTAGCATTTAAGAACTACATCTTCATATCAAATGGTTTTTAAGATAATAAGAAACAAATTCAGTCCAGTGCGTCCAAACGTCTGACTGTCAGCGTACGTTTGTTTCTTCTAATCACCTTTGTAATTTCCAATTTTAATGGACACATCTGTTTGTGTGCAGCTTCAGGATACTTTAGAGAAGTAATCATAAGCTCTCTGGTGGGATTACAGTTGCTACTAATTACCAGCACTAAGCTGCATCTAATTAGTGTTGCGGAATATGAAAGACCTGTTGCCATTCTGACAAGTTTTCAGTCAGAAAAAGAAAATTGGAGACTCAAGCTGCTCATTACCAAGAAAACACTCTCATTCCAACAGATGAATATGAATGCAAAAAATATAATTAAACGGCTGCAAATGTGCATTTCACTTTCGCTTTTACATATGGATTCAAAACTATTCTTTACAGGGGAAAGTTTGAAGAACATGAGGAAGTTGACTCAACTGCAGTGAGTCACAATGATCATTTTGCTTCAAGCATTTCTGATGAGCATATTCAGATTATTCACTGCTGTTTAATGAGTTTAGAGTCTTGTCAGGTTGTTGTGGACCAATATGAAATAATGCTGACAGCTATATTATATGACTATGAGAAACACACAGAGTTTGTTGAAATGGCCTTAGTTTATGGCTTTCAAGTTTGAAAAAACAATGACTTCACCATTTTTGTCTGCCTACACAACAACATTGTCTGTTTGTCTTTGTGTCAAAGTTGTTGCACACACCCCTCTGTGCTAAAAAGCTTGCAGTGTGAGGAACAAAGCATGTTATCATAATTTCCCCCCAAAATTGACGTAAATAAAAAAGGAGGCATTTGACACAAGAAATATTGGAAACAAAACCATCAAGCTTCATCTTGAACCCTCTATCTTCATCTAATTGTGCTTCCTGTGACCTGCGTCTAACAGCTAGCTATGCACAATCCACACTCTTCCTCCATGGACACCTACCCACCGCAAGAAAGCCTGCCAGGAATCTGAGTTTTGCCAAAACAAACCGCAAACCCTTCTCTGTTTCTCTTCTGCCTGAATAATGTGCTTCTCCGCTCCCCTCCCTTCGAAGAAATGTTTGTAGGAAAAGGACGTGGTTCTCATTCCAGTCTGGAGTTTAAAAGTGGAGCCACATCTGGCTGGAAATTTTTTTGTTGCACTATGGATTTCGACAACTTTGCATTGACCAGAGGAAGGGAGTTTCCCTATTAAAATGGTCACCCCTGAAAAATGTCAATGTCTTCATAAATATTTTGCATAGATATATACCATTGATTTATGGAAACTTGGTACTTTGATCTAAGGAGAAATGAAAAAGACCCCATGAAAAAAATAAATAAATAAATAAATAAAAAAATAATATATATATATATATATATATATATATATATATATATATATATATATATATATATATATATATATATATATATATATATATTTACAAATTAACTAAAATAAAATTAAAAATATTAAAAACAGAGATAGATAATCTCAAAATGATCAAATTTTGCTCCTACACATAGCACTTTAAAATTGAACAGTGAAATTAAATTAAATGAGTTCATTTCACTCAAATAATAATAAAAGTTTATTGTACTTAATAGAAAAAAAGATGCATGAACTCAAAATTTGATTGTAGTAAGCTGAACTTACTGATTGAGTTGCAGCAGATTTCTGGCCACTTGTCACAAACATTTTAAGTTCTAGTAACTTAAAAAAATGAGTTAGTTTACTTAAATGTTTTGAGTATTCTGAACTTATTGAGTTTTATAGTGTTGCTTTGTACCAATGTTAGTTTTTGCTTAGTCTCATGTAACTATTACTTTGAGTTTGATGAACTTAAAACATTTAAGGCAATCAGTTTCCTCAAACCATTAGTTGTTAAGACTTAGTTTACTCTAATGATTGAGTAAACCAACACTATTAGTGAATTTAACTTAATGTATATGAGTTTACAGTACTCATACTTATTGGTTTTAAAACTTAAATGGTTCAAGGCAAATGGTTCGAGTTACTGTTACTTATCAGGTTTCACAGTGTAAACACCTAATCATAACCTTACTTCCCTCTACAAATGACACCAGAGCTTTATGCTGAGAACGATTCCTCGTTTCAAATTTCAAGCAACTGTCTTTAAGATCTAGATGTTTCCAGAAAATATATTTCCCAGATCTTTCAGTGTATTTCTGTTGTAAATTATGCAGAACAGTATGTGGGCCAGAACAGGGTGATAATTACAGTGTGGATATATGTATTGGTGTGTTTTTCTTCTACTATGTATTGGTGTGTTTTTCTTCTACAGTAGGAATGTTGAAAGGTTGATGAAATTTCACTGAGCACATCAACAAAAATCCACTCGACTGAAGTCTGCAATCTTAAGCCACAACCCTGAACATCTCCAGACGCTCTTCGCTCTGATCTCTTGTTTTCTTTCTCCATCTCTATTCATTATTCCTGTCCTAACCTACAATCTATTTTATTTTTCCTGTCATTCTCTTATCTTTCACTCTCTCTTTCTTCCTCCACCCTCTCATTCTTCTGTGAGAAGCCAGGAAAGAAATGAATAAAATAGAGCAGACCCTCTCTGGGGAAGCAGACAGCTTGCTGATTCTTTCGAGCATTGCATGGATGTCACACAGGGTCCTTGGAAGGGGGCTTTTTATCACATCTGAGTGATGTGGGGCAGTCAGGGAAGAGATGTCCTGATGAATTTATCAATGTGCAGCGGATGCTGAACACAACTCCATAACAATCCATTAAGGCTCTCCTCCAACCGAAGTCAAGGGTTTTACTGTATCTTCATTGTGCTTAAACATTGCATCTGGGAATTCAAGATTAAGTCTAAATAACATTCTCCTTGCCTTCCCTGTGCCATGACATTGTCAATGCAGTTCGAAGTTACCCCATGGTGATTGAAATTTACCCTAGGGCATAAATTGACAAACAGAACAAAGACATATTGGAGTGTACTAGAGGTCATCTGAAGAAAATGTCGCCACCATCATGTACCAGGTCACTCGATGCTGTATAACACTGCAGAGGTGTTTTATGCAGTTGCTAGGCTGTCTTTGGGTGGCTGCAAAAGCCTATATGATACTCTGGTTCCTAGATAAGGCACAGGTCCCTACTTAAGGAAAATCCATGGGATTTTTCAGCTGTTTTATCATCTGCCAGTCAAAAAATCAGAGACATTGTTCATTTCTGCTGTACATATTGGTCAGGATGCAACAGAATATATTACTAGGGAAATTTTTAGTTACCAATGCAGTTTTCACTGGCCATTACTGATATAAAGAGAGGATGTATATGTGTATACGTGCCTTACGTCTTTACAAAGCTGTTGGCCGAATAGTCAAGCAGGCTTGTTTATGACCAAAATAACAGTCAATTAATCAACTTTGATATCACCAGTAATTATAGCATTGATGCTTGCATTAGCAAACACCACATATAAAATATTAGATTGGGATTTATGTATCTGTGCTGCATTAATTAGCCCTATTATCGGGACATACATGGTTCAAGGTCAAGGTCAAGGTCAAGTTTATTTATATAGCCCTTTAAAACAGCATAAATGCTGACCAAAGTGCTCCACAACATATAAAACAAAACATCAAATGCACAAAACACTGAATACCTTTCAGTATGCAGGGTAATCTTTGAGGGTTCAACATTAGGGTTTTCCCACTCCATCTGAGGACAGTGCATGAAGTAGCAGAGCGTATAGAGGGCTTCCGGTTCCCAGTGCACGGTGCCGGTGCGGTTCTCGTGTACGGGCGTTCCATTGCTGGGGTTCTTGATGTGCAGAGGCTGAAGTTGATGCATGGCACGAGACACCAGGTCACCTACAGGGGGCAGTAAAGACATGCGGTTAAGTGTATTGGAATTTTCTTTTGCAAAGTCTATCTCAAGATCGTGGCTTTGCATCAATTAAAGCTTTTAAACTGTCTTTGACATAAAACAAGAGGCCTCATACATCACCTCATGCACAAAGAGACACATACAGTGGCACATCTGATAGGTAGACATTCATTACAGGAGGAAATGAAGCTACAGGATAACAACCTTCTCCCTTTCTCACCCAGGGAAAAGATGCAGGGGTTACAGGAGATATTGCTCATGGTAAGGAAACTTGTCAAAATGTCACAATATTTGTATTAAACCTTAAACTGACAAAAGCTACCATTTAGACTGATTTCAACAAGAAGAAAAAAGCCAGAAAATATGTAGTTCTTGCACATTTAAACTCAGACAGTTTAAAGTGCCTAAAAGTGCCTGAAAAGGCACTAATGCAAAGGATTACATTTAGGGACTTACTTAAAGAAATCATGATTCATCAATAAGTTATAAAATAGACTAATGAAAACACACCTGGTAGACATAAAAGCAAGGAATATGTTATGTATTATATATATATATAATTTATATATAATTTATAATAACTTATGTAAACAATTTAACAAAAACAAACAAATTATAACATATTATAAACAAAACACCTGTTATAAACACCTGTTGTTACAAAATTGAATTTGACCACATAAGAACATTTGTACAGAATTATTAGTCAGTGAGACCTAGTATTTATTCACATAAACAAACAAATTATTAACTTAACTGATCAAATTATCTTGGATGAATCATTGCCTTCTTGGCAAAACCAAGGAAAATTTAATTGGTTCTTTAGGAAATCTCAGCAGTTAGAAACAGAACAACATCCACACACATTCACATACATAAACGACCCACACACACATCACAATTACTGAGAATGTGAGCAAGAGGAAGTCTACGCACTGTTTTAAAGCTTAAGTTGTTAACTTATGTCTGTGTGTGTGCTGCTTTCTTAATTTTATTGGATGAAGCACTATGGCAGCAGCTGTTGAATATCACTTGCCATCACACAAACTCTCTCTCAAACACACACAAACAAAAAAACAAACACACACCTCTCCTGCACACAGCTACACTGACTGTGCTACTCTATAATGGCCTTGTGAATTATCAAAAGGAAAGCCTTCTTATCAAGAGCAAATCTACTCTTTCCAAGTACACCCCTCATTCAAATTTTATATAGGAGAGCTGGTTTAAAGAAGGCAATCAGGCACAGATTTTCCCTAAAATTAATCCCTAAAAGCTTTTTGTTGTTGTTGTTGTTGTAAGTTACAGTAAATATTTGAGAGCACAGTTAGGATCAATTACTTTTTGTAACATATTACATGTTAAATTTACATCATAATATTAATAAATATAAGGCTAATTTTATATATATAAAAATTTATTTATTGACAAATACAATTGAAAATCCCTTTTTATTCTTGGAAAAATTGAAACATATTGTATTTAAGGTGCACACACTGTAAAAAGTATTTGTTATCACACCATTTTTTTCATCTGTCAAATCAACGTCAATAATTAATGTGGTTCAGATAACATAATATTTTGAGTTTCTGTTGATTAAACCAATCACCTTCATTGTATTAACTCAAATTTTTAATTTCAATGAACTCAAAATTTTAAGGCAACCAGGTAAATTAGTTACAATTCTTTACCAACAGTTATTTTTCAACTTACTATGACATTTTTTGCACAAAATAAATAAATACATAAAATGAGTGCCATTTTTCATTTACTTCGAAAATAAATAAATCACACACTTCCAATGTACAAATACCCTGCAAGCCACACTTCAACTCTGGAGGACAGGACTCTGGAGGAGTCTCAAATCATATGGTGAGGAAAAAAGTCACATGATCGATTCAATGAATCAAAATGGGCAATTCTCATCTTTTTTATGGAATATTACTGTATTTATTATCTCTTATTGCAGAATAAATCTCTTCTCTCATAAATGTTTGCTGGTACGAGGGCGGGACAACCTGCCACGCATATGAGATCACAGCAAAAGCAAACCACATTCCTGATGGACAAAGTCCTGCTCTACATGTTTTCTTGTTTGAGAAGCTGTTTCACTCGGATATACGTCACAATAGGAAAGAAAAGACTGTTGCAACTTGTTTCATGCCAACTCTAACGCTTTAATTTCCATAAAAAAGTAACAATAGAACATAATACTTTTTAAATTTTTATAATAAGTAACACTATTGTACTTTTAAAGAACACTGTTTGAAAGTAAGATGCAAATTAATATAAAATCGCTCTCAAGCCTTCTATGAAAAATTGATAAAAACCATGATCAGAAGACTGGCATGTTCAACTGCTCATGAACAGAACCACACATTTCATCACCTGTCCAGATGGTCTGAAACATGTCTTTCAAGCTCTGCCAAGCACCATTCACTTGAAGCTAGCCTTCACTTGATTGTACCGGTATGTATGAGGCAGGAATGATGTGGCAGCCGTTATGCAGCCGAGCTGCTGTTGTTATTCAGCACCGATCCGTGCAAAAGGGAACAACTCTCTCAGCAAGAATGAGAAAGGATTTGATTCCAGCGTGACCACTGTCCACCCTGGGAGTTAGTGTTAACATTGTACATTCTGCCTGAGCCAGTTTCTATTTTGGCTTTTGCTGCTTTAAGGTGAAATGTCACTGACTTGGAGCTGCACAAGGAAGACGAGAAGCCCAAATAAGAGAGGAAAAGCAGCCAGGACAGAATTCAAATCTTTGTAATTCAAAGAGCACACCAAAGGTTTCATCTCTGAAAAAAATGATTGTGTTGTCCTAATAAAAAGTAAATAATTATGTTATATCATTATTTTCTATGAAAAATAACATATTAGATGTTCAACAGGGGGTCTGGAATGGTGCTGCAGGGGGTCTGGATTATTGTTTGATCGCAAACAAACATTTTTTCCACTTGCTCCTCAAATAGTAATAGTTTGCCTCAGCTAAAATGTGACCTGTGAATCACCTCTGGAGCTATTGGGTGTGTGAGGAGCACAGCTGTAGGCCAGAGGAGTGGAAAGACCTCTGCATACCACTCATTCTCACTGCTGAGCTTTACAGCCGGTGACCTTTCTGCAGAAGACAACATATGGCATCAGCAAAAAATATGACTGTTCTGTCAAAATACTAAGAAACAGTTGGCCAATGGCTCTGGACCAAGGAGAGATAAGAATATGTTTCATATTGTAATCATATTGTGCAAAAGGCTAATCATATTAATTACCATTATGTGTTCGACGTTGTAAAGAGTGATACATAAAACCCATTACCATTCTGATACTTCGACTTGTAGATGAGCCTGTATAATTCACTCTTCCACTTCTTCTGAAACCGTTTCTGGTTCAAACATATATGACTGAATTAAACCAGTATTTCCACTTGCCATTGTGCAGGGTTTACTACAGTAAAGTCGACCGAGTGGATCTCTGAGCTGGTGTGAGTGAGTGGAGGCGGTGCTAATTTGCATATTTATGCTTATACTAAATGAAGCAAGGGTGTGGAGGAGAAATTTTTTTCACAGGAAAAAAAAGTTTAAATATGACATTTTGGCACACAAGATTTGTTTGTAAGGGATAAAATTATTGACTACAGGTGGACTTTAATGAATACATTAATAATAAAAGCAATTCAATGCTATTTAAATGATATCACTGAATGCACTAACTTCAGCAGCACAAGAATACTGAAACTGAAATAGACTAAAACTATAACCCCCCCCCCCAAAAAAAAAAAAACACAACAATAGTTGAACAACAGTTAAAGAGTGAAAAGTAAAATGAGAAAAAAAACAAAAAAAAAAACAAACCTTGGCAACTGGCCTCAAATATGGTTTTACACTGCCAAGTACCACTCACAATGTCTTCAGAAATTTTAAAATCTAGTTGACGCTATAATAATTGACACACAACAGGCTCCAAAACACATGCTGATAAATGGCAAGTTGGCCCACATATTCAGGCAAGTCAGACACCTCATACTCCTGGAAGGAGGCACATTCTTTTTTACCAGGATACAACAGAGGCTGCCATTTTTTTCAACCCAAGCCTTTTGGGTGTGATTCAGCTTTGAAATTGCTCCAATTATAGATCCACAAATTCCCCTTTACTCCCATCTTCTCTTGCTACAGAGAAACAGGCAGCCCAAATGATAGATCCTCTACATGGCCTTCGCTAGTCTAATTGCTCTTTGGCGGCTGGTGTAGTTTGGAGGGTGTCAGAAGAGGGGAGAGAGCGGAGGCATTCTCACGTCTTTATACTTTGCAGTAATTATTCTCCGGTCGTTCCCAAAAGGCCTCACAGGCACACCTGCATTAATCATGAAGAATGACTCGGAGGAACTCCCTCTCTCACCTCCCTTCAGCAGATGCTGGAGTGGGAGGTGTAATTATGAGGAACGGATCACGCCCCCGTCGAATATGATGCCGCAGAGATGCCCTGCGAGCCCATCCACTCAGCCAAGTGCGATATTGAGGCATAAAACTTAACTTTTATATTTCTTGCTGTATAGTTTTGCATAATATTGAAAGAGGGAATCTTTAAAGGTAAGTGATTGCAAAATGAACACTGAAGATCAATCTTTTTCCCCACTGCAAGTTACTTAAGGGAGAAGACAGTTCACCAGCCATTTTCAATACCATGTTTAACGTTTCAATAAATATTTGACAGATTTAAAGGATTAGTTCACTTCAGAATTACAAACCTGATTCCAAAAAAGTTGGGACACTGTACAAATTGTGAATAAAAAAGGAATGCAATAATTTACAAATCTCCTAAACTTATATTTTATTCACAATAGAATATAGATAACATATCAAATGTTGAAAGTGAGACATTTTGAAATGTCATGCCAAATATTGGCACATTTTGGATTTCATGACAGCTACACATTCCAAAAAAGTTGGGACAGGTAGCAATAAGAGGCCGGAAAAGTTAAATGTACATATAAGGAACAGCTGGAGGAGCAATTTGCAACTTATTAGGACAATTGGCATCATGATTGGATTTAAAAAGAGCCTCTCAGAGTGGCAGTGTCTCTCAGAAGTCAAGATGGGCAGAGGATCACCAATTCCCCCAATGCTGCGGCGAAAAATAGTGGAGCAATCTCAGAAAGGAGTTTCTCAGAGAAAAATTGCAAAAAGTTTGAAGTTATCACCATCTACAGTGCATAATATCATCCAAAGATTCAGAGAATCTGGAACAATCTCTGTGCGTAAGGGTCAAGGCCGGAAAACCATACTGGATGCCTGTGTTTTTTGGGCCCTTAGATGGCACTGCATCACATACAGGAATGCTACTGTAATGGAAATCACAACATGGGCTCAGGAATACTTCCAGAAAACATTGTCGATGAACACAATCCACCGTGCCATTCGCCGTTGCCGGCTAAAACTCTTTATGTCAAAAAAGAAGCCATATCTAAACATGATCCAGAAGCGTAGGCATTTTCTCTGGGCGAAGGCTCATTTAAAATGGACTGTGGCAAAGTGGAAAACTGTTCTGTGGTCAGATGAATCAAAATTTGAAGAACAGCTGGGAAAATTGGGATGCCATGTCATCCGGACTAAAGAGGACAAGGACAACCCAAGTTGTTATCAGCGCTCAGTTCAGAAGCCTGCATCTCTGATGGTATGGGTTGCATGAGTGCGTGTGGTATAGGCAGCTTACACATCTGGAAAGGCACCATCAATGCTAAAAGGTATATCCAAGTACTAGAACAACATATGCTCCCATCCAGACGTTGTCTCTTTCAGGGAAGACCTTGCATTTTCCAACATGACAATGCCAGACCACATACTGCATCAATTACAACATCACGGCTGCGTAGAAGAAGGATCCGGGTACTGAAATGGCCAGCCTGCAGTCCAGATCTTTCACCCATTGAAAACATTTGGCGCATCATAAAGAGGAAGATGCGACAAAGAAGACCTAAGACAGTTGAGCAACTAGAAGCCTGTATTAGAAAAGAATGGGACAACATTCCTATTCCTAAACTTGAGCAACTTGTCTCCTCAGTCCCTAGACGTTTGCAAACTGTTATAAAAAGAAGAGGGGGTGCCACACAGTGGTAAACATGGCCTTGTCCCAACTTTTTTGAGATGTGTTGATGCCATGAAATTTAAAATCAACTAATTTGTCATCTATATTGTATTCTGAATAAAGAATTGAAATTTGAAACTTCCACATCATTGCATTCTGAATTTATTCACAATTTGTACAGTGTCCCAACTTTTTTGGAATCGGGTTTGTAAAATTTCCTGATAATTAACTCACCTCCATGTCATCTAAGATGTTTTTTTTTTTCTTCAGTTGAATATAAATTTTGGTTTTTGAGGAAAACTTTCCCTGATTTTTCTCCATATAGTGGACTTCATTGGCTACCAATGGGTTGAAGGTCCAAACTGAAGTTTCAATGCAGCTTCAAAGGGCTCTACATGATCCCATCCAAGCAATAAGGGTCTTATCTATAGTGAAACGATCGGCCATTTTCTAAAAATTATATACTTTAACCACAAATGCTCATCTTGCACTGCTTTGCGATGTGCCACGCATTACATAATCACGTTAGAACGGTCACACGTGATGTATAGATGGAAGTTCCGCAGTAGGGTGAAAAACTCCATCTCAACTTCAAAATCGTCCGACATCGTTTTTTTTTTAACCTTTTTTTGTAAAGGCCGTTTGACTTAGTCTTTGCACGTTCACATAGTACACACTTGGTTGGTACTTCCGCCTAAGTCACGCGTTACCTTTCCAACGTGATTACGTAAAGTGTGGTGCATTGCAGAGCTAGTGCAAAATGAGCATTTGTGGTTAAAAAGTATATAATTTGTAATTTTATTAGAAAATGACAGATCGTTTCACTAGATAAGACCCTTATTCCTCGTCTGGGATAATGTAGAGCCCTTTGAAGCTACATTGAAACTGCAATTTGGACCTTCAACCTGTTGGTAGCCGTTGAAGTCCACTATATGGAGAAAAATCCTGGAATGTTTTACGCAAAAACCATAATTTATTTTTAAATGAAGAAAGAAAGACATAACCATCTTGGATGACGTGGGGGTAAGTAAATTATCAGGAAATTTTTATTTTGAAGTGAACTAATCTTTTAATATAGTCCTGGCATATATTACTGAACATTCTGTTTTAATATTGAAATATGTCACATTTCGGAAGTAAAGTGGGTTTAGTAAACACAGCAGTGAAAGTGACCTTCAATGATTTGAATCTTAAGTAGAATGCAATCTAATAATGAGGAACCACAACCTAAAGCTTCAAAGAGACGCCAAAGGACAAAGTCAAAGCTGAAAGACTAAGTGCGTCCCCTTCTCTTCTTTCCTGCCCTTTCAGTGTCAAAGAAGCATGGCCCCTTTGAAGTTTATTTCATGAATGTTCACTGATGGCATTTACAGAGCTGGACAATCTCCTCAGCCTTATTGAGACACCTTACAGACAACTCACCTTATGAACAAATACATACGGGAACATAGCCTAAGCCTAGAAATGTTTAAATAATTCAAATAAATCTTTGAAATGTTGATTAGTCATGTCTTAAGACAGATTTAAAGTAATTATTCACTTGAAATTGAGCTAGTGAAAGAACGAATCATTCTTTTAAGCTGTGAATAATGAATTGGTGGATCCTGTTCACAATTCGAACTGAACGAATTGTGAACGAAAAGTTAAATTTAAAATAAATAAATAAATAAATAAACTAATAAAAATGACAAAAGCACATAACAAAAACACAAAAATGTAAACAAATTAAAAATGAAAACTAAAAACATAAAAATAAAATCCAAGTCAAAATATCAATAAATATAATGATATACTAAAACAACACTGTGCTGTTAATGGAAACAACAACAACAAAAAATACTTTTTTTAACCACAGAATGAAGAAAGTAATACGGTTTTGAGTGAACTATAACTGGAGCAATTATATGAGGAGCAACAGCAACAAAAAAATGTTGATTTTTTTTATTCAATTTCTCTCCTTTTTTAAGTCTAATTTGTTTTTGATTATTGGTGAAAATGTTGTCTCTCACCATCAGTGATTCTGATTTGGATTCAAGGTCAAAGCGAACAATGGTCTACCCATCAGCGAGGCAATCTGAAAGAGATCATGGCTGGTGAATCACTGGTTATGCCTGACTAGTCAGCAAATGTGTCACTGAAATAGGTGCCTTCATTTAAAAGTCACGCACACACAAACAAAATTATGCAGTGTGTTTGTGTATGCATATGCTTTCTGGAGGCTGTCACACTGAATCCTCCAGAGAATGATGATTGCCTCATCCACCTTATGTGGCTGTGTGGACCGGAATTATAAAAGCAAACTATCACTGCGGGCCATGATTCATCTAGCTGAGGACTTGTCGCCATTAACAAAGGCGACTCACAATATCCATCACCCAGAGGCCAGAAGCACAGAGTGTCTCATCTATGGGTACATTTACAACATGACATCCATAACAAATAACCACCCTTTGGAGACCTTAACTACACACTCTTAGTGCAGTTACTGTATACTAAAACAGCTCTAGTCTTGTAATTTAATTTAACAAATTGCTCATGTCATTCTGTATGTGCACATTCACATTCGGATCAGAAATGTGGTATTGCTTTTATACAACAATTCAATAAACAAGAAGTTAATACTGAGTAACTTACAGTTTAGACACAATATTGCTTTATGTAATTTTGCTCCACCAACAAAAACACAATAGAACTGTTTAAAGGTGCCCTAGAATCAAAATTTGAATTTACCTCGGCATAGTTGTATAACAAGTATAACAAGATTTCTTATGTAAATCTCATTTGTTTAAAAGACTTCTGGAAAACACGTGAATCTCAACATAACACAGACTGTTACGTAACAGTCGGGATCATTAATATGTACGCCCCCAATATTTGCATATATGCCAGCCCATGTTCGACGCATTAGACAAGGAAAGGCAGAATTAAGGTCTGGATCTGTGCACAGACAAGGTAAGCAAGCAAGAACAACAGCGAAAAATGGCAGATGGAGCAATAATAACTGACGTGATCCATGATAACATGATATTTTTAGTGATATTTGTAAATTGTCTTTCTAAATGTTTCGTTAGCATGTTGCTAATGTACTGTTAAATGTGGTTAAAGTTACCATCGTTTCTTACTGTATTCACGGAGACAAGATCCATCGCTATTTTCATTTTTAAACACTTGCAGTTTGTATAATTCATAAACACAACTTCATTCTTTATAAATCTCTCCAACAGTGTGTAATGTTAGCTTTAGCCAACTATCAGACTAATTCAGAATCAAATGTAAACATCCAAATAAATACTATACTCACATAATTCGAAGCATGCATACAGCATGCATGACGAACATCTTGTAAAGATCCACTTGAGGGTTATATTAGCTGTGTAAACTTTGTAAATGCACTGTAATATAGTCGAGAGCTCGTGTGGCAGGGAGCACGCGAATTAAAGGGGTGGCGCGCTGCCAAAATCAGTGTATAGTTAATGATGCCCCAAAATAGGCAGTTAAAAAAACTAATTTAAAAAAATCTATGGGGTATTTTTAGCTGAAACTTCACAGACACATTCAGGAGACACCTTAGACTTATATTACATCTTGTGAAAAAGCATTCTTGGGCACCTTTAAGTGATTGATTCAATGACTTATTCATGAAGACAGTTACTTGTTTCATTCCTGAATGAATCAACAATTCTAAATAATTGTTTTAGTGACAATAACTCAGCCATTTATGCTGTTCCTGAATTAATCAACGTTTTTGAATTAATTATTTAAGTGAGTTATTCAATGACTCAATTATAAAGATGGTCACTTGTTTAGTTCCTAAAGGAATCCGCTTTTTTCAATGATTTGATTAGGTGAACGATTCAATGACTCATTTATAGTCACTTGTTTTGTTCCTGAATGAATCAACAATTCTATATAATTGTTTCAGTAACAATAACTTAGTTATGAGACGGTCATTTATGCTGTTCCTGATTTAATCAATGATTTGGAATTAATTATTTAAGTGATTTATTCAATGACTCAATTATAATAATGGTCACTTGTTTAGTTCCTGAATTAATCCACTTTTTTCAATAATTTGATTAGGTGAACGATTCAATGACTCATTCATAGTCACTTGTTTCGTTCCTGAATGAATCAGTGTTTTTCAACAAATTAAGTGAATGACTGCATGGCTTATTAATTGAATGACTCAATGACTCATTCATCTCTTGTTTCATTCCTGAATGAATTAGCGTTTTTAACAAATATGTTAAGTGTAATTCATTATTTATTCATAAAGTCTGCACTTGTTCTGTTCCTGAATGAATCAGCACATTTGAAATAATTGGTTGAGTGAATAAATCATTGATTCACTAATGACTTACAGTCATCTACTACCTACTGGCAAATTGATTTAATTTAAAGAAAGAGTCACTGAAAACAAGTGCACAGATGCACAGACTGACAGTCTGTCTGGAAGGCACAAAGACAGAAAAGCAGAGCGACACAAACGGTGAAAAGTCCCAGCACAGTTGGACTGTAAATTCAATTCTTGGACCAGAACAAACTGTTGTATAATCTTTAATTATTTACATTCAATCACATATATAAACACAGACATGCAAAATACAGTAACCACAAAGTGTAACATGGATTCAAGTCAATTTTTGTTTATCCTAAATCAATCCTAAACCCTGATTCTGTCTGCCAGGGGTGTTGCTTTCTAAGCTGTTCTCATGTTTTATGCATAGATGATGGTACCTTTCCCACAGGGAAACCTTTGCAGTGGTTTCAGAGGAGCCAGAGCAGGATTAGTGAGTGGCAGCCTAGCTTACCTTTATGTCCCAAAATCACATTTTATGATGAAATGTGTTGAGATTTTGGATATAAAACAACTCATCGCATAAAACCTGAACTGATCTTTGGAGATGGGAAATAATGCAAGACGTGTATTCATCAACACTGCCGTGTGCTGAGAGACAAGATTAAAGTATTCATATGACCTGGGTCTCAGCATCAGTAGGACTGAAGAGGATGCTCATTAGCAAAGTTTATACAACAAACCTCTATGAGACGCTCAGAGGAGTTCTTCATTTACACTATGTTAAAATGTTAAAAAGTGTCTGCTAAATGAATACATGTAAATGTCTATCCCTTTAAGCATATTATGGGACCTATAATGTCACTTTCACAAGACGTAATATAAGTCTCTGGTGTTCCCAGAATGAGTCTGTGAAGTTTCAGCTCAAAATACCCCACAGATCATATATTAGTGCTGGTCAAATTTTCCCCTATTTAAGTGTGAGCAAAAACACACAGTTTTTAAGTGTGTCCCTTTAAATGCAAATGAGCTGCTGCTCCAGGCCCCCTTTCCAGAAGAGGGCGGAGCTTTAACAGCTCACACTTCACTCAACAACAACAAAGCGGGAGAATCTCACGCAGCCAAAATGACAATTGTCAGTACTGGTGTTTGTTAAAATGTATGTAAATTTTCGTTGTAGTCCCTACAAGCCGTTTGTTGTAGTCCTTTTTGCAGATGTTGTTTATGCTCAAACAGCAACATTACACACTAACTAAAGTTAAAAAAGTGAAATCATAATCAATGACCCCTTTAAGCAAACACTAAACCACACACTTTTAATGTAATTTCTGTATTGAAAAACTATTTCTATCATGTTGACAACTTCCCCTTAGATCTAAGGCAAGTCTTAGCTGTATTTCTACATAAGAGATTGTCGAACGTGACAAATGGAGGTGTCTCAGTATTAACTACCAAAAGCAGCAGGAAATAGTGCCGGAGCCTTTATAATTACTCCCTCTCAGTATAATTACCGGGTTTTCCTTTGACCGTGAAATAAAGGCACCTTGCTATGCAATCTTTTGCACAGCTCATGGGATATTTTTCCATTGAGGCAGCACAAGACTTTTTGCCTCCATAAATTTTTGAAGGCTCTCACCTCATTTTCTAGAAGGGAGCACAGCTCAAGTGCACATTTATATTATCGATATTCAGACATATGGTAAACGCATATTAGATACTTTACTGCATATTGTCATCAAAATGAACTTTAAGCATAAATCTCAAGAATGTGATTTCCCACATGCTGATCCAGTGACAAGCTTGCCTGTCCACAATGACCACAAAACTGCTGTGCGAAGAAACCTTTTAAATATCTTCTGCTTGGCTGTGATTGCAAAATGGACACTTATGGACCAGTGTAGAAAAATTATCAAAAAAATTTGGCTGATTAGGATAGAAACTCAGATTTACATGGAAAAATGAAAGGAAAAAACAAAACAAAACACTTGTTGCTTTAACAAGTCACACCTGGTTAGGACAAGTGTTAGCATTGGAATTTTATATTTAATAAGGCCTGTTTTCCAAAAGTGTTAATTAACCTAGCATTTATTAATTTCACTATTACAGGCAATTATACTAAATTAGCAGCTGTTCTGTGGTATTGCTGATGCATGCTATGTTAATTACACAATTGTCATATTGGCGAGTTTAAGTTATCTTGTACAAAATGAGGGTTTTCAACTTTAACTGTCAGGAGGTTTACATTAAGCCTTACAGCGGTGGAATAATGCACTTGAATCATCTGCACGTATCATCCCACACAATACTCTGTATAAGGTGCAGGCTAATAAGGTGAACTAATTACAACAAATTCTTCAAGCCATTGTTAAATTACAATGCCCTTTTAATTATGATTATTGAAAGGTGATTGCTGCCACAGAAAGAGTATCTGCTGCAGTTTGCACAGATAAAAAATAATGACTTTCTTGCCCTTGTCTGTCTGGTCAACATCAGAGTTGAAAAGAGAGGGTTGTCTTCTTAAAACAGAAAGTTTTACTAGTACAGTTCTGGAATGCAATAACAAATCTTCTACCAATCAGCTGTAAAATGATCCTTCCGTTTCTTGGCGGATATGTGCCATTTGAATGAGTTTAAAGGGCCTTTGGCATAGATATACTTTAAGGCTTTCATTAAATATATATTTATAGCAGTCAATGGAATAAAACTGAAAATGCAAGATATCACATTTTTATTACCATCTTCTAATAAAGCTCAATTATTGAAAACCCCAAGAAATGGCTTGGCGAACACAGGTTTTAAGTTGAGGCAGGACATATCTGCAGGACATATAGATGCTCATTCCCCCTTTTTAATTAAATAATCTATATATTTTAGTAAGATCACAACCATGAACTATAATTTACTTTCTAGCTGGTTGCAGACAGTATTCAGGGGAGGGACATTTTCATCCTAGAGAGCATTTGATTTGACAAAAAATGTGAGTCAAATAAATTTTGAGAAAAGTGTAAAAAAAAACAAACAAACAATGGATTTATAATTAATTTTGAAGTTTTATTAAAGTCCCCCTGAAATCAAAATTTTAGTTTTTTAGCTTTCAGCATAAATATGTTAGCCTTCTTGTTATGAATATGCTGGTGTGTTCCAAAACAATGACAAAATTCGCTTTTAGGAGATATAAGCAGTCAAAACTTAAAGTCTCTCACTTCCGCTAAAATGGATCACGGATTTTCATGACATCCCATCGCACTTCAGCTTCTCATCAAATCTTCTGTCCAATCAAATGCTCTCTAGAATCTGAAGTCCCGCCTCCTCCTACACTATCAACAGACACTGAAGTTGCGACTGAATCGGTCGTTTGTTCACACATTTACTAGTTTCTACATGGTGAATGGCACATAGTGCACTATACAGAGAATAGGGAACGATTCAGACAGTGTGAATATATGTTACATTGACATAACATAGTATAACACAGTCTGCTCTGGCCCAGGGACACGAGGGACACGAAAGCACAGAGCGGATCATATCTGTGAGTCGGCTCGGACCACGAAAGGTATCAAACCCATTAAAATTCTGCACAGAATGCTATTATTTTAAAGTGATATAGAGGAGATTAGGATGATAAATGGTTAGATATTAAAAGCAAACGGAGGTTTTACTGAGTTTAATGGCTCTGGCCGAGCTGTGATATAAACAAAACGCTATTGGCTATTTTAAAAAAGGGGCGGGGCTGTTCGATATATCGCCCCGTCTTCCTGTTTCAGTTGAAATCACGTCAACACATCGAATAATGCTGCGCGTTCCAAGACACTGCAGTGGGCCTTTAAGTGTTAACAATGAGATTATGACATTTTAATAACCAATTAACACTGCTTTTATCATTTTTTACAAGATGTGTCACCAAAAAAGCCATTCGGTTTAACCAAAATTTCGGTTTTACCGAATGACACATTTTGGTTATACCAAATGACGATATTTTCAAACAATAACAGGCTGATATCTAGCTAGTTAGCAAGCTAACTAGCAAAAGGACAATCAAACATTTTATATTTATTTCAAGTTTTTAAAATATTCCAACATTTTCCATGTTTTATAACAGTTGTACTGAATGACCTGATGTTTCGGGACATGCATATGAGCAAGTGAAAACATGAATTTTTCAAATAGTTAAGAGAGAGTTAGTTACTTTGTTTTACAACCATGTGGTCCTTTGCAGGTGTCTGAATGATGTCACATCCTGTCACATGATATTGACTGCATGACTTGACCCAAAATGGTCCCTTTATATGGGTTACTCCGAATGACATTAATACAAATTTTATTTCTTTAAAGTTGTTTTCAGTGGCTTGATTTTAGAAATATAGTGTTGGGTACTTCAAACTCATAGCTAAGCTATTTTTGTGCTTGTAAAAAGGATGAGACATTTCTCATTATTTCTGTTCTTCGGTCTGTTTTCTAAAGCAAAGCATCCAGAAGGCATTTTCTCTTTGTGTTTTTTGATCATTTAGGTCACTGACAAATGGTTCAATGAGGATAAAGTAAAGTTCAGGGCATGAACGCTCTAGACCGAAGGCTTTCAGAGAGATGATCAATTTGGCAGGAGCGGTTTACGTCTAAATGTACATGTAAGTTTGTGTATGCGAGTGTGTGTTTACCAAATAGCCGTGTTTTAGTCTGCTGTCAAGGACTCAGAGAAGAAATTATGTAGCTCAGCAGGTAGAAATAAGTGATGAAGAAATGATAGACATGTCAGGTTTAAAGGACACAGCGATCTAAAGGAGAATGAGTTTGAGCGTCCATTTGAGAGCTAACTGCACATTTGTTTTCTACATTCTGAGTTCATTCTGAACTCTATGTGCTTAAAGGGTTAGTTCACCCAAAAATGAAAATAATGTCATTAATTACTCACCCTCATGCCGTTCTACACCCATAAGACCTTCGTTGATCTTCGGAACACAAATTAAGATATTATAGTTGAAATCCTACATAGCCAACAATGACATTTCCTCTCTCAAGATCCATTAATGTACTAAAAACAAATTTAAATCAGTTCATGTGAGCACAGTGGTTCAATATTAATATTATAAAGCGACAAGAATATTTTTGGTGCGCCAAAAAAACAAAATAACGACTTATTTAGTGATGGCCGATTTCAAAACACTGCTTCAGGAAGCATCGGATCATAAATGAATCAGTGTGTCGAATCATGATTCGGATCGCGTGTCAAACATGAATGTGGCGCTATGACTGTAACTGAATATTGTCATATAGATGTCTTCAGGTCAGGACTCTAATAAAACATGTGAAGTTTGGGGCAGATAAGACATTGTATGCCCGAGTTACAACAACTTCCTGTTTCATGGCGAAACATCAAACTTTGTCAGGGTGCCACGGACACGCCCTTCAGTGAAAACTCTAGATCTTCGCAATTTAACGTCTCAAAGGCCTTTAGATTAGACTGACCAAATATGATGTTGATCTGATTAAAGCTCTAGGAGGAGTTCGTTAAAGTACAACATGTGGAAATGGCAAAAACTGCCAAAATTTTGTAGAGAAAATTCAAAATATCTCACTTCCTGTTGGGTTTACAAACTTTGCACCCGGGGGCTTTTTTGTAGGTATTGGGCTGTTACATCTGTCTACCGAGTTTCATAACTGTACGTGAAACGTAGCACGAAGGGCACTTAATTGAAATTTTGTAGGTGGCGCTATCAAGCCATTTTGCCACACCTAATTCTGAAACCTATATCAGATGTAAATTTTCACCACATCTGATGCGTGTGCAAAGTTTCATGAGTTTTTGAGAACGTTTAGGCCCTCAAAATGCGATTCATTTTGGAGAAGAAGAATAATTGGCTGAGCAATTCCAATAGGGTCCTCACACCAATGAACATGCTGAAAACAAGCACTGACCAACACCAATGTAACACACTGATCCAACAAAACCTAACAAATGTGTCCGTTGCTACTGGCCGCTGTCTATTGGTGTAGTGTGAATTACCCAAACTTCCTAAGCATTTTGCAGCTGCTCTGATGCTGAAGTGGTTCTTGGTGTGTTTCTGTATGGCTCAGACCCATCAGGAAATATCAGAGAGGGGAAAAGGTTTTAAGTGGACCATCTTCATTTACAAGCAAAATAGAGCTGATTTCACTTCTCTCGCTGACACTGGACGTCATTATCATCAGTACTGCTGTGACATTTAAGTGTTAGCTAGATAAAAAGGAAAAATTTCATCTATATATAACAGCTATAATTTAGATTTAATTAGAAGAAAAAACCAACAAACTTGTCATGCAATTTAATTTCCATGATGACAAATCAGTCAAAGCCCAGCCCAGTTTTAATTTCTTGCATATTAAGATCACATCTTAAAACAGTGGAATCCTTCTTTTAATTACACAGAAGGAAAAATATTATGGGTAAAAAAAGCTTTGAAAAAGTCTTCAGTCTACTGAATGACTATTAGACATTATTCTGATTGAGCAGAGGGCTGTTATTAAAATTAGACATTACGTTTTTTAGAACTTTGTGTTACTATATCGATATAGACTTATTAAAGCTACTTAAGTTATCCTACCCAGAGCAGTGAGGGGTTTTCTCTTTGATTTGTCAAGATTGTGGTTTGATTAATATTCCTTAATTGCTAACTTTCCATATAAAGGCCTCTGGTAAAGGAAACTCATAAATTCCATGTGCTTCATTTTATTTCAGCCCACATATTGAAAGCAGCAGTTAATTCTGGATTTTTTTAGTTCCAGAATAGCATATATTGGGGATTTTTCAAAGATAAGGTAAGAATAAATGAACGAACAAACAAATGGATGTACAGACTGATGGACAGACAGATGGATGAATATGACTGTCCCTTGAATTCCATTTGCATAGTTTATTTTATTTTTAGATTTTAGCAATGAAATTAAGCTGGGAATAATTTAGTTAACCAATGAGAAAGCACAGTGCAGGCCGAACTCTTAAGGGGATTCTTGGAGTGTGTGGAGAGACAGATGTCTGAATTATGGGCATATTGTAAAAGGAGCTTCTTCTCACAATTTTGCACTAGGATATAAACAAAAAAGAATCCTTAACATTCTTTGAGAGAAATAACTAGGGTAAAATCCCATGGATGATTTTTGCCAGGGGCTGGAAAGCGAAGGTGAACTCTAGAGACATTTACTATCAAAAAAGTATGTACTTGTTAACTTAGATTGTCAGTGGTACACTAGAGATCACTATGGCAAAGGCATTTCTTTATATACATACATACATACACACACAAAATTACACAGTTTTTTTATAAATTGACTTTTCAAAACTTTTTAAGAACATATGAACAATAACATAACTAGCCATCAGGACAGTAAAGTCTGTAATGGTTGGGCCTCATTGTTAACTGCCCACAAAGTATTATGTTTCCTAGTTAATTTAACCTCAGCGGCATATGTGGTTTCACACAGACAGACGCCAGGATGCTCATAAAAAATGGACACATTCTAACAAGTACTGTTTTGCATTGCATCACAATGATAGTTATAGGTCTGTGATATGGACACTGAGAGATAATTACAGTAGACAGAAACAATATTTCACATAGCCAAACCTGAAATGATTCAATGGGAAATGAATATGCATTTGAACTTTTCATCAATAAAAAAGCTATTGCATAATTCAGACTTTTTTATTTTCGTATACAGTGTGAAAATATGCCATAATTAGTAAACTGTCAATTAGGTGACTTTTAAAGGGTTTGCAATCAATATATAAATGCTTATTGTGCATTGTGCACACAAAGCTGGAAAGGAGGAAAAAGTCAGTTACGTCTGATTATTATGCCTCATCTGTTGGTGAAATAGCTAAGGTTCTGCATGGTTACATCACCAATGCTGCATTATGAAAGCATCTTCACATCTGTGCTAATACTTCACACATGCAATAACACAAATACCCTGCAGCATCTTAAATAACCTACCTAATTTGTTTTGCCTGTCTAGGTCTGTTTAGTATTCAATATTAATGACTATTGAGTGCTACAAAAAAAAAAAAAAACCCTTCACAAAAAATACAGCAACACAATGATTTTGAATTCTAATCAGAACAAAGCCAGTACAACAAATACTGCCATGATAAATGATTTACAACAATGATTTTATAAATAAATAAATTATATATAAAATAATGTATATAATATATTTAAATATATAATTTATTAAAGGTCCCATTCTTCATGATCCCATGTTTCAAACTTTAGTTAGTGTGTAATGTATAAAGAGTATAAATAAAAGTATAAATAAAATCTGTAAAATTTTAAAGCTCAAAGTTCAATGCCAAGCGAGATATTTTATTTAACAGAAGTCGCCTACATCGAACGGCCAGTTTGGACTACATCCCTCTACTTCCTTCTTTAATGACGTCACTAAAACAGTTTTTTGACTAACCTCCGCCCACAGGAACACACAAGAGTTGCGTTTGTAGAGTGTGTTTGTCGCCATGTCGCCGAAACGCTGTTATTTTCAACCCGCAGTCCAATCACCGGGTCTGATTCCGGCTCAAATTGATAGGGTAAAATTAAAGACATGTTTACAATAACACTGAGCGCATGCATCTCCACCATAGACTGTGATCTCCACGTTATGGTAAGAGGCGTGACTTTTCCGGGCACGGTGCGCTCAGAGCTGTCGAATCACAACACAGGAACGAACCGCTGGCACAATCAGAACTCCTACAGTATTTCTGAAGGAGGGACTTCATAGAACAAGGAAGTCATCAGCCCGTTTTTATGACAGTGGAAACAGCGGTATACAGATAAGTAAATTATGTGAAAAATACTGGGTTTTTTTACACGCGAAACATGAACACATGTTATATTGCACACTATAAACACAATCAAACCTTCAAAAAACCACGAAAAACGGGACCTTTAAAAATGTTGATTGATTGACTGATGAGACAGCTGTGCTTAATTCTACTTTTTTTTTAGTTTTTTAGTTTTATATATATATATATATACATGACAGAAATATTGTTGACGTTTTTTGTGAGCCTCACCCAATCAAAATGAATTTAATAAACAAAACAAGCAAGCTCTGTTGTTTCACATTGCTAAATCTGATGTGTCTGTTTACAAGCAGAATGCAATGTTGATTAGAATGACAGAAGGGTCACTGGCTCTCTGTAATTTACTCAAGTCCCTCTGCACACATCGAGTTTCCCCTCCACAGAGGGGTCATATGTATTCTTCTGGCAGGCACACTTGAGCAAACATAATTAGTGTAGATGATTGTGTGCTCTTTTGCATCTTGACTTTTTGGGTGTTGTGTGTGTTCGCTATGATTATAAAATGACCATGACTTGAGTCCTGTAGTATGGATAAGCTCTGAAATCCACTGCCACACACAGACGATCACCAAGACAAATATGCACAGAGCTGTTATTCAGTCTGACATCCGGTGGACACTATAAAGAGACACACCCTGCTCAGATAGGGCAGGGCCTTCCAGTTGCTGACCACTGGGCTCATACACCCACACAAGTGACTAAAAACAGCTAATTCAGTGGATCATCCAGATGTCAAACTGCTCAGGGACTTGACACAGAATGGACACTAAACCAGGGTCGTTGCTAAAATTCTTATTGCGTGGGACAGATATTTTGACTAGATTTAAACGTTGACTCAATGCTCACTTTTAGCAGATTAAAAATGTACACTCTTTCTCTTCCCAGAAAATAGATCAAAAACACTGAGGATTCATCTTACAAAGATTTTTGCTCTCTAGAATGAGAATGTCTCTCCCCCTAATACCACCTGCAACCAACTCCAAAGGGAGTTATTCTCTATATCAGTAAGCACTGTTTCTGAACTGCCTCGATTGTAGTCTTGAGTTCTCTTATGGGAACGTACATGTCATAATAAAAGGGACGAAGCCTGGTTGAGTTGCATTAGTAGTGTGTTGTCACCATGTCCAAAAGACACTGTTTTAAATCTAAAGCCCCTTTTTTCAGCCTTCCCAAGGCAGGCAATCTTAGGGAAACAGTGCTTAAAATGTATGTCTATCACTATTCCTCAGACATATACAACCTCAACCTTTTGTTATGTTCTCACCATTTTTCTAGCAACTTCTTTCCGAACCATGAAGTACGATGCAGGTGAGATCTTATAAATGACACACAGATAAATAACATCAGATTTGAAATGTAACAGAGGTATAAAATAAAGATTTACTACTGTGAAACATCCTGCACAAGGTGGTTCGAACAGCTTGCTCTTCTTGACTTTCATTATCGGACTTGGGCTCAAACTGATATGGTGATGCACATCTACTGACACCTTTCTATCAGAACCTTCTTGAGCAATTTGAGCTACAGTAGTTTGTCTGTTGGATCGGACCACACGGGCCAGCCTTCGCTCCCCACGTGCTTCATTGAGCCTTGGCCGCTCATGACCCTGTCGCCGGTTCACCACTGTTCCTTTCTTGGACCACTTTTGATAGACACTGACCACTGCAGACCGGGATCACCCCACAAGAGTTGCGGTTTTGGAGATGCTCTGACCGTCTGTCGTCTAGCCATCACAATCTGGCCCTTGTCAAACTCACTCAAATCCTTATGCTTGCCCATTTTTTCTGCTTCTAACACATCAACTTTGAAGACAAAATGTTCAATATATCCTACTCACTAACAGGTGCCGTTATGAAGAGAAAATCAGTGTTTATTCACTTCACCTGTCAGTGCTCATAATGTTATGCCTGATCGATGTATATATATTTTATATTATTGATAATGAATAGATTGAGGAATACTAAAAAAGTTGATGTCTAACTTAAAAAAAATGAATGAGGGGGAGGCTAGTGAATGATATCCTTGGTCGATAAGACCCGAGGTATGCGTTTAAGGGTTAAATAATGTAACCGTATTTTAGTAAACTTCCTGTTTCGATAAAAATACATCAACAGACATTTTTGAGGCATGAGTACTTACTGAGCTCTGCGATGCTCCCCACGCGGGTCGCCAGGAGGGACTGCTCAATAGTGCGGAGTTCAGCCTGGCTGTAGGTATGGCTCTCTCCGGTTTTCCCTGCTCGCTGCTGGTCACGGTGCAGGTTCAGACTGTCCGGCAGGCTCAATACACCTGAGGGGCAAAGATCAGAAAATTCAAAATAAATAAATGTGAACGAGCCAAAGCTAGACAAAAAACATCTGCAATGGGACCAAGAGGCTTTGAGAGCTAAGTGTTATGACATTATTATTGTCTGAGAGGCAGATCAAACAACCCCTGAAGCAATTAAAACTGCTGTTTTTGTGTTGGATCTTTTTCAAATTGCAACAAGCCTTGCGCCCACAGGTGAGTTCAGCAGCGTGTATTGGCTGGAGCCCTGGCCATCTAATGTTCATTCAATAACCCTAATCAAATTACTGCACAGCACCGCAGCCAAGGCTTTTGTTTGAACTGAAGAATAGGCAGCAACAGATGGGATATTGAGCTCAGCCACAGGTGAATAAAGACAGACAAGCAGCTATCTGTCTGAGATAAAGGGTTCACACATTGGGACCACAGTATATTGTGTTTCTGAACTGGTTTTAATTAACGTCTCATATCTGTTACTATTTGTTTTTGAGCCATCCCTAGCCATTTGTCTTGTAGTGTGTCAGTATATTTAAGCTATATTGTTTGTATGATGTTGCTTTTATATAACAGATCAATAAACAATAAGTTAAAATAGACACAGTACTGTCAGTTACAATGTCTACATTTGACCCACCACAGCAGAACCACTCAGGAGTGGCATTTCTGAATGAATATTTTAATAATTCACTCATTAAAGAAAGCTATATTTTCATTCCTGTGGAGTAAATGGTTCAGTGACTCACTCATAAAGAGTCCCCTGATTCATTCCTTAATGAATCAATCTTTTTTGAATTATTTTATTGAGTAAATTCACTGACTCACTAAGATTTGTTTCATTCCTGAATGAAACATTGTTGAATGGATTGTTTGAGTAAAATTGTAAAAATATTAAATATTAAAAAATATATAAAGATAGTCCTCTGATTCGTTCCTGAATAAATCAATGTTCTTGAATGATATAACTGAATAAATGGTTCAATGACTCACTCATAAAAGAAGTCATCTGATTAAATTCGGAATGAATATGAATGAGTAATTAATGAGTAAATGATTCAACGACTCGCTCATAAAGACCACAACTATTTGTGCCTGAATGAATTCGTGTTGTTGAATGAGTTGAGTAAATGATTAAATGACTCACTCATAAAGGCAGTTGTCTGACTCACTTCTGAATAGATCAGTATTTTTTAATGAAACGGTAGAGTGAATGATTCAATGACTCCTTCATAAAGACCTGTGTAAGATTTCAGTTTCAGATTTAAAATGAGTAATTTGTTTATTGTTCAAGTGATTCATCTTGATAGTTAACTAAAAAGTCACAAAAGTAACTTAATGTGCATTTTAATAAACCTTAATAATAACACATACTGTAACATTACTTGTATAATAAGTAACACAATATTTAATGTACTTTTAAAAGTAACATTCTCCAACACTTCACACAAACATGCAACAGAAGCTATTTTGAGCAGGTTGTACTCTTGACTTTCATCTAAAGGGATTTGTGTTGTCAGTCTCCCAGAGGTGGGTAAATATCCTGCATCCTGTTGTATATTGAATGAAGCCGTTAGCACAAAACAACACAGGGAAAGAAACACAGAATCTCATGAAGTTTTCATAACGCCATGATTAAAATGACCTGGCACAGGGAGTTCTGGCTGCTGCAAATCTCTTTGTGGTTAGTGAGTTTATGCATAATGGAGGATGTGCAATATTTGCCAGATGGGAGACAAGCTGAATGCTTTGTCAAGAGACACAATGTTGTTCATGGGTGACATGATGCTTTTAAGGAATTTTGAAGGGAGTTCAAGCAAGGGAACGCTTTGTTTTGGTTGATTGTCTTGTCTGATGAAGTTTCTTTTAAGATGAGTGCCGAAATACTGCGTGAGGAGCAAATGTTTGCATGTGTACGGTCCCTAATGACGCCGCAGGACATCGCACAAGCCAGCATGATGATGCCAGTTACAGTAGTTGCAGTATTTTGCTGCAGGTTTTCATATAGTTGAGTGAGGGGTGAGCGAGAATGATGTAGTCCAAAAACAGGATCCGGCATGAAGTTACAGGGGATTGCTTGACCTGTTTTTGACTGTATAAAAAAAAAAAAAAAAAAACCTTACAGCTGTGACAGCTGGGTTATATATGGCAACAACATTACATACATTATAGGATCTCACTTAGTTAACTTTATATTTTAGTGCTCCTATGTCATTTAATTTTATTTTATAATGTTAATACATCAATTGAGCTTTTATTTTTACTTTTACTTTCAATTTTTTCTGTAAAATGTTATTCTGATAATAAAGAAAACAATTAATGTGCATAACCAAAAACAAAAATAAGACAATTTTTTTTTTTTCACACAGGGAATTCTGGGTATAAATAAATTCTGAATTTATTAATACTTTTTTATTATTATCTTTATTGCTACAATAATGTAATGCATTTTACTTCTAAACAAAACAATAGTTTAAGTTTTAATATATAGTAATAGTTTTAATATAAGTAGTAATAGTTTTAATATATTTTATATACCTTTTTTAAATACATTTTATATATTTATACATTTTATAAATATATTTATATATTTATGCATTTTATATACCATTTTATATTTTGGTATATTGTATATACCATTATACATTATCTAAATATAAATAATATCTAATTAAAATATAATTTAATTATTTTTTACTGGTTCACATGGGGAATTATGCCATTTTGGCCCATAAAGGCATTAAATTATTTTTACTCATACAAAACTTAACATATGTTTAACTTGTAAATCATTACACACACACACACACACACACACACACACACAAGGTGAATTAGAAATATATTAACTAATAACGTAGTTAAAATTACAAAAAAAAACAATGATGAACTGTTAAATATATAACAAATGGAATACATAAGTGTTGTATTTCTAACAATCTTTTTTTCCTCAGGCACAAACACACACACAAAAAAACATGCACTTAGTGGGGAAAAACATGCAGTGGATGTGAGCTGTCATCACCATGGGATAATTCCCAGAATGATATGGGAGGAGAAACAGACAGGTTTTTGATCGCTAGAAATCTTCTCATGACTCTTTCACTTTGGCCAAAAATATGCACTCCAGTGGGAAAAAAACAGGCCTCAATATTTTATGACCCCTCCGCCCAATCAACATTCCCTGCTCTTGAAACTCGTCACTCTCTCCCTCTCTATACTCTCAGCACATCAACTCTTCAATGTCATTACAGACGCTAAAAGATTCCCCTGCAATATTCATACAATGAGATCAAATCACGAAAAAGCGTTTTAGAACGTTCTAGTCAGTCCAACTTTGCAGCCCCACCATGTATAAACCATGTTATCTCTCTCCAGCACTTGTATTCCCTACTGAGAGGGAAGCAACGGTTATTTTTATTTTCAGCAATGTGTTTTTCTTCGCTTGATATGGCAACTTAAAAGGTGAAGGGGGTGGGAAGAGAAAAATGAGACCACAGTCCCTTGAAGATTGTGACCTTGGCCAGCTGGTGGCAAAACACTATGCTCTAAATGTTCTTTTGCGTGATATTTATAAAAACCTGATTCTCCAACAACTAGGAAAGTTTCTCAGTACTTACAGTCAAACGGGGAGAGGACATCGAGTCATAAGTACACCATCTACTCGAGAACAGTTTGCAATAACTTTGTTTTAGATTGACTGGCATAAATAATACAGTACAAATGCTGCTAGACACTTCAATCATAGCTGTGGAGTTCTCCATTTCATAAAAAGTGTGAAAACTTCTCAGAAGCCAGACTTGCTTTCAAAGACACATTTTGTGACCTCGTCATGTAAACCGATACCCAACGGACACCTGAAGAGATTCATCTGGAAAAAAATTTCTTTAGAATACATGCTGATGGATATTTGGGTGTCATACGATTCTAAGACTAAATCCCAATGTCCTTGTTTTTATAAACACCCATAGTCCTAGTACCAATGGTGCTCGGTTACCCAAGACAGAGCATATCCTTTTTTATTAAACTTCTGGCAAAACAAACATTTGCAAAGAATATGGATGAGCACACGACAAATCTTCAGTTTTTATAAGCTGTTCACTGACCTGAATATCACATTGCTCGTAGTTCAGAGGTAATCCTGTGCTTCTGTAATCCAATTTATTCACCAAAATAAGACAATATCCTGTGTTTGAACTGGGTTAGTAAAATATATTTTTTTATTATTTAAAATTTTAAATCTGCTGCAGAACCTGAAGTGCACGTTATGTCAAGTGGACTGATAAACAAACAATAAAGTGTTAGCAGACATTAAGTAGACAGTTTACAAATACTCTAATGAGAGTTAGTTGACGTCTAGTTGCAAAGTTATAGTCAGTAGAATGTCTAAAGTGGACCATCAAATTAAAGTGTTACAACACACAGCATTCATTTAAACACAATGCATTGTGTAGGCACATCTGCATTTTAAGAACTAATTACAATTGACTGATAAAATTACAGCTTCAGTCATTAAATGAGTGAATACTTTTAATGGACATTAAAATCTCATTAAATGACTGTAAGACGTATGCCTTTGGGGACCAGTCATTATGTGCAATATTCCTGCCATGATGATGGGCCCATAATTCTCTGCTGGTTTTAGCGGCATTTAAATGATATCCAAAAATGACTTGGATGCCTCAACATTGGTCGTAAACCCAGAACTTCGACAGACTATCACATCATCCCCCTCTGCCCATACATCTGTCACTTCTTAAAAGAGCCAATTCATTTTCTTTATAAGGAAAGGAGAGGAACACAATGTGCTAACCAGATGGATGGAAAATGAACACTATAAGTGCAGGTAAATTATATTAGCTGAATGCCAAATGGATTATTCATATGTTGATGCTGGTTTCAAGATGCATTACACTGAAAGTACTCCAAATAGATGCATTAAGACATTAAGCCTGTATTCGCATGTCTTTGAGTACAATCATGGCCGTAGCCAGCTATGAGGTCACCGAGGTCCGGACCTAGGTAAATTGCTCACACTCAAATAATATTATTTGTAGCAGTGAGCAATGTAGCCAATCACAGACATAGTTGTTGATCTCTTGAACGCAATGGCCAATCAGAGTTGTTTAAGTTAGTCAGAATCCACTCACCACTAGGCTGCGATGATCTGACAAAATGACAGTTTCTTAGTGATTGTAAAGGGAGCGGTCTTGGTTCACTTTTTGAGGATACAGCATATATAATTCATTGAATAATAAGTAACATCATGCTGGATTCACTCTGCACGGGACAGTAACAGATTTATGACATGTTAAAATAGTAACACATTAAAAAGCAATGTAAAGTCAGACTAATAGTTTAATAGAACAATATTTGTAGCAAAATATTTTTGAAATTCTATTTCAATTATTGGTAAAAGTGATGGCTTGTAAATAATCTTGTAAATTAATCTTGGGTTAGTTCACCCAAAAATGAAAATTCTGCCCCCCAGTGGTGAACCATTGAAATTTGGAAAGTTTCGAAACATTAATGACGTAACGAAGCCTCGTTTACTGAAATCACGTGAATTAGGCAGTTTGATACACGCTCCGAACCGCTGATTCGAAACAAATGATTCATAATGCTTTGAAACTTCTTGAAGCAACGTTTCATCACTAGATATTGTTGAATAAAGTCATTATTTTGTCTTTTTGGCACACAAAAAGTATTCTCGTCGCTTCATAACATTAAGGTTGAACCGCTGTACTCACATGAACTGTTTTAAATATGTCTTTATTACCTTTCTGGGCATTGAAAGCGTTAATTGCTGTTAAGACAATCACTGAGCCATCGGATTTTATCAAAAATATCTTAAATGGATAGTTCACCCAAAAATGAAAATGTGATGTTTATCTGCTTACCCCCAGCACATCCCCATCTTCATCAGAACACAAATGATGATTTTTAACTCCAACTGCTGCCGTCTGTCAGTCAAATAATGCTAGTGAATGGGAACTTCTACTATAAGAGTAAATAAAACTTGCATAGACAAGTCCAAATTAAACCCTGCGGCTCATGACGACACATTGATGTCCTAAGACACGAAAGGATTGGTTTTTACGATAAACCGAACAGTATTCATATCATTTTTTACCTCTAAAACGCCACTATGTCCAACTGCGTTCAGCACTCGTTTAGTAAGGTGTGATCGCACTCTGACAGTGGCAGTGATGTCTCGCACTCATTGAAGTATATGAGACATCATTGCCATTGTCAGAGCACGATCAGACCTTACTAAACGAGTGCTGAACGCAGTTGGACATAGTGGTGTATTAGAGGTAAAAAATTAAATACTGGATCGTTTCGTGTCTTAGGACATCAATGTGTTGTCACGAGCCGCAGGGTTTAATTTGTATTTGTCTATGCAAGTTTTATTTACTCTTATAGATTGTGTTACCATTCACTCCCATTATTTGACTGACAGACGGCAGCGGTTGGAGTTAAAAATCATCATTTGTGTTCTGCTGAAGAAACAAAGTCACCTACATCTTGGATGCGCTGGGGGTAAGCAGATAAACATCACATTTTCATTTTTGGGTGAACTATCCCTTTAATTTGTGTTCCAAAGATGAACGAAGGTCTTACAGGTGTAGAACAACATGAGGGTGAGTAATTAATGACAGATTTTCATTTTAGGGTGAACTATCCCTTTAAATGTTTCACTGTACACTGATATGATGGAGCCGTTGCATCAGCACTTTATTAGAGCACCCTCAGTAATTTCAGAAGCACCCTTTTTTCATAGCAATATTAGGCAACACTGCATTGCCGGTCTCATGTTGAAATCTGCTCAACATAATGCGGGCAGGTTATTTCTGACAGGATATCACATTTGGTAAGACAAGCGCAATGATCATCATGATATCTGTAAGAAACAGAATCAACTCTTTCAAAAACTCTATCCCCATTTCACTAGAAATTATATTGCTGGATTAATTTGGGTAAAAATGATGAATGTCTTTGTATTTGGCGAGCATCTCTTTAGCTTTACTAACAGCAGTATTTGAGCTGCATGAACTCCAAAAGTTTGTGTACATGTTCTCCAGCATTATTTGAAATGATCCAAAGAGCATCTGAAGCTTCAGTGGAAGAACATCTGACCATCTGTACAAAAAAGTTCACATGATCAATGTCACAAATCGACTTAGCGACCCAGAAACAGTGCAAACTTTGAAATATCTCTTTTTCATTTTACCTCATAATGTTTCTGTTTTAATTTTGTCGAAATCCTAATATTTTCCATTTAAAATTAAATTCTGAATAGCACATTTTCAATGCAGTCTCATACTTTTGGACCACACTGTATTTGTCTTTTACAAATGGGCGGAGGGTATACACTAGATTTGCATATGTGCACACCAGCCAATTCAGTTTTTCCACAGTTTTTGCACAACAACAGATTGTTCCCTTTCTTGGCTTGCCTTTAACCGGCGGTTCTGGCAGAAATGAGCAAATGTGGGATATTCAAGCTTGCCTGAAATCCCCTGTCAGCTCTTCACTGAATGATTAGATCTACAATCAATATGTCCCATTCTTTTCCTGTGACAGAAACACACTTCTCCTCCTGAGTGCACACTCAAACACTTTGTTTTGATTTCTTGCAGCTGTTGAAGTGATAAGGTATTAGGGGAAAAAAAGTGTTCATTCCGGCAAACTTTGTTAATGGAGTCACAGAGTATCAGGAATACAGATTAATTCCACAACTGGCAATCAAACTTTGCAGAATATATAAAATTGAAATCAGTCAGAACAATAAGATTGTTCAAAAATTCAAAGGGGTTCAGAGTAGCTTTGTTCCACTAACTAAATTAAAGTATCCTACTGGGGGAATGGTTCAATCGCGACCGGGCAAGGGAACCAGTCCTGTCACACACAAAAAAAGACAACAAAACTCTTTAGCTCGCTTTCAATTTCTCTTCTTTTTTTCTCCCTTGCTGCACTGCTGTACGTTTGCTGGAGGAAAGTCCCATCGATTTCTCTACGGTGCGCGGCCGGTCTCTTATCAGAGTGAGACTCGTACGGAATATTAACAGCCAAGTCTCCATAGCAACAGGGCAGAGCTGCCCAGCAGTCGTGCGATTGGTGGAAAGAGAGGCAGGGGTGGTGGGGATGTACTGGATTTGGAGGTGAGCGCATACAAAATGCGCAGTGACAAAAAACTGAAATTTTGGGGGTACCTCCCAAAATGAGGGTGTGTTTGTCATAGCATAAGAAAAAAATGCAGAAATACAGATAAGTGGATCTCATATTCGACAGCATTTGAGTTAATAATGTCTGAGTTTTAAAATATTCAGAGCGTGTCTATTTTTTGCCATTCGACACGACAGCTTGATATTTCCTTCTGAGTCATGCATTATTGTATGTAAAAAACATCTGAAAAGTTAGACTGAAAGTTTCACTGAAAGTTACAGAACTTACAGTATGCAGCAAAAAATGTGGGCATGTTTTCGAACGGATGCATGTAAAACATAGAACACCAATAAAACTTGTCTGCGCCACAGTAAAATTGTCTTAAACCCTGATGAGGAACATTTACAGTACGTACACCGGCCTGAGAAACAAGCATTCCAATTCTCTGGATTTGATCTTCTCCATTTGTTTAAACCATTTAAAACATGGCGGATAAACAAAAAGCGGACAACACAAAGTTTGAGTCCAAATGTTGCAAAATTCACTGTAAATGATGACAGATAGAGTTCTACTAAAGTTCTACAATCTATTTAGTTTTTATTAATGTCTAGGTCAATCAAAGTCAAATTTTAGCTTTTTAAAATATGTCAAGGATACAATTATGAACTACTGAAACCATCTGTATCTCATAGTAACATTAATTTTGCACAATAGTAGTTCTGAAAATTTAAAAAAGGCTCTGAAAGACACCAACATTTAATACCCAGGTAGTGTTTTGGGGAGAAAAAAAACAGCCACTAAACATTTCACATCGTCTGTCTCTGGTCAGTTCTTGCAGAAAGTGGGTCATATGGTGCTTCTCTTTTCACTTGCATAAATATTGTGTAGAAACTGGGCTGGGAATCTGACATTAGAGGAAAACATTCTAATATTCCTTAGGAACAACACAAAATATGTTGTAAATAATATTGATCACATAATAAAGGCCGCAGCTGCAATTCAATGCAACAGCGATTGTCTAGGCATTGAAAATGCTGAATAAATATCATTATGTACAATCAGAGTTCAAATGTGGAGACAGGCAGGGTTATGCCTCGAGTGCTAAATCATTAAAACACCCCACAAGCTGTCCGAATTCTCCTTCACCATGACAACCGAGGTGAATGCCCCCTTCTTCATAACACACACTGCTTCACAGCTGCAGCAGTTACGGGCAACATTTTCCCATTCTGACATTTTACATCAGCTTGAAGCAATATGATCAACAAGAGACATTGGAAGATTTTAATGAGTGCCTCACTACTGACTGCTACAGTATCCGTAGAGCTCAATTAGTAAAAAAAAAACAAAATTAATGCAAAACTGAAAATTCACTTCTGTTAAACTTCTGGCACTGAAGATCTTAAGGTCAACTTAATTGAATAAACAATCAATACTTGAAAGTAACGTTGTATGGGAGTAGAAACTATTAGCACATGATCCCTTTTTCATACTTTTTATAGATAAATGGAGGTTCATATTATATTGTTTGCCTTAAGATTGTGTGCAAAGCATGCTGGGACTGTAAGAAGATTGAGCGACATTGACCCGGGCACAGCCTCTATGTGAATGATGATTGACAGATGAGATTACTTTTAGGAAAAGGACACTGAATTTCCAAACCACAGAGATTCTGGCCAAGAGTTCTATCAGTGGATGACATTTCATTCTGCTGGGGAAGTATTTCAATTCCATTTCCACATTAACCCATCAATGGCTCACTTGTGGGTGTGGGTTTTTGGATAGTTCATTTCCCACATGCAGAAATGTTTTACCAGGTTACAGAGCTTTTTACTAGTGATACTCAAGCAGAAAACCCAAGTGCTTTGTGCTCAATCTCTCTCTCCACCAATGGAAGTCACAAGGAAACATCACTTTGCCACCGTAATAAGCATGTGTGTGGCGGTGTTGCTTAGAAACTGTAGCTACCCAAGCTTCTAGTAATGTAAAGTAGTTCTACAGTCAGTTTTGAAAAAGCAGTTGGCTTTTAACACGTAATTGCCAAATTATATATTTTATTTTTACAATCAGAGTAGTACTTACTGTATCTGGTGACAACATAATTTGAACATGCTGGTAATTTACAGTACACCAAATATTCATAAAATAATTTAAAAAAAGGTGTTTATTATTAACATATTATCCCTACTTGGACCTCAACCTTCTATTTTGTGATTGATTAGAAATACCACATATTTAGTCATGAAACAGTCTTTTCAAATTACAAATCACAATATGTTACATAAAGGTCAAAACAAACTTTTTTTTGTTTTGTTTTCAGTTTTCAAACTTGGCCTGTTTATCAGCAAGCTAACAGCTTAGATAAGAAAGGCTCCTTTGATTAGAGAACACAATAATCCACTGTTTTTTTTCAATCAAGCATAAAAGAGAATTCTGGATTCTGTGAGGAAAAGGATCTTGCACGACGCGGGTTCATTTAACTGAAATGTTTTCGAATGAACAAATTAAGCTCACAAAAATGAATCTCACTACCCAATATAAAGTAAAGAGAGAGTACAGTCTAGGAGAGTGTATTTGATGGCTGCTTCAGTTTGCTTGGTTGTAAATTTGACCAAAAGAAAAAAAATGTCACACTACACCACAACTCAAAAAAGTAAAATTTTGCTACTGAACATTTTTGGCTATAAGTTAGAAGCATTACTAGTTAGTTAGTCACTTACTCCCCAAAACTTCACTGCAGTCAGTCTGTAAACACACAAGATACTCATATTCGCATTAGTCAATGTCTAAGTTAGTCAAGGACTAAAGGTCTTCAGTCAGCCGCAAAAATTATGTTATCACAAATGTTACAAATAACCCCAACATACCGGCACTCTCCAAATAATTAACACTGTTCACATCATATAATGGGATCAAAAGAAAGTCCCATGCTGCTTTGCAGCATGCTCCTGCTCTCCATCTGTGCTCCCTGAGCCTGGACTGACTCATCGTGGCAGAGGACAACAGGCAGAACCCATGGAGTCAAAACCAACCAGTCAATAAATAAATGAAATACTCTTCATTTACTATCCCCCCCCCCCCCCCAATGATTCATGACTCACATCTGATGATTTATAACATACTACATGTGTACAATATACACCTGACTGCTATTTAGCCCTCAGCGACCCACTACATCAAAAGCAGGGTTGCCAGGTCTCTGCTGAATTTGTATGTCCTGGGGGGGAATCAACCCATTGGGAAAATAAATAAATAAATAAATCAACCAATGGCAACAACTTAAAAGTAGCCCAATTCCACAGGAAACCCACAGACTTGGCAACACTGATCAAACCACTTGTTGAAAGCAATTAAATAACTTAATTTTCTCACTAAATGTAGGTAATATAAATAACAGGACCTCACACTCTGAGTCTGAAATGTATCAAAAAAAAAAAATTGTCTATATATATATATACACAGTCAAACCAAAAATTATTCAGACACCTTGAACATTTCATTAATTAATTTTATTCACTTACTTAACTCTGAGATCTTGTCAAATTTTATTACCCTTTTTTTATAGTAAATAAACTGTATTAATTAATGAAATGTTCAAGGGAAATGTTCTAAACCTAAATGGAATGAAAAAGGACTGGAAGGCCAAGAATACTTTCAAAATATGATGAAGTTCCTCAGATTTAAATGTAAATGTAATTTCTATTCTATTAGAAGTAAAATAATGTGGCAAATATATGTTGGAGGAGGCTTGTAGGAACAGATGTTTTGTGCTGATGTAAGATTGTCCAGTTGATTAACATTGAGTGGGCAACAAGCAGCAAAGTGCATGTAAAATGTGGTCAGTTTGGGGTCATGACGTAAATGCTCTTTGGCCCGCAGGCCTCAGCATCAGTCAGTCACTTTTGGGAGGAAGAAGAAATTTCAAAGCCAATGGCGTAGCCAGATTCAGTGACCTATTCAAAACCCCAACTCTCTTCACGCGCTTCTTATCTGCTTTACAGGGACTGAAGGAAGAACAGAGATGGAAGATGAAGGGAATGAGAGAGTAGTAAAAAAAAGTGACAGAGAATTGCATGAGACGAAAAAGACATGGGGGAAAAAATTATAAAACAAGCTTTTATGTCTGCTTTCTCCTGTGCTGTATTTCTCAATCCTGACCAGACCAAAACAAACTTCAAATGTATATTTCATGTGAAACTGAAGCTGTCTACATTAAAGTGACTAGAACAAGGATTACCAAAAGGCTGTAACATACTCAAACCAGCCAAGGTGTTTTACTACACAAAATATTCCGTGTTCAAATTGAGATTCTATTCATCCTGCTGGTGAGATGGTCCATCTTAGGGGTTAACATGACCCAGAGGCCCCTGCTTGGGGCCCAGCATGTGTACCTTGATGCAGCCAGACCCAAGCAGATGGTAGCCATATGTCCGCAGAACACGGAAGAACAGCTACAAATGTGAGGCCAAAAAAAACTGAGTTATATTCACATTTAGAGCCCACTCGTCTTCAAAAATCGGCTGTATGAAGCTAACACACACACATACACACACTGTCATCTACTCATACTGAGGGTTAATGTATGCAGTCAATGAGAAAGCATATATACATTCCACCTACAGACTTAGAAATAGAAACACACACAGATATGTCAAGTGTCTGAGGAACAGTTAGCACTGCTAAGTAGCATATTAAAACAAAACATTCCCTGCATCCCAATATGCCTACTTCCATACTATATAGTAGGCAGAAAACAGTTTATGAAACTATTATTAAGTCCAAATTCATAGTATTAATAAAACAGGAGGCGAAAAGTACAGGGATGACTTACTGCTTCTCTAAAGATTCCTAAGTGTGCATCTGATGGACATTTTACTATTCCATGAGGCACGAAAGGAGTTTTAAATGGCAAAGAACCGATGCAACTGACACCATAAGTCACATGATAATTTAATTCATACTACACACATTGATACAATGTTGTGAAGCTTGTTCACTGTAAAATGTACAGTATTATGTATTTTACGCGTTTTTTGCGCTGGTTGATACAACAGTCGCCTTGAACTAATACCAAAGACTATAGAATAACACAAGACGTGTCACTCGTATTGTTTTAAATGGGAGAAAGTGTAACACGCAATATGGCGAAATAAGTCCTGCCTTCTAAATAAGAGCCAATCGCCGACTCGTCATCGCGGCCGTTAGAATCACCGGTTTCTATAGAAACAGTCAGACACGCGCCTCCGAAGAGACGCGCATTTAGGTCTCCGCATGCGCATTAGCTTGATCCAGCCTGAAAAATACTTTTTTTTCATGATTCGAGCGTTTAGAAACTAAATTTATGAGCCGGTTGTTGTTAGATTTCATTGGTGATTTCAAACATGAAATTTAATCGTAAGGTTGGCGAACAGTTTTGGAGAATTTGATGTTTCCCCATTCAAAGAGATTGCATGATGCATGCCCAGGATGCCGAGAGGCGTTTCAAAGATGGCCGCCGAGTGAAATGACTTGTCTTAAAGGGACTTTGCTAATACTGACAACTAATGGTGTGGATGTAAATGTAAAATAAGAGCTTTTATGAGGCTACAATTCTTGATTTCATGTGTTTATTTTTTTGTATATACTTTTTTTTACTTTCTGTAAAAGTTTTTTTTTTTTTTATTAATGTGTACCACATATTTAACAAAACTCAATATTTTCATTAGTCTCAAGTTAGAGGTACCCACCTCTAGTCAAGCAAATAACTGTATACCAGTAGGTGTAATGCAGGACTGGAATGCTGCTTTGTTGACTTTCTCACGGTCTTCCTGTTATACAATTAGGAAATGAACCATAACATTACATAACAAACCTTTACGACACAACACGGCTTTTACTTTAATCCCACATATGACATGGAATAAATGCATAGGTGTGGTCCAAAAGCCTCTGAAAATACCACAAAACATGCCGGAACATGTGGAAATTAGCCTAACCTTTAGGCAGCAATTACTGTTTCTCAGCTGACATTTACTCCAATTTGTCTGGCAGCAAAAATGTCCTTGAAGTCACTGGCTCCTAGATAGGATGTCACAGTCACAGGTTTCATCATGCCCTAGTCGACAGTTTAGAGAAAGTCAAACCGAAACACACCTTTGGGGTGGAACGATCCTACAGACACATTTACACGAAATCAAAAAAACCACAATGCGTTTTCAAGTATAGAAAAGGCAGATCAAAAGTCTTCACTTGAAAATTGCATTTTCTTCCTTTGTTTTGGTTTGTTCCCTGCTGCTTATGAGATGAAAGCAGTGCTAAATTAAGATTCATATATGAAAAGACATGACTTGATAGTTAAACATCTTCATTATAAACCAAAATTAGACTCTAACCCAGACATCAGCATGGATTATTTCCTTTCTTTCTTTGGAAACGGAGAAGACAACAGATTACAGAACATTCAGACACTTCTAACAGAGGAGTTGAAGGGAGGTGAATATACAGTTAGTTCAACTGAGCTGAGAGTGTTTCCCCGTCTGAAATGCTCCTTCATTCGGTCTATTTCCTCTATGCCACTGCACATTCATTTCCCTCTCGGTTTTCCACCATCCAAGCGGGTTCCGGCAAGTTCTGCCACAGGCAAGCAACACTCGGTTTAATTATTGCAGGGGGTTGAGCTCGTTTGACAGGTCGACCTACTCTACTCCATTTGATATGAATAAGTAAGTGTGAGAGAGGAAAAAAAGAGGAGGTACAAGACAAAATAAAATACAGAGATGGAGGGAAAAAATAGGAAACTATCTTTAGATGTCTAAATTTCTATGCACTGTAAAACTCAATAAGTTCAGAATACTCAAAACATTTGAGGAAACTTAAAACATTTAAGTAAACAAACATATTTTAAGTTAGTAGAACTTAAAATTTTTGTGACAGGTGGGGTGAGGCATTCCTTCACAGTTCTCCCATCATAATGTTAATTACATACAGTTCATTTACATAAACATATTCAGATCATGGTTAAATGTTAGATAGCAAATAACACATGCTATTATAACCATCAAAGAGACTGTTATGACATACTTGCATAATCAAACAACATATAGTATATGTGGTCTTAAAAGTTGCAGCCCATCCTCAACCTAACTACAGGCTCTACTCTTCACCACGATAGTAACCCTACAAAAATTAACATAACAGAACCCCCTGTAAATGAAACAAAACACAACATTAAACAAATTGTGTCTTAAATTATGTTAATCTTGTGCAAAAACACAAAATAACACTTAATTTCAACATTTATGTTGGATGCAAAGCATGCTGGGAATTAGCAATCTGCTGCAACTCAGCTTAATCATATTAAGTTTAGCTTACTACAATGAAATTTTGAGTTCACTAAATTTTTTTTTAAAAGCCCACTGAAGTGTCTTGGAACACGCAGCATTATTCAATGTGATTAAGTAATTTCTGCTTCCTAACCGTTTGCCCTCTTTATCTCATCTATATTGCTTTAAAATATAGCATTCTGTGCTGAATTCAGATGTGTCCAATACATTTTGTGGTCTGAGCCGATTCACGGATATGATCCGCTCTGTGCTATAGTGTCTCTGGACCTGAGTAGATTGTGCTCACGCTGCAGTGGTTCACGTGACATTAATCGCGTCAATTTAAAGCATATTTACACTGTCTGCATCGTTCCTTATTCTCTATATAGTGCTCCATTCACTATATAGAAACTAGAAAATTTGTGAACAAATGACTGATTTCAGCCGCAGCCTCTGTTTATAGTGTAGGACGGAGGTCGGCAACCCGCGGCTCTAGAGCTGCATGCGGCTCTTTAGCGCTCCCCTAGTGGGGACTTTAAGTACAAAAAACATTCCAATTTACCATTACCAAATTTATGTGTATCTAGTATTTGTTCTAAGTTTAATCAAGAAGCTCACAGTGTATGCACAAAAATATTTCTCAAAGCTTTATTTGTTGTCAACTGGTTGTCAAAACGGGAAAGCTTTCATTATCAAACACCCGTAACTGCAGAACATTAATACATCACCTATCATCCGAATGTCCACAAATGTCACTCTCCAACTTTGGAGGACATTTTAGTGCCTCACTGCGCTTTGATAGTTTGATGCTTACTGCTGTAGCAGTGACAGCTCCAGCAGAGGCTGTGGGAGACAGTGGCCCACTTTCTCCAGGACTGACAAATCAGAGACACCAGGCAGAATTTTAAAACTGATTACAAAACAAACCCAGCAGACCACACTGGAGTGACACAGACGCTCCTCTGCTGCTAGCCTCCGGTTCTGTCTGGCACTTAAGGGGCGATCTTCATCAATTCTTAACCTTACCGATCACAATCTGGCCATGACCCAGAGCCTCTGGGCTCGGCCCCCTGCATCCTGCGCTCTCCTGAGTGATGTAAACAGCCTGGTGCATATGTGGTCTCATTTTGTGGTGACCGTAATTATGTCGGTGAGAAAACAAGCAGCAGTTTTCCGGCTTTAAGCCTGCAGGTACAACCCAGGGAGCCAGGAAAGCACTGACGGGGATGTTTACCATGCAATATGACTGATTTGGGTCAAGAACACAAGAAGAACTAGGAAAATGCCAGGCCAGGGGGGAAAAGATAAGACTATCCTGCTAAGTGACCCTCATCCTGCTTGTGAAGGTGGCTACATTCACACAGTAACAGTTTCAGTCATCAGACCTGTTTTACAGTGCAAAATACAACTGCATTTAGGAATGCATAATATATCAGTAACATGTAAGTTACTGGCCAATTTATCGATATTGGATATTTACTTGTGCACTGCTGTAAAATGCTTTCATTTTTCACTGTACATTATAGTATTGTGATGCTTAAATGCATTTGTAGCATTTAAAATAACTGGTTTTAGTGTTATATTTTAATATTTTTTAGACAAAATAGTATAATTTTCAGCTATTTATCGGTTATAAATCATAATATGAAAATACTGTATCGGATTATTGGTATCAAACCAGAAGTAATTCCTTTTTTATTTATTATATATTTTAAATATTTTTAGACAAAACAATAAAGAAAAATGTATTGTTGATTTATTGGTTATGTCGTAATATGAAAATTGGCTTATCGTATTAGCCAGGATTTTAATATTGGTGCATTGTAAATAGGATTGTCAACCCCAAACACTGACTGTGATCATAAAAGGTGCAATTTACTCCATAACTAAAACTTTTAGGCTTTGAATTACCCCCAAAATCTCATAGAAATGCAAATGTATCTGGCAGAAAGTGCACCTTGTTTACTGCTGTGGCATAAATTAATCTAATTTTGTCTGAGTGTTTTTGTATTGCCATACTGACAAGGTAAGAACTTTGACTCAGTGAGTTCCAACAGTAAACACAGCAAAACCAGTGGGTTATTAAAATTATGGATATAGTTTATGATTGTAGTTTTCTTCACAGCCGGAGTCTATAACTCAAACTCGTCTTAATGTTTCCGCTCATTTTCCACCCTCGTCACCCTCCATTATAGCTAGTCTCAGAGTCCCTGCACTACCTCTATTCTTGTCTATAGCCTGACAGAGCAATACAGGAAAACACAATAGTTGTCTGTCACTCACAGGGCATGGAGGGATTCTGTGGAGGCCAGAGGCACTGGATTGAGCTACAGTTGAGCCCTAGAAATATCAAGACGTTGCCAAAACTAATGAGGAGAATAAATATGGGGAAATATGATCGACTGGGAAGTGCTGTTCATTATGGAAGTTAAGACACTGGGCCTATGGTTATAAAGAAATATTTCTCTCATACCCAAACAAAATGGAATTTTGTATTTTTTCCACTAGGATACACATGAAAACCCAGATTAATCATTAAAGAGACTAATTGCCCAAAGATGGTTCTATCATTTACTCATTGCTATGTGTCTAAGAAAACATTGCTCTGTGGTCCAGAAACATAAAAGTCAAGCCCTGTTCCAAAACCTAGTGAGCTATCTGCCTAGACATTATTCTGGTAAAAAAAAAATGGTAGACCTACTAGGCTACATTTATGGACCAAACTTAAAGGGTATGTAAAATTATCAAAACTTCTGTCATCATTTACTCAACCTCATGTTGTTCCAAATCTGTATGAGTTTCTTTCTTCTGTTGAACACAAATTAAGATATTTTAAAGAATGTTGGTAACACGACAGTTGATGGTTGCCATTGACTTCCATAGTATTTTTATTTCCTACTATGGAAGTCAAGGATTGTTTGATTACCCACATTCTTTAAAATATCTTCTTTTTTGCTCAACAGAAGAAACAAACTCATACAGGTTTGGAATAACTTCAAGGTAAGTGATTACAAAAACTTGGTGTGTTTCGACCGTAGGAACCAGGGTCTAAATGAAGTTCCAGGTAAAAAAAAAAAAAAAAAGTACCTGCTCATGAGGTAGCACTCTTTCAAAGTTCCGGAACTTTCGGGGGTGGGACTTGAGTCCTTGAACATGCTGATTGGTTGAGTCCACGCAGCATTTTGATTGGTTGACTCCACTCAGCATTTTATTAAAACTATTATTTTTTAAAGGTGCCCTAGATTCAAAAATTTAATTTACCTTGGCATAGTTGAATAACAAGAGTTCAGTACATGGATATGACATACAGTGAGTCTCAAACTCCATTGTTTCCTCCTTCTTATATAAATCTCATTTGTTTAAAAGACCTCAGAAGAACAGGCGAATCTCAACATAACACTGACTGACTGTTATGTAACGGTCGGGGTATACGCCCCCAATATTTGCATATGCCAGCCCATGTTCCCAACATTACGTCTGGATGTGCACAGCTGAATCAACAGACAAGGTAAGCAGGCACGGACAATAGCAAAAAATGGCAGATGGAGCAATAATAACTGACATGATTCATGATAACATGATATTTTTAGTGATATTTGTAAATTGTCTTTCTAAATGTTTTGTTAGCATTTTGCTAATGTACTGTTAAATGTGGTTAAAGTTACCATTGTTTCTTACTGTATTCACAGAGACAAGTGCCGTTGTTATTTTCATTTTTAAACACTTGCAGTCTGTATAATTCATAAACACAATTTCATTCTTTATAAATCTCTCCAACAGTGTAGCATTAGCCGTTAGCCACGGAGCAAAACCTCAAACTCATTCAGAATCAATATAAACATCAAAATAAACACTGTACTTACGCGATTAGTCATGCTGCATGACGAACACTTTGTAAAGATCCATTTTGAGGGTTATATTAGCTGTTTGAACTTTTTTTAATGTTGTTTAAGGCAAGCGTGAGCTCTTGGGGCGTGGAGCACGGAATTTAAAGGGCCACACACCCTGAATCAGCTCAATTATGCCCCAAAATAGACAGTTAAAAAAATTAATTAAAAAAAAAAAAATCTATGGGCTATTTTGAGCTGAAACTTCACAGACACATTCAGGGGACACCTTAGACTTATATTACATCTTTTAAAAAAAAAAGTTATAGGGCACCTTTAAAGTCTGTTGCAGTAAGTTGTTTGCTATTCAAATCAACAATGGAGTTTAAAAAATACGATCGATGAACCAACAACGAGGTTTAGGCTTTATTGAGCTTATATGCGGGGGATAAAATCCAGCGGGAACTGGAAAGTTCACTGGACTACCTTCACAGTACTTAAGACCGCTATGGAAACTAGCGATAGATCTGGGGGAAAAAAATTTCCTGGGACAAATTGTTCCGGGTAATTTTGGTGGAAATGTGGCTTATGTTTTCAGTGGTGTATAAAGACCTTACATAATGAACTGTTACGTTTTTATTACCTTAGAATAAGCCATTTCTATCTACATACACCGCGGGTCTCCTTACTTCAAAGTCGCCATTTTGTGCAGCCATGTTTCTACAGTAGCCCTAAATGGAGAAACTGCTCTACAGAGTGCGTTTGTTTGACTGGCTACACTCTGCTGTCTCAGACGATGACATCTTTGTCCTGTGTCAGCCACCGTAGCTTCTCTATGTGCTTTGAAAGGGAGGGGTAAGCGGTGGACTGAGCAGTTGGTTGCAATTTGCAACCTTACCGTTAGATTTCACTAAAATTTACACACTGAACCTCATTAAAATCCAAATCCAAGATGGTGGATGGATTAAAAGGAAATAGCAACTATACATATGCACTGATGTTAGGCTGTCTGTAAAAAATGTTTAAATGTTTTTGAACATTGTGAAATATTATTACAATTTGTTTCCTATTTTAATATATTTAAAAATGTAATTCATTCCTGTGATTTTCAGCAGCCATTAGCAGTCTTCAGTGGCACAGGATCCTTCAGAAATCCTTCTAATATGCTGATTTGCTGCTTAAGAAACATTTCTTATTATTATCAGTGATGAAAACATTTGTACTTCCTAATAGTAGGGGCGTTCTAAATCAGCCACTTATGAGGTTTTATGACAGTTGGGATGCTGCCTTAGAAGGAAGTGCTATATGTTTTAGAACAGAGCTATTACATCTGGTGATGATATAAGATCACATTAGAGCATAATCTCCCATTTAACTCAAGGACAGCACATTTGGCAGAAACCTGTAATAATCTGTTCTGTGCTTGATAAAATGTATGACTTATATCTTAAGATTATATACGTGTGTAGCATAAAATGCAGCCTATTATGAAATAAAATAGCACCAATAACACTGCGCCTCTGTGATCAACATAAATATACAGTACGAAACCTCTTTCTCTAACCTTCAGATAAATAACAGGCTGAGGCTGTTGTCTCACTCTGGTATACCCATAATACTTTGATTTATTGCTATGAGAATTTATTGTTTACCAGAATAAAGAGAAAATCATTGTTCATGTATTTATTACTTGTGCAAACATTATCTTTTTTATTTACACCGAAGCTTGTGAAGAGCTAGCGAACAAGACATCTGACGTGTTATTCTCGGTTTTGACAGGTGCTAGAGTAAACAATGCACTGTGCCACTATTGTTTATATTATCAAGACACAAGCTATGCCGGTAAAGGGGTTATATTATGCATTATTCATTTCTTCATCATACACTATTTTTTTTAAATCTACTTTATAATGTTTCTAAAGAGTTTTACAACAAAAATAAAATAACATGAAATAAATGAAAAATAAAAAACAAAATATATATTTTAAAAAATATATGCTTTGTAAAGTTTTTATTTTATTTTTATTATTTTTAAATAAAATATTTGTGTGCATTATATATGCATAAACTCACTCAAATAAATAAATATAAAAAAAAAATTGCGAATTTGGAAATTATTAAAGTTACAATGTTTGACTCTTATAAAATCAAGGAAAATTGTATTCCTCATGATATGACTCTTTTAACAAAGTCTTAAGAAAGAGTTTTGGTGGGTAAAAATAAAGTGATTTGATTGGCAGACTGCTGAGTGGACAGAGACAGGGCTCGCTGACTCATGAGGGGAGAGGGGAGAGTTGGGTCAATGATTCAGCTGGAATAAGACTGAAAGGCCAAGAGACCGTGCCACTCAATGTCACTCTCAGCTGTCCCACAACCACTCTGGGTAACAGAGCAGCCACTTACACCGCAAAACTACTCTTCTCACTGTCTGCCATTTCCCATGCAACTTAAAACCAAGAATGATGACTATTCATGAGCCTCTGATTCAGACAGAGGAATTAGAATATGAATAGAACATCTGGTGATAAAATAAAGGTTGCTGTCCGCTCTAAAACTACAGACATGGTAATACACTTCAGCAAGGGTTCATATTTGATGTTCTCATGATGACTTTAGAGTGCCATTAAGTCCTGAATATAAAACACCTCTTTGGTGAGGAGTCTTAATAATGTCCAGCCTCAGACTAAGACAAAAACTGACATCAAAAGTCTGTGTAAACACTCTTTCATGCGGTTTCAGTGGGGAGTAAGTTTCTGCAGATTTATTCATAAGTAAATTTGGGGGTGTCCTTTACACCAGTAGACACTTTTATTTCTTTCCCTTCACATTTCAGTGCTATTTCTCATGAATACGAAGAGAAAAGTTATGCAGTGAGCATGTAAAAGGTGCTTTGTGAGGAAAAGAGTGAGATTCCAGCTGAAATATGATATTGTTTGAGATGAGCTGCTAGGTGAACTAGCTAAAAAGTAAAAAAAAAAAACATGTCTCCCTGCACAATAAAAATAACAGTTTTACCATCTTTTTAAGACATCTTTCTTTAAGACTATTCTCTGAAGTACCATGCCATATTTCAAAGTACGATGCTACCACAATAGTTATAACCGAAACACTGTGTTTCCAATTATATTGCGCAAATTGAAATTGCAAATTGAAAATACGCCCAATGGAAACATGTCAATTTCACAAAAACTCCCATATATCGCAAAAAAGTTTTTACAATTGCATGAGGTGTTTTTTTCAGGAAATTCGAAAAAGGAATATTTCGCAAAACAGGTTTTCGCATTTACAGGTCACCTGTTGTATGTAAAAGTCGACCATTCTTTAAAGAGGGTGCGGTATGTTTGGACAGAAGGCGAGAATGCTTCATAAAACTCATAAAAGTCAAAAGTATTACGGGACTACTGGATTCTACATAACAAAGAAATGCCACAATTTGAATTTATCAAGACCTCAAAGCAGGAGGGACAAACACCCAGAAACACCTCATACGTGGCCGCTCCCAAATATAAGGGGCTTTCCTTGGCATAAATGCTTGGATAACATGCCTACGTCTCCTTTGATTAAAAATAATGGCTAGTGCAGTGGCTGGGATATACGTAAACCTGTGACTTATGGCGAGAGAAAAAAAAAGACAGATGTTTTAGTTGTAAAACATCGGTTAATGGATACGCTGTCATTTTGCAATAGCTTTTTATCGATATTTAGAACATTTCGTAAAAGTTTTGCACAAATCTGTAATAGAAACGTGGCAAATAAAATAAAATAAAATAAAATAAAATAAAATAAAATAAAATAAAATAAAATAAAATAAATAAAATAAAATAAAATAAAATAAAATAAAATAAAATAAAATAAAATAAAATAAAATAAAATAAAATAAAATAAAATAAAATAAAATAAAATAAAATAAAATAATAAAAAAAAAAATAAAAAAATAAAAAAATAAAATAATAAAATAAAATAAAATAAAATAAAATAAAATAAAATAAAATAAAATAAAATAAAATAAAATAAAATAAAATAAAATAAAAAAATAAAATAAAATAAAATAATAATAAAATAATAAAATAAAAAAATAAAAAAAATAAAATAAAATAAAACAAAATAAAATAAAATAATAAAACAATAAAAAAATATGTTTTTTAAAAGAAGTCTCAAAAAGGCTGCATTTATTTGATAAATATACACTAAAAACAGTCATTTTGTGAAATATTTCAATTTAAAATAACTGTTTTCTATTGTAATACATTTTAAAATGCAATGTGATGGAAAAGCATAATTTTCAGCAGCAATTATTTTTCTATAATTTTCTATTGCAATATATTTTGAAATGTAATTTATTCTTTTGATGGCAAAACTGAATTGTTTAATCAATGAATCAATGTTGAAAATGTAAAAACTGCATCTATTTGAAATGGAAATCTTTTATAAAATTCTAAATGTATTAAATGCCACTTTTGACAAATTTAATGCATCCTTACTGAATAAGAGTCTTAATTAATAATAATAAAACAATTACTGACCCCAGACTTTTGAACGGTAGTGTACATGCTGAGAAATGTAAAACCATTAAACGTTTTTAAATGATACCAGTTAGTGCATTCAAACTGGAAGCCCCAAAATTATTATAAATGTAAAACCAGAAAACTAACTTGAATTGTAAATACAACTTGGAGGAAAAAAAAAAAAAACATAACTCTGTCAGGATCAAGTATTGCAGAAAGCTGTGTATAAATGCATTTAAAACTTGTAATCATTTAATAACATTTGCCACAGCCCTCGGTCGAGTACAGTATGAGAGATACTTTATGATTTCAACTATATGCTTATAACTTTCATTTCAAAAACAGAAACTTGAAATGATTCATAACCGATAAAAAACCCATAATATTTCCATAAGGAGTGATTCAGACTCAGAATACACACCCATGACAGACAGATGAGCAATATACAGTATCTGGCATTAGAAGAGGAGCTGCTGCAAACTATAAATCTTTGTCACAAACAGCCACAAAACCATCACAATCTTCAGGTATGCAAGAGCCGCTGCCGCTGATGTAGGTCACAGGCACTCAGAATATGAGAGGAAGTTACAAGTAATAACCAGGAACGGCAAACACCAACTGTTTTGTAATCACACTTCTAGCACTTTCCCAGCTTTGGGCTTTTCTACAAGGCTTCTGGAGGTCCTCATTCACTCCCTTGCACTTCAGCAGCGAGCGTTGTTGCCTGGTAACCCGAGCGCCGTATAAGTGCTGCAATGCGAGCCGCAGAGGGTCTGACTGCTGCTACTGCTCAGGTTGGGGGCGAGAATAGCGCAAGGAAATAAGGGTTTGGGTCGCTGAGGGTTTCACCCACTCTTCCAGGCAGGTGGCGGAACTTCCTCTGGGCTATTTTGAGAGGAGGGGATTGTAACCTATGGCAAGCCAAGAAAAAAATCATTGTTCTTTGAAGACACTATTTGTGGAGGCTAGCTGAGTTCCCTTGTGTTCCTTCAAACTTTTTCACACCCCTTGTTTATTGATTTGGTACGTGAGAGGGAGGTTGCATTGACCAGATGGATTCTGACAGAAAAGATTTCTAAGCGCCTACACACACATATACACATCTAGAAATTTCAGTGATGACCGCTAATATGGAAATGACCAAAACATGTGATATAGAGTGAGATGCAGACCATGTAAATGCCTATAAACTTGATCAAATTGAAGAACACTGGAGAATGAGTTACCAGCTGCATTTTATGGACACACTGTGGATATGGATAAATATCTTGCAGCATTATTCTACCGTAGGGATATATTGTTGTCTTCAGAATCAGCATGCGGCTTTTAACACACTATACCAAACGAACGTATAAATGCAACGAGAGTTCTCAAAATACCCGTTTTTACCCTGCTATCTTTCTGATGAGTCAGAGCTTAAAAGCAGAAGCATCTCTTGGGAATGGCACACTGGCTGCTGGAAATATCCACAAGACCCCTGACTCACGTGTCTGAACAAAACAAAGCTTTTTTTACGCTAATATTAGCCATTGGCTTTGACCTTAATTTGCAAAACACCTTCCAGACAGCGAATTTCACCGGTGGACAGACAGCTCAGTGCTCTCATACTGTGAAAACACTTCTTTATGACTCAGCCGAAATATGCTAAAATCACACATTCACAGTAGCTAAATGCTACAGCACAGACACAGATTCAATTTGGTACAGATAATTTAGTACCAAAGAAGTGTTGCACACATACAATATGCTGTTAAATGAACATAAACAGAGAATGATATATATATATATATTCAGTCATTAATTCCTTACATGTTATGAGCAATAATATATATATATATATATATATATATATATATATATATATATATATATATATATATATATATATATATATATATATTATATATATATGGTACAAACCGAGGTATGTACCAAACCATGACCAAACCATGCCTTCTATGTACCGTTACACCCCTAATATACACCAATCAGGCATAACATTATGACCAGCTTCCTAATATTGTGTTGGTCCCCCTTTTGCTGCCAAAACAGCCCTGACTTGTCGAGGCATGGACTCCAGTAGACCCCTGAAAGTGTGCTGTGGAATCTGGCACCAAGATGTTAGCAGCAGATCCTTTAAGTCGTGTAAGTTGTGAGGTGGGGCCTCCATCGATCAAACTTGTTTGTTCAGCACATCATACAGATGCTCGATTGGATTGAGATCTGGAGAATTTGATCACCTCAAACTCATTGTTGTGCTCCTCAAACCATTCCTGAAAAATTTTTGCTTTGTGGCAGCATTATCCTGCTGAAAGAGGCCACAGCTGCCAGGGAATACTGTTTCCATGAAAGGGTGTACATGGTCTGCAACAATGCTTAGCGGTACGTGTCAAAGTAACATTCACATGGATGGCAGGACCCAAGGTTTCCCAGCAGAACATTGTCCAAGTCATCACACTGCCTCCACCAGCTTGCCTTCTTCCCAGTGTATCCTGGTTCCATGTGTTCCCCAAGTAAGCGACGCACACACACCCGGCCATCCACGTAATGTAAAAGAAAACGTGATTCATCAGACCAGGTCACCTTCTTCCATTGCTCCGTGGTCCAGTTCTGATGCTCATGTGGCCACTGTTGGTGCTTTCGGTGGTGGACAGGCGTCAGCATGGACACCCTGACTGGTCTGCGGCTATGCAGCCCCATATGCAACAAACTATGATGCATTGTGTATTCTGACATCTTTTTATAAGAACCACAATTAACTTCTTGAGTAATTTGAGCTACAGTAGTTTGTCTGTTGGATCGGAGCACACGGGCCAGCCTTCGCTCCCCATGTGCTTCAATGAGCCTTGGCCGCCCATAACCCTGTCGTCGGTTCACCACTGTTCCTTCCTTGGACCACTTCTGATAGACACTGACCACTGCAGACCGGGATCACCCCACGAGAGCTGCAGTTTTGGAGATGCTCTGACCGTCTGTCATCTAACCATCACAATCTGGCCCTTGTCAAACTCGCTCAAATCCTTACGCTTGCCCTGCTTCTAACACATCAACTTTGAGGACAAAATGTTCACTTGCTGCCTAATATATCCCACCCACTAACAGGTGCCGTGATGAAGGGATAATCAGTGAGTCATAATGTTATGCCTGATTAGTAACATATATATACTTTATTTATTTATATATATATATATATATATATATATATATATATATATATATATATATATATATATATATATATATATATATATATATATATATAAATATGGCAACATGCTATTAGCCAATGTTATTCTTAAGCCTGTAATTTTGTAATGTGAGTGTGTTATCCAGGAATTAATTGAATCATAAAAATTGGGTCTCACACCAGGCTATATTTCACTAAAGAATCTTGATGTATTTAAATAACTGTTGTCAGATTTCATTGCAGATTTGCAATATGTTCTTTTAGAGAAAAGCAAAGTCATTTCAGGCGGAGGCAATTATTACATTTTGATGCCAGAAGATGAAGAATTTTTTTTTCTTTTTTTTTTGGAATAACATGCACTAATAAATTACTCACAATATGACTGAGAACATGAATAAAGAAAATAAATAGGCTAAATTCAGATTTCATGTTGAATGCAGTTATTGTTTTGACAACATATCCTTAAATTCTTGCTTTTACAACACTGAATGCTGTATAGAAAGAAAGAGATGAATTTAAGCCTTAATCAAACATTACAAAGCTCAAAAGGAGAGATCAAACCGTTCTTTCATTGATTCTGATATCCAACCCCATGAAAAGGCACAAAAAAGGAATATTTCAGAGCTAAAACAGGAGCTTAAAAGATACAGATGGAACATTGAAATATAGTCAGAATAAAAGCACTTAATCCACAGGTGGCTTTTTTATTACCTGTGAAACATAGGTCTGCATTTTCTCAAGTGTGTCCATCTCTATTGATGTTTTTCCTGTTTTTCATTGAAATACTGTAAAAAGAAACACTTGACTAAAATTCATGGGTTTGATATTTGGATGCTGGCCTGTTTATTCTGGCTGAATTGTTTATTATGCGAGGTAATATGAGCCATAGAGGATTTCCCTCAACGCACAGGACTGCTGCAGTGTCGGACTGCATTCATATCCACTTATTCAGGATTAAATCCATGGGTGTACACAGGCAGACTCAAACTCTCAGTACTTATCATCATGAAACCCCCCAGGAGAGTGTGCTGTGCTCAGACCAGAATAACTTTGCTGATATAATTCGGGCACTTTATACTTGAGATACATTTATCTGCAAAAACTTTAGTAAATCACACATACAATTTCTAACACACTGAAATTGTACAGCAGAAAGGTCATTTGAGATACATAAAAGCAGTGGTCTCAACCTGCCAGCCCGCAGGCCATTTACACTGGAATTGAGCGCACTTGCCTAAATTACAGTAAAAGCTCTCGTGCAAGTTGCGAGCGTCGATTTAAACCAACCAAACGCGCCCGATGCTACCAATAAACGTTACTGATGCTCAAACGGCATCTTGAGCAAATGTGGAAATAAACAGAATAGTGTACAAATGTATTCAAGGATTAAATTTGATCAGTAAAGTGCTGTTCAGTGCAAGGTTTTGATGTTATTTAAGTTAAAATAAAGTAAGGGAAAAATATTTGCACTAACTGTTAAAAACTAATACTGTAAGTAACAATGATAGAGACACAATTTTTTGGTAAGTATGACAAAAATATTTTAGTAATAAAATTTAAAGTAAATGAGAAATAACGCAAAGTAAATTTTCAGAAATTTTGCGCTTTCTTGTACTTTTAATGTTAAAATGGCCTCCCTATGAAGTGTCAATCACAGCCCCCAGCCAATTTGAGTTTGAGACTCCTGCATATAAGGCACGAACAAACATTATTTTCAGCAACCCAATGGGACCACTATGCTGCCTGCTAAGATGTGTCAGTGTGAAGATTATTATTGCAGGATCTTTAAGCCTCTTTAAATGGCTGAAATAAATGTGGTCAGGACAAATATTGAACTCTCATTGTGTGGAAATCGCTTCCAAAGTTATTAGACCTGTACCATTTGAGATACAAACACAAAGCCAATCGGATTTACTAGAGATTAGCTAAATTACATAATAATCCAATTGATAACTCAATCAAAATGAACATATAAACATTGCTTAGTTTCTTGCTGCTATAGTAACCGTGACGCAAATTGCTGCATGCACCGATACTTTGCTTTGAATATGATGTGCGTTTAAATGAATATTTTGTCCAGGTGGGTTTAAGGTTAGTGATGTGCAGGATGATTTACTAACTGTCATAATGAACTAATCAATTAGATTAGATTTATCTTTTCAAATGCTCACTGTGATGTTGCATATCTTGATTTTTTTTTTTCCCCAATGCAACATCACTATGAATAATTTTGTGCAATGAAAGTTTATCGGTTGAATATCTCTGTGACTGTGTTGCTGTGGTGTCTCATACAATGAAAATTGCATTTTGAAGATAGCATACCAATTAAAATGACTTTATCAGGTTATCTATCAAAAGTCAAGAGCCCTAAATGAAATAGTTTGTTGTTGTTGCTCTGAACATGACATGTAAATAGCTTAAAACATTTATAATCAGGGTCTGGTGGACACTAACCATAGTGGTCAAGTTAATATGTTGTACAAATAGAACAAATATGCAGTAATAGAATTTTAGCCTGCATTTAAATTGAATTAATTCAAATTGATAAAAATCACAACATTTAAACAGTCACTGACATGTCAAGTTTTATCAACTCCAAAATCCATAACAAAAACTGATAAATCCACATTTTTAATAAACCCAAATGTTGAGTTACTAAGTAACAGTGAATTCTGCAATTTCTCTTGAAAAGAATGACTTGTCCTGATGTAGCTGAACCCAATTAAAGCCGTGACCATTGAGCCCTAAGCGCTGTGGTCACAGTTGCAATAATGGATACGGGGAAGTTGCCAGCTTACTGTTCGCTTCAGTCACTGGCCCTGCAAGACCTACTGGGCAAGGCAACACAGAACATTTACACTTGAATTCATAAAAGCGCTCACACACAACCTCACAGAGACACATTCTCATACAAGCTCAGAGTCTGCAGGTTTAATGAAAAGAGATAGCTAGAGATGTAAAGAGTGAATAGATGCAAAGAGAGTGAGAAGCAAGGAATATGGCAAGATTTGGAGAATGGAGGACAATTGCGAGAGTGGAGGAGTGGGGAAGAGAGATTGAAGAAAAGACTGTGTGAAAGAACGAGGGGGTGTGTGAGACCAGGACCGCAGAATATGGACCATAGGAATTTGGCAACCGAGTTGAGATACAGAGTGAAAGAGAAGTAAAGACATCGTTGAGCTGAAATTTTCAAACTGTTCAGTTCAAATTCTTCCACTTCCAAGTCCTCAATTTAAAACATCTGCTACATGCATAGTGAGAAACGATAATTAAAATGAACACAAATAATTTTTTTTATGAAAAGACTTTTGAAGCTACCAGATGCTTTTCCAAAATGTCTATTAATTAGGGATTAGAAAATGCAAACTAATCAACTCTGTATAATAATTTAACTGGTTTCAGGTTCACCTGACCCAGATTGAATGCCTTTTATTATATTTGTAGCAGTAGTGCTTTAAACTAAGATTTCTAAGAGGGTTTTACTGTGCTAACTGCCCAACAGCTAAAGCACAGTATGTGGTCCACGTGTTAATTAAAGCACAACTGCTAGACATATAAAAAAAAAAAAGAAAAGAAAAAAAAAAAGCTTTATACTAAACTTCACTAAATGACTACTTGATTATTGAATAGTGACCCATTCTTACTATTAATATGCCAAAAAAAAATTTTGCTGCAATTTAGTGACAGAGCTAAAAACTGCTACAGAAGAAGCTCTAATAGAGCAAAAATGTGCTGTCTGGAAGATCACATGCATCTCTAGCAAGTTCGCCTGAGTCCACGGCCTTAAGCGCCCGGCCTACGCAGTCTAGAACAGACCCAGTGTTTTATATAACTGTCATGAGAAAATCTCAGAGGGACCGAAATAAATTCCTAAGTCTTAACTATATATATATATATATATATATATATATATATATATATATATATATATATATATATATATATATATATATATATATATATATATATATATATATATATATATATTTTTTTTTTTTTTTTTTTTTTTTTTATATATATATAATATATATGTGAAATCACATGAGCATGTGCTGATTCTGCACCACATACGCACTGCAAACGGAGTATGTGAGAACCTGGCATAAGGTCTATTGCTTATGCTTTAGCTCAAGGACAACACACATCTGTATCTAAAGAGGACGTACATGGGAATATATATATATATATATATATGTGTATATATATATATATATATATGTATATATATATATATATATATGTGTGTGTATATATATATATATATATATATATATATATATATATATATATATATATATATATATATATATATATATATATATATATGTGTATATATATATATATATATATATATATATATATATATATATATATATATATATATATATATATATATATATATATATATATATATATATATATATATATGTGTATATATATATATATATATATATATATATGTATATATATATATATATGTGTATATATATATATATATATATATATATATATATATATATATATATATATATATATATATATATATATATATATGTATATATGTGTATATATATATATATATATATATATATATATATATATATATATATATATATATATATATATATATATATATATATATATATATATATATATATATATATATATATATATATATATATATATACACACACATGTATATATATATATATATATATATATATATATATATATATATATATATATATATATATATATATATATATATATATATATATATATATATATATATATATATATGCAATAAATAACTCTGCATTTCATTCAATTAATTTCAAATGTTTGAACATTTGACAGCCCTTATTAAAATCTATTACCAACATTTCCGATTATTAAACATATTTATCTAGGCATAAAAATCACAAAACATTGAATGAAAGACACGACTAAGTAGTAAGGCTAAGGTCCCATTGGGTCCTTTATAGTGCTGGAGGGGGGACACTTCCTGTTTGGGCAGACTTGCAAAACATTTGTTCTAGCTGTGCTGCTTTAATACCGTGACAGTGGTGTTAATCCACTTTGTCAGTGTTCTGGTCTTGTTCCCTAACTGCATCAAGCAGAGTCGACAAGCCCCTGGGGTTTTCCATTAGACCCATCGGGGCAACACTGCATCATCACTGTGGGTGATTCAAGCCTATTGACCACAACCATACTGTCACTCTCTGCCTATTCAAAAGCCACGGTGGGCTCTAAGATTTTCATTTTCCACAGACATTATAGTAATGGGAAGCATTAATTAAACAGGAAATTGCAAGCAGAAGCAAATCGATTGGAGAATGATCTGATTACAAAGACAGAGCTATTTTATATGGATACACACATTCATTAAGTCTGTTAACGTGCATGAACTTCCTAACATTCACAACACCCAAAGTTCTGGGTGACAGATTCCTAACCAGATTTATCTGCATTATTAAAAGCTTTCCCTCTATTGTCGAAGTGCTAATTGAATGAAGATCTGATGTAAATCTGCAGCAGATCTTTTTTAAGGACGACTCGCAAAAGTAAGCGATTTAGGTCGAGCGTCTGCTATGAAGTGACACCATTGTGGGTCTCGAAATGGAAATCCTTTGTAATGAACAGATAAGCACATATCCAGAACAATTACCAATGGCACGGTGGTTTAGCTCTGTGTTGGAATAATCAGAGTTTGACAATTAGATTTATCTTTTCAATTTATTTCATCCTGAAATTCAGAGTTCACAGATGTAATTGAACACGGAGTACTATGGTACACACTAATAGATTGTCCTTATTTCAATTTACTTGCTTTTTGAATATGTTTATGAATTGTTTTTGAGCAAAATGATAGATTTCCAAATCCCAAAAAGAAAGAGACTTAGCTTAAAAGATTGCAAAAGTCAACAGGAATGTTTTAAACTAGACAGAGAGAGCTAAGCACTAACACTTGTTTGGTATATACGATTGAAAAAATTGTAAAATCATTAATTTTAGCAATGAAACCATATAATATAATATAATTGGTAAACAAAAAAAAAAAAAAAAAAAAAAAAAAAAACAGTAGATCAAATATCAGTGAAAAAATTATATAAACTATCTATGGTCTAAGGGTAAAAACTTTAATGTAATGCTACTGTACATTAAAGCTAAACCAAAAATGATCAGCAAATGTTCCTACTTGTGTGAACATCAAAGGCAGAAAGCTTTGCAGCATTCACTCTGCAGGATCAAACCCTGAGAAGTCTTTATCTGATGGGACACTCGACGCTGGTGGTTCAGCGGTATCAGGGAATTATCTTTCTCTCTGTTCAGAGCCGAGTCAGGCTAAAGCACCTCATAAGAACAACCTGCATTTTGCTAAATTAGTTCATACATCAAAAGCTAAGGTAAAGGTGAATGCATCCGTTAACTTCTGTTTACACTTGGGAGGTGGGGAAATGCATCTTGGGTACATTTATACAAACATTTTATGTTGTTTTGATCACAATCAGACAGCTATTTAATGATGCCTCTTGAGTTTCCTGATGCATTGCAGCTAATTGTTGTTTTTGGTGGCATTTTTGCAGAGTTCCCTATGCAAAAGGCTTGATAGCAGTTAATGAAGTGCATTACATAAATATTGCATCTCTTAACAAAACCAAACAAAAGAACACAGGTGTTTGTCCCCTATGGGGGCCCTGAGTGCTGTGTGAGTAATGAGGGAGTTACATAACCTGGAGTTGAGGGATATTCCCATGTACGTCCTCTTTAGAGACAGATGTGTGTTGTCCTTGAGCTAAAGCATAAGCAATAGACCTTATGCCAGGTTCACACACGTTTGCAGTGCGTATGTGGTGCAGAATCAGCACATGCTCATGTGATTTCACATGATTCATGGCTGTATACCACAAATACAACATTTATTCATTATTTTTCTTTCAAATACAAAATGTGTTACTGAAAAAGCTTTTTTCAGCATTGTGATTCTCTATGTACACAGTATAGTTGTACAATATTTCATAGGCGTATTCATGTTTAAACGCACTAAATGTAAACAATGTACTATTCAATTCATTGCTTCTATATTTACAGTGGTATGCGAAAGTTTAGGAACCCACTGCAGAATCTGTGAAAATGTGAATAATTTTAACAAAATAAGAGAGATCATACAAAATGCATGTTATTTTTTATTTAGTACTGTCCTGAGTAAGATATTTTACATAAAAGATGTTTACATATAATCCACGAGACAAAAAAGTAGCTGAATTTATTAAAATATCTCCATTCGAAAAGAATTCTGTTCTTCAGAAAAATCCTCCAGCTCCTGCAGATTCTTCAGTTTTCAAGGATTTTTTGCATATTTGAACCCTTTACAGCAGTGACTGATTTTGAGATTCATCTTTTCACACTGAGGACAACTGAGGGATTCAAACACAACTATTAACAAAGGTTCAAACATTCACTGATGCTCCAGAAGGAAACACGGTGCATTCAACTTTTTGAATTTAAAGATCAAAGTAAATTGTACTTAATTTGTCTTCCGGGAAACATGCAAGTATCTTCTGTTGCTTCTGAAGGGAAGTACTAAATGTAAAAAAAAATAAAAAATTCAACAAAATAAGAAAAATTTGGACTTCTTCATCCTGTTTAAAAGTGTTCACCCCCCGGCTTTTAATGCACCGTGTTTCCTTCTGGAGCATGAGTGAATGTTTGAACCTTTTTTTAATAGTTGTGTTTGAGTTCCTCAATTGTCCTCAGTGTGAAAAGATGAACCTTAAAATAATACAGTCACTGTTGTAAAGGGTTGTTGTAAAACTCCTTGAAAACTGATGAATCTGCAGGACATGGAGGATTTTTCTGAAGAACAGAGCTTAGTTTAACTGCTCAGGACAAACAAGGGACTCGTCCATCACAAAACAAAAACCACACACAGTATTAAGAATCAAGGGTTCCCAAACTTTTGAACTGAGATATTTTAATAAATTCAACTACTTTTTTGTCTTGTGGATTATATGTAAACATCTTTTATGTAAAATATCTTACTCAGGACAGTACTAAATAAAAAATAACATGCATTTTGTATGATCTCTTATTTTGTTAAAATTATTCACATTTTCACAGATTCTGCAAGGGGTTCACAAACATTCGCATACTACTGTATATATTAAGTTGCTCAAGGAAGTGGCAAAACATTTAAACCTATACTTTTCTTATTAAAATCACAAACATTTTAAACTAAAACTTACAATTGACAAAACTGCCGACTCGTATGCCTTTCTTTTCGATTGAAATCGTCATACAAGAAATGCAGGTCATAAAGGACTTTGTTTTTCCACCTCCACGAAGGTGTGTCGTATTGTTTATCTAAATGTGAGGTAAAGTGTAGTTTTACCCTGGGCAAACAGCCACATGTTGATACACTGTAGAGTTTAAATTATATGCATTTATGGTGAAATTACTACATTTTAGTGTCAATCCATGTTTATTTTTAAAAAAAACAATCAATGTGCTGTCACTTTAAATCAGTGTGCGCAGCACAGCAAAAATAAACTCGGTGTGGAAACGATTGCTGCACTGCATTGTCGGACAGTGTGAATTCTCTAACCGGTTAACATAGGCACGGAGAAAAATACACAGTACAAACATTCATTCACTTAAGAGAATGCTAGATTTGTCAATAATACCTTAAGAACCAATTTTCTCCGTTTTGTAGCCTGTTTTGTCCCAAGAATCAGTGACATTACCTATTATGCCCTTTTCAAAGTCTTAATTTTGTTTTTGGAGTCAACTAGAATAGGTTTTCATGCTTGAATGTTCAAATAACATTTTTCAATAATGGTCTAAATATTAAAACATGTACATATATCTTCTGTGGAAGTCTCAGTACCAAATATTGTTTGTCCAATCATTGCATTCGGTCCGAATACAAAAAAACATATGCAACATATGAATTTCCATACCTCCGCGGAGGGATGCTGTGACATGTACATTCCAGGAAGTAAACTCAAGACAAGGCATTTCAGGGAGAATAACGCCCTTTGGTGTGGACTTTGTAACTTTACATACCCTTTTTCATGCTCAAACAGCAACATTACAAACTAAGGAAAGCAGACAATTTAACAAAGCATAACCGGACCACTTTAAATATGTGATGAATCAGGCCAAGACTCCCTACAAGGACCTATCAACAACATACTTGGAAGCAGGAAGTGTTTAGCCTAACATGCTGGAAATTCATTTTTTAAGAGTTATCTTGGGACTTTACAAGAGAAGAACTGCACTAGCCAATTCAAACACTAGCTATGAGGTAATTTTCTTTTTAGTGTGAATGCCTCAAGCGGCGATTCAGGACTAAAACAACTATGACTCTTACCACGTCATCGCCTTACTCGCGCTTTCCCTAATGTGCCTTACACAGATTACTAGAGAGAGATTGATCCCTCAAGCCTTAACACATTGTCTTTGGCTCTTATTTCAAAAACAATGGGAAGTCTTATATAATACTGAGTAAGCTGCCAAGTTAATGAAGGCCTATGCTTGATGGAAAGAAATTAATCAAGAAAAAAACATAACCAACGGAGAATCTGTAGAGCGGTGGGAATATTCAAGACCACCTTTCGGCTCTCTTGTTTAATGGCTTTCACCTCTAAAGTGCTCAGCAATGGGGAACTGACATACACGGATGTGGTCACAAATGTCAGAGGCAAAAACGCTCATTTATATATAACATTATAAATCAGGTTTCTGGGATAATAACCGGTCACGACATAATTAACGCGCAGACCACTGTCGATGATAAAAGCCTGTTGTAACTACAGTTATACTTGATAACAACTGAAATGCACATCTGCGCGGGTAAACACCACACCTCTAAAATGCAGACTATTATTGTGGCCATAATTGTTTTGACATTTCCAGTATGGCATTAAGAGTTTTGACCTTCAGTCGCAGAAAACACTGCCTCAAAAGCCAGATCTCACTAAGGCTGTAATACAGTAACATGCACCCGGATGATTCACATTTGATTAAACAGACCCTGTACAGATTACTACTTCATATTTTTCATGCTTTTACACCAAAAACAAATAAATAAATGAATATGAATTTAATTCTTGGCATCAGATATTCCTGCTTTTTAGACTCAAAAAGAAATTAGTGATCTTGAGAAAATAATTACACTCCTAAGTAGATGATACAAAATTTATCACGTCTAATTAAACAATAAAATATCAAAATTATTTTTTTTACACTGATTTCTGCTTGTCACAATAGAGATGATTAACTCATCTCTTCCCATTAATACTAAACCACTTGATAAATTCATCCTGCACGTGAAACAATTGACTTTTTGACCTTAATTTGTTCCTTAAGATTGGACATGGTTGAATAATCCGCCCCTCCTCTAGTTCTGGATGCGGATTTGTGCTTCACACACTTGCAGGATATTGCAGCGCTGTTTATAATGTAACCGTTATTTTTCTGCATATTGCATAAGCAACCCCAATATTTTCAAAAAGACAGGGTCACAGTGAGAGCATATACTCCACAAGTGTTTGTATAATTATGCAGAAAAGTGTAATCCTTGAGATGTGTCAGCATATTCCAGATATGCAAGATAAAATTGTGCTGTTTAAGTGTTTTTAACAGCCTGAGGCCTTCAATTACACCCTAGATACCATATCAAAAATACAATATATGCTGTAAGGCCCTTAAATACAAGGATAAAAGGGATCTACTACAATTCAATTCTCCACCCACTACTGTCCGCCTCAGCTTTCAATAAAAGGCTGAGATTAAACCTGCGCCGTGAGTCACTATGTCTACACCTTTAAAGGACATCTCACAAGCTAATCCGCCAGAAGCAGGACAGGTTGCCAAAGCTCTGGCCTATAACACCTGCTTTGATCCATCAGATTTCGACAGACTGCTGGTGAAAATAACCAAGACCAGCATCTGATTCCCTTTAGTTTCTAAAATACAGGACTATAGGTAGATATGCAAGTATAGATATTGTTCACTTAAATAGAATAAAATGCAAATGCGAAAAAGTAACAACCAAAAAATGTGGCATGGAAAGATAGGAGACATAAAAAAATGTGACATATCTATGGCATACTGTTATTCACTAAAGATAAATTTGATCTGAAAATACATAATGATTTATAGAATTCAAGAGGGTTTAAATGAAGTAACTGGCAGCTCATAATTTTGATAAAATGATTACATTTATCATTTTGTACAAATCTTTGTGTTATTTAAGATATAACAATGTCTAAATATGTTCTTTTATTACTATTCTACACATTTGAATCTATTTTGTGGGTTAGCAAGCAGTTTTATTATGTTAACACATATAATGTTTGAGGATATATTTTCCAAAAGTTTGTTTTTAACATTTATCCCTATGCGATGCCTTTTCTTAAGTGCTTGATTGTAAACAGCAACTCTTTCTTGTTTTTTTTAACCTGAATGTCAAGTTAAAATAAGCATGTTCGGTAGTAAGGTTGCTGTTATTAAGCTTAATTTGTATTGAATCTTTAAATTTAGTTTTAATTGCCCAGTGGGTTTTATTTAAAGGGATAGTTCACCCAAAAATGAAAATTATCCCATGATTTATTACCCTCAAGCAATCTTAGGTGTATATGACTATCTTTCTTTCAGACAAGCACAATCAGAGATATATTTAAAAAATATCCTGGCACTTCCAAGCTTTATAATGCTAGTGAATGGGGGTGAGATTTTGAAACCCAAAAAATGCATCCATCCATCATAAAAATAATACATATACGGCTCCAGGGGGTTAATAAAGGACTTCTGAAGCAAAGTGATGGTTTTTGGTATTAAAAATGTTAACTATAATAACTATCTTCCGGCAGGAAAGCTGTACACATCGATTTGCAGTGGAAGAGTAACCCCTGACCCGACGCATGACGCAATGAAAAATGCGGAAGCACAGAGGATCGAGCAAAACAAAACACCGGTCACGAATTAGAAGTCTAATTTTAAAGAGAAATGTTGGAGGGTTTTGATACAAGAGAAGAGGAGCTCTAGTCTGTTGCACAGCCCCATTTGTTTAAACCACGAGAGCCATCTAAGCTTACGAAACTCCTACATCCTGCATCATTGCTTTAGGGGTTACTCTTGTGGTGCAAGTAGACTTGCGCAGTATGTGTACGGTCGCCTGCTGGAAGCTAGTTATTTTAGTTTATAAAGTTAAAAATATAGCTATTTTATTACAAAAATCCATTGCTTCACTTTAGAAGGCCTTTATTAACCTTCCTTTATTAACCACCTAGGATGGCTTGAGGGTGAGTAAACCATGGTAAACCATTAGTAAACCATTTTCATTTTTGGGTGAACTATCCCTTTAAAGCTTTTTAATTTAATTTAGTCATTTTATTGGGTTTTTGAGATGAATTTACAGTTGATCACAATATAAGGTTGATCAAAAACAATTTCTGCACACACACACAAAAAGCATTACAGTGACCTCATGACACGGTCAACTATCCCACCAATCAGGTGCAGTTGGATTCACTCTCTTGCACACCTGCAGGAGACCAACATGGGTGGTAACTGAGCAGCCTGAGGGAGGACACCAGACTGAACAGTAATTCACTTTGATAGCCCAACAATGCTCTTGGCACTCTTGAGAATGCCAGGGCTGCTGTGTGCATCCGTGAAAGACTCCCTTTGTGACAGGGAAAAAAAGACAGCTTAGCTTGGACTGGACTTAACAGAAGTGCTCTTGCAGAAAACCATTCAGTTACCACCCAACCAAGCTCATTGATCCAGTGACGGCCTTCTGTTTGTACTCGTGTTAATGTAAATGTCCTCAGCTGAAGGACCGGGTGGGTTGCAAACAACTGAGGAAAAATACTACAAAATGCAAATAATAAAATCAAATATGTAAAAAAAAATAAACCTGGCTCAATGAACAAAATGAAGCCACATCCATATGCATCATATTGATTTGTGTTGGCTATGATGTTAGCTTCAATATTAATATAAAATGCAGAGTAATTTTCCGTATTTAAGTTAAATCTGTAAAACCTAAAATGTTGCTACCGCATTTTTCACAGTAAATTTCTGGCAACCACAGCTGCCAGTTTTTTACCGTAAATTTAACGTAGAATTTGTATTTTTTTTTTACAGTGTATGAGTCTTGACTGTTATTGACACATCAGCAGCACCTGAAAATAAAGCTAAAGCTGTTGTGTTATTGCCGTACAGTGTTATCTGATTTGCATCTTGGAGTCCAGTGAGCACATTGGCAGGCACAGGATTGAGTGCAGCTTTCAGTCAGCCAACTGTATTTGGTCTCTAGCTGCCTTATCGATTATCTGTTCTCTGCATAATTAACACCTTCGCCAAAGGCTCCGAGGCCAATCCGAGTGAATTCCCACAGCTCTCCTACAGAGACGCTCACTGTCACAACTACGTCATAGGCACAGTCACAAACCCAGCACGAAGTAATGAGTCAAGCACTCCTGTGGCACAATAATGATGGTATAGCTCGCTGGCTGATGCACGGTGACACATTTCCAAGTGAGATCCAAAAAGAAGTGACAACTGAAAGATATGAACATCAAATACATTATTAGATCGCTTTTAACTCGGGTGTAGCATCAGTACAGTCAAGTGCGTAAGCTACTCTTAGTGAATGTTTCTTTTTCTTGCATTTATAGGATATAGTCTATCTTCTTAATTACTCGAGTAAAATAAAACGTGTAATTTAAATAAACCAACAATACACCAAAGCTAATGAACGTGAACATGAATAACAGCCTCTTAAAGCTAAATTACTCCAGGCAAGACTGCAGGGGAAATCTTCCAATCAGCATGTATTAAAAACAAACACATGTACAATACTGGTGTTAATGAGGGCATTTGCATTTCTGCCAAAAATTGTTTTCAAGCTGAAATAAGGCAAGAAATCATGCTTATTTTTTAAGGCTCTATTTTTCTAAGCATTTGGATCAGATCTGTGTCAATTGTGATGATACACGGGTTAACTTTTTGAGCAATGTTGCTTGGGAACTTTCCCATTGAGAATGGGCAACAAATTTCTATCTGGATACTTTAGATATAAATTTGTTGCCCATTCTCAATGGGAAAATGCCCAAACAACACTGCTCGATAACATTGCTCAAAAAGTTGCCCTGTGTATCACCTTTAGAGTTTGTACCATGTACTGCAGTTCGAACCCAAAAGGGCAATGTGAAAAGAGGCTTTAAAGGTGCCGTAGAACGTCTTTTTAAAAGATGTAATATAAGTCTAAGGTGTCCCCTGAATGTGTCTGTGAAGATTCAGCTCAAAATACCCCATACATTTTTTTTAATAATTTTTTTTAACTGCCTATTTTGGGGCATCATTAAATATGAGCCGATTTAGGCTGCGGCCCCTTTAATTCTCGTACTCCCCGCCCCCGGAGTTCACGCTTGTCTTAAACAGTGCATAAACAAAGTTTACACAGTTAATATAACCCTCAAAATGGATCTTTACAAAGTGTTAGTCATGCAACATGTCTAATCGCATAAGTATGGTATTTATTTGGATGTTTACATTTGATTCTGAATGAGTTTGATGGTGCTCCGTGGCTAAAGCTAACACTATACACTGTTGGAGAGATTTATAAAGAATGAAGTTGTGTTTATGAATTATGCAGACTGCAAGTGTTTAAAAAATGAAAATAACGACAGTCTTGTCTCCGTGAATACAGTAAGAAACGATGGTAACTTTAACCACATTTAACAGTACATTAGCCAAATGCTAACGAAACATTTAGAAAGACAATTCACAAATATCACTAAAAATATCATGCTATCATGGATCATGTCAGTTATTATTGCTCCATATGCCATTTTTCGCTGTTGTTCTTGCTTGCTTACCTAGTCTGATGATTCAGCTGTGCACATCCAGACTTCCTGCCCTTGTCTAATGCTTGAGCATGAGCTGGCATATGCAAATATTGGGGGCGTACAACCCGACTGTTACGTAACAGTCGGTGTTATGTTGAGATTCGCCTGTTCCTCTGAGGCCTTTTAAACAAATGAGATTTATATAAGAAGGAGGAAACAACTTTGTTTGAGATTCACTGTATGTCATTTCCATGTACTGAACTCTTGTTATTTAACTATGCCAAGATGAATTCAATTTTTAATTCTTGGGCACCTTTAAGCAGCAGGAAAGGCATCAGAGTCTGAAAACAACCTAAAAGAACAAGGTTTGTGAGCATTTTGTCTTCAAATAGGGGTTTTATTTCCCTGAGAGCAAGCAAACGCACACACACACACACACACACACACACACACACACACACACACACACACACACACACACACACACACACACACACACACACACACACACACACACAGCAGCTCTTTATAAATGAACCCATTCAAATAACTGACCAGGAGCACTGATGCCTTGATATCAATCAATAGAGCCTGGTTGTGATTATCTAGTTGGTCACTTGACTGGGAGTAAAAGGATAAGACTTGACAATAGAGGATGATGGAAAGCAGGTGGAGAGAAAACAATTTCAAGGGGGGCAGCATTTTAAAGCCCTGATGAGGAGGCTGTCAGGCGATTATAGGACAGATATTGACTGCTGCATCTAAGAGGAACTATAGGAGACCTTCTCTCAAAATTAAAATCGAAGTAATACAGCAGACAATTTGAGGCCCTTGGCATCAAATAGTTTGAAAACCTCTTATCTGCACAATAAGAAACCAGTAAAATGGCAAAATTTTATCTTTAATAGAAGAAACGAGGCAAAGTTTCCATGCAATGACGACATTTTTTTCTAGCAGCATGTGGGCATTTCCCTGATTTTGATGTGTTTCTCAGAGGAGAGACTCCTGTCTGAGAAAACCTCTCGATGTAGCTCATAACACAGTGAGGGGCACAGTGAGGTCCTCAGCTCACCGCAATACCTCAAGCTAAAGAGCCGCCTTGCATCTGACTCATCATGATGAAGCACCCAATAACTTTTTCCCACGTTTGTCCCTCTAGGTTTTGGCTGTGTAGAGAGATGATCTGTGAATGATTTAAGATAATGCCTCTCTCTGTGCAGAAAAAGAGCACATGACCTTGCCCTGAGTGACAGTGATATGAATAGCCTACATATAAATACAGTCCTTACAGTTGCATATACATGCTCAGCTTTAAAACGAAATAAATACATGAATATTTGATTTCAGTTGTTGATAAATCTTATATATGTTGATACAAGTTTGGTCTGTTACAATTTAACATACAATGTGTATATTATTGTAAACAAGAATGTTTCAATCCAATCAAATGAATATGATGACAAAATATTGACTAAATTTAATGTCTTAAGTGTCCAATTTTAGTGTTTTTAGATAAAAAAGACAACAACAAAAAAATCCTGTAAAAATAATTAAAAAATACAATAAAAATATCTAAATACTTGGTAACACTTTACAATAAGGCCTCATTAGTTAATACATTAATTATGTACATTCACAGTTCACAGAGCATGAACTAATGTTTATTTTTGATCTTAAAAAATGTAGTACTACATGTTGAGATTAAAATGAACTAAGACTAATAAATGCTGTTCAATCTGAGTTCATGTTAACTAATGTATTTAACTCATTTTAACAAGTCGTCATTTAGTTATAATATAGCTGACACAATTTCTCCAAAGCGAATTTCTAGAGGGATAGTTCCTCTGGGATGACATAATGTTAAGACTTTTGCTTAAGGGCACAACTCACAGTTCACAGATCGTCCTTCAAACAAAGGCCCTTTGGGTTATCAACCGTGACATAATATCCATGTCATCACAACCTATAGCATATGAAATGTATATTATAACATAAAAGCATCTTGTCATGGATAGAGATTATGAAAACGCATAAAACATGAAAACTAGCCATATAAATGATGTGAATTACATAACAGTGCACTGGAGAGATTGCACAGAAATATTAAATGTGGACAGTGAGGGAAACCGCACAGAATCAAGCATCACTGGAAGGATCTTCTCTGGTGTCAAGAGTGAGGACAGCGTGGGTCGTGTAACTGTGTTTACAGAGAATCATTTCCTCATTTGTTTAGAAAAGATCATGTTCTACAGGAGTGGGCAGGTAGAGGATACTGAATAAATCATATGTGGGTTTCTGGTTTCTGTTACTTGGGAATGTAAAGGTGTTCGGCTACTTATGGTGGAATGAAGTATGCAACGCGAGATGTCAAAAGCTTTTGGGCGCCTACACTTTTAACTGTGTGATTCCTGGGACTCATGTACATTATATTCTATTATGTTACTAATTCTGGAAATTTGAGAGAATACTTTAAGTGTAAAAAGTCAAACCTTTAAGGTGGCATTACAAAAACATGTGATTCTGACCAACATGTCAGCTGATTTCTGGGGTCTGCTCTTCAAATATGAATAAAGCCTGCATGACATTCTTTCTTCTGAGAAAACCACAATAGAAGTTGTTTTGAAAAACGTCTCTGGGTTTTTTATCCATTCAATTAAAATTAATGGCGTCCAAAAGAACATTGCACCACTGACTTTCATTGTACACTAAAAAGTTTGGAAAAAATAGGGCCCAATATACTGTTAATATGAATGGATTTTTCACAGGTGTTTTTCCCGTATTTTAAATTACACATAGCAGTGTGTTGTGTTTTGTGGTTGAAGGAACTATCCGTAAAATTATCAGATAATGTCCTGGAAGAAAATAGTAAAAACGATTTTCTTTTTACAAAATATATTCTTTTGTGTTCCACAGAAGACAGAAAGTCTTGTAGGTTTGGAACAACACATTTGAAACATATATTCACATGTTTCGGTAGCTTAATGGAGATAATATATTACATAACCATCAAATTCAGTTCCAGAGGAGAAAAAAAAACTTCAAGAAACATTTATGATAGTATTTTTTCACCAAAAAGAATGTTGTTAAAATATGTGAAGTCAAGACCGTCAGCCTCAAGCCTTTACGAGCAGCAAAGATCAGAGGAAGAGATGCACAAACACTTTTAGACAGACCCTTTAGTAGAGCACTTATACATCTTTGATTCAATTCAATCACAGCACTTACGTCAGATTAAAACAACAGAAGGTCAGACTACTGTTTTTGTGATTTACAGCCAAATAGACAGAAATTAACATTGCATTTACTCAAAGACAAATTTTATTCACATTTAGAGCTATCAGTTAATTTTAGACTAAGTTGGCACATATACAATGACATTTTAATGTCCATAAATAGCACAAATGTATTTAGAAACTATGTATCATACATTCAAAAGTTGATTCTCATGTGCAGAAACTGATTGTCATGACAACAGCAATATTGTGAGAAGGATAAGCTCACTAGACTGAGAGTCATAAATCATACACAAGTCAGAACAACATTAATTATAAAAAGTCATTAATTTTATTTGTTTTATTGATGCATTCAAACAATTATGGAATGACTTTAGCTCTTCAAACCCCTCTAAAAACACTCACACAGTAGCGCTTGATGATAGCAACACCAAGGTCGTACGTTCAATTCCCAGAAAATACTTGAACTGATAAAATGATTGCAATACATGTCGCCTACATATAAAAGCGTCTGCAAAATGCATTCAAACCTCAGACTAATTAATGTGGAATGTCCACTATATGTACTGCAAGTCGCTTTGGATAAAAGCATCTGCTAAAAGACTATAGTAGTGAGATGTAAGAAAAGCAATCTTTCTGTGTCCTCTTCACAAATGTTCAATAACTGGAGGTAATGTCCCTTTTCCCAACATTTAATGATCAACGTGTACCACCACAAGCTATCGAAACAGTACACTGTGTTAACACAACCCCTGCAAGTCTGTAATAGGTGTCCGACGTCTGTTACGATTGATTTTCTCTACTTCAACCCGCACATCAAGTAAGAGCAATCAGGCTTAACCTGCTAAATCTAATCAGAATGCTTCTGGTGATTCATTCACTGGACGTCACGCCTCAATTTGTCCATTTGACCGAATCTGACTCACTACTTCTTTCTCAAAAGCATAACGCAAGAAAGCAATAGCCAGGCATAAATAAGGGTTCAATTAATTCTGTGACTTCTCCATTTTTAATACAGCCTGACCTGAATCTCACTCCCTCCATTAACTAATTAAACACTATTATCATGTCATCAGCCTTTTTAAGAAAAGGTCTCATGCATATGAATAAAACATTAGCATTACATTATAAAGGCGCAGTGTGGAAAGTTTTACATGGGAACATTTGCATGATGCAAGCAGCTTTGCTCCACTAGGATGGATCATTTCAAGGCCAAGCAATCTCTGGGCCATTAAAAGACAAATTCTTTTCATAATTAATGCACATAAATATGTGACCCTCGGTGAAAGCTGAATAAATGCATGTAGACAGTCACTCAAAAACACTGACAATAAACACCAGAGGAACAACTGCTATCTTTGCGTTTCTTTTCGCCTATGTTTAGTTAAGCACTACTGTCTATTTAAGTAATGCCCTCATTGATTTTCTTTTTTTCTTTCTTGTCAAACAGTCCGATAATAACTGCATTGGTGCTCTGGCCTTTGTTTCAATAGGGCACCTCTTGTTCCTAACGATGCTAATTATCACCAATTATGTGATGATTCTCCTGTTTCAATACTCTTTGGCCTTGTACTTAACCAGTATTGACTCCACATCTGTTGCTGGAGGTTGTCTTAGTTATTGACCCAAAAGGAAGGTGAATTAAGGGGAGTTGCATCAATGTGGCCCTTGACGGCCCATCTAGTCTGTTATATTGGACTATAGGGTGACCAGACCAGACATCAATGTTTTAGTGCCTGTCCTTGTTTTTTTTGTGTGTGTTTTTTTTAATGTGTGTTCAGAGCAGACACAAAGGCAATACTATAGATATTGGACATGCTTGTTTAAAGGAATATACACACACACACACACACATATATATATATATATATATATATATATATATATATATATATATATATATATATATATATATATATATATATATATATATATATATATATATATATATATATATATATATATATATATATATAAATATATAACAATACAAGATTAAATGGTTACACTTTACATTAGGGTCCAATTCTCACTATTAAAGGATTAGTTTTATTAAAAAATATTAATTATGACTTTTGAATAAGTCATTAATATGTGCTTTATAAGTACTAATAAACATCCAATATCCTAGTAATATGCATGCTAATAAGCAACTGTTCATAGTGAGAATTAGACCCTAAACTACTAAAAGTGTTACCAATTAAATATATATAGAATTCTATATAATATCATTTGTAATAATACAATGTCTTCCTATGTCTTTTTACTGATTTAATATAAACCTGAGTCTCGAGGGCTTGTTTACAGGCATTCAATACACAGTGCAATTACTCAGCTCTCAGTTTTACAGATCCCAGGGTATCAGTAATCACTGTACTAAAGTTAGCAAAATCATTCTCCGAACCAGGTGCCACAGGTTTAATGACCTAAAACAATTACAGCTCACCCACTGAAAAGCATCGTAGGCTACGGTCCTCTCAGCCCTGAAATCGACAACCCACATTCTGTGAGAGACTCTGTTCAGTGTTATAGTATCATTTCTTTCAGTTCTTTTAGTCTTTGGTTTTTCATTGCAGCATTATAAAACATATAAGGTTCAAGGAAATAGGAATCAAGGTTGGATATGTGGTAGCAATAGGACAGGTTCTGGTTGTTTAACAAGAAGAACTGACCTTGGATTATAATATGTCATTTAAAATCGCTACTTTATAATTGCAGTTGCGAGCAAAATTTTGTTTAGAAAAGTTAGAGATCCCTTGAGGGATATCCAAATGCATCTTTTCTTTGAGAGCCAATAAGATTGCTGATTCACGACAGCTACGTTTATGTGAAGAAAAATGAGCTTAATAACCATGGCCTGGCTAATATGGGCAACTGAGTGCTAATTTAAAATTTTGAAGGGCAAATTGGTCCAGACTAGAATAAGGCCTTGATTAAAATTATATAGCAAACCAAACTGTTCACGCCAGATGAGACACTTCCCAAAAAGGGCCTTTCATTGCAACTACCATCACAACCAAAAGACTATTTGATCTAAATCACCAGATGAAACTGGAAGAAAACTTAACAGACCAAAACGAACAGCTGCAAGACAGTGTGTGTTTCAGTCCAAAAGCCATTAATCAAGATGGAGGCCTCAGGTCAGCCGTAACCTCACCACCATTCACAATTACACTTCCCTCTGAAACAAATACTACGCCATCCCAACTTGAGTGCACTCAGAGGCCAACAGGCACGTTTTTTCTTTGTTAAAAGTCTAATGTGCTCATTAACATGTCATTATTTTCTCATTATTCTTATAAGCTCTGAGCATCACGGTCAGGTTATGCAATGCCAGCGGTGGGAGGGAAACCAGGCGGTGAAGGTAATTCAGAGAGAGCCCAGTTGAACTTTATTGTGACATTCACATTCTCCAAGCTTTAAAGTCAAGAGGTCGGACCAGAAGGGAGAGGGATGATAGAGATCTAACAAATGTGTCACCATAAAACATATTGAGGGAATATGGGAGATTTATATGTCAAAATTTAAAAGGAATTTCCCATGGAAGTGTTTTGAAAGTGCAGTGATGAATGTCAGCTGAAATTGCATAATGGCACTCATTTATTTTAATTTGCTATAAACTGATATGGTTTGATGCTTAATGGAGTTAGATACTTCACAACATTTCATCATTCTGTGGTTCGAAAAAGCAAAGGAACTGTATGTTAATCTTACCTGTCAACAGAATGACATCAGCGGTGACATCATGAATCATGGAAAAGAAAGAAAGGAATTGATTAGAATAATCTGTTAATTACACTGACACATATACTATGCATATATACTGTATATACATTATATATATATAGAGAAAGAAATGATAGATGAAATCATTTCGTAAGACTGCACAAACAAAAAAAAAACAAACTCAATTATGAATTAAAACAGAAATATTCTTAGTTTAATGCTTTGGTGGAAAATAAGAAGTGTTTAAAGCATATCAGAAGATGCAGCTGTGAAGTATATACATTTTATATTCTAGTACTCATTTTTTTCTTTATAGCGATCCAAGTGCAGCATCCTAATTTCATAATGCATTGCTATAAATTGCATCTTTTTAATCATCTGATGGTGTTATGAAAGATTTGCTCATTTCCAAGATTTTGATGAAGGCATTTTATTTGTCAAATCCTGTTCTTTCTGTTTTCAAGTAGAAATGCCATATTCTGCCTGGTCGATTGATGTCCAGATAACATATAGCATGTTATGTAACACACAGGTTGGCAGACACTTTTTTGTGGCAATTACAGTCGCTGTCAAAAGGAAAGGTCTCTTGAGCTGCAGACTGTGATGACCTTGAGAATCAAAAACTGGCTTGAAAAACCTATCAAGTCTTAAGGACACATCGATGTCAGCTTTGAGAATATGGAAAAAAAATATGAGACAGGTGAGAGAACGGGAAGAAGAATCCAATCACTTCTGACTTGGTCTGTCACAATACTGTGTGAGTAACTGGAAAAATAAAAAAAGTCCATCACATGCTTGGGTGGGGGGTCAGACTTACGCAACAGAATTAAAAAGGCCTCAGCGGCTCAGACGCATTGACAACACTGACTAAAACCTTGTGAGGTGATTTGTAGAACTGTGCATGTCATCTGAATATATGCATTTTTTAAAAAAAACATTGTTTGTATTTCCTGTAACAGTAAAATTTACACCGACAAGCCAGTGGATAACTAAGCTCATAAAGGCTGTTACGACCTTGGCAAGTAGCGTGATGCGAGACGTGATGTGAATACCGGGAAATATTGCTCAATAATATGTCTTCAAGACTATTCACAAGGAAGGACTGCAAGAAATAAAATGTTACAAAACTGCCTTTGGCTTGAGTTTAGTTTTAGTGTTGTGTTGTTATTATATCCCTTTATGAATAGAAAGGATTTTATAGGTTCATATATCCAGGGTTTGAAATGTTTGGAAATCAAATTAACCACAAAAAGAAGAGGACGATGGATGGATGGATGGATGGATGGATGGATGGATGGATGGATGGATGGATGGATGGATGGATGGATGGATGGATGGATGGATGGATGGATGGATGGATGGATGGATGGATGGATGGATGGATGGATGGATGGATGGATGGATGGATGGAAACTTAATATACCAAAAAACAGAACTGAAATTGAAAAAAGCTTTAAAAAAACCTAACAATCATAGATTGAATGTTAAACTAAATTAGAATGACAAATTGAAAATAACATAAAAACTATAATTACACTGCTCTGCTATTACCAAGCTTAAGTCTTAGTTGAAAAAAAAGACATGACTGCTTGTCTATCAGCTTCTGTTTTTCAAATTTCCCAATGATGAGAGTTTTAAAAGTTCAAATCCCCTTCCTTTAATCCCCAAGGAGGATCAGTGGTAAAACAACACCACATACTAAATCTAAGTACGGATAGAGCCAAATGCATGTTCAACCACAGAAAGAGCATAAGTGCATTACATCAACATCTAAGATTCATGAGAGATTAAATATGACTTGGGAAATGAACTTAAATGGCTTCAAAGTTTCTCCCTCATGGACCAACCTCAAAGCTGCAGAAATAAAAAAAAAAGAACAACTCAACTCTCAATTTCAAAGAAAGTGTTTCACATTATCGCAGTCAACTCATATGGATTGATAGCGTGTTTAAAAAACATACTTTTTGTCCCTGACAAAATACAGTAGGCTCCAAAAGTCTGAGACCATTTTGAAAACGAGAATTTAAAATTCCATTTAAATTGGAAGATAAACATGTATGAATTTTTCATTTTGATTTCTTTGGTTTTAAAAAAGCAATACAAAATAAAAACAAAATGAAACAAAAAATATACAAAAGTAAAATGAAGAAAGATTTAAGAATCTGCACCATTTAAGGTATTTATACAAATATTTATGCTCAAATAATATTTGTAATTCAAATACACGGATTATCCAGCCAAATATGACTGCATCACTTCCAAATTAAACACTTCCACTTCCTCCACAGATATCTCATGCACACACTTTGTGTTGCAGCAAAAAAAAAAAAAAAATCAATGATCCCGCTACTTGTCTATTGATTACCATCTCTAATGAAATAAATAATCCACAAATGCCTCTCAGTTGAGTGATTGGCCTAAGCAACACTTTTCATAGCATTGTGTAAGTGAAATGGCCATTGATCACTGACCTGAAAGCAGATTGCCTGATAATTGGACCATGTCCTGTTTATCTAGTATGCACATGACAACACTGGGTTTGTAATGGGTAATCCCTAATACTAGTGACACGTGTCATTCTGACTGGTCTCCCTGAGGGAACATGGGACATGATCAGGCACATGCAACATTGATGATGGACAGGCGGACAGGCAGGCAAGCAGGCAAGCTCATGGGAATGAAAATAAACAAAGGGGAACAGAAACTGATCTGGTCTCAGCCAGGAGCCATCTGCAAATTAATTATTAGAGTGATTTTAGTGTGATTAGACAGATCTGAGAAATGTCCAAATGAGATGAAGGGAAACATTACTTCTGGATTTGACCTTGCCCAAATTTGCATGTTTTTGTGAAAGAAGGAAGTGCCAAATGCAAAGTCTGCCCATATTTATTTGGCGATTAGAAACTAATCAGCAAAATATTTATACTGATAAGTTTTTAAATAATATTAACTTGTGTGCTGTTATTATTCTAAGCTATCAGACGCAGAAAAAAATCTAAAGAATTATACTAAAGGAGAAAATTTAGCCATACAGTATCAAAGTACCAGAATATAATAAAGACTTGAGCTCTTTTGACTTAATTGAACCAAACTCTTACAAATCAGGGTTCCAAAAGGGGGTTTTCGCATCGATGCCACAGAAGAACCATTTTGGTTCCCCAAAGAACCGTTGGTAACACTTTATTAGACAGTGTCATTGTTACAATTGTTATCTATATTAATAACTTTAAATTATGCATAATTACAATAAACCCTAAACCAAACCCTACTTCTAACCCAACTCGATCTCACGGCAATTCGTACGTATTTTAAGAGGTGGCTAAATCGTATGAATTCATACGACCTCACTCGTACTAATTCATACGTTTTTTGCTAAATCGTATGTATTTTACGTGTTGACAAATTCGTGTGAATTCATACGAATGACCTACCCCAAACCCTGCCCCTAAACCTAACCGTCACTGGGGTTGAGACAAATCGTACGAATTCGCACGAGTGAGGTCGTATGAATTTATACGAAATAGCCACCTCGTAGAATAAGTACGAATTGGTCGTGAGATAGCGTTGTCTAACCCGATAGTAAGTAAAAGTAGTTAATTAATATTACTCAGTACTTAAATGTATAATTATAGTGTAACAAAGACACCTTAAAGTGTGAACGAACATTTCAGTGAACAGTTCTTAAAAGAACCATTTTATTTTAGTGTGAAGAACATTTTTATATTTGAATAACCTTTTTTTTTCCATTGTGCAATGGAAAGGTTTTGTGGAGGTTAATGTTTTATAATGGAACCTTCAATGTCAATAAAGCACCTTAAACATATAGAAATATGCTACAAATGCTCAAAACACCTTATCAACTACATAGAAACACATTGGAAAACACATTTTAATGCAGGCAAACAGTCAGATTTTCTTCACTAAATCTTAAAAGCCTAGTGTTTAATGTTAATTTCTTGTGAAAAAAAAGGTTTTAATAAAGTAATTAAATGTTGGTAGTCACATTTTCTTCATTAAATGTAAAAAAAACTAGTGTTTAAGATGATAATTTCTTGCGAATGAGCACAGTAATTATTTCATACACACATCTATCAATTTCATATTAATTAACCTAGATATAACCTAGATATTACAAAACTCTCCAGATAATTTGTAATGTTTTCTTGCTCATTGCAATAGTTAAAAAATGAATTGTCTCACTGCATACGTTTTACAATTGAGCAATAGATTTCAAGGCAGTTCATTTCCAGCCAGACCGCATGACACAGCCATTCTTTAAATAAACACCAAGAACATCCTGCAAACGTGTTTCTTATTGGATATGCAGTGCAATTATGTAAATCACAAGCAGTCAATCAATGTCATCTGCATCTTAGTTGCAAACAGACATTTATCATCCCATCTGTATTCATTGGATTGCATATCTGTTATGTAACGCAGAGCTTCTAAATTCCATGTTTTCTAGTTTGATCAGAACAACATGCAACAGCAACATGCTCGGAAAAGAACATAAGTTGTAGTTGCTAAATTCAAGTGTATTTGTGTGATGCAAAGGCTGGACAGAAAAAACATGGTGGATTGTATAAATGCCAAAATAAACAGTCGTGTCTGAATCTTGAGGGTCTAATGAACAGTTTGGGAAAAGGTGATTATGTTTGTCCTCTCTCTATATATTAGCTGTATTGAACCATTAGTGGTGTTAAATGAAAATTGATCGGCTCAAATGGCATTTAGTTCTGTAATCCCAACTGAGATCCTCAAATAATTCAATGTAAGTGTTAAATTGTAACCATATAGTTTTTTTTTTTTTTTTAAGTGTACACTCTTAAAAATAAAGGTTCTTTATTGGCATCAATGGTTCTAACATCTGGATCTTCTAAGCTATCACTGTTTAGACTATTGAACTATAGAATTATGAGTCATTTCTAGCTTGACAAACTCCTATGGTCAAAATGACCTATACATTAGTTTCTATTTCAGAGCAGTTCTCGTCTCTCTCTAGCAGAGGAGAAAATGAGACAGCTCAAAAAGAGGTTTTCCCGGAGACAGGACATTGGGTAATGAGTGTTTGTGGTGGCACTGACCCTTTGCTCGGCCATCTGAGCCCAGAGACCTCTTGTCATTTAGATCCCAGGCCTCCTCACAACACCAGACGGCAGTCCTTTACTCTGGCACAGCTACATAACCATTGCAACAGGCCAATGTTTTAATTAGTATGTGATGAAGGGCAATAAACTGGAGTCGTTTTGTGCCGAAATAGGAAGAGATGAAGCTGAATTTCTATGAAATTATATATGAAATATGACATTTCTAATGTGTTTTTTTTTTTTTTTTTTTTTTTTTACAGCATTTATACCGGTTAAATGTTAATTTATAAATATACTATTGTTAATTCATGTTAGTTAAAGGCACACTATGTAAATTTTCACCGCTAGAGGTTGCTTATTCAAAACAAAGGTGTAGCTTGATGACGCCTTGATTTTGTGGAATCATGGGAGGTGTTGTCTTTACTTCTACAGCCGGTGGAAAAGAATCGGGATGGGACTCGGGCAGAAATCATGTTCATGCGGCTGGAGCGATTGCTTATGAGAGATGAGCATGACACACATTTCGAGAACAGTGGCACTTTTATTATGGCGCAGTCGCCGCTTCCATTTCTTCCTGTAAAGCGTACCGCAGCGCTGTTTTATCATATTAGATACATTTGTTGAAAGATGTTAAAATGCAACTCTGCATTCACTCAGCAGCAGCTATGAGACACTTGTTGAACACAGCAGTAAGATATATCGATATTAGGCGTGGTAAAACATTGTACTCGCTGTAAATCAAGAAAACACAATTTAAACAGTAAGACTTACTGTGTTGAGCTATATAACATGATTAGTTTTCAGTCAATGAATGTATCCAAACAGTCGCTCACTTGTCTAATAAAACACATAATATATTATAGCGTCTTTGGTGTTTCCATGGTTTCTACAAAATAAAACCGGAAACCGAGGGTAACGCGGGTATGATGTCAGGCAACGCAAAGACACGGTCCATGTCCTGGTTAAAATTGCTTATTTCTCTGGATTTAAATTTTCTTGAAAAATTTGGATAATGTAAGTACACAAGTCAACAAAATATATGGTTTTTGGATATTTTAATCCAAAAATATTACATATTGTGCCTTATTGTAAAATGTTACGAAATTATTGTCTTCATGAATCACAGAGTATGTCAAATAAATGTAATAACAATAATAATAATAATAATAATAATAACAATAACAATAACAATAATATACATTTATATGAATCCTGAAAGACTTTCACCATTTATATTCATAGCGCCCTTTGCTGAACCAATCCAAGCATTGACTCTATTATTGTGAGTGGAGAGACAATCACTTCATACACTTAAATTACTTGAAACGGGTGTTAGTAAGTGGATCAGTGGCGATGAATAAAAGTGAGCAATATTGTCACTGATCCAATTCTTCATAATGATTGCAAAAAGAGCTTCAAGATTTAATGTACTTCAAATTCATAAGTGAATTGATAGTGGCACTGTTTTTGAGATCTACTAGTTACATCTAAGAGGAGAGAGTGATTTTCAAGGCAAAGCGCAATACAAAGACTGCATCTTAGTTTTCCCACAGAGCAGCTTTTCTCTGGAGCAAAATTCTCAGAAAAGCACATTAACTGATGAAACCTAGTTCAACAAAGCGTACAAAAGTTTTAAAAAGACTACCGAGATAGCAGTAAGCATCGCGGTTAGCCTAATCGTCTCGGAAAAAGGTTACTCAGCCAATACAACCTTTTCGATCAAAATAGGCAGTAAATGCACATTCACAGGAATTTAACTACACTTTCCCTTCAAAGGATTCATGGATTTGGCAGATAAAAGCATCAGTTAATTAGCAACCCTTTAATGCACTGGAAGAGCATGTTGTTTTCTGACTGAGCTGCCATCGATTCCTAGCCTTGTGTAGATGGCAAATCGAGGTACAACTATAGTACTGGAACCCCTTTAAAGCATGTGCACAATGAGTCAATAAGCCCCTGTCAATCACAATGTCATTTCAGTCAATCGATTCACTACGATTCCCAACAAAAACAAAAGGTGCAACGCTGAGTGTGATATTGACCACATATGATCATAACATAAAACAGAGTAAGTGTTGTTTCTGCAGTTCAGCCTAGTCCAAACCACCCCTGAGGGCAAAACGGATGCTGAGTGGTGTATTTCCGATGACAGATCTAATGCAGGGGTTTATTGATTGCTTTAAAAACACCACAATTAGGGTTAGGACATAATGAAATGCAAAATAACAGCTTGTACTACAGTGCACAGGGTGAATCTCCCTAAATAGTACTATGAATCATGGAGGCTATAGTAAAAATAGAAAACATTACTAGCAACCACTCGTAGGTTTTACTCATGATTCCCTGTGAGTGTTACGGGTGGCTGGTAGAGAGATGAGGCAGATACGGATTTCCACGATAATAGAGACTTTACTTCAAACAATGGCAATGAACAACAGACAGACACCTTAACAAAACAGAGAACGGACGAGGAGTGAAGGGAGTGAGTGCAATATAAAGGGAGTGCTAACAATAGAGTCCAGGTGCAGGTGATGAGTGATGATGAGGAACTGACGAGGGAAGTGAGTGCAGGTGTGGAGAACAGGAGGATTCTGGGAAATGGAGTCCAGGGAAACAAGGGATCTGTAACAGTACCTCCCCCTCCCGGTAGGCGCGTCCTCGCGCCGTAGATGTAACAACCGGGAGGGGGGCGGGCGCCCTGGAGACCTCAAACCGGAGCAGGGGGAGGAGTAAACTGGAGTGGAGGTCTCCAGGGCAGGTCCAAAAACCATGGCGGGTCAGGAGCCGTGGGCAGCCATGGGGGGTCAGGAGCCGTGGGCAGCCATGGGGGGTCAGGAGCCGTGGGCAGCCATGGCGGGTCAGGGGCTGAAGGCAGCCATGGCGGGTCAGGTGCAGCGGGCAGCCATGGCGGGTCAGGTGCAGCGGGCAGACATGCAGCGGGAAGACATGGCGGGTCAGGTGCAGCGGGCAGACATGGCGGGTCAGGTGCAGCAGGCCGCCATGGCGGGTCAGGGACCGAAGGCTTGATGCCGTAGTGCCCAGGCGGCGCTGAAGGACCGGCGGGAGATGGCGGAACCAGCGGCTCCGCCGACCGAAGCGCAGCCGGTGCTCCAGAAGGCCGCAGTGTAAGCAGAAGGACAGCCAACAAAACGAACACCGGGGGGAGTGAGGAGGCCAACTGAATCCGAGGGACGGAGTGACGGAGCGGAGACGGAGGAGTGAAGTCCAGAGGGGAGGGCAGGCTGATGAATGACCAAGGTGTGAGTGGAGGCAGGATGGAGACTGGTGAAGCTGGAGGACTGATGGGCAACGGTGGAGCAGAGGGAGGTTGGAGCCGGGGTGAAGGTAATCGCCCAGAGGTCCGAGGTGGAGATCTGGGCGAGGGGGCTTGAGGTGGAGGTGCAGTATAGACATGACTTGGAGGAGGCGGGAGAGGGAGGCTGGGAGGGAAAACAGTCTTTGGGCTGGAGAGTTCAATCACAGAGACCATACTAGGAGCGGCTGGCTCGGCGGCGGCGGCTGGAGCGGCAGCCTCGGCGGCGGCGGCTGGAGCGGCTGGCTCGGGCGGCGGCGGCGGCTGGAGCGGCAGGCTCGGCGGCGGCGGCTGGAGCGGCAGGCTCGGCGGCGGCGGCTGGAGCTGAGGGCTCGGCGGCGGCGGCTGGAGCTGAGGGCTCGGCGGCGGCGGCTGGAGCTGAGGGCTCGTAGGCGGCGGAGACTGGAGAACTTTGCTCGGCGGCGGAGACTGGAGAACTTTGCTCGGGCGGCGGAGACTGGAGAACTTTGCTCGGCGGCGGAGACTGGAGAACTTTGCTCGGCGGCGGAGTCTGTAGAACTTTGCTCGGCGGAGGAGACTGGTGACACTTGCTCGGCGGCGGAGACTGGAGAACTTTGCTCGGCGGCGGAGACTGGAGATGTTTGCTCGGCGGCGGAGACTGGAGAACTTTGCTCGGCGGCGGAGACTGGAGAACTTTGCTCGGCGGCGGAGACTGGAGAACTTTGCTCGGCGGCGGAGACTGGAGAACTTTGCTCGGCGGCGGAGACTGGAGAACTTTGCTCGGCGGCGGAGACTGGAGAACTTTGCTCGGCGGCGGAGACTGGAGAACTTTGCTCGGCGGCGGAGACTGAGAACTTTGCTCGGCGGCGGAGACTGGAGAACTTGGCTCGGAGGAGACTGGAGAACTTGGCTCGGAGGAGACTGGAGAACTTGGCTCGGAGGAGACTGGAGAACTTGGCTCGGAGGAGACTGGAGAACTTGGCTCGGCGGAGACTGGGGTTGAGGGCCATTTCATCCCCTCAAATACAATTAAAATCCCCACAGGCACTGGAGCTGGCTCTGTGGGGACTGGAGCTGGCTCTGGAGATACTGGAGCTGGCTCTGGAGATACTGGAGCTGGCTCTGGAGATACTGGAGCGGGCTCTGGAGATACTGGAGCGGGCTCTGGAGATACTGGAGCGGGCTCTGGAGATCCTGGAGCGGGCTCTGGAGATACTGGAGCGGGCTCTGGAGATACTGGAGCGGGCTCTGGAGATCCTGGAGCTGGCTCTGGAGATACTGGAGCGGGCTCTGGAGATACTGGAGCGGGCTCTGGAGATACTGGAGCGGGCTCTGGAGATACTGGAGCGGGCTCTGGAGATACTGGAGCGGGCTCTGGAGATACTGGAGCGGGCTCTGGAGATACTGGAGCGGGCTCTGGAGACACTGGAGCGGGCTCTGGAGACACTGGAGCAGGCTCTGGAGATACTGGAGCGGGCTCTGGAGATACTGGAGCGGGCTCTGGAGACATTGGGGCCGCTTTCTTCCTCCTCCTCCGCTTACTGGGCCCAGTAGCGGAATATGGGTCCAGCCTGGGGCAGGCAGGGAGTTCGCTGGAGCGGTGTGCGGAGGAAGCCGGAGGTTGACTAACTGGCCCGGCCAACCGTGTTTCTGGATGGACCGGACGACAACACTGATCCTGAACCTCTTTCACTAAGAATTTGGAGCCATTCAACCACAAAATTAAATTGATAGTTTCGCTTAAGGAGAAACAAAAAACAGGTTCATCAAAACGGATAGTGTCGTCATCCAATCCATCCAAAAACAGGGAGATCAACTGAGCGTCGGGCCAGTTAGACAAGTAAGCAAGCTCAACGAACTCCTCCACATACCTCTCCAGCGAACGTCCTACCTGCAGGAGCCCGATAATGCGTTCGCTGGCTGTTAGGGTGAGAGGCGATGGAGGAGCTGGATCCAGGGAGCTGGGGAAAGTCTCCATTTTTTTTTTTTTTTTTTCGTGGAAAATCCGGTCGGTTTAGGTCCGTTCTTCTGTTACGGGTGGCTGGTAGAGAGATGAGGCAGATACGGATTTCCACGATAATAGAGACTTTACTTCAAACAATGGCAATGAACAACAGACAGACACCTTAACAAAACAGAGAACGGACGAGGAGTGAAGGGAGTGAGTGCAATATAAAGGGAGTGCTAACAATAGAGTCCAGGTGCAGGTGATGAGTGATGATGAGGAACTGACGAGGGAAGTGAGTGCAGGTGTGGAGAACAGGAGGATTCTGGGAAATGGAGTCCAGGGAAACAAGGGATCTGTAACAGTGAGGCACAAAAAAGGACAATGCGTTCCACTGGAAAACATCTAGCAGAAGAGGATATAATTCATTTTTGTGTTCTTCGGTATTCTGAGTTCAAAAAAAGTAACAAATGCAAGGCATAACATTATAGGAAAATATTTACTTGCTTTAGTAGGCTTGAGTGGGGTAAGCTGTGCCACTTTTGACTTAAATTGCCAAAAATAAAATAAAATAAAATAATTCAATTAAAAAAAATTCAGGGTGTCTGATGTAGAAACTTTTTTTATACAGAAAAAAAAAAAATAAAAAAAAAATATATATATATATATATATATATATATATATATATATATATATATATATATATAATAATTAATTTTAATATTATTATGTATATGCCACTCACACTTACGCATAATTAATATAAACAATATTAACCCAGAATATTCCTTTACGTTTAAACCTAGTGTGTATGCCATATTTATAATATTAATTTTTACACGCCAGTCAAACTTAAAATTTGGTGACGAAGGACGTGTTTTCAAAAGATGTAATATAAGTCTAAGGTGTCCCCTGAATATGTCTGAGGTTTCAGCTCAAAATACCCCATCGATTTTTTTAATACATTTTTTGGGCATCATTATAAATGCACCGATTTAGGCTGTGGCCCCTTTAATTCTCATGCTCATCGCCCCGGAGCTCGCACTTGCCTTAAACAGCATAAACAAAAGTTCACACAGCTAATATAACCCTCAAAATGGATCTTTACAAATTGTTCGTCATGCAACATGTCTTATCGTGTAAGTATGGTATTTATTTGGATGTTTACATTTGATTCTGAATGAGTTTGATGGTGCTCCGTGACTAAAGCTAACATTACACACTGTTGGTGAGATTTATAAAGAATGAAATTGTGTTTATGAATTATACAGACTGCAAGTGTTGAAAAAATTAAAATAACGACAGTCTTGTCTCCGTGAATACAGTAAGTAACGATGGTCAATTTAACCACATTTAACAGTACATTAGCAACATGCTAACGAAACATTTAGAAAGACAATTTACAAATATCACAAAAAATATCATGATATCATATATATACATATATATATATATATATATATATATATATAATATATATATATATATATATATATATATATATATATATAGTCATTGGCACAGCTTTACCTGAAGTATCTGATACACTTTTCCCCATAGCTACAATCATGCTTAATTCGCTTTAACATCAAATAAATGTTACCTGCCATATAGAAAATTTATTTTGACATGCAAAAACACAATTACCCACTGACACGTCTTACCGCACGCTCAACTATACTTTAGTGGCCAATTACAGCCAAACTGATAAAGGCAAACGGTGCATCTCAGGATAACTGTCCAATATGCCAAACTCTTTATTTTATCAAGTATCATTACATGCTTCACTGGCCTTTAAACAACAAAAACAAGCCCAAAATCGAATTAACAATCTAATTTAATGGCATGCTCTGACGTCAACCCCTTTGATGGAGAACAAGTGAGGACAGATAATTGAGCATCATACGCACATTAACCCCTGAAACATATTGCATCGCATAAACCCTGCCGTTTGAACTAGATCAAGGGCTTTGACCAACTTACGATCCACCAATAAATTATGAAGAAAGCTATCAAAACCAAAATAATAATTAACTAGATGCAATTACAAAACATAATTTCCACCAATGGCAGGGGGTATCCTCAAAGGGCCGTGCCCCAAAGCTGTTGTCAACATCCCACCTCCCAATCCATCTCCGTTCTCCTCCATTAGACCCCAGACAGGCTGAGAAACGAGGGATCGTTACAGGAGATAAAATTTACCGTGATGGATGGAGTCGCTCACAGAGCCAGGATAAAAGTCATCAGACCTCGGCAGCAAAATGGAGCCAGGTGTCTGCGTGCCCTACTGCTCTGGAGAGACATTTCTGAAGAGCCAGGCATTTGTAACCCTTTACAAAGTGAGGTACTTTCTCAAGGGAATGGATTTCACTTTTCCAGTGGTCATAAGACCTCCACTGCAGTACTGTGACTTCTGAACATTTACTCTAGAGATTGTAAGGATGACAATTAAGTAATATTTCTTCCAGGTTACGCTTCTGTACACATTATTTTAGTTAACTCTAAAACACCTGTTCACCACTGGCAAGAAACATAAAAAACTGTGATGTGGCACACCAAAGTTGGATTTGAAGCCAAAGCGTTTCGATTGCCCCCTGGTGGCTTGATGCAGAATAGGTCATAAACTCCGCCCTCTCCATGTAATCTAATGGGACGTGAGACAAACTAAACAATTAAATTACATTATAAATATTTTAATATCATTTTAGGTCATTTTTATCATGCTGGTGTATGTTAAAGTGTTCGTTTTTTTTTAAATAAGTCTGGTTTTAGTTAGTTATTTGATGCTATAAAAACAGGGGTGTGACGTCATGATTAACAGCTGAGACTGACAGCTTCTCTGAGTAGTCACTGAGGCAGCAACATACTTTTTTCAGGATTTTCGGAAGGAGATTGCTTTAACTTTCATTTAAAAATGTTCTGTAATTGTTTATTTTACACCGACATAAGTTGTTCTGCAGTAAACTGTACTAACCGATTCTGCGTGTGTGGTTCCAACTTGGAATGGGGTTCCACTCCTTTAATACTAAAAGGTAAAATTTCTGTGATGGTCTAGTTCAATCCAATCCAGCCAGGTTGTTTTCCGCCAAGATGGGCTCCCGCATTCCCTCAACCAGACGTAGGACAATTTCAGGGTGATATTATTTTTATTATTATTATTATTATTGCTGGTTTTATAATTAATTTTAATATTATTATGTATATGCCACTCATATTTACGCATAATTAATATAAACAATATTAACCCAGAATGTTCCTTTACATTTAAACCTTTTGTTTTAAGCATGTATGCCATATTTATAATATTCATTTTTACACGCCAGTCAAACTTAAAATTTGGTGCCGAAGAACGTGTTTTCAAAAGATGTAATATAAGTCTAAGGTGTCCACTGAATGTGTCTGTGAAGTTTCAGCTCAAAATACCCCATCTATATTTTTAATTCATTTTTTTAACTGCCTATTATGGGGCATCATTATAAATGCGCCGATTCAGGCTGCGGCCCCTTTAATTCTCGTGCTCACCGCCCCCGGAGCTCGCGCTTGCCTTAAACAGCATAAACAAAAGTTTACACAGCTAATATAACCCTCAAATGGATCTTTACAAAGTGTTCGTCATGCAGCATGTCTAATCGCTTAAGTATGGTATTTATTTGGATGTTTTCATTTGATTCTGAATGAGTTTGATGGTGCTCCGTGGCTAAAGCTAACATTACACACTGTTGGAGAGATTTATAAAGAATGAAGTTATGTTTATGAATTATACAGACTGCAAGTGTTTAAAAATGAAAATAGCGACGGCTCTTGTCTCCGTGAATACAGTAAAAAACGATGGTAACTTTAACCACATTTAACAGTACATTAGCAACATGCTAACGAAACATTTAGAAAGACAATTTACAAATATCACTAAAAATATCATGATATCATGGATCATGTCAGTTATTATTGCTCCATCTGCCATTTTTCACTATTGTTCTTGCTTGCTTACCTAGTCTGATGATTCGCCTGTGCACATCCAGACGTCCTGCCCTTGTCTAATGCCTTGAACATGGGCTAGCATATGCAAATATTGGGGGCGTACATATTAATTATCCCGACTATTATGTGTCGGTGTTATGTTGAGATTCGCCTGTTCTTCGGAGGTCTTTTAAACAAATGAGATTTATATAAGAAGGAGGAAACAATGGAATATTCTAGGTATTCACTGTATGTCATTTCCATGTAATGAACATGTTATTCAACTATGCCAAGGTAAATTCAATTTTTCATTCGATGGCACCTTTAAGTTAAAAACTTAACAGAATATTCTAGGTTAATATTTATAATAATTATAAATAATAATGTTTACATTGTTATTATTATTATTATGAAGAATGCTAATATTTCTGAGCACTTACAAAGACAGTCTATGAGGTAAACCCAATTTTTTTGTATATTTTTACAAATAATAAAATAGTTTTCAGATGCTGTAGATTGTGTTTAATATAATTACGCCAGAATATTCTTCTGAAGTGGTTTTGGGGTTTAAAAAAAACAATATAGGCTCATAATACAATACAATAAACATCTCTGTAGTGGTTTAATTTTTTTTTTTTTTTCCCAGTGATATTTCGTCCAATGTTGCTTTGCCAAATAAAAGCAAGAAAACAAAGCACTATTATCCACTTCTCTTTTGGTTCCAATATATTTTATGATGTGGTCTCTGTCAAACAGGATAAGTAACAAACACATAAAAATTCAATTAATAAAAAGCAAGGGCAGATAAATCTCCATTTTTGTCCGTCATTACGACATTAAGAAGACAAATGGCTTGGCCATGACACAATCGCTTAGGAGGAACGTGGGAGAGCTCCAGTGGGGGCCTTTCCCTCTCAGCGTCTGTCTGTCTCTCTCCTTCGCTGGGCTTATAATGATGAACGAATATCAATGAAATACACACAGATGCTGCGGCGCCATGGAATTAGACACAAAATTGCCTGCGTTGCAATAATATGGACATTTTGCACTAAAAGCAACTCTTTAAAAGCATGAAAATGTTTTATCAACTGTACTATCTCTGTGTTCATTTTATATTAGACATGGATAATGGAGTTTTCTTTTTTCACGTACCTCATAGTCTAAATCTAGCATGCCAGCCCCATTTGAGGTGGGCGGCACTGTAATATCTGCAGACAGCTCCTTTCATATGGATGTGCTAATGATAACAGACATGCATAATAGACATGGCATGATGGGACACCAGCTAGTAATATACAATGAAATGTCATTCTTTGTCTGACTTTAAGGGTACCAGACTCATTCCCATTACATTAAACGCCTGCCCTGCTAAATCTGGAAGATTTAATAAAGCCAGTGACTTTTTTACTGCTACTTACCCCTTCATCTCACCCTTTTATTTCTGCTCTTAGAGGGAAAAGATCACCCAAGAATGGAAATTTTGTGATCATTTACTTACACTTGTGTCCTTTAAAACACACTTTGGTTGCACTTCATTTTACAGTACGTGTACTTACAGTGTACTTACCTACTGAGTAATACAAGGTAACTACAGGGGTTTAGGTGTAGGTTCAGGGTTAGTACCTAGTTATTACCCAGTTATTATAAATTCTGTACATAGTATGTACATGGGGAACAGGACTGTAAAATAAAGTGCGTCCAACACTTTATTCCTTGGAACTTGAATAATATCTAACCATTTTTTATAAAACTCTCAAACAAGCATTCTAAAAGTGATTATTCTATGACTCACTATATTCCAAGTTTTGAAATCATATAATAGCATTGTGTGATGAACAGACTGAACTCAAGTTATTCACTAATTACCTTGACTGGACTGAATACTTTGTTCATGAATCAGACTGAACTGAATCTTGAATTCAACTCACAGTGATCCATTTGCTTTCAACAGACCAATGAAAAGGAATACAGACTTATTAATTTTGATCTGTTTGTCACACTAAGCTATTGTATGACTTTGAATATAATGTATAATAGGCACTTTCTGGCACTTTTCTCTCCAACAGTGAGTTGACACATACCACAATGTTTGTATTGCAAGCATTTCACAGTAAATGCAGCAAACTCCATTTCTGCATGCGCTGAGATTAACATGCATTTTGGAAAAGCAACATGCACCAGTTACACTTTATTTTAAATTTCCAACATTTTTGTTGAAAGATGATTACCCCATTTCACGCAGATTTGTAATGAGAAACATCTGTAAACCTACTGTCATAGAAACTTAAAGTGTCCCAGCAGTTTTGTTTCTTCTTACCTACAAGGCTCTCAATAATCTTATTCATTCATACTGTACCACTCTGATCTTCTTCTTATCTACACTCCTACACATACTCTCAGATCTTCTTCATCAGCTGTTCTTATTTTACCACGTATCCGTCTGAACACTACGGGGTCAGGAACCGTTACGTTGACCCTCATTTACGGAATTCCCTTCCTCTGGATATTCAAAACAGCGACAGTCTTCATACTTTCTCTAAATCTCGTCTCAAAACTCACCTATTTTTTATCACTGCACATGCATTGAGTTTGTATTTTATATCTTCAAGTGTCTTATTGTATATTGTTTGTTGAATGTTGTTAGTACTGATGCTTTCTAGGTTTCTAGGATTTCTATGTTTGTAAGGTGACCTTGAGTGTTATGAAAGGCGCTTTAAATAAAATGTATTATTATTATAACACTACTGCACTGTAAAACATTACCGCGATTTTAACAGTAAAAGACTGTAAAAATGCTGCGGTAAAAACTGTTAATTGGTTTACAGAAAGTTTCCGTACTATATACGGTGAAAAACTGTAATAGATCTAATAATCTATAATTTTACGGTAAAATACCGTTAAATTCACAGTTTTTGGAAGTGAAAAATAACAATTAATTGTAAAATTTACAGTGAAAAACCGTAAATTGACATTCCCACAATTCCCTGCATGACACTTCACATTTGATATATTTTCGTTGAAATAACTCTTAGTTATATGACTTACTTTTTCTAATTTTTTCTAATCAGTTATGTACATTAGGGTTTTATGTTACATTAGATGTTAAATTAATGTTTATTGCATTTTTAAAATGTCATGCATGTTACCATGATGGTGTTTAGTGTGTGTGTGAATGACACTGTGTGCACCTTCTATATGATAGTGTTGTCCTTCTCAGCTTGTAGAAAATCTGCTTGTGATGAACTTTGATTCATCATGTGACTCTTATCACCACTGTGTTTGGTGACTGTCAGTGTATTATAAAGATACAAAACAGATATTAGTACTTCATTAGGTTGGTAAATTAACATTATATCAGTTAATGAAATACTTTATTTTACCGTAAATTTAACAGATTTTTTTTTACGTTGCTACTGTATTTTTTACGGTAAAGTTCTGGCAACCACAGCTGCCGTTTTTTTACCGTAAATTTTACTGGGATTTTTTTTTTTTACAGTGTGCATAAGTCACCATATAATTTTTACAGTGCTTTCTTACAGTAAATGATGACCATTTTCATTTTAGGCAAAGTTTGTGGAAACTTTTCTCAACCTTTATTTCTGCTCTTAACTGATTTCACTCTTCCATTGATCTCCTTGCATCATCTTGTCTTTGATCCTGACTTTTATTAGCTTACAAAAGAAATTATGATAATGGAGAATGTCATCATAGCACAAAAAGGTTGAGCGTTTGTAACACTCAAATGCACTTGCCTCTGTGTTGTTAGAACTTTAGCGACCAGTATAACAAGATAAGAGATAATTATGCTCTCGCTTCCAAAACAATCCTGTAGTGAGAGGGAAATTGCGAGGAAGTGAGATTTATCTAGTCAGTGACCTGTCAAGTTACTTTCTTTTGGGTCTCTTGAATGCTCTTATCAGTCCAGACGGCTACAAATGCTTTGGTTCTTCAGGATAGAGTTTCTAATAGCAGTGCGGCAAAAGTCAGTCCGCTTCAGAGCCGAATGTATGGATGACTGCCTTATCTTTGGCTAAAGGAAATGGAGAGGGCTTCATTGAAAGGTTGCTTTTGTGTTGGATGTGACTAGGGAGGAATTTGTAACATGCGATACATGGTGTTGTCTTATCAGAGGGAAGCCACCTGAATGCAGAAATGAATGCGGTATCGAACACGAATCAAAGGGCAAAGTGACAAACCATCTATTCTTAAAGACGTGACATGATGTGATGACTTGGAGTATCATGAAAGGAAGCAAGAAAACCATCAAAAACACAATCCCTCTAGAACAAGTTGTAAAATCCTATTTCAATGACATTACACACCTTTTTGTTTGCATTTTGCAGTGGATTATCCTCAACAAACACCTCTGGAGCTTGTCAAATAAACTCCATGAGGACACAAGCAAAATGAGACTAACCCTCCACTGGCGGAGCTGTGCAAACCAATCCATGTGGGCCATTTAAGATTGTGTTTTAAAATTACAGGGCCATCTAGGTACATTACTCTATGCATGATATGATCTTTGCGCATGTGGGTGAGCTAGTATTCAACCCAGCATGATGTAAAATGAAACAGAAATGCTCCAGATGACCTCTCGTAGTCTAGTCCATTCATTCTTTGTGGCCTGGCTGTCGGTTCGCCCGCCATTTGAAATAAACGCTAGGGAAAGCCTAATGAAGTGTGAATGGGACCGAACGCAATAGCTGGGTTATATGCAGATCTGAGCCTTCCAGCTACATTTTACACCAATTACAGAAGTCAAAAAGAGTTTGCGTGTACAACCAACATCTTGTCAATTTCTTTCTCTCATCATCTAAAACTTCCTCGCGGTGATAGCTGATAGTCTCAGCGTTTATTTCTATCCATGTAGCAAAACCAATGAAACGTCAATTTAAGGTCGTCAGTGTATGTCCAAGGGCATCGAATGGACAATTATAAGACAGACCATTATCCATTCCAGTTATTGCATTTATTTTCTGCAGCAAAACTGAATGTCAGACTATTGTCATTCATACAAGTCCTTCAACTTCCATGGTTTGAAACTTTATCTTACCTTTACAGTGATGTGAAATAGCACAAAATCTAATAAAAATGACCCACTAAGGTGCTCTAGAAACACAAAGCAATACGATACAAAAGGTTATAGGTTCAAATAAACAAAATTCTGTGCACTTTTGGATTTTTACCAGTTCAGCAGAGGATTTTTCATAAAGAAAGTGTTCAGTTTTTAAATCCACCTTTGAACTCATGTGGGTCTTTTATATAAATCTTTTAATCTGACAAAAATTTGACATACCTGTTGAGTTGACATCAAATCTAAATGCAAATTGAAAAAATAAATAATTACATCACGCAAGCGATAACATCTTAGACGACTTAGCCTGCGAGAATGCACACAGGATGTCAAAGGATCCATTTACCTTAGGCCCTTTTATTTAGCCTATTACGGGAACCTGCCACAGGTTCTGTATACCGTCATTAAACTCAGTCGCCCTTGGGCGAGATTCTAATCAAGTATGAAAGAAACTGATAAGTGTGTGCACATAAAATAACATTTTTTATCTTCCATGTCTATGACCAAAGGTTGAACCATCATAGCTCATTCTCTCTAATATCTTCCAAATGCCCTTAGGAAATTTGTCTGACCCAGTTATCTGAAATCACACATAATTGTGTGTGTGCTTCTCTAACACACATGCTGATTCACTAAGGTTACTAATACAGACCTTTGTGATCAGAATGTGTCTTGTATAGAAAATTTTTATTGCAATAAATAATAATAAATTATATTTATATTTTATATATTTATTATATCAATAAAATGATAAATTTTTATATTTAATAATTGCATATACCTAAATAAATAATATGTATTTGTATATTTTATATAATTAAAATTCCTTGACTTTAAATTAAATTAAGGCTCAAAAATGAAGAACAAGGAAAAAAATATTATTATTATTATTTCTAAAATGCTTTAGCAATATGTCTACATGGCCATTGCAACACTTGTTTTTTTATTAGTACATGTTACTAAATGACACTGTATGAAACACGGGTAGTTTTTAGGTAAAACCGGACTTTGATACCAGTCCAAGCCTATTCCCAAGACCCTCAAAAGCCAGTTGAACTCCATTACTTTAAACCATACTGTACATGTAGTTCTGTTAAAACAAGCTCCTCAGCCACACAAATAATCCACAAACACAACGCCCTACTGTGTGACAGACAACCTGCGACATACGAATAGCAGTTGGCCTAGTGTGAGTGAGTTGCAACTTGGTGGTAGAGAAACCCTGATGAGAGTTAACTAAATATTTTCATTCCATATCTCCCCCAGCCATGCTGTTAATGATAAATTGGCACTGTTGGAGCCGCTGTTCATTTCTATAAAAATCATAGAAAGTTTGAAATCTACCTTATTCTGTGTGCTGCATCTATAGTTACTGTATGAGGAGTTAAAAGGTGTAATTAGCTTCTGTCTGGCCTGCTACAATACCCACAGAGCTTATTGCAGTGTCACTTGCGGTAAGACATATACTTGAGGCCTATTTCAGACACCACAGACAAACCACATCAGCCGGGCCCCAAGTTTGTAGCCTTACTTTGCCCTGGTCTTCAAATGCACTGGTGTTTGAATATAAAAATGGAGAAAAAAACTAATGGAAAACAAAAATAATCTATATTTAAAGGTTGTACTTAACATTTAAAAGAAATATGTGTTTTATTTTTATTTTTATTTTTTTTGCTTTAACCAGCATGCTGAAAAATGGCCTGAAAAAATGCTTAAACAGTTATTTTTTATGACATTTTGGTCCTTCAACGACTCTTGAACGTCTGTATGATGTAAAATACTCAGTGGACAGTGTTTTCTGAATCTACAGCACTACAGCAAAATAAGTTATGTTTTCTGGTTTTCAGTTTGAATTTAATGTAAAGAATGAGAAAGACTGATGTTCCTATGCTGAGAAAAACCATGCATGCTTAAGCATTCTGTCCTTTGTAGGGTCGCATCTTGTGACATCACATGCTGTTTTTGGTTTGTTTTGATATCTTTGGTCCATGTTGCATTCATATTTCAGTTGAACCGCACCAACGTTTGTTTGGAAGCAGATCAAGACCCACATTTTCAGGGGTCTCGGTTCGCTTGTTTGGTGCACACCAGGATTCAGAAGGCAGCATTCACACTTATTCAACTGAACTGAATTAAGAGAGCAATCGCACCAGCGTTCGTTTTAATCAAACCAAACCTGTGTGAGCACACCCTCAGATTCAATGCATCATGCAAACTTGCCAAATGCACTGACTAGCTCTTGCTCGGAAGAGTTTATCGTAGCAGCTTGGTGCTTTGCTTCCCGTCAGACTGAAAAAAACCTGTGCACCATGTCTACTGGATATTATGTAATAGCCATCCAATTCGATTTGAACCCGATGATTTCAGCCAGCTCTCGCCATTATTGTTCAATATGCGTTAGACGTTGTGTGGGTGTGCCGTCTGATGCTGAGACTAATTATGCCTTCGCTCCTTCCCCTCAATCTCCACCTCCATCTTTCTTTGTTAAGTACCCTAAATCAGGCAGGCTAGAAACCCAACAGCGACATACCTGCAGTGCACTTCCTCAACTTCCTCCCAATATCTTTCTCTTTCTCAGATGAGAAGACACTTCCATCCATCAGAGCTGTCAAGTGAGTGGGCCTCTAGGCGCGGGAGCCCTGTGTGGGACTCGCCTCATTTCCCTGCTCTGATTAGCCTGGTTCGGCACTAACACTCCCCGCCTCCCCAGCTTCCTTCTCTTGAGGTGTGTGCGTCTGTGTGCTTTGTACCGCAATAAAGAGCTGTGGGACTTTAGAAACAGTGTGATGTGCTCTCTTTTACACGGTCTATAGACTACAGGGCCCTAACCAAAGCAAAATGTGACACATATTGTGACATTGCTTATTTGTAGATGCGTGCCTGTTTTGGCATAGTTTGGGAATAAAATGTATTCTTCATTTTGACTGATTATTATATGCTCAGGTAAGACAGACAAGGATTTTTAATCACTTACTACTGCTATTCCATTTTAATAAAGCTCAAATTAAAAATGCACCATAAGGTGACATACTTTTTCCTCCTGAACATACAAGAATTTTAATCTCACTGCAGTGACTCTAATTCAACTTTAAATATGTTTCACAAGATCTGTGTAACTACTGTTGAAATGATGAGGCATACTAAATATCTCTATCATACGATTGTTTTTCCTTTAAAGCCAGGCTTAAAGGGGTCCTTGATTATGATTTCACTTTTTTAACTTTAGTTTGTGTTTAATATTACTGTTTAGGCCGGAACACACCAAGCCGATGCCGACGAACTAGTGGCAACGAAAACAGACTGCGTGGTTTGCTCATGACGACAGCGCCTGTGTCCAAAGTTGCCCTGACACACCAAACCGACGTTCGACGGCCAAGTAGCATGTCAGTTCTGCGCCTGCGTAAGATGAAATGCCTTTCCGAACCAGCAGGTGGCAGTATCTGAACAACCAATCAGAATTATCAGATGGCCCGACGAGCTCTTACCCCGATTCAACATTTCGAATCGGCCGAAAAAAGGCGATGCGGACGAACTTCAGCCAACGGCGTGGAACAAACTGAGAAAACTTAGTCGGCCGACGAACAAAAACTGCCAGATGGCCGACCGTCAGCTTGGTGTGTTCCTGCCTTTTGAGCTTAAACAACATCTGCAAAGTTACGATACTCGAAGTTCAATGCAAAGGGAGATATTTTCTTTTACAAAAATCACTTTGTGAGGACTACAACAAACGGCTGGTAGGGACTACAAAGAGCTTCTTCCTGGGTTGGTGACATCACAAATCTCAAAATTTACATAAACCCTGCCCATGGGAAAACGCAACAAAGGGGGTGAGGCCATGTTGGTCTGCTTTAGAGAAGAGGAAGAGTTGTTGTAGTACAGTGTTGTTACAATGCTGTCATTTTACACTGGACTGCTTCACAAACGAGGGTCAATGCACCAAAAATTAACATGATTCAACTCATCGACTAGCATGTGGGTCAATTCCACAGCAACTACAACAATTTATCCACTAACCATTCAGAAACATCCAGCTGCATTCTAAAAGTTGTAACTTCTTCCTGAGTCTCTCCATCAGTGTCCGACTCCGGTTTGAACAATGTAAGGCTGAACACCGTTACTGACAATCATTATTTTGGCTGCGTGAGACTCTCCAGCTTTGTTGTTGAACCGCAAGCTGTTAAAGCTCCGCCCTCTCCTGGAAAGGGGGCCAGGATCAGCAGATCATTTGCATTTAAAGGGACACACACAAAAATGGCGTTTTTTTGCTCACACCCAAATAGGGGGGAGGGAATTGACAAGCAATAATAAATGATCTGTGGGGTATTTTGAGCTTAAACTTCACATACACATTCTGGGGACACCAGAGACTTATATGACATCTTGTGAAAATGGGCATAATAGGCCCCTTTAAATGAGGAATATTGTGATATGTATGTTCCCAGAAGAAAACTCAAGACTACAAGGCATTTCAGGGAGTTCAGAAACAGTGTGTACTGATGAGAATAGCTGCAAAATGTCGCCAATGAAAAATTCAAGAAAAAAAAAATACAAAATTGTGTTACTGTGCCTGTTGTGCTTGAGGACACTTCAGTCCCAGCGGACACTCTGCTTGCTGAATCATTTGGCACGTCTGCTCTCAGGAACAGTCTGGCCTAGTTGCAGCTGTACACTAAGTAGGCTACGCAGCCCGACCTGGCACCCCAATAACCTACAACTCCTTCAGAGCATCCCCCACTGTCCTCTCCTGTTTTTCTTCTTTCACCATAACTGAAACAGCCCTGGTAAGATGCGTAGCTGTGTGTATCTACAGCGTGTGCTATGTGTACATAATCAGCGGTGGGAGAACCTACTGTGTGGATAGTGGGAGATCCTGTTACAGTATCAACAAACTCTGTCCGCCGCAGGGAGTCTTGTGCCATGTGTGCTTAAAACATAAAGGAAAAACTCAAAACACGATCCATCACATGGACAGATGCATCATTTACAACACATTTATTTAAACTAAGGTCAGTTGATGGCTGTCACTGGAGTCAATTTTGATAGCATAATGTTAAGTAAATAGATATGAGGAAAATCAAAGCTTTTAACTCTTTGATGCATGGAATTAATAAAGTAATTATGTAATTATATAAGTAAATATGAACATTATGTATCAGAGGGTTAAGGCTGGAATTGCTAAAGCCAAGTCACTGATGCAACATGATTATTACTCAGTGTCAACAAGCTGAACTATAAATAGTTCAAATTATTCATACCATCAATATGGTTATGCAAAACCATGACATTTTAGCAATTGTCATAATTGTGAGCTGCAGATGGTGTTGTATTAAACATTATTACTGCACAAAAGCCCCACATGGCACAACAAACTGATAAATGTATGGGGTTCTCCATGCAAGAATCCATGCATTATTATTTTTATTAGTCATGATTTGTAATGATCATCATATTTTCACATTTCTTAGCATGAAAAAAGTTTTCTTGAGATCTAAACCAGATTTTTGCAGAATATGTAAAATATCTCTCAATCATCTACAATTTGTTTTAGAAAAAGGTAAAATAATCAAATAATTGTCATTTTAGTTAAATAATGCAGACAAACATTACACTGTATAAATACATCAGTTTTATACAGGTCTACATTTTTGATATATTAATAATGTAATGTTTTATTTTTAATATTTAAAAGGGATGTCATAATAGCAATAAACTATGAATTTAGATTGATGATTTCACTCAACTGTCTACAACAATGAATAATGAAATTTAATTTGTGAAAATATTAAATAATATTAAATATAAAAAAATATATATTAATTAAATAATAATTTATTAATCCCTAGAATTAAAAATTTAATTTATCTTGGCATAGTTGAATAACAAGAGTTCAGTACATGGAAATGACATACAGTGAGTCTCAAATTCCATTGTTTCCTCCTTCTTATATAAATCTCATTTGTTTAAAAGACCTCTGAAGAACAGGCGAATCTCAACATAACACCGACAAGTAACAGTCGGGATCATTAATATGTATGACCCCAATATTTGCATATGCTAGCCCATGTTCAAGCATTAGACAAGGGCAGTACGTCTGGATCTGTGCACAGCTGAATCATCAGACTAGGTAAGCAACAAGGACAACAGCGAAAAATGGCAGATGGAGCAATAATAACTGACATGATCCATGATATCATGATATTTTTATTGATATTTGTAAATTTTCTTTCTAAATGTTTCGTTAGCATGTTGCTAATATACTGTTAAATGTGGTTAAAGTTACCATCGTTTCTTACTGTATTCACAGAGACAAGAGCCGTCGCTATTTTCATTTTTAAACACTTGCAGTCTGTATAATTCATAAACACAACTTCATTCTTTATAAATCTCTCCAACAGTGTGTAATGTTAGCTTTAGCCACAGAGCACTATCAAGCTCATACAGAATCAAATGTAAACATCCAAATAAATATCATACTTACGCGATTAGACATGCTGCATGATGAACACTTTGTAAAGATCCATTTTGAGGGTTATATTAGCTGTGTATCTGTTGTTTATGCACTGTTTAAGGCAAGCGCAAGCTCAGTGGGCGGGGAGTGTGAGCATTTAAAGGGGCCGCAGCCTAAATCGGCTCATATTTAATGATGCCCCAAAATAGGCAGTTAAAAAAATTAATTAAAAAAAATCTATGGGGTATTTTGAGCTGAAACTTCACAGACACATTCAGGGGACACCTTAGACTTATATTACATCTTTTAAAAAGACGTTCTACGGCACCTACGGCAACTTTAAAACACCAAAATAAAAACAATATTTGTTACTGTACAAATTTAAATAAAATGACTGTGTCCACAAATCCCCCATAAACAAATAAAATCCTATATTAAATATTTTTTTTTTTTGCCAAAAAAAAAAAATGTTGACGTTTAGACAAAAAGTAAAGACTGATATCAAAATGAGAAAATCATAAGTAAGACCTCATAAGTCTGAGACCGCAAGTGATCCTGATAAAGAGAAATCAAGAAAATGACCATGCATAGGGGACTATACTAACTTTTGTTTTTCTATTTAATGACACTACAAAGTCAGATGCACTACAGCACCAAACTAATGTGTTTTGCGTGTAATTGATGTTATGAAAGAAAATATAATTTCATATAATTTGCAGAGAAAGCTGAAAAACCCATTAACCAAATGTTGTCTCACTTATACGGCAATTTCTTCAGTGTTTATCAGACTTCTGACAACATGAAATGCGACCGCTTTCTAAAGTGATAAATGTTCCATATCGATAAACAGCACAGGTATGCTCTCATTCTTGAAATATTTCCACCACTTTCTAGATTTACATACGCCAATGACTGTGGGCACTGCAACCCAGATACATTTGCTGCTTCAGAAAAGTGTTGCAGAGGGACTGTACATCCCATCAAAAGTGAAAATGAGGAGTTGAACTTCGGCTACACCTACATGTGAAATTTCACAGTTATGAAGAGTGGGGAAAGGAGGAGGATAAGGAGGAAGGGATACATTTATGCCAATGCCAAAAAATGCAAGCATAATAACATTTAGAATGCCAACATGAAAGCTGGTTCAGGGATCTGCAAAACGACCCCGGAGTGTGCGCCATATTTCTGAGCTGACACAGAAAGACGGCCCACAGAGCAACACCTGCTGCTGCCAACTGGGCAAGAACTGTCAAATGAGGAATATTTCCCACCACATACACACTACATCAGCAGGACCGCGAAAAGTTAAGACAGGCAAGAAACAGAGTCCTCTAGTTAACTTTAAATATGTGCAAAACATACTGTTAAACATAACAGCGTATATTTACATGTATACTCAGGTATATTTATATTCGGACACATATTATTATAACAGATAAGAGAAACAGAGACACAAAACTGTACGTGTGTATTTAAACTGCTAAAACTTTTAGCAGCAAATTAGTATAAACTAAAGGTTATGGAAGCTTGTTTCTGCCACTGAATAAAAAATAAAGTTATAACTGAGTCTTATCTCACAATCATGAATTGCAAGTAATGAAATGTTTATAACAATTCTGAAAAGTCAGAATTGCGAGATGTAAACTTGCAATTGTGAGAAAAAAAAGTCAGAATTGTGAGATAAAAGTCGCAATTACCTTTTTTATTTTTTATTTAGTGGCTGTTTGTCTGGAGCTGCTGTGCTGCTGGTGAGTACCAACAAACTCTTGCTCGTATATACTCTTGTGTGCTGTATGTTCATTTTTTCATCCTTGTCATTCGTTCATCATCTTTGCTTTATTGCAAAGCTTTATTTTGCTTCACTTCAGCTACGATAAAGAGACATCCACTCTTAGATTGCATGTTCATGCATTTTGGGGGCGGAGCAATAAATAAAGGGGTGTGTTTGTTTGGGTTGATTTCAAATATCAGCAGTGTTTCTCAGAAATTGCTTACTGCAACTTTAAAAATGGCTACATTTTAAAATTGCTATGGAATAGATATTAAGAGGAAAGTAAAAAGGTCAAATATAGTTCATACTAGTTCAAGGGGAAATATAAAGCTCAACCATGGAAATATAAGTTCACATTGACATTATAACATCTTTTAAATCATATTTAAGGCTCATACCCAATCCAGGCACAGTATTATTGTTTTTCTAACATATTATAAATTGTAAAAAATAAAAATAAAAAATAGCTGAAATTTCTCAATGCCTGGGGACTTTCCTTTGAAGATTGCAGCAATGAAAACATGTCTGAAATATAGCATCAATCAGGTCGTCAAGTGTTAAGTATTATTCTGTAATTGAGCATAAGGAAGAGACTGACTCATATGCAGTTATGAGTGACATAAAGCTGACTTTTCTTTGTTCACAGTCCATCAACAAATCACTTAATATTCACGATCACACATTTACAAACAAACCCACTGCTGGAATACACAATTCCAGTCAGAAAGGGCTTACGTGATACTGTTGACTCAGTGAAATGTACCAGAGTCCTACACATTTGGCAGGAGGGCAAACAATGCATCCCCACACACAGACACAAGCTTATCTAAACACCTCTCACGCACACTTCATTTTTTTAAAACATCAAAAGGAGATGCACTTCCGCAAGATTCTTAAAGTCTTTTAAAATGTTACACATCTTCACATATAAATGAATTTTGGTCTTTCATTAGCACAGTTTTAGCTTCAATGGGTGCCAAGCAACCATGGCCAAGTGACGGTTTCTTTTGAATAGTCTCCTTATGTAACTTTAACTCCTTATTTTCTTTATTTACACTCTGACCATTTTCAATTAATTTTAAAGCTGTTTGATATAGGCTTTATCCCGTCTGAACCTTGCACCTAACCACCTTACTCTCTGACATGACAAAAAGGCAAGCTTCGTACCTGAATCACAGCCAATATTCCATCTAATATTCATCTGCATATGTGTACAGTTGCTCATTTCTATTATTGCAAAAAAAGAAAATCTGTGCTAAACAGTATGTGGAGAAAGAAATTAGAGATTTTATCTGAATTTTCAAATATATATATATATATCCATATACATGTTTCAGAAAAAAATATATTTATATATATATATATATATATATATATATATATATATATATATATATATATATATATATATATATATATATACAAAAATTTGATTATATAAAATCTAATATTTTATAATTATTTAAAACGTGTAATATTTAAATTAAATTATATTATATTATATTATATTATATTATATTATATTATATTATATTATATTATATTATATTATATTATATTATATTATATTATATTATATTATATTATATTATATTATATTATATTATATTATATAAAAAATGGTTGGGAACACTGGAATTTTTCTAAAAGTGTAAAAGTGCCCAACAGTCCCTAAAGAAACACCATTAGCTTGCAGGTTCCTCTCCAGTCAGGCAGTGGTAATCGAGTTGGACATCTGACTAAACGAGAGGAAACAAAGGAAGGTGTCAGAACAGCTGGACTGTGATTCCCAGAGCAATGGAGGGATGAAATGGAAAGACCTAATGATGACATTTTGTGCAATGCTGCTATCATTTAATGAGCTTTTTTTGCTCATCTGCAACCACATCACTCTAACGCAATGTTCCTCTTAATACCCAGCAGTGAATTTTTACTGTAGTGGCATATGCAGGTACAAAGATGGGTCTATAAATGGCCAGTGAATGCTGGGACGTTTGATATGTTGATATATTTGTGAATTATGGCTTTTATGAACATAAAGCTGGTGCAGGAGATAGAGTGATGGCTTGGTTAATGATTTCCAGAGTGGATAATGCAAGGTGAAGATCCCTTAGCAACAGAGAGAGTGGGTGTATGAAAAAGATAGTGGAAAAGGGAGGCAGGGAAATGGATATAAAGCGAGTGAGAAAACAAATACAGTGTGTGAAAGAGAGAATGCAGAGCTGCTCATACTTCACACAATACTTTTGTGCTGCTTTTGATGCAGCTCAGCTTTGCTGATTCATATTTTTTCACACCTCACATTGTTCAACTGATCATCCTGCTCAGGAATTTTCTTCAATAGTTGAAAACTGAGTATTCGAGGAGCTATATTATGCAGCTTTAAGAAATTTCAGTTTGAGGGTCATCTATTTTATCTCTCATAGGGTTAACTCTCATAGGGCTATATTTTTGAGTCAAAAGTCCAATTACACAAATGAATTTTCTCTAGCAGTGGATTCTCTGTATATTGCTTTTAAACTAATTTAAAATGATCGTACATTAGAATTAAATGAACAATAATAATAATATTAGTTTTCATACATCTCAGGTCAGGGCAGGCATTTCTCCAATCACATTTTTCATATCCATATATTTAAAAATGTTATCATTAATGATAACATTTTTGGTCAAAACAATAGTTTGTTATTTTTGTATGTATTTATATATTTAAAACTTTATTAAGTATAATAACTAGCTTCCAGCAGACGGCTGTAGGCGTCGATTTGTGGCAGAAGAATAACCCCTGACCCGACGCATGACACAATGACAAACGTGGAAGCGCAGAAGATAGAGCAAAACAAAACACCAGTCACAAATTAGAAATTTTAAAGATAAATGTTTTTCGATATAAGAGAAGAGGAGCTTGAGTTTGTTGCCCAGCCCTAATTGTTTGAAACACAAGAGGTCATACATTGCGTCAAGGGTTACTCATTTGGCGCAAGTCAACAGTATGCGTACGTTTCAGGTACGGTCGTGTGGCGTGAGCTAGTTATTTTAGTTTGTTTTAAATATGTATATTTTCGCTTTGCTTCAAAAGGCCTTTATTAACCCCCCCGGAGCCGTATAGATCAATTAATGATTATAAAGCTTGGAAGAGCCAGGATATTTTTAAATATATCTCAGATTGTGTATGTCTGAAAGCAGATAGTCAAATACACCTAGGATGGCTTGAGAGTGAGTAAATTATCTGATCATTTTCAGTTTTGGGTGAACTAGCCCCTTAAGGTCTGTATTCTCAGCCTAAAAATATTTACTGGAGTATAAATAGTGACAACTGGCCCCTCTCTACCTGATACCTTGGCTTTGGGGTAAAATAAAGTAATAACACAATGTTAGCAAGGTGAGATGTTAAAGTGTCTTGAAATTGAAAAGGAAAGACTACAGAAATATGAATCTCTCTTCCAAGTGGTCTCGGGGCAATTCTCACAAGAGCCTCTCACTTCGAAGAGGACGAGATTGTAAATTGCATTGTGGGAGTTGGTATTAGGTTATGACACTAAGGGTTAAGACTCTCAAATCCCTGACCCATCAATGCCAGGCTGTGAAAAGCAACAAACTACATGGACCTGCTGATCTTGCATGTTTCTGTGGCAGAAGGAAAAAAATGAAGTGTCTACGAGCCGTCGTATCAGGCAGCCCGAGGGAAACGAAGATAAATTAATGGTACACATGGGGAGTTTCTGGTGTGGGAGAAAAAAAAAAAGGATAAAGAAAGATGCGTTTTTCCATAGAGAGTAAAATTGAGGATGTATTTGTGGGAAGAGCAAAGCCGTAAGACTTGTTTCTGTTGCTATGGCACGCACAGGGTGTGGCAAGCACAAGTAACTGTGCAAGCAGCCTGCATGTGGGCGTGTGAGTATTAACGAAAAGCGTGAGTGAGTATGCAGTATGATAGTGCCGTATGTATATGTCTGCATGTGATGGTGAGAGTGTTCAGTAGGGTGTTAGCATATGCATGTCTGTGCCAAATGATGTATGTGATAAGACGAGAGATGAGAAAACTAGAGATGATCTGCAGTGGTATTATTTCAGTTCCCATAAGCTGCACACCACATCAGTTAACCACAGGTCCAGACTTGTCCCCCCTCAAGGCATAAGGGTGTTGGCTCCCTAAAGCCAAAGCACATACAACCAGATAAATGCACAAAAGTAGAAACAAACAAACAAATAAATTATTTAAAATAAAAGCAAAAAATGTATTTATTTATAAATCTATTTATTTATTTATTTTTAACTACTTTTTTGTACATTCATTATATATTTATATTGAAATTTCCAATATATTATGAATTACTAATTTATGCATGCATTATATTTACTTATTATAAACAATGAAAAAATTAAAAAAGCAAATATATCATTATATTACATAAAATATATAAATTTTTTATTTATTTATCTTTATTATTTATTTTAACTTCTTTTGTGCATTAATTATAATAATAAATTAGATTTCCAATATATAACTGAAGTTGTGTATATTTATTTGCATATAAAACTAAATAAATAAGCAAATAACTAAAAACAAACAAGTTTTTACTTAGTTTATTTTTATTATTTAACTAATTTTGTGCAATCGTTTTAAAATATATAATGAAATGAAATTTCAAAATATATAATATATAATAAAGATATAATGTAATATTTTCCAACATATGTATTACTGAATTTATGCTTATATTCGGTTTATTTATTTAGTATGAAGACAAAATATTTGCAAATTAAATTTGGTACTTATAGCAGTAGAAATAATGAATTACTGGTAACAGAACACATCAGTCAGTAAAAGTGTAAATCTCGTTGTGGCTTCATACACGCTCTAACATGTTGTGGTTTTGTGTGTACAAATTTGAGCTCAATTCAGGTCATTTCCCAATCACAACCATAACCCACTTCTCCGGTTTGTTAACCATGTGATCTTTCAGGCCTAAAGAAGATGAACACACAGTTGTTTTGCTGTCAATGCACCCACAAACCCCTCTGCCACCCACCTTCATCTTGCCAAGTCAGACTAATTGTTTGTTTCCTTCTGGCTTCTGTCGAATGAAAGACGCTATATTATTTTGCCAGTTTCTGTGGACTCTCCCCTTCTCTCCAGGGACTGCCAGCAAAACAGTAATTAGTAGGACTCTGAGAAAAAGAACGAGAGGCCTTTTGAAAACTGTTAATTACAACTTTATGAGCATGACAGAAGGGCAGATACGGTATACAACACAGGCACTGATGCCACCAGAGCAAAAGACACTTGAATCGCAACACACGTGCATTTATTGAACATGCACGATTAAATGGTAAACATGAATTCGGACAGATTCAATTAAATATGACTTGTATGTCATTGACAGAAATAGAAAACTTTTCATCTGTCACAATGAAATATTGTCTTTGAATGATCTAATTTGGATGCTTTTCTCAACAGAAATTGATTGATTGATTGATTGATTGATCGCAATATTATGCAATTCAATTTAATGTTAAACAAGTAACAGCCCTAATTTAAATCAATATATTGCTACTGAAAGCATTTCAATAGAAAAAACACAACTGAGCAATCCAGTGCACTTTTGGTATCATTTTTCCTTGTCATTCCAGATGGTCATCATGTCAAACAGCTCCAGGCTGTAACGCTGTGATTCACAATCACCATCAGAGGAAACTACAGATTGAAGTGGAGAATGATTCATCAACTAAATTATAAGAAATATTCTGAAAGCATTACTATAAAACCTTGCATTCCAAATACAATTAAATATTTAAAATTATGAGATTTCTTAACTGATTTATTTTTTTTTAAATGCTAAACAGCTTAAGTAAACAGTAGCCCAAGAACAATGTGCTTTTGTAGTTAAAAATACAGCCTGTTTCCTGCCTTTCCGGCAAAAAAAAAAAAAAAAAAACAGTGGTTGAAAAGCTCTCCACTAATCAATAGCATCCTGCTTTCAAACTCCGTTCAAAGGAAAAATCACTGCTCTTCCGAGCACAACCCAGAATTCATTATGGTGACCTGAATGCCTTAATCCAACCCATCTGAACTAAAAAAAAAAAAAAAAAAAAAAATCAAGCTAAACAAATTGAAAAAGTCATGTACTACTGGGACATTACACAATTCTATCTGTTGGCTTCCCCGGCTCACGCCACATTGAGTCAAACGTGACTTTACCTACACATTCATGAAGAAAATGTGCAATTAAATGCAATAAATTATATAGAAAGTGGTACAAATAGACTGCCTTAAAGGGTTAGTTCACCCAAGAAATGAAAATTCAGTTACAATTTACTCGCCCTCTTGTCATTTCTTCTGTGGAACACAAAAGAATATATTTTGAAAATTGAGGGGGGTGTTGACCATACAATGAAAGCCATACAGTTTTGGAATGACATGAAGGTGAATGAATAGTGACAGTATTTTTAGTTTTGGGTGAACTATCGCTTTAAGGAGGCAGAAAACGCCTGCGTATTACACCACAAGTGAAGTGGGGACACATTTGCTGAATTCCAATAGCAATAGAGACATGCAAAATACAGATGGGGAGATTCCTGAGTGGAATTCATCAGCACACATGGACAAGATTTAAACTGACTCTCATAAATAACTGGAAGATATACATCCAAGTTTTATATAGAAATGAAACAAAAACTGCTGCAATCTTTATCTTGTTGGTTACAAAATTCCAGATATTTATTTTAGGCAGATGTAAAACCTCAAGAATGAAAAAAAAATGTTTCAACATGCACCTGAGTACAATCTCATACAGCCTTTGGGGTTCATCTAGTACAGAGCCTGAAATAGCCCCAGCAAGAGGATGTTTAAGACGAGTTTAGCCACAGAGATGCGTAATGCTTTAATATGCAGCTTTTGACAATGATTCGTTTACCTCCCACAGAGCAATGTCTAACTAATGGGACCTATGTCTATATTTTAATGAAATTCACTTCGACAAAATCAGAGACTGAAAATTATTGCGAAACTGTAACAGTCATCTGAATAATGCAGAGCTTAGAGGAATGTAAAATAAATGACGCATGGGTCTTGCAGAACTTCTGGGCATGTTTTAAAGATTATATGACACAGTAAAGCGTGGTTTCATCAGCAATAAACTATTTTGTAAAAAGCAAGTGCAACAGTGGCGTCTTGTTTCCACTACAGTATGTCACGTAATATCTACTTATTCCAACCAACGTAAATGACGATTCTTGACTGTTGACATTGAAGACTTCATGAAATCAAAATAAGACGTTTGTGCCTTGAAGCTAATGTATATCACTCACACATACACGGTACATAAAAAAAAATCAATTCAAATACATAAAGTTCGAAAAGAATTTAACACAACACAAACACATTTAAATTCCTCTTCTCATCATAAACACAGGTAAACACTGCAGAGAATCATCAGGACAAGAACATGACTGTCTGGAGAACAGAAAACACTCATGTCTATAGAAAGAAAAGAAAGAAACACTGTGACAGCTCAAGGCTTTTGTTTCTCACGGAAAGAAAACAAGCGACTTCAAAACAGTTTGGTAATTATGCAATTATGATGCAGGCTGCATCAACACATCTGAAAGGATTACGGGATTTTAACGTCAAAAGGCAGTCAAGGACACAACAACTCATTGTACCATGAAACCTTACTTTTGAAATCAGCTTGCAATGGCAGACTTCAAATAGATGGGATTTAACTAAATAATCGTACATGTCAATAGGGAGAGTCTGCAACAAACTACATGCTTTATTGGTGTACAGAGACTGTGGAAAACAAGAACAGCATGCAAACATGATTTGCAGGACCTTTGGGAATGTCCAAAGATCTTCATGAAAGAATCCGTTCATCATGGATGAAGCAGCATCAGGTTAATCCTAGGAATTAGGGATGGGTTATGACGATCGACTAGTCGTCTAACAACCATCTTTGGCTATTGCAATCGGGCTCACCGTTTTTTAACATTCGACCACAGCAATTATGTTTTTAAAGAGGACCTATTATGCTTTTTATATTTTCAACTTTCTTTAGTGTGTAATGTTGTTTGAGCATGAAAAAGGTCTGCAAAGTTACAAAGCACAAAATGCACTCAAAAGTGTGTTATCAGGAAAACCGTTTCTGAACTCTCTGAAACGCTTTGATTGTTGTTTTGAGTTTTCTTCTGAGAACGCACATGTCACAGTATTCCTCATTTAAATAATTCCCACCCAAGGCATACACAAAATAAAGGGTGCAAGGCCTGGTTGAGTTGCGTTAGTAGTGTGTTGTCGCTACGTCCAGGTTTTGAAAGGTGCGTGAGATTTCTGAAACATGCTCGAAGCTGTTGACCAACCACGAGACACGGATCCAACTGACCAATCATAGCACGTTGTGCTTTGGGAAGGAGAGAGACTGGAACTAAAAGTATTACTGACAAAGAAACTGGGAAGCGAGGTGCTGCAATAATGTAAAATATGTGTAAGAAAAATATGGCTTTACATTCAAGCATGAAAACCTATTCTAGTAGACAACAAAATCAACGCTTTGAAAAAGGGCATAATAGGTCCTCTTTAAAGGCTGGAACACACCAAGCCGACACCGACGAACTAGTGGCGACGAAAGCAGACTGTGGGGTTGGCTCACGTCGGCAGCGTCTGTGTCCAAAGTTGGCCTGACACACCAAACCAACACTAGACAGCCGACAGCCAAGTAGCATGTCAGTTCTGCGTCTGAACAGCCAATCAGAATGATCATATGGCCCGACGCCGATTCAACATTTCGAATCGGCCGAAAAAAGGCGACGAGGACCAACTCCAGCCGACGGTGCAGGACACACTGAGAAAACTTAGTCGGCCGACGAACAGAAAACTGCCCGATGGTGTTCCTGCCTTAAGACCATGCACCAAGTGAAAAATAGCCCAATTTTTGAAAACTTGTCTTGAAACATTGTGTCCATAATATGACTATCAGGGCTGGAATGGGACAAAAAATAGCCCTGGCATTTTTGGTCCAGGAGGCCCACCACTACAATCCAGAATCAGTCCAGTCAGACACCATCTATATACATACATATATTCAAAATACACACACACACAGAATAAAGAGATAAATGACATAAACATGGCTTTACACTTTTAAGGTTGGTCTAACAGTATATTCGGGTAAAAAATAATACAGAAATTAAAAAATTATTCCAACATAAAATTATGGAGCACCGGACATGACATGCAGGAAAAAAATAGTAGGCTAAATCATGCGCAGGAATTGCTATTTTGTTCCTTCGATTTATAAATCATGCGCATGATTTATAAATTGAGGGAAGGAATTAGTAAATCGTGCACATGATTTAGTAAATCAAGGGAACTAAAGAGTAAATTGTGTGCACGATTTAGTAAATCGAGGGAACTAATTAGTAAATCGTGCACATGATTTAATTTTTTTCTTCTTGCATGTCATGTGCAGGGCACTGTATAAAATAACACCAGATAGACTTCATTGTAAAAATTTAATTAATGTGATCAGATTAATGCTTACAATTAAAGTTACAAAAGTTATTCAGTCGAAAGCAGCGAGTGATTTCATTTATGTCATTTGTTCTTTGATTAACATGAGAGACAGCAGGAAAATTAGGCTGCTGTCACTTTAAGAGGTTATGCATGGATCCAATATACTGTTACATAACATGCAATTTTTTCTCAACTGTTTACATTCCAAAACTGACTGTGTTTACCTGAATACTCACCATTTTGACATAATTTTGTGTGTATTTGTCCATTTAAGTGCAATAAGACAAAAAAAAAAAAAAAAGTGATCAGTGGTGCTCGTGCTTTTGGTGTGAGTACAAAACCTGGCCTAAAATTATGTGCAATACCTGCAACCACGTGCCAAAATTCGTCCCCTGTAACAACACTATTCAGCCAGATCGAATGAGATGAGTGAGTGAGAGAAGGCGGGTGTGTGTCAAACTGTCAAGTCGCCGTCGGAGATAAGAGAGAGCAAGAACACACAGCTATCGGTTTATCGATACTGCAGAAAATGAGCACTGGAGTCATTTCAGATATTTCGGTATACATATCGAAATATCTATAGTTTTGAAAACACTAGCGCGCACACATTTATTATATATTACACCAACAAATGGGCTGCTGTCCCTGCTTGAGGCCATTCTTTGTCAAAAAAACTAAAACAAAACAACAACAACAAAAAAAACAAACACTTGTATTGGCCCCAAAGTGCGTCGGCCCGCTGGGAAAATGCCCGGTATGCCAGATTATCAATCCAGCCCTGATGACAATAATCATTGGCTTATCAGCCAGAACTAGTACATTATATATCAAGGTGTATCAATGATTTATGAGTTATTTATGACGGTCCCCACAGGCTGGTGTGGAGTGGGTGAAATCTGGCTGCGAGCTGTCCGTGCTGCAGCCCTCATGAAGAGGAGTGTTGTAGAGAATCACGGCTGACAGTGTGTTTCACCGTTGGCCTGAGCTCAGCGTGGGCTCAGAATATACTCATCAGCCACCTGCTGGAGCAGCATTCTTACAGTTTAATCCTTCAGAGAGGTCAGGGGGCAGCACACCATGCACACTGACTAAGCAGACCCCACCAATACGTCATTTGGCAGACGCCAGCATCTAGTAATCAAAGTCTTACAAATAGTAATCCACAGCTGATTTAAACGCAAATCAATATGTAACTGCAAATATATGGCATAGGGTCTGACATTTGCAAATCAGGGATTGTCAGAGTTGGAAATAATTTTTGACATCAAGTCAAGGTCAAGCTCAATCAGAGCAGTGTGGGAGTAATGATGTGAGATACAGACTACAGGATGAATTGTGACTAGCACAAGGATTGAAGTTCCATGATTTGAGGACTTCAGGATTCTGCTCTCATTTGACTGAAGGATTGATTGCTGTTAGAAATACTAAGCAACTTAAAGGGATAGCTCACTCAAACTGAAGACTGCTACTCGGAATCAATTTGTTCCAAAATTCTATGACTTACTTTCTTAGTTAGACATCCTTTTTTTTTTTTATTAAAGGGGACCTATTATGCCCCTTTTCACAAGATATAATATAAGTCTCTGGTGTCCCCACAATGTGTCTGTGAAGTTTCAGCTCAGATCATTTATTATAGCTTGTCAAATTTGCCCCTATTTGGATGTGAGCAAAAACACACAGTTTTTGCGTGTGTCCCTTTAAATGCAATTGAGCTGCTGCTCCCAGCCCGCTTTCCAAAAAACGGTGGAGCTTTAACAGCTTGCGCTTCTGTTGCTCACATTGAACATTGTTCAAACCGGAGTCGGACACTGATGGAGAGACTCAGGAAGAAGTTACAACTTTTAGAGTGCAACTGGACATTTCTGAATGATTGGTTTATAGTTCGACTCATCGATTAGCATGTGCCGCCATGTTAATCTTTTGTGCAAATCCACTGTTGAATTGACCCTCGTTTGTGAAGCAGTCTGGTGTAAAATAAAAGCATGGCAACAACACTGTACTACAACAACTCTTCCTCTTCTTTAAAGCAGCCAAACATGGCCTCGCCCCCTTTGTGAGTGTTCCCGGGGGCAGGGTTTATGTAAATTTTAGTTATGTAAATGTCACCAACCTGGGAAGAAGTTTGTTGTAGTCCTTACCAGAAGTTTGTTGTAATCCCTAAAAAGCGATATCTGCAAAAGGAAATATCTCCCTTTTCATTGAACTTTGAGCGTCGTAACTTTGCAAGATGTTGTTTATGCTCAAACAGCAATATTACACACTAACTAAAGTTAAAAAAAGTGAAATCATACTCAAGCACCCCTTTAACATTCAATTAAACCATTAAAACAGAAATCAGGAAATTGAAAAGGCAACAGAATTTGGGAAAAATAAAACAGAATTTGGGGGAAAAAAATATTTCGCGGGGCTTTACATAAGCACCATAAAAATATATTCTGCGCTATATTTCCAATTCTACTAAAGACTGCTGAATCATTCATTTGATTCATTTCAGTGAATCAGATTTGGTTCATTAAATTGATCAAAAGTGACAGGAAAGACATTTATATGGTTACAAAAGTTTTCAATTTCAAATAAAAGCTGTTCTTTTAAACATTCTATTCATCAAAGTATCCTAAAAAATGTATCAAGGTTTTCAATAAAATATTGAGCAGCACAACTGTTTCAGCATGATAATAATAATAAATATTTCATGAGCAGCAAATCAGCATTAAAATGATTTATTTAGGATTATATGACACTGAAGACTGGAGTAATGATGCTGAAAATTCAGCTTTGCCATGCTATGAATGAATTACATTGAAATATATTCAAATAGAAAAGAGTTCTTTTAAACATTAATGTTTCACTGCATTTTGCTCATAAATGCAGCCTTGGTGAGCATAAGAGACTTTCCAAAACACTGAAAAAAATTAACCGAAACTTTTGAATGCTAGCGTAAATATATGTAACAGAAATGCCGTTGATAGATTTATAGATTTTGGAAATGACATATGGAGTAAGTTGGTGCATTCACTGCATTTTAAATCTCCAAAACATACTTCTTAAATCTGCCATACATTCAATATGATACATCAAAGACTTTACAAGCTTCAGTTAAGCAGCTGACCGTCTACTGCTTTGGTTTTGAGTTCAAAACACCCCAAAGCAACATTTCGCAAGCACATTTAGGCAGTGTAACTATACCTCTCACTTTTCAGGTGTCTTGAGGGACACATTTCCTGACTGACATGTAGCCTATATACGCTTGACAAGTAACAAGTGAAACGACTGCTGTCAGCAACTCATGAAAAACAAATTACACCAAAATCGAGGAGCGACATTAGCTATACATCAATAATAGATGTGGAGGGACAGCTTGTGCACCGAACGAAATTGAAGAGATGCAATATTTTGCGGGAGGCAACAAAACCTTTCATATCAAGAAACAAAATTGCATTTTCTTGGCTTATCTGGGACTCACAGTCTGCTCTTTTTGCGGCCACTTTCTTCCTACATAAGACACAAAATCCTATCAAAAGTCCTTCTTGCTCTTTTATCCTAATATTGGGGTCTTCACGCTAATTTTCTTCCAACTTTCTCATTTCACCGTCTCATCTCAAGTCATTGCTCTTTCAGGATCATTTTATGCACCTTCATCACCTCTCTCCAGCCTTTCCTGACATTGTCATTTTTTCAATTGGTCCCTCCACACATCTTTCACTTTAACTTGGTCTCTTTATTCTCCTTCTCTTGCAGAGAGAGCATTATTCCTGTAAACGGCCTGTCAGTTGCGTGTGTCGATAATCAGCCCTGCTGGGTGGGCCACGGAAAATTGATCATAACCACTATTCAAGTAACTATACACTGTTGGAAAGGAATGCACGTATTCGAGACAAGCGAGGAGTCGGGCATGAAAAGAGCAAGGGTGAAGGGAGAAAACGAGATAATCATATAGGAGAAACCCACATATATCAATCAATCAATCAACAAATCAGTAATGCATAACAAGCATAGACGTTTGCATACAAAAAGTTCTTCGAGTTTAGTATAGGAGCTGATCATCAACCAGTGCTGCAATCATTGTATTCTAAAAGCTCCTAAGAGCAACTGCAATTTGCTCCAAAATTGACCATTAAGGCCACAGTGACATGAGGCCTTGCAGGAAATGTGCCAAAAGCTCAGCATTGGAAAGGTGGCAATCTTTTGATTAATTTGAATACTGCCGGTGCAAAAACATACTTTTTTTTTTTTTTTTTGATCACACAATTTATTTCATCATAATTTTTGCAACACTATAAAGGCTTTAATCAAGGACAAATCCAAAATCTATTAAAGGAACAAATCATTTTCTCACCCTAACATCATTATAAATCCATATGACTATATTGTATGGCACAAAAAAGGTGAAATTGTATGGAAAAAGAGAGCCAGGTACATTCTTTAATTATAAAATAAATGGAAATTTTAAGCATTTAAAAAGTGATTCATTTTTTCAAGATTCTTTGAAGAATGGAAAGCATTTAATTGAAATAGATTTTTTTGATAAATGCAAGTATAGTCATAAAGTTTACGTTAACTTCAGTCTCGATTCATTGTAAATGCATTGAAAAGAGCAACTGATACATTCTCCCAAATTTCTTCTTTTGTGTTTTACAAAAGAAATAAAATTATACGGGCTTAGAATGTCATGAGGGTGAGTAAAAGATAACAATTTCCATAAACAATGACTAAGGTGGCTAGAACAGATGTGAAATTCTGTCATTAAGTACACACCCTCATGTTGTTCCAAACCCATTAGACCTTCGTTCATGTTCGGAACACAAATTAAGATATTTTTGATGAAATTCGTGAGTTTTTTTTTTGTTTTGTTTTTTATCCCCCATTGAAAGCAACGTAATTACTACATTCAAGGTCCAGAGAAGTATTAAAGACATTGTTAAAATAGTCAACATGACTACAGTGGTTCAACCTTAATGTTATGAGGTGAAGCAAAAACAAAATAAGTTGTGTAAGTTGCGCTTTAGACGCTAGTTATTTTACTTTATAACGCGTTAAATATTGATATTTTTCTCACATAAACGCATTGCTTCGCTTTAAAAGGCCTTTATTAACCCCCTGGATCCTTGTAGAGTACGTTTATGATGGATGGATGCACTTTTTTGAGCTTCAAACAGGTGGTTTCAGTGCACTGCCATTATAAAGCTTGGGAGCATCAGGGTGGTTATTAATCTATCTCCGATTGTATTCGTCTGGAAGAAGAAAGTCATATACACCTAGGATGGCTTGAGGGTGACTAAAACAAGGGGTAATTTTCATTTTAAAGTGAACTACTCTTTTAAGGTTGAACCACTGTAGTTGTGTTAATTATTTCAACGATGTCTTTACAACTTTTCAGGACATTAAATATGGTAATTACATTGCTTTCCATGGGGGATAAAAAAAAACCTCTCAGATTTCATCAAAAATGTCTTATATTGTGTTCCGAAGATGAACGAAGGTCTTACGGGTCTGGAATAACATAAGGGTGAGTAATTAATCACAGAAATGTCATTTTTGTGTAAACTATCCCCTTTAATGTGAAGCTGGACATTCAGCTCTAGAATTCTTTAGATCTTTCAGTCTACTCTCCAACTGTGCGTCACATCAGACTGTCAGAGAAAGCACAGGCATGCCTGTGGTGATGTAAAACAAGTGTCAACTGCTGGAGATGCATCATGAATAGCAAGTGTGGAATTTCATTGTAGGAATCGTTATTGTTTGCTGGAATCTGCCTCAACCATAAAAAAGACCAAGCCCAAACTGAACACTCTCTAACTGGAAATGGATAAAAATGTTGCTAATAAGACTCCTTGATTATGCCATCAAAATAAGCCCCTCATGGCAGAAACCAAAAATGAGTTTGTTTCAACAGGTGGAGGGAAAAGGTACTGCGGCACACAGTGTGAAGCCCTTCCTGTTGTGATTGCACCTGTTATAGTGTCTAAATGAATAAGAAGTCTGAAAACAAACATCCTGCTGGGACTTACTCACATCCCCCCACAGAAGTTATTTATCTTGAGAAATAAATAAATCAACAGTGCTGCAGAGAAGCAGATATCATTTATGAAATAGGGAACACACACAAAGCTACCAAGTGAGGAGGTGATTGCTAGCAACTGTTATGAAACACCATTTCTATAGTTTTATCACAGAAGAAGGCAGGTAGGAGGTAAGTAGGCAGATTGTTGACTGACCTCAAAATAGGTTTGTGACTGAGTTCAGGTGCAAATTGCATCACAAAACCAGCAGGAATCAATGACAAGAAGGGCATGAGCTGGTCAAATGAATATATAGCACATTCTAAATATTAAAAAAAAAAAAAAAAAAAAAAGTGTGTGTAAAAAATAATAACAAGCAAACATTTACCGCTCGCGTTCTTGCCACAAATGAGGTGCTGGTACGGCTGCAAGAGACCCCACAGCTCCGAATCGTTATTTATGGCCTGTTCCAGGGACTCCACGGAAAACTTTGGCACTCCGTTCTCCTTTTCCACCAGCGCGCTCCTCTGTACCCGGCTGAACACCTCTCTGAAGAGGCTTTCCATACAGGCGCACAGGTAGATCGCCGCGTGCTCATGGATGCGCAAGGCCACCCGGCTATCCACCATCCACCTGAAGAACTTCCCTACGGAGAAGACGAGTCCGCATCGGGTAGATTTGCCCCGGCTGAACTTATCGCCTGTGCTCATGTTGTAAAGCGACAGCGCGCTGAGCGCCGCAGTGATGCAGTTCACGGAGATGGTCCACGAGAGGACCATCTTGATGGCGCTCTGGATCTCGTGCTTCGTGCATCTGGCGTAACGCAGACTCAGGCGCTGCGCCTCCCGGGCGATCCTCACCAGCGCGCGGCTGACCAGCGCGGAGAGCTTGGCAAGGATCTCCCGCGACGCGTTCCCCACGCACAGCTCCTCGTCTTTGCGCAGCGCCACTTCCACCTCTCCAAGACTCCACGGCACGTCCTCCTCCAGCTCGGGCAGTTTAGCGCACTGGCCCGAGCACTCCAGGATCTCCGTGTCTTCCGCCAGGACGGTGTTGACCGTGTCCAAACTGTTGTGTCTGCTGTGCATGGATTCAGTCAGATGCCAGCAGTTTCCCCCATGCGCATACGACAGATGCGTGTCCGAACAACAGAGCGACACGCTGGACGACCTGAAGGAATCCGCTGCTCCACCATAACCGGAATCGAGCGTTAAATCCTCCAGCGTCCTCGCCGCTGTCTTACCCTTGCCTGCCATGGCTGCACCTCATAATGTTAGGCTTATGCCTGATATTTTAAAGAAAGCCCAAAGCGCGTACCTGTGGCGCGCCCTCTCCTCGGAGCAGTATAGGAATGTATTGCCACCTAATTTCACGCGCAAACACTAATTTGCAAGACAATTCGTTTAGTGTTTTGGTATGGTAAGTCACCAGAAAAATATATATCTCTCCAACGCGTGCCTCTGCTCTCAACTTTGCGTGCGTGATTCGAGAGCTCAAAACGCCTTCACACCAACGACTGCATCATTCACTGCGAAACCACTCATTTGGGGAGGAGCTATGCAAATACACCACTCATAGGGGAGGGACTGCGTATATAAATCACTCTCACACAGGGAGGGACTATGCAGAAAGACAATAACTCATGATCACATCAACAGGCTCCAAAACTACATGGGTGCTTTTTCATTTAAAAAACAGTTAAAAATAGTGTTTTAAAATTGTAGCGTCTTCTATAAAACTATTAGGCCTATCGAAAATTATTAGAGCTAAATAAGCCAATCACATATATACGCAAATTGCAGATTGTTAATTTAAAAAAAAAAAAAAAAATATATATATATATATATATATATATATATATATATATATATATATATATATATATATATATATATATATATATATATATATATATATATGTTTAGAAGAGATTATGGGGTGTCCCTAATAAATATTTATTTATGTCCAAATATGCAGACAGAGATAATTATATATATATATATATATATATATATATATATATATATATATATATATATATATATATATATATATATATATATAATTATCTCTATCTGCATATTTGGACATAAATAAATATTTATTAGGGACACCCCATAATCTCTTCTAAACACTCTTCTCTCTTACCATCTCAACACCCTTCTCTATAGCCAGAAGATGTTTACGCGATGATTCTCAAATTTGCAGATCAAAGCAATCTCTTGCACAGCTTCTGCACCTTTCATCTGTCTCAAACCATTTAAAATTTAACTCAGGCAATTATTTCAGAATTGTCAAATTGTCAAAAAAATCAGAAATGAGAATCGGTTTAAACGGGTCTGGGTTTTGTGTGTTGAATTATGCAAGTGTTCTGGTTTGACAAAGAAACTAATTGTTTTGAAGTGAGATTCAATCTGTCTCCTTATCAAGTTAATTATTAAAGTGATAGTTCACCCAAAAATTGATTGAAATTCTGTCATCATTTACTCACCTCCAAGTTGTATGAATTTCTTTGTTCTGCTGAACACAAAGGAAGAAAGTTTGTAACCTTTGGGGCACTATTGACTTCCATAGTAGGAAAAAAAGATTCTATGGAAGTCATTGGTGCACTAGAACTGTTCAGTTTCTCACATTTTTCAAAATATCTTCCTTTATGTTTAACAGAAGAAAAACATTTATACAGGTTTGGAACAACCCGAGGGTAAGTAAATGATGACAGAATTTTCATTTTTGGGAGAACTCTACCTTTAATAGGCACAAAGAGAGCGCCATGGAAGGCGACGTTTGGTGCATTGATAGAGAAATGTTGCGTATCTAGCGCCATCTATAGGTGATTTAGAGTAAATATCTTTTATTCTGTACTTGAGTGGTTATCCTCTCTGTATTTCAATCACTCACTTGTCCTATTATCACAATATTGCTCTATTCTCACACAGGCAACAAATTTGGGAAAACATTTCAAATTAAACAGGAAATAACACCACAATGTATGAGAACATTTTCGAATCATTAAATATCATGCCAAATAGTATGCATGCAGTAAAGATGGTGTATGTGACACATTCAGCAAAGCTTGTGAATATGGTGGTATAGCAATATGGCAGGAATATTGTATAACTGAACCTGTAATTTCCACTTGACTGTTCACAGTGGGAAAACATTATGACATATTATGGATAAAATTCAATGCCATTGCACAAAAGTTTATTTTCACTATCAAAATCTATATTAAACCTTTTTTTTTTGCATCCAGTGTCCAGTGTTCTATTCCTTATTCCTATAGGATACATTTTTTTTTTTTGTAACACTTTAGTTTAGGGTCCAGTTCTCACTACTAACTGGTTGCTTATAGCATGCATATTACTTGGATATTGTCTGTTTAGTACTTATAAAGCACATATTAATGCCTTATTCTGCATGACCATATTCTACATCCCTTAATCCTGCCGAATACCTAAACTTAACAACTACCTTACTATTAATAAGCAGTTTATTGAGGCATAAGTCGTAGTTAATAGTTAGTTAATAGTGAGAAATGGACCCTAAATCAAAAGTATGACCAAATAAGTCTGTAAATATGGACAATAATTTTTTTTTTAAACAGAAATGAACTAATTATTTTAGTACTGCAGTGTTTATGTTATTAAAGGCACTTATTTAACTGACAACATTCAGTCTTAATAAATAATAAATGTTATTGGGCATTTATTGACATTTCATCAATTCTACATATTTTAATTACCTTAGATATGCACTGTGCATGTGAATAAATCAGTGTGTGGCAGGCTGGGATACAGAGGTTATCCTTCTTAATTGAGATTTCTCCTTCACGTTCTCCTAGAACAAGATTGCTTGTTGCCTGGAAACACAAAGCTGACAATGTATTTGGATCCTATGAACTCCCATAAGAATTCCATCTTATAGACACACAGAAACCATTATGGTTATATCAGGATGAAAAGAACAAGTATGAATAAGAAATGTGTAATTAAGTCTAGATCTCCAGACTCATTCCTCATCTGGAAGGTTTAATTTGGTTACACAAATACTACGGATAATGTTATATGATTGGCGATAAATTGCACAAGGAACTTCACACATTCAGATATTTTTCAAGATATCACTCCACTGGAACGGCAAAATTCATACATAAATAATGCTGAAAGAAAAATGATGGTGCACCACACTGAGATGTAAATATGCTTGGAACCATTTGAATGGTAGCATTATGTAATTGGTAGCTTAATAGATTATGGCATTTAGGAATTTGGATATAGTTAAAAGAGAAAATGATTTTCCAAATCAATTATCCAATTATTATCAGCTATAGGCAAATATAAATATCGAACTCATTCTTGTTCAAATGGCGAGAAAAACTCAGCATCATTATGACCAGGACTTTTATTTTAAATCAGATCAGTTCAAAATGATTTTATAATAGTGTAACACATATTTCATATCATACTGAATTACAGGCAAAGTGTACACATTAATAATGGGTGTTCTTTGATTTTTATGCTTCTCAGACTTGCTCTTCTATTAAAGGACATCAAAGCTTATTCACTGATGCAGGTCTGAACTGAAAGAGGGGTTGTAAAATGCACATTTGAAGTATTTTCTTTACTAATGATCAACACTGGATAACAAATCGTGCTTTCTAAATACAGCTGTGCTCATAATGCTTAAAGGGATAGTTCACCCAAAAATGAAAATTGTCACAATTTACTTACCCTCAAGCCATCCTAGATGTATATGACTTTCTTCTTTCAGTCAAACACAATCTGAGTTATATAAAAAAAATATTCTGGCTCTTCCAAGCTTTATAATGGGAGTGAATAGTTACCAATATTTTGAAGCTCAAAAAAGCACATCCATCCATAATAAAAGTAATCCGTTAATAAAGGCTTTCTGAAGTGAAACGTATGAAAAAATATCCATATTTATAACTTTATAGAATATAATTATTAGCTTCTGGTAATGGTTGTCCGCACATTCACAAGAGAGTCGAGTTCCGGCGTATAAAGGAGTAGCATAAACTTAGGTGTATTGTTTTGCTCTATCCTCTGCGCTTCCACATTCGTCAGTGTGTCAGGTCAAAGTTTACTCTTGTGCTGTAAATGATGGAAGCTAGTGATTTATAAAGTTATAAATATGGATATTTTTCTTACAAACGCATCGCTTCACTTCAGAAAGCCTCTATTAACCCCCTGGAGCCATATGGATTATTTTAATGATGGATGGATGTGCTTTTTTGGGCTTCAAAATTTGGGTTACTATCCACTCTCATTATAAAGCTTGTAAAAGACAAAATATTTTTAATAACTCTGATTGTGTTCGACTGAAAGAAGAAAGTCATATACACCTAGGATGGCTTGAGGGCGAGTATTTTATGGGATAATTTTCATTTTTGGGTGAACTAACCCTTTAAGCTTACACAGCCTTTGCAAAATCTGTAAGATATTTAGCATTTTTAAAACATGAGTGATCATACAAGTTGCATTACAAGCTCCACAAGACAAAATAATACAAATTATCTTGTTCAAATGTGAACACATTCTTGGTTAACAATATGTGTTGGTTAATTTAGTATGTTTTAAATATGCCGGGAAAGCAAAGACCTTTCAGTACCTGAGGGTTTTTTCCCCCCAAGAACTGTGGGCCGTAAACAAACCAAGGACTATAAGAGCATCACCTGATAAGGCAACACACAGTATTAAAGAACATTAAACATTAATGCAAACATTTTTACAGGATCATTTGTATATGTTAAATCTTATTCATTTGTCTTTTGCAATGGGTCTATATGTAAACTGGGGTCATTGGGACACTTTTTGCCAGAGATGACTTGGAAAAAAGTGTCCCAATCACCCTGAATTCACCCCTATCTGTTTTGTCAAACAGAATAATCAACAGGGTGAAGTCAGTTAAAATGGGCTATCAGGTAAAATGGGCCAAATAACGTTGTAGCGTCATATCTCTTTAAATTTTTACAGCCAATCACAATAATTAATCTTGTATTGTTGCTTCAACACTTGTTGACATGTAACAATAGTTTTGACTGCTCTGAGTTTTTAAGGGGGCAGGGCAGAGTGTAACATGAAGCTTGTCAGAGAAATTGAAAGGACATAGTAAATTTCATTCATCACTAATAAGGGTACTAAAGCAATTATAATTAACCTTACCAACAAAGTAAATGTTTATGAACAATGTTTTGGCATGCTCTTTCAAATAAAAAAAATAAAAAAGTTGAATTTAAAGAAGAAACTTTGTTTTTTGTGAAAAGGATCATTTTATTTAGAAATGGCTGGTTAAGCTAAAATGGGCTGCATACACACACACTTACGCAGAAATTGAGGGTGAAAATAGGTTTATAGGCCTAGATCCATACAAAATCTTAAGTTTTAAAAAAAATGCATTGCAGACAGCATGGCAGGAGGACAAGCAAAGGAAGTAAAGATAAGAAGAGAGAAGAGAAAGTGAAAGAAAGGAATATAAGTACAATGATAAGACCTATAGCTACAGGAAATGTTAGTAATTTTTTAGTTTTTGTCAAAGATGTTCTAATCTTTAACAAAAAGTTTGACAGATATTTGACAAGCGTACACACATGCATGCACACAAAACACACCAATGCACAGAAACACACCTACAACATGATCAGTTCATTTTTAATAAAATATTCCTTCAACTTTGTATTTAATGAAATACATTTATAGTGTTGTTGCTGTGGCACACTAAAGACAATAGTGTCAATTTACTGTTAAAAATAAAATGATTTTAGCCAAAATTACCTGTGTTGATCTTTTTTTTTTATATATATTGGCCCATTTTACCTGAATGTTGTTGCTGATATTCTAACTCTCATAATTTTAAAACAATTATGCTTTTTCATGTTATATATATATATATATATATAAGACACCCATGCTAATTTATAAAAATATAATTAGAACTCATGCATAGGTTATTTGATTATATTATAAGTCATTTTAGCTGACTTCACCCTACCTAAACAGTAAGCAAAATGCAATTTTGCTTAAAAACTGAACGTGTCTGCCAGCACTTCTTGTAAAGAAAAAGTGTTTTTAACAGCAGAACTCAACAGCGCCATCCTGCTTCAGCAAAGAACAGCGCACACTGACACGAGCTTGATCATGTCGCTTCTCATGTGCCTATCCGGGTACTTAAGCTCCAGCCAATCCGCTTCAAGGATCGTACACTAAAGTCCTTAAATGTCGTTATGGAGTGGAAATGTATAAATCAAGCCTTGCAGTGTTTATACTCTGCTCGGAGTTTGCATAGACAAGATTTGTAACCATTTTATGCATTTATTAATAGTTTTATAAACAATAAATTAAATATATATAAACAAAAAAAATGACATTGCTATCATATGAATATTAACGATATCAAGAGTAATCTTCATGCACAATATCTAGTGAACAACATTTTATAAAATATAACCGGTTAGTGCATTAGTTAATCACACCCTGATATCACACCAAAGGAACGTGACTGGGGACCAGCTACGTCATTCTAGGGCTTGACAAAACAGAACGCGCTTCTTCATGTGCGCAATCACCAAGGTGGAGCCAAGTCGACTGACTGAAGTGCATGGCTGAAAGTGTGTGGAACCTTCTCCGTGGGAAAATACTTGCAAGTTCACGTAACCTTGAAGGAAAACAATCAAGACACGTAGGATACCTAATATGAGGTCTCATCTCATGAGGGATTTTGCTTTATTTTGCTACAGCTGCCTGTAACGCGGTTACGAGGGGCTCGAGCCAATATTAGTATTTACATAATCGTTCTGATTCGGGCTCTCACGTCAGACTCCGTATTGACTTCAGCTGGAACACCGCGCGCATTGGGATTGAAGATAACTCAAAGCTGAACTTACTCTTCATGCGACATATAAAAAATGTACAGTTATTGTTGATTATTTTGGGTAATTCAGAAAAACAAGTTATACAACAGGGAAGTGTACTTTGCGTTGCGTCCTGGTCCTAAAGCCAGTCGTGTATTCGGCTGTTGCGCGGTTATCCAGCGCGTGCTCCAATGCTTCAACTGTGGTCGTGTTCCAAATCAATAGACATAATGATGGAAAGTGTTTTGTTAGAGCAAGGTTAATTGTTTTTTTTTTTTCTCCCCGGAGATATTCAGATTAATTTGAACGAACATTTACAGTAACTTTATTTGAATATTTGTCGTTTTTTTACGCATTTGAAAGCAGTTTCTTCTTTGGAGTGTAGTAGAGCAAAGTGAAGAAGGTCTGTGTCGTAGCAACCCAGCATACTAAAAGCGTTTGAAGGGACTTGAGTGAAGTAATGGTGGTAAATACGGTCCACTGGTTCAGGAAGGGCTTGCGGCTCCACGACAATCCATCACTCAGAGACTCCATCCAGGGAGCCCACAATGTCCGATGTGTGTACATCCTTGACCCCTGGTTCGCCGGATCCTCGAACGTCGGGATCAGCAGGTGGAGGTAATGGATCAGGATGTCAAATAATAAAATATATGTGCTTTGAATTCATTACAATATCTTATTTTGAGTAGTGTGCTAACAAGAATGGGAAAAAAAATGTTACTAAAAATGATATTCTACTGTAATCTATTGTATTCTTTTATGGTTCGAATCTGTTCTAATCTTTTCACATATATTCTATTCTACTAATTTTTGATTCTGATCAATTCTATCCATTCAATTTTGTATTTTAATTCTATTATAATCCGTTTTCTACTTATCTATTCTACTCCATACTCTATTATATCAATTCTATTCTATTTCAGTGGCATCACTGCAATAAGAGACTGATGAACATTTATCAAAATAATGCAAAACCTCCATTAGTTTAAATACACATACTATCATTTAAAACTCTTAGGGTAAAACATTACCAGTCTAAAAGTACAGTAATAACAAAATGCATTGGACTTATAGACTTTGCTTTTAACAAAGACATTTTACAATTTATCAGTGGTTTTACAGACTGGTTAATGGTTGATTGCAGTCAGGACTACATATTATGTCATAGTATCTGAATTAATAAAGGGAAACTAGTATGTTTTGTAATTTGTTGAGTCTACCTACTGGTTGAGGAAGGTCCAATTGACGGCTTGCAGCTTGTCTATCAATGTCAAGGCACTTCTGAATAGGTTTCTGATTCTGAATTTCAGTGCAAGTAAGGCAGTTTGTTTGAAACACTGATTGAAACTCAGTCAAGGTCTATATGTAAGGCTATTTTGGTTTTCAAAGAGGAGCCAAAATATCTTAATGTGTTCGTAAACTTTCCCTGATCCCACCTTCCAGTGAGGTCATACACAGCACATGATACAAGATAAAAAAAGAGTGAGTTCTAATTTATTTATTTTTAGCAATGAGCAGAGTATTGAAACTGTAGTCAAATAATATTAAATCAAAAATGACCTTTTTTTCAATGAAATGAATGTACTATAAATACAAAATATTAAATAAAAAACATTATCGAAATAAAATAGAGTACTAAATTACATTTATTGAGTAGTTAAAGGTGCTAAAGAGGATGTTTTGTTTTATACATTTTGTGCAATATTACTTGAAACTGTCTTTACTAACGGATAAAAAACTATTTATTAGGTGCACTGAAAGTAATAATATTAATATACATCACCTGTGCATGAGTTAGGGCCTTAAAAACATCAGCCAAACGAATGGCCCTCTGACTTGTCAATCACTGCCGCGACGTTCCTTGTGAGAGACGAGCGCGGCTGCGCGCTCCAGTAACTTTCCACACTCCGCAGGCGCCGCATGCAATGTTTTTGTCAGGAGACAGGAGTAACAACTGCAGATTATGAGTTACCTGCGGTGAGTCCGACATAATGAATCCAAAAAACACGACACAGCGAATGCCGGTGGTAAACACTCGTGTTCCAATACTCGTGCACGATTTTTGGGAGGCGTTCCTTTGAAGTGAGCTGTGAAGGAGGGGGGCTGTTCTTACGCATGCGCTCAAAACTCATACGCAAAACTCAGTAACAGTCTTTGGATACTCAGTCGACGAAAAAATCCTCTCTATCACCTTTAATATCCATTTATTACCTGTTAATCACTTTTTTAGCATAGACCTGAAAATGAAATTTCCAACTTAAACTGTCTTAAATCTTGAATGCTTTGGAGCACAGACTTAAGTTTGGTCTCTTTTTAAAGAAGACACTTGGCAGATTATTGCTGAAGTGAAAAAGTGAAGTGAAGTGAAGTTTAAGTTTCTTACTGTGAAAAATATTAAATGTATTTTCCAAAACACGTTTTACTTTAAAACAGAGAAAATCAAAGCCATAAATCTAAACAAGTTGTGTTCGAATTTTTTTGAGGTTGATACCTCTAAAAATTATCTTTCAGTAAGATTTTGTTTGGGCGCAGTACCAAACATTTCCACTAGATGAATTTTTCCTTTCCATTAGTTTCTAATGTGGTAATTTTTGACTGCGAGGGGTAAAAATGAGACTATTTTTTGAGGACCAATTAACTTTTTTTTTAATCATGTCCATGATTTGTGTGTGTGTGTGTGTGTGTGTGTGTGTGTGTGTGTGTGTGTGTGTGTGTGTGTGTGTGTGTGTGTGTGTGTGTATTCACATAGCAATTGCCAAAACTTTTACCAAGTTTCATACCATTCCGATAAAGTAATAAAAAAAAAAAAAGAACAGCACCAGAGGGTTAAAGATTATTCATTTATTTATTTATTTATTTTAAGAAGAGATGTTCACTATATAAGCTATTTGTAGCATTTGCATATAAGAAAAAGTAAGCAAATGCATTAGTTACAGAGTCTGTTGTGAGTCCCTGACTAGAAGCAATATTGCATAATACAGACCCTTGCATCAGTTCTCCACAACCATGCTTGCTTACTACACTCCTCTTAAACTGTTCAAGGTATATTTTATCCATAAACAAATGTTATGTAATTTACTCACCTTCATGTTGTCATTCTAAACGGTTTTTACTTTCCATGACGAACACAAAAGGAGGAGTTTTGAAGAATGTTCATGCTGCTCTCTTCCTTACAATGAAAGAGGATGAGAACTTGGGACTGTAAACTGTAAACAAAAAACACAAAAATATCATCACTCTTTATCCATATAAAGTTATCTTAAGTCATGATAGCCTTGGGTGATGAAATGTAACTAACTTGATTGTATATGGAAAAAGCAGCACATAAGCAGCTCCTTATGTGATCCACATTAGAAAGCTATATGGGTTTGGAAAAAATGAGAATGCGAAAAATGAGTTTCTGTGTTTGTGTTTTACAATGCTTTTTAATGCTTGGTGCAATTTATCTAATACTATAGCATGTGGTGTGTGCATGTGTATCGGTTTCTATAAATGTGTGTGTTCAAACACTTGAGGTGGTCTGCTGGACGGCACAGGTGACCTGCTGTGATGATAATGTAACAGCGCTTAGTGTCTCATTGTGTTGGGATCAGAAATGGGTCGGTGTGTTATATAGAGGATGATCATAATAATGACTACTACAAAATGCTTAGTAACATGCCCAGTCATGGTGACCTACTTTATTCACCGTGGTATCAAAATAAGCTCTGATAGGACCCATCTAGTTTACATGAACTGGGGAAGATAGATTGTGATTTTACATGATATAGAATAATAAACTAATAAAATCTAATTTACTTTATGCCTGTTTGGTTACTGCAATTATATTTACTCCCATACTGGCTCTGTAAATGTGATTATATATTTTATGAATTATTAAAATATTGAGAAAAAAAAAAAAAGAAAAAAAAAAAAAAAATATATATATATATATATTTCATATTATTAAAATAGCAAAATGTTGTTCTGTAGAACTGAATGCTAACGTACACCACAAACTTGATATACTTCAATTTCACATTTGAACTTAATGCACTATATTATCTCTGCAATCATTACAACAGTGCTGCAGCTAGTCCCATAACATGATACTGCAGTGTTCCCTGACCAAATGACCCAGGTTCTGTTTGGGTGTCACTGGATCAGATGACTGGGAGACAACGGTGTTTGATTTCAATCATAGGGCAGCGAGTCAATGACAAAGAGAGGGAGGCTGCGGCTTAGACAGGGATTTACACATTATCACTGACTGCATGTAGAGGACAACATTTCCTGTGAGGACATGTGGAACAGACAGGATTGTACAACAGTACAGAAATAAAAGGACAGATGATTTGGTGTAGCATGAATCATTTGTAAACACTGATATACAGTGAGGTCCAAAACCGAGAGATGTCAGGATTATGTTTAGTTTAATTTTCTTCTGGTTAAGTTCTAGTCATGGTTTTCTTTGTCTCTTGTTATTAGGGGCCATTTACCTGACACCGTTTTCAAAACCTTTTGCGTTTTGCCTGTTCATTTACATGTCAACTGCTTTTGGTGCAAAGCACGTTTTTGAAAACTATACTGTTATAGAATAAAAACATGAATTTGTGAAAACGGTGACATTGTGCGTATTACGTGTTCAGTCTATAAAGTCGTTTTTCTTTACAAAGTGACATCACCAACTACTGGCCTGGCATGAATAATACAGTGTTTTGTTTTTGTGGATCCATGTGAATGGGGATCTTTTTGAAAACGTTGCTGTCTATGTGAAAAACGCAAAGAAAAAACTTTTCCTGTGTAGGTAATAAATTCCTGTGTTTCCATACACTATTGTTCAAAAGTTTAGGGTCAGTAAGAAGTTTTGGTAACACTTTAGTTTAGGGTCCAATTCTCATTATTAACCATTGCTTTTTAGCATGCATATTACTTGGATATTGGCTGTTTATTAGTACTTATAAAGCACATATTAAAGCTTTATTATGCATGACCATATTATACATCCATTTATAATGTACTCACCACTCATAATTGCAAAAATTACAAAAAACAAATTATATAAATATGAATGATGCTGCTTACCTAAGCAAACCTGTTGCCATGATGTTAGGCGCCAGGGTGGTTTTATGTGTTTGCTAGGTTGTTTGTTGCTAGGTGGTTGCTTACTCAGTCAAAAGATCCCATGTCCAACTGGACAATCCACATGGCTCACTTCCTACTATATTATATTAATTCGTCTAGCTTTTTTTTTCCCATTCCATTTTTAAACAGACCATAATCCATGTGAAACTAAATAAATGTTTGATTGATCACGCTGTTGAGCACTTGTTTAGCATCTTCTGGTTAGTTTATAGTCCAGACAGAAACATCACCATTATGTCATATAAGAACAAAACATAATTTGTACTAAAATGAAAACTGTCATGCCAAGACACTTTAAGCTAGTGTCTGCTCTGCACTAAGACCCAGACAGGAATCCGTGAAATGCAAATTACATAACATTCTTGTGTCTGACTGTGTGAAAGTTTTAGAGAGATTTATTTGAGATGGAGTATAGTTTGGTCAAGATTACCCAATGGTCGTCTTGGGGTTGAGAAGAGGTTAGCTTTGGAGGCTGGAGCTTTCCTCTTACTCAGCATTTAAGGATATGTGAGATTCTGCAGGCAACAAGAACTGGGTTTCTGGGTCAACAACACAATGCATCATGGCCAAGTGCTCTTCCGATCGCTGCTGCTTGCTACTTTAAAAGATCAATTGGTTTTCCTGCACCACTTTTCAACAGCACTGTACACCAAAAAAGCGTTCTGTACAGTTTGCATTCAAATCGCTCACATGGCTTGGTTCTTTATAATGAGCCAATCTGACAGCCGATGGGCGAATCCAACTGAAATATTAAAGTCTTCATCTCGATCATGGACTGAATCATTCAGACAATTCACTATTTCACTGAATCAACATATTATCCAATTATTTCTATGTATCAAAGTTGGCATCGTTAAATTCCCATCCAGTGCTTAAAAAGTGAATGAAAAAATCTTTGGTGAAGTTTGCAAATGCAATATTAAAAATTTAGCAGGCAACTTGTCTACATTGTTGATGGGTTGAAAGATACCTCAAATAGCGCAACAAGACTGTAGTCTTTCACTGAAGGAGAGAACCAAATAGTATCTAAAGACTCATGTGGCCTTTGACTTAGACTAGTAAGCAACCACCTAAAACACTCACATAGTAACACATTAAAAACAATTCAGAATACATTAGAAACCTTGTGTCAGTGCCCCAGCAACCACCCACAGCATTCTGATGGAAAATTTTACACAGGACTGCATCGCTCAATATACAGTAAAAGTATACAGTAAATCGGTAAATGTATATTCCTATAGCTCAACTGGTTCTAGCAATGCCAAGGAAGCATAATTATAAAGGTAAAGTCTTGTTTACAAAGTACCAAATTGAGGATGAAATAATCGCATGATTTTTTCAAGTGATTAGCGGCGCCAAAACTTCGAAGGGTATTCAGTTTTGTGAATGGAAATTAATAGAACTGTATATTCAGTTTTGTTCATTTGATATTAGAAATAATCAGATCTTATCTTGAATGAATTCAGGGTCATTGGAGTCTGCTAAGATGAATCAAGTGTCTGTAGATGCACAATGACAGCTAAGGGCTTTAATCTGTTTTAATGGCAGCCCCTCACTTAATAAAAATATCAATGTTCGGTTAGCAGTTTTCTTTCGCTGTAAGCATGGCTCTTTGTATGTAGTAATCATGCCAATGGTTTCAAGCTGACTCAGGCGTTCTGAATATCCCATGTTTTACCCCTATTTTCCAAAGCAGTAATTAATCAGTTATCATCAATGTATTCCAATATACTAAATCATGCATGATATATCACCATTTATCAAACTGAAAGGTATTTACAAATTGAATATTTATACTAAAGAAAATTCTTTATCATTAAAACTATCAATTCAAAGTTTGAATGCTTAGAAAAAAAAGGAAAAAAAAAAATTATTAAAAAAAAAATTATATTTTAATGTGCTAAATTATTAAAATGTTGGGTAAAAATTGAAAATGAAATGCATGAATGCACTGTAGTTTCACCAAGCAATTATCTATAATTATAGCCATTATTCTGTCAGTGGATAGTTATTTTTTACCCTATTCTTGTTCAATGCCTTGCCCTCTTTGAAATGTTTTACAGTTCTGTGGCACAGTGCAATAGCACTGCAATAGTTATTGTGGAGTAGACCTGCCTTATTGTTAGATATTATTGTGCATGATATTATTTATCAGTATGCGGCTATAAATACATGTCATGTCTCTTGTTGTTTAGGTTTTTACTGCAGTGTTTGGAAGACTTGGACGCCAGCCTCCGCAAACTCAACTCACGACTCTTCGTTATCCGTGGCCAACCCACTGATGTCTTCCCCAGGCTGTTTAAGGTCCAGCTACATTTCATTTGACTGAATTGTTAGATTTGTAAAGTAATGATCTAGGCACCAGGAAAACAATTCTGGATTAGATGGAATACAATTGACGCAAAAAATATATACATTTTGTCTTTTAAATATGACATTTTGCACTTAATCTTCCATAAGTTTCGTGATTTGGCTCTCTATCACTATTGTGTGTCACTATTGTATGCCCCCCTAATGGTATGATATTGAAACGTGTCCAGGAGTGGAACATCACTCGTCTGTCCTACGAGTACGACTCGGAGCCATTTGGAAAGGAGCGAGATGCCGCCATCAAGAAACTGGCCAATGAGGCAGGCGTGGAGGTGATTGTTCGCATCTCTCACACGCTCTACGATCTGGACAAGTACGTACTTCTAAATCCATCCAACTTATTTTAACTTACCAATTGATTTGTTTGTAGTAATTGACCCTTTGCTAAGCTCCACCTCCCTTGGTTGTCTTTCCTTGCTTAGAAAATCAGTTCTTTTCTAAAAAATCAATATGCAAATTACAGTTAAATACATGAAGGGTAGGTTTACATGATGTACCAAAGACGGAAAAGTTTTTCCTTTGCTTTTTTGTGCATACAGGCGACAACATTGTCAAACGATCCCTGTTCACACGGATCCGAACTAAAAACGTTGTATTTTTTTATGCCAGATATATTGACAATGTCATTTTGTAAAGAAACACAATGTGCCTATAGACTGAACACGTAATACACATGCGCATTAATTCGCGTTTTGTAGTTCGTTTCAAGGTAGTTCGTTAGGTATAGTTTCAAAAACGTGCACTTTAAAACAGTTTTCAAAAGCTTGCGATTTCAGGCCCCCAAAATGCTGTTGTCGTGTAAAATGAACAGCCAAAAATCCAAAAAAGTTTTCAGTTTTAAGTTGAAAACTGCGTAGTGTAAATGCCCCCTAATTTACTTTGGAGCAAATGTAGGTGTTCTTAATGATATTCTCAAGATTTAGCCAGTATCTTGTGTCAGCCTCTGCAACATTTTATCCTATTTTTGGATAATGTTTTTGTAACTACTCAAACGCACAGGACTACCATAGATTGTCATTAGAATCGATCAAAAGCTTGTCTGATATCGCGCATGCCAACAGTTGATAAGGTACGATTGGTTAGTAACATATTTAAGGTGAGGCTTAGCAAAGAGTCAGCTGTAATGACTTATTTTTTCTTACTCACTGGTGGATTGTTGTCTCTCAGGATCATTGAGCTAAATGGAGGCCAGTCTCCGCTCACGTACAAGCGCTTCCAGACCCTCATCAGCAGGATGGAGGCGGTGGAGATCCCGGCAGAGACCATCACAGCAGAAGTCATGGGGTCGTGCACCACGCCCATCTCTGATGACCATGATGAGAAGTTCGGGGTTCCCTCTTTGGAAGAGCTTGGTCAGTTTCTATCTTTCAAAAAAATAAGTTTCAAACTTAAACGTGTAGCATACTAAACAGTATGTAATACATCCTTTAACTGTCTTCATGTTTAAAAGTTTCAATGTAAAAAGTGTAATTGTTGATGCTTTTCCTGAAACAGGCTTTGACACAGAGGGCCTGTCCTCAGCCGTGTGGCCTGGAGGAGAAACAGAGGCCCTCACTCGTCTAGAGAGGCACCTGGAGAGAAAGGTTGGAGACACTCCTTAATCACACATGCACAACTGTAGGATTAATAATATTGACATCTAAAACACAGATCATAGATGCACAATCCTACTGTAAGAAATTAAGAAAAGTAAATGTTATGTTTGTAAGACAAACTGGCCCCTAGACATCCTTATTATTGTAAATTAATGATAATTTCATAACAAATACTTTTTTTTCTTTCTAGGCTTGGGTTGCCAACTTTGAGCGTCCAAGAATGAATGCCAATTCACTGTTGGCCAGTCCCACTGGCTTGAGTCCATATTTAAGATTCGGCTGCCTCTCCTGTCGACTCTTCTACTTCAAACTCACAGACCTCTACAGAAAGGTCAGCATGTCATCATGTGTATCTTATGTACTTCAAATGATGTTGCTAATATTAAATGGACTCAATTATCACTTTTGTGAGTAAATTACACTTTTCTCCATAGGTCAAAAAGAACAGCTCACCACCTCTGTCCCTCTATGGCCAATTACTGTGGCGTGAATTCTTTTACACAGCCGCCACCAACAACCCACGCTTCGACAAGATGGAAGGCAACCCCATTTGTGTGCAGATCCCGTGGGACAAAAACCCAGAGGCTTTGGCCAAGTGGGCTGAGGGCAGGACAGGTTTCCCCTGGATCGATGCCATCATGACCCAGCTGAGGCAAGAGGGCTGGATCCACCATCTGGCCCGACACGCAGTTGCCTGTTTCCTCACCCGCGGAGACCTGTGGATCAGCTGGGAGGAGGGCATGAAAGTATAAAGCGCTTATTATTGTGATTATTTTATGTATTTTACTAAAATGACAGAAGTTCAGTGGCAGCACTCACATGCATCTGTCTTCACAGGTCTTTGAGGAGCTGCTGCTGGATGCAGACTGGAGTGTGAATGCAGGAAGCTGGATGTGGCTGTCCTGCAGCTCCTTCTTCCAGCAGTTCTTCCACTGCTACTGTCCCGTGGGCTTCGGCCGTCGCACTGACCCCAACGGAGACTACATACGGTGAGTTAGAATGGTACACTGTAAACAAAGAACAATAAAATAAAAAGATTTAGCCTCTGAACAAAATTTATTTTCAACCCCAAAACATTTAATAAAATTATATAGTATATGTCTGGCCAAGAAAAATGTACATCTTCACCCTTTATTCAAATATTATTAAATATTTGTTGAAGATTTTGTAAACATATTATTGTGCTTAAAGTCAATAATTTTATTTGGGATAACACAATAAATTTCAAATTACATGGATCTAATTTTTCAACATATTAATAACGGATTGTTGTAGTCATTGTATGCTTTTTCTTGTGTGCTTCTATGCATTTTTTTTGTGTAGTAAAATAAATCCTGTTGCTGTAGTTTGCATTTTTTGCCACATAATTTTGTCAGATAAATATCTTAGTAAAGTGTTTTGATCTTTTTTCTATATTTAAAATGTATAAATATTCTAGAATATTATTCACATATTTTGATGGCTTAATTGAACTTGTAGGGTCATATATATATATATATATATATATATATATATATATATATATATATATATATATATATATATATATATTTATTTATTTATTTAAATTTACACAATATCCAGTACATTTATATATAAAAATTGTATTAGTATGGTTTAGGGCCTCCTTTTGCAGCCAAAACAGCATCGATTCATCTTGGAAATGACAGATACAAGTCCTTTATGGTGGCCAGAGGGATTTTGAGCATTTCCTCTTCCAGGACAGTGGCCAGGTCATGTGATACCGGTGGAGAAAATTGTTTTCTGACATGCTTTTCTGAAATACCCCAAAGTGTCTCAAAAATATTTAGAGCTGGTGACTGTGCCGGCCATGGGAGATGTTCAACTTCACTTTCAAGATCATCAAACCATTCTGTCACAAGTCTTGCTGTGTGTATTGGTGCATTATCATGCTGACACATGGCACCCCCTTCAGGGTACAATGCTTAAACCATTAGGTGCACATGGTCCTCTAGAATGGCTCGGTAGTCCTTGGCAGTGACACGCCCAACAAGCACAGTAGGGAATGCCATGATATTGCCGCCCGGACCATCACAGATCCACCCCTGCGCTTCACTCTGGGCACACAACAGCCCAGGTGTTAAGCCTCTTTGGGGCTTTTTCACACCATAACTCCCACGGATGTGGGACAGACAGTGAAGGTGGACTCATCAGAGAACAATACATGTTCCACACTGTCCACCAATGAAACCGACATTTGGCATTGGCACGAGTGACCAAACGGTTTGGCTATAGCAGCTCAACCACGAATACTGACGAATATCTTTTTTTTTTAAAAAAGGAGAGTTGAGGTGCGTATTTAATTCTGCAGTGAGCTGGGCAGCTGTAGTTTTATGTTTTTGGATACAGTCTGGGTTAGTACCTGGACATTCCTTTCAGACAGCTTCCTCTTGCTTCAACAGTTACTTCTGTTGGATGTGGTTCATCCTATGTGGTGGTATGCCGATATTACCCTGGATACCATTGCTCTCTATACACCACAAAGACTTGCTGTCCTGGTCACAGATAATAGCCAGAAATTGCACTGTTACAATGTAATAGATTACATTATATATATGTATATAATGTACTCCCCTTTTCTCTTGAAGGCGATATTTGCCAGTGTTGAGGGGTTTCCCAGCCAAGTATATCTACGACCCCTGGAGTGCTCCTGAAAGCGTCCAGAAAGCAGCCAAATGTATAATTGGTGTACACTACCCCAAACCCATGGTGCATCACGCAGAGGCAAGCCGCCTTAACATAGAGCGTATGAAACAGATCTACCAGCAACTATCCTGCTACCATGGCCTGGGTAAGACAGAAAAGGGAAATGAAAATGCCACACTAACCCATACCTCGCTCTCGCTATATTGTCCTATAGGCTTCTGCAACATTTATTGGTGTAACTTCTAAATACTTTTACGTACAAAAACATAATGGTGTAAATGTGTTTATCCTATATGAACTGATAAGCTTGAGGATACTGAGGGTTGATTTAGGTTATTAATTTTTTAAAGGATTTGTGTAAATTGAATATGATTTAATACCTGAATTAGCAGAAAAATAGCAGAGGATCTAAAATGAGTCTCTGACTGATGCCTCATTCCCCTACAGGACTGCTGGCAACAGTGCCATCCAACGCTAATGGAAATGGTGAGAATTCCACTACATTTATGGGATTCCAAACAGGAGATGTGACCAAGGAAATCACTGCACCTTCAGGTTTGCACATTCTCAAACTTCTCTATCCGTTTTTATGCAAGCTATGCCCATATTAGACACATCTTAAGTAAAACTTAAACCATGACTTAACCCTCTTGTATTGTTCGGCCATTTTCGACTGAAAAAATAAATGTTTTGAAATTTTAAAAATCAATGGTACGAAACTCAGTGACTTTTGCGGCAGTTGCTATGTGTCCACAAGAAAAGAAAAAAAAGCTAAATGGTCATAAAAAAATGGTCACACTTGTGTTTTTCGCAGTCAAAAACACATGCCATAGGAAATGAATGGGAAATAGGCAAAAATGCAAAAATACAGAGAATTTTTGTGTGTAGTGTACAATCTAAAAATTAGCCACAATGCAGAAAAAAAGTGCACAGCAATGAAGGGCTGACGCTCTGAAATATTAAGAGTGCAAAATAGACAACTCAAACACATATCAGGTTTGATATAACTCTGATAAAGCATTCCTATTCATTTTGGTTACATTTTTGTTGAATTTTAATGTTATGTGTAACAAAATGTATTTCTGTGTTCAGGTTTGACTAAAATTAATACAAAAACTGACACATCATTCAACATCTCAAATAAACAAACAAAAATCTAAACCTTGGCAAAAAAGTCTTTGAGAATGTCCAAATCCACAATTTAAAAAAAAAGAAAAAAAGTATTTATGTCTAAAAACTACGGAAGAGGATTAGGGCCAAGCAATAATAAAAAAATAAAACCATCCCGAGATTAAAGTTGTTAAATTTTGAGAATAAACTCGTTAAATTACGAGAAAAAAGTTGTTAAATTTCAAGAAAAAGGCCGAGATAAAATGTTGAGAATAAAGTCATTAAATTATGAGAAAAAAGTCGTTAAATTACGAGAACAAATTTGTTAAATTACCAGAAAAACTCGTTAAATTTCGAGAAAAAAGTCGAGATAAAATGTTGAGAATAAAGTCATTAAATTATGAGAAAAAAGTCGTTAAATTACAAGAACAAATTTGTTAAATTACCAGAAAAAAACTTGTTAAATTCGAGAAAAAAGTCGAGATAAAATGTTGAGAATAAAGTCATTAAATTATGAGAAAAAAGTCATTAAATTACAAGAACAAATTTGTTAAATTACCAGAAAAAAACTTGTTAAATTCGAGAAAAAAGTCGAGATAAAATGTTGAGAATAAAGTCATTAAATTATGAGAAAAATGTTGTTAAATTTCGAGAAAAAAGTCGAGATAAAGTGTTGAGAATAAACATAAAATTATGAGAAAAAAGTCGTTAAATTACGCAAACAAAAATTCGAAGAATTTTTTTTTGTAAAATTCATGTAATTTAATGAGTTTATTCTCAACACTTTATTTCGACTTTTTTCAACAACTTTAATCTTGAGATGGTTTTATTTTTTTATTATTGCTTGACACTAATCCTCTTCCGTAAAAAACAACTAGAGAATTTATAAGCCGTTTTATATAGAGCTAAATAGGAATCTAGTGGTCACACCATGGCATTAGATGTTTTTCCTTTTTACTCCCACCAGATGGCACTATTTTGCACTAATTGGATTTTAAAGGCATTGTCTCTATTTTAACATGAAATACAGATTTAATTGAAAAGCAATAAAAAAATTATTCAAAGGGAAAATATTTATCATAATAATTGCATACATAATTATTAGTACCATGAAATTCTCTCAAAATAAAAAAAATATTATTGAACAAAGTATTGATTTTACTTTTAAAAAAAAAAAAAAAAAAAACAGAAAAAAAAGTTACATTTCAGGTGTTCAGTCACTTTCGACCGTGAACAATACAAGTGTGACCCCCAAATGAACAATACCAGAGGGTTAAAGTCAGCATGAAATGGATGTCGTGATAGCCTTTTCTTATTTTTTGGGATGTATATCCGAGTGAAATATCTGAGTTTGCTTCTCAAACAAGAAAAAAACTTGAATATGGCCATCAGTAATTGATTGGATGGTTGTGGTCACGCCAGTGAACACATAATCTGAAAAGTAAAGAGATGCAGAAAACACTACTATATCTGATTTATCTTTTTTAATTCATCTCAGGCTATCAGATGCCACCCACCTCTCAAGGTGAATGGCACGGCAGGATGATTTACTCACAAGGAGACCACCAAACAACCAGCAGCATGCCACTGCAAGGTACAAAACCTATACCAACGACGTGTCAATATCTATATCCGCAATTATCAACAATGTCATTAAATCTCAGCAGTATTGTTATTTTTCCAAATGCAAGACATGTCATTATAGTGTTTATCTTGCAGGTTTTGCAGGCAACAGTAGTAGCATAATGTGTTACAGGCAAGACTCACAGCAGATACCTGGTACAGCTATACAGCCAGGTAAAGACCTCCACATTTAACCAAAGACCAGTCTAACTTTATAAAGATGTTACAGGTAGCATTATAATCTTTAAATCTCATTCTCAGGACGAGGGCTGCACAGCAGCATCCTCCAGACATCTGGAAAACGACACAGCGAGGAGTCTGGTCCTGCCACGGGCTCAAAAGTTCAACGTCAGAGCAGCTCTTAAACATCAGGTCTGCCACTGGTTGGCTATATGTGCAAAAGCATTAATTACGAAAATGTTATATACACACACACATATGTACACATTTACATCTTAAAGTATATTATTAAACAAATCATAATTAAAAATTATTAAAAAAGACCTTTTTTGTCAAGCACTTGTTTTTCTTCACGTTCTAATGTTTTATGAAGCCTCATATATGTTGTTTTTGTGTTTTTTTTTTTTTTTTTTTTTTTTAGAAACGGTCCATCCATGCACAGCGGTCAGCACGACTTCGCCGAGGCCTGATTTTTTTGTTAGCACCTTTTTCGAGTTGTTATACTTTGCATTTTTATGGAAGAAACCAAAATCCCATTGACGGGAGCGACTCAAGGGAGTGCATGATTCTCTCTGAAAGCACATCAACACATAGCACTTCAAAACTGACTGTACTTTATCACAGGGACTTCACCCAATCGGTCCGCAACATCCTGACAACATTGGAATTACGTTGTGGCTCTGTAATCTTCACAGCTGCAATGTTCTGTCAACATTGCGTTCATGTTTGGACTGTTTGGGACTAAATTTTGTGTATATAAGGATTTGATGAATACTTACATACAAAATGTACATATTTAATATTGTATGTGCTTTCTCTATTTCATGTAGTCATAGACCCATTGATATATTTTTGATATAAAAAAATATTGTGGATCAGTTTTACTCTGTTCGTTATTGAAAGCATTTGTAGACTGTCCATGCAGTACATTACTTAGCCTCTCCTCCGGCTGTTTGCTTGCACTACGTTTTTTATTTTTAATCTCTCCTTTGCTTGCTCGTTCTCTCTCTGTCTCTACCACAGCCGTTTGCGATCTCTCTCTTTTCAGACTGACATCTGTCTCGTCCACCTCCTTAGCCCGTTTACTCTTCCTTGCTATCTGAGTCTCTCCATTGCTGTAAACTATTCGAAAATATAATTCACCACAGTGTTTCTCATTGTCTCACATTGTGCTTGTTTAATAAAGTGTAAATGTACATGTTTTCTCGCTTATTTACTTACAGGATGCTGTTCTGTCTCACATATGCTGTTGTCACTTATTTTTTGGGTGACTAATGCTGATTCACAGCATAGCTGATGACCTATTACATAAATATAAATAAGTTTTATTTGGAAATGTGTGTGTGTGTGTATATATATATATATATATATATATATATATAGATATAGATATATGAAGATATAGAATAATAATTATGAAAAACAATCATAGAGAGTAAAATAACAAACCAAGTAGCATCTGCAAACAAATGGTGCTTAGCATTTTCTTAAAACTAACCTTTCTTAACTTTTGCAATTACCTGCTGTAACCAGCTGGTGTCGAGGTGATTTTAAAGGTTTAGTTCACCCAAAAATGAAAATTCTGTCATTTGCCACTTACACTATCCACACCCGTAAGACCTTCGTTAATCTTCAGAACACAAATTAAGATATTTTATCTGATATCACCTCCTCTCTCAAGATCCATAAAGGTACTAAAAACATATTTAAATCGGTTCATGTGAGTACAGTGGTTCAATATTAATATTATAAAGCGACGAGAATATTTTTGGAGCGCCAAAAAACAAAACAAAATAACGACTTATTTAGTGATGGCCGATTTCAAAACACTGCTTCAGGAAGCATCGGAGCATAAATGAATCAGCGTGTCGAATCATTATTCAGATCGCGTGTCAAACTGCCAACGGCTGAAATCACGTGACTTTGGCGCTCCGAACAGCAGATTCGACACACTGATTCATAATGCTCTGAATCTTCCTGAATCATTCGGAGCAGAAGCATCTCGTCGCTTTATAATATTAACATTGAACCTAACATGAACAGATTTAAATATGTTTTAGTACCTTTATGGATCTTGAGAGAGGAAGTGTCCATTGCTCCCTATGGAGGCCTCACGGAGCCATAAAAATATCTTAATTTGTGTTCTGAAGATTAACCAAGGTCTTACGGGTGTGGAAAGGCATGAAGGTAAGTAATAAAGATTATAGAATTTTCATTTTTTGGTAAACTAACCCTTTAAGTGGATTTTAAATCCATTTCTACTCATGTTCAAACAAGTGTCTAATCAAAGTTCATCACATTAACTATGAACATAATGAAAATGCTATCTAAGGTCAACCACAAAGTGTCCAAAACACAGACCATTGGCCCAAATACTTTTTAAATCTTAAGTTTGAGCAAAACATTTACTTATTCACAGCTTAAAACCTAACAAACATGTTTGTTTGTGTTATCTTTCTTTCAAACAAATGAAATCCGTGCACTTTTTAGGGTGGAGTGAGTGTCCAAGAACTTTTTGAGTCCATTATAAACGCCTTGAGAGGTTATAATCACACATATGACTCTTAAAAACATCCCAATATCGATTGCTTACCTAAAACAGTGGGGGGTTTTGCCTAAAAGGACAGAGCGAAACGCGCGAACGTTTGCTTTTAGAAACCTTGACAGTTTCACTGAATCCCACGAACCAAAACAAACAATAAGAGTGTAAATTAACGAGAGAAATCTTTGTATACTAATGCCACATTAGCAGAGATTCAAAATGCATAACCGCTTGGCCACGCCTCCACGTCGCGTATGACGTGACGTCTATAATATTATTATTTATTTCTTTGTTCAAGTCTTTGCATTAACGTTGTATGAACTCAATGCAGTTATTTTCTATATGTTAAAATGTGACGTACATAAACCATTCACAGCTGATCGGTCGAGACATCTGTCATGTTATGAAATTTATTTTGCAAAAAAAGACATATCAGCACTTAATAAATAAATCTTCACAGCCATGCCTTTTCTCTGAAATAAAGAAGATTCACCTGAAAGTGTCAGATTAAATGAAACTTCATAATTAAATTAAAGAAGAGGTAAAAGCTTCCTGTCACAATACATAAATGGTGTGTGTCTCCGTATGTTCACATGATGGCGCTGTGAGAGAAAAAATATCTCCTTCGAGCCGGATTCGAACCAGCGACCTAAGGATTTCAGTGATAAACCGCTACAGTCCTCCGCTCTACCAACTGAGCTATCGAAGGGATACGTCACCGATGACTAAAAGAGAAATTAAACATTTGACATCAGTGAATATCGACTTTAAAGTACCAATCAATTTTCAATCATATGATCATGTAACAGATACTGGCTTTAAAAGAACATATAAATCAGCAGATAAAGTTACAATATATATATAACGTTAGGCCTATCCTCTTTCGAGTTGCATATGCTGTATGGTAAATTAGTTTTAGTCATTGCGTTCTGATTTCAATTCTGAAAATGCAAAAAAACAAAGCTAGATTATCAAAAGACTAAACAAAATTTACTCTCCAAGTACAAATTGTACACACAAAGAGAAGTACAAAACATATTGGAACTTAGTGTAATGTCAATAGCAATAACTGATGTACAGGAATAGCGAGGAATTGGTTATATTTTAAAAAAATATTGATGTACCGCAGAGTAGATACTGCTGTAACTGTGAATTTGCTATTTGTGGATCTTGTTGTCAGTCGTCGCAAACACTGGGCCCCTACTAGATGCAGCTGTCCGTTGTTGGGTCTGTCCAATCAGGAATCTGATTTAAATAAGACCTCCACCTGTCACTCACAAATAACATGCTGACAGACGGTACGTTTTACACGACAACGATGTACTAAAAACGGAAAAGTTTTTCCTTTGCATTTTTCGTGTGCAGACGACACCAATGTCAAAATAATCCCTGTTCACACGAAATCCGTGAAAATCAATGTATTATGCATGCCAGGCCAGTAGTTGGCGATGTCACTCTATAAACAAACCATTATCGTTTTTTTTCTAACTAGTACTTTGAAACATGTTTTGAAAAGTTTGCATTTTCAGACACTCAAACGCCGTTGTCGTGTAAATGAATGGCCAAAAAGCATAAAAGTTTTATGTTTTAGTTCGAAAATGGTGTAAACTGCCCCCAAAAGATTGATAGAATCACTCCTTAGTACAAGGGTACAGTGAGCTCATAAAGACTATTTATATTCAAACAAGGGAGGAAGAAAGGGAGATAGTTACCCTTCATTCTTGATGCATCACTCATCCTGTCTATTAGCTACTGAAGATGACATAAGAGAGACACAATTACTTTATATAAGTGCACAATGATGTAACAGTAAAATCAACGTTAATAAGAGGTGGCATGGGAGAATTGGACCAGTGGAGAGCCATAAATTCCTTCACAATCCTAAAACAAATACCATCCCACAAATGGCTTAAGTGGTTCCTTATTTCTCTGTACACATTATGACAAACTCTTTCCAGAGCTCATTAGAAATTGCTCTGGAAAAAAACGCAAAGCATCTAATGTGTAATGCTTTTAAGGGGCAACTGAAATATTTTGCTATGCTCTTATTACAAATAAATACAATACAATAAAAAACATCAAAAGTAGACCGTGCTAATATTGTAGTCATTGTCACAAGGTCCTTCTGAAATCATTCCAGTATGCTGATTTGGTTTTTTAAACAGGATTCTGTGATCATTTCAAAAGAACAGCATTTATAAGACTTTTCCAACATTATACATCAAATAGAAAACTGGCATCAGGGACAGACTCAGTGTTTATTTTCCCAAAGGACTGGCGGTGGTTCCGTAGGTTTCCAATGGCAAGCAGAGACAGCCAGCTGAAATGTTAATACACAAATAGTTGTACAGTCGCCACTGAACACTTGTCTGCCTTTGTCTGTTATCTGTCTGTCTACCATTATGCAGTTCACATTGTCTCAGGGGTGGGGTACAAAATTCCCTGTAATTTTCAAATAGACATTGAATTAATGAGAGATCCATTAGCCTAAAAATGACACAGAATCATTGTTTATATTCAAAGCAACAGATGGAATGAAACCACTGATGCTAGGCAATTAAATCAATGCCTAAATATTGGTGCCCAGTTAATCTAATCAAACATGGTGTGAAACAAGATCCCTACCAATGCACAAGTGTACGTGTGCATCTGTTTTTAGTCAGAAATAGGCTCCTCTTCACACCACAAAGGCTTTAGGGTAGGAGAGTCAGAGGTTAGAGGTCAGGGTCTGGGTATTGGACAAGACAAGGCCCTGCTAGGTAGAAAATAGATCCTACATGCATCTGTTCAAAAAGCTTACCCAAGAGCCATTTAGCAAATGTCACATGGGGAGGGAGAACCCTATAAAACCACAAGGCATCCATGGAGAACATCTCAGTCCCTTTAGGATCTTTACCACCGGCTGTACAGTGATCCGCTCTTCCCAAAACATTCAAAAGTAGCACCATGTGTGACACCATGCAGTATGTGGAGGAGTTTGAGGAGGATGTGAACGAAGAAGAAGAAGAAGAGGATGAGGTTGAAGAAGAGGCTGAGGAGGAGGTTGAAAAAGAGGCTGAGGAGGAAGAAGAAACCGAGGAGAAAGAACAAGAGGGAGATGAAGAAAAAGAGGCAGAAGACATAAAACCCAAGCTCAAGATGTATGTTCCCAACATTATGGCACCAAAGCTGCCTGATGGAGAGAAGCTGGACTTTGATGACCTCCACCGGAAGCGTGTGGAGAAGGACTTCAATGAATTACAGAGTCTCATTGAGCTGCACTTCTCCACCAGGCAGAAGGAGGAGGATGATCTCATAGCTTTGAAGAACCGCATTGAGCGGCGTCGAGCCGATCGTGCCGAGCAGCAGCGCATCAGAGCCGAGCGTGAGCGTGAGAGACAGGCACGCATTGCCGAGGAAAGGGCACGACGCGAGGAGGAGACCGCCAAATTACGAGCTGAGGAGGATGCCAGGAAAAAGAAGATCCTTTCAAACAAGGGCTACGGTGGCTACCTGCAAAAGGTGGATCAAAAGAAAGGCAAGAAGTTGACAGAGCGTGAAAAGAAGACCAAATGTCTGATGGAACGTCGCAAGCCCCTCAACATTGATCACCTCAACCAGGAAAAGCTGGGAGAGAAAGCCCTTGACCTTTGGAAGTGGCTCAGCCAACTCCACGCTGAGAAGTTTGACCTGGCTGAGAAACTAAAGAGGCAGAAGTACGACATCAAAGTTCTGCGTAACCGCGTCAATGACCATCAAAGGGGAGCTAAGGTGACCAAGACCACCAGGAAGACCAGGAAATAAATTAATCAAACTGACACATGCAATGACACAGAACAGAACCAAAAAGGTTTATTGGAATCACAGTTTCAAGTCTCATATCGAACCTTCCCAGGACATCATCCTTTCTGTTTTTATTTCTTTTAATATGTTTATTAAGCATTGTATCATACATGTAATGGGTTTAATGTTTTGTTTCATGTAATCTGATGTCATGATCTGATGCTGTAAAACTTTAAAAGTTAGTTATTTTTAGATTTTTTTTTTTGTTCCACAAGATCTCACAACAGAAATGCAATCTTATATTTTAATGTATGATTTTTTTTTGTGATTCTGAACATTTGCTCATTAACCCAAATGTTAATATCTCAAATTAAATCAGTAATTTCAATTTGGAAAATATGTATCATCTCTTTATCATCATCAGGCAATGTCAAGGCTACATTAATCAATCCACTCACATAATATACACTCACTGCTGCGTCCAGGGGCCTGTTTAATAAAACATGCTTACCAAATAATCCAGGTTTATTTCAGTAAGTCTGACTTATTGTCAGCTGATTGGTTCAAAATAATCAGACTCACTGAAACAAGCCTAGCTCATTTAACTTGTTTTATGAAACAGGCCCCAGGTCGCACTCAAAATAGGGTTTAAAATGCAACGGTCATCAAGCAGGACAGCAAATGTGAGTAAATATATTTGCAAGAATGTAACTTAATATAAAGATTAATCAAAGGAGAATTTATCTTATGATATGTATAGTGAAAAGCGCTATACAAATAAATGTGAATTGAATCTTGAGCAATACTGTTAATGTAAATAACAGGCACAACAATGCTGGTATAACTATAGATACTGTAGGTACCTATGGATACAATGTTCGCCACGTGACTAAACATGCATCATTGTTTTCAAATACCTCAGTTTTCAGTTCACAATCCACATACTAGCTACAACGCTTCAAATTTATCCACTTTGCAGAGAGTTTTCAAAAAGCTGTTTTCCTTGACAAAAACGCTGCCTCAGTGTGGACAGAAGGCAAAAACGGAGAGAAAATGATGCGGGGAAAAAAAGAAACATCAACATGTTACATATATATATGAAAATGTCTTTATTCAAACAGTAACAACCATAAGGCACATGTATACTGCTGTATCAGTAGTAAAGGTTTTGGTACATACTTCAAAGTATCTATTTCGATTACATAACAAAAATGCAAAATGATTTGAGTAGAATCAATTTTATGCTATGCAGTTCCAAGGACGGATAAGTAACAAAAAACGACAGTAATATTCATCTATAAATGCCCATATTCATTTTCCACATTCCACGGATGTCTTGCGCTTCATAAAATATACATGAGTCTAATTTCTGATTTGTAACTTTCTTGCTCAATTTTAAAAAGAGAGAGAGAAAAAAAGCAGAGGTCTAAAAGCTTGTAGCAGTTAAGCTTTGGTCTATGATTGTCAGTGATTATAGCTGCTTGTAGTTTATAGGCTAAATTTAAGGCTCACTCAACTTTTGAGTGCAATTATGATTCATTATGCAGAATTCTGATAGTGGTACAAACTATATTAGTGCATTCCCAGGAACAGGGTTGAAGACCTATGACATAAACAGTTCAAGATTATGGATTTAAGAATCACAAGCTGAAATTTTTGAAATCAACTTTGTCCTAGTTAGCCTTTTTTTTCCCCACCAGATATTTTATGACCTTTCAGTGAGACCTAGAGATCCCGGTTGTTGCTGCTGATCATTTTGGGGTATGATGTCCCAATGGAGTACCCAAATCTGTACACCACAATCTCCAGCAGGTACTCATCCACTTTCACCTTAACGTTGGTCACACGCTCATCCGACAGAAGGAAGACGATGGTAAACAGAGCCACCTCAAACTCTGGGCTGACGCCTATGAAACAGCTGCCCACTGGCTTGACTAAACCATTCCAGCTGAACTGCAGGTTTAAGACGTGATCATCCTCATCTGGCTGTGAGATTGAACCACAGGGCAAATTTAAACATTGAAAGTAATGCACACAAAGCTATATTAAACAAGAGTTTCCTTGTCAAATCAATATTAAATGATGAAATACCGTGTCCTTGTTGCTTCTAGCCTTGTATCCTTTGTAGTCCACATGATTGTGTTTCTCCTGATGGTAAAACTGGACCCAGTTGTGGAGGCCCATGATCTCTTTACCATGCTTGGTTTCGCCTACAAACACATGCTCAAATCCACAGGAATCTTCACTGCATCAGAGATGAGAGGGAGATGGGCAGATAAATATAATCTTCTCTATGTATAAATGCTGGGCATACAAATTACACAAGTTATTAGCACATAAGCCTCAAGCAATATGATGAGAAAGGATTTTTTCATACCAAATGTCATTAGTGTGTCAGTTACTAATCTAAAAACCCAATTCAAGTCATATGTCTGAAATACACAGATGTATGCTTGCCTGTTCAAATCAGGTTTATAACTCACCCTCCACTTTTGTCTCTGCGATAGAGCTTGAACCAAATGTCATAGAGCTGCCTCTTAAACTTAGCCGGATCCGACGAGGCTCGACCTTTGCTTACTAAATACCTGTGGGCACACTGCAAAGACAAAATTCAGAACTGGACTGATAGATTACAATGTTTTCTTTCACTTGTCAGGTAATGTTTACACATTAATGGTTGTATGTATATGCACAATGTCTCTGCACTTTGTTGTAAGTGAACCAACACCTCTGTACTACATTTACACATTTGTCTCACATGACCATATTCACTGTCCACTTTCCATCCACTACTTTAAACCATTTTTAGTGTTTTTTATCAATATTTGGCTAGGCAGTGCAAAACAAACCAATACACACTGACCAGGCATAACATTATTTCTAATATTGTGTTGGTGCCCCTTTTGCTGCCTAAACAGCCCTGACCCATCAAGGCATTAGCCATTAGACCCCTGAAGGTGTGCTGTGGTATCTGGATGTTAGCAGCAGATCCTTTAAGTCTTGTAAGTTGCAAGGTGGGGCCTCCATCGATCAGGCTTGTTTGTTCAGCAAATCCCACAGATGCTCGATTGGGGATCTAGATCGGGGGAATTTGGAGGCCAAGTCAACACCTCAAACTCGTTGTTGTGCTCCTCAAACCATTCCTGAACCATTTTTGCTTTGTGACAAGGCGCATTATCCTGCAGAAAGAGGTCTCGGCCACCAGGGAATACCATTTCCATGAAAGCGTGTACATGGTCTGAAACAATGCTTAGGTAGGTTGTATGTGTAAAGTAATATCCACATGGATGGCAGGACCCAAGGTATCCCATCAGAATACTGACTCATCTAGCCATCACAATTTAGCCCTTGTCAAACTCGCTCAAATCCTTACGCTTGCCCATTTTTCCTGCTTCTAACAACATCAACTTTGAGGAGAAAATGTTCACTTGCTGCCTAATATATCCCACTCACTAACAGGTGCCGTGATGAAGAGATAATCAGTGTTATTGACTTCACCTGTCAGTGGTCATAATGTTATGCCTGGTATTTAAACGAAATTTTAAAAATATGAAATACTACTGAGAAATGTTTTGTGGTTTTAACATTAGTTACTTGCCAACTCTGTTCAGGAATTACCTCTTTCAATCAGATAACATTCAGTAGTACACATACTACACATTCGTTGAGTTGCTAAATTTCTACATGTTCAGACATGATTTTACTAATAGCAAGGCAAAACAAGACCTTTGAGCAATGTGATAATGTACCTTCATGACCTCTGTCTTCAGAATGGCATCCAGGAATAGATTGTTCTCCTGAAGCTCCTCTTTTGTCACCTGCTCAGCCACTCCTGTAGACATCTCATAGTTGTCCAGCAGATTTATGAAGTCTGGGAAGACACAAAGTAGATTAACCAGCTGCCTCAACATTTGTGCCATGCATTGCATTAGATCTGTGAATCTAATGAAAGCAAGTGTTTTTATTAGATTTATGTATGAGGATACAAAGACCAAAGACATGTAATTAGAATTAGTATAGAAACGGCCCATGGTTTCTTACGGGCATAGGTATCAATGCTTTTGAGCTTGTTTTCATTGACATAAGAGAAGAGAGGAGCTCTAGCACTGTCCCTGGCATTGTTACTGCCCTCAGATACAAAGCCAGCCTTTCCCTGTGTGAAAACAAATGCACTATAAATGACTGTATACATCTAACATTCTGTATGTCTTTAGTTAAATTAATATATAAACCTGCCTCCTCCTCCAAACACCTACTTGTAGGTTGATTTTATAGTCTTTTCCAGGTTTCATGCGGTTCACATCCAGCTTCCAGAGTTCGTTCAGCACGTCTGAGAGCTCCTGATTGGTGCCTTGACTGCTGTTAAAAAAAAAAAAGTATGACATTAAAGGTCTAGAATCATTCAAGTCTGGCTGTATAGCAATATAGTGTTGGGCCGATTTCAAAACACTGCTTCGGAGCTTTACGAATCGGATCAATGATTCAGATCAGTATTAAGGTTGAACCACTGAACTCAAATCTCAAATTAACTGTTTTAAATATCTTTTTAGTACCTTTATGGATCTTGAGTTACAATGGCATTGCTGTCTATATAGAGCGCTCACTGAGCCATCGGATTTCATCAAAATATCTTAATTTGTGTTCTGAAGATGAACGAAGGTCTTAAGGGTGTAGAACGACGTGGGTGAGTAATAAATGACACTATTTTCATTTGTGGCTGAACTAACCCTTTAAGCAATAATAACAATAACTAGTAACTATGGTATTTGGGATTATGGCTACCATGGCTATTTCTGAGGGTTATTTTAGTTCTTCTGTCTAAAAGTCAATGACAAACGTCCAAAGGTTATTCAAGATAGAAGTCTTAAGAATTCTCAAGATATCCAAGAGAAATCTTTAAAAAGTCTAGATTACAACAAAATGTATTCTTTGTATTTGTGTTGGTTATACATAAATACCTAAATAACTTTTAATTCAGAATGTGTTTATGTTAATCTCTGAAATGTATTTTGGTATGTATTTGAATAAATTATAGACTACGTTGGTTCTCGGTGAACAGGTGTTACCTAAAAATTGTAGCCCGGTTTCTCTCGACACCGGAAATTCTAGTCACACATCAGTCAATTTGGAGACGCGAGATCGTACAGCGCAGTATTATGGTTACGCACGAACAACAAACACAAGAGGAAGATGGTGATAGGATCTAACGTTCAGATGACACACAGCCCATATCCATGTGAGTCACCACACATGAACACACGACCCTGTTGTGTCAACTACTTGTCAAGTGCAGTTGCAGTACACACAACACAGATTGAAAAAGTCATGAAGATATTAGGGAATTAGTAAATAATGTAATAAAAGGTGCCGAACTGCGTGAACGTAGTCATGAGTTACAACAGCAATTCCTCGCATCTGGAAAACGTTAAATGTTGCATCGCCTCCACTTCAAACAAAGCTCGATTGTACAACAAAGACGCCACACTCAACACGGTAATAATGGCGAAAAAAATGACATCTCAAATGTTTATGAAATTATAGACACGAAGCTTCGTAAAGAATATCCAGCTGGTTGTTGTGCGCATCCGTTTCATTAACTTACTAGCTGTGTGTTTTAATACGCACCGGATGTTTATGCCTGTTTGCGCGTGAAAAATACGTTAAAAACATAGCATCTTCACCCCCAAACAAAACCGATCACATTTACAGTTTGGTTAAGTAAAAGCATAGTCATTATGATTTTAAAACTACAATAAGCATCAACACAACTTTGTGTGGCGGCTGATATAAAGTATGCACAACACGGAAAAACCGTTAAACATCTGTTGCTGTTAATTTTCTCACCCTCTGGCCATATTCGCAGGTTAAACCACTTTATGATTCAAAGAAACACGTTTAGACTCAAGCGACGAAAGGCTGGATTTGATGGGTGTGTTTACGCGTTTGATTGATTGACGAATCTGACCAATGAGAGCGGCGAACGGTAACGCCTCTAAAGGGCGGGACAATTTATTTAACCAATAGTAGCCCGGAAGAGAGGAAACAGGCAGAGAACCAGGAAGGGAGTGTCCGAGCAAAAAATTAACAGGTAGCAGAGTCAGGCTATAAACTTTTTTACAGTCTATCTCACAGTCTATGGTCTATCTCTGATCCAAAAGTGATATAAACAAAATCTCAACCTTAATTTTTCTCCATTTTGTAATATTTGAACAATCAAGAAGTGCATAGCCTACTTTATAATATTTCTTTACCATACACTAACTATTTATAAAAAGTGCACCATATTATAATGTGCTGGTAATGCTTCCCAAAAGATCTGTTCCTTTTCATAAAAAGGTGTAGTAATAATAATAATAATAATAATAATAATAATGATATTGGCACATAGTCTTGAGAGTCTAAAAGGAACTAATTTCTGCAAATAATACAGGTCAATATGAACAGGTTAGCACTCACATAGGCTATGGTAAGAGATTCAAAGATGCTGTGGTCCTTAAAGGAAAAATATTAATTTTACATAATATATTTATAAAGATTGAATAAAAAAAAATAAACAAAAAGGGATAAAGCTTTCTGGAACTACCCAATTTTTCATCTTGGCTAGAAACTGATCCAAATTAGGGATGGGTACACAAATGTTGATTATGAAATAATCGATTATGAAAACAATGATCGCATGACTTTGATAATAAATTGTTGTTTTTTTCCTGATTGTTAATAATGGCATTTTGGGCTGTACTTAACACTTCAATGTAGGATTTGAGGTGGTCTATGCTGGCCTTGGGGCCACAACTGTCCAAATAGAGAATTTGGTTGTTAAGCTTATCTATTATCTTGTACGGATTCCAAACATTACCACATCCAAATATAACAAATATAATACAGGACAAACAACGACAATAATTCAAAATTAGGATATATGAGGGTAATAAATGTGTTTTTAACCAAATAGCAAGAACTTTTGGGCCAAATGTGGAAGATAGCCGTCACATCTGGCCTAGATATGGCATGGATGAGCACAGTGGGACAAAATTTCCACCATATCTTGTCTAGTAAATGTAAAACTTTGCTAAAATACTGATATGTTGCAAAAAGTTCTTTTATCACATACAGTATTCTATAATGGCTTCATTTAAATGACAACGTAGATAAATAAGTTTGTAAAGAACTTTTTTTTTTCTGCCCAGAACAGCATCACACTGCAGAATCGCAGGCATACTTCACAGTAGTTTCAGGCCAGCAGTCTCTGGCTGGAAGATAGCGAGGGGATTGTAGCACTGAGGAATTACAGCAAAAACCATGGTAAGTTGTTATTGCAAATGTAAACAGTTTATTTACAGATTTAATTAGATATTAACTGCTGACCAGTTAACTTATATATTTTAGATAGGTGTGTTGTGTTGCGATATAAAGGCTGCTTCTGTAGATTTTTATAGATAAATACGTTCACACCGAAAGAGTTTATCGCTGCATGTCTGTGTCAAGTAAGTCACTCTTGGGCATTCCTAGTGCTATCGCTCTAAAGTTATTGGCAGACTGCACTTCTGAAAATATCTTTAGAAAATCACAAGTGGTATATATTGCCGGTAAAGCGACAATATAATTCCACAGCTTCAGACTGCGACTAAATGCTCATATTTTGTGACCATTTTTCCTGCTGGTGCGATCAAAATTTGTTAGCACGCACGCTGGCGCGACCACCATAACGTTGCCCAGCATCGAATGCCGAACATAATGAAAGCGGAAAGAAACTGCACTACTCATTTGTGCTTTACGGATCGTTTATCAGTTTGGACCAATGTCAATGCAAGGCACGAGCGACTCAAGACTCACGAGCCAACCATGATCATGCGACAGCCTGGGAGATCCAGTAAAGAAAGCATTTTAATTCGCCATGGAATTAATAACATCGCTGCAAGATCTAATGAGAAGCATTCAAATTCGGCGCAGAGTTCTCAATTATTAGCGTAGATAAACCAGGAGAAACATTGAATGAATAAGTTATAGAGGGCTTTCAGTCCACAAATTGCCAAAATTGGCCATGAATTTAATGTAGTAACAATGTAACCATGGAATTTTGGCATGAATAGTAAAATACTTTACACATCTTTTTCCAGCACTTCAAAACTCTAATATTATCATATTTAAATGTTATTGTTAATGTGATGAATATTATTTGTTCATTCTTCATAGATTACCCCCATTTATAACACTAAAAGTGTAGGTAAACTCACACTTATTTAAAAATAAAAAAGACATTAAAAGTGCCCAAGAATGCTTTTTCACAAGATGTAATATAAGTCTAAGGTGTCTCCTGAATGTGTCTGTGAAGTTTCAGCTCAAAATACCCCATAGATCTTTTTTAACTGCCTATTTTGGGGCATCATTAACTATGCACTGATTTTGGCAGCGCGCCGCCCCTTTAATTCGCCTGCTCCCTGCCACACGAGCTCTCGACTATAATACAGTGCATTTACAAAGTTCACACAGCTAATATAACCCTCAAAAGGATCTTTACAAGATGTTCGTCATGCATGCTGTATGCATGCTTCGAATTATGTGAGTAAAGTATTTATTTTGATGTTTACGTTTCATTCTGTATGAGTTTGAGGCAGTGCTCTGTGGCTAACGAATAATGCTACACTGTTGGAGAGATTTATAAAGAATGAAGTTGTGTTTATGAATTATACAGACTGCACGTTTAAAATAGCGACGGCTCTTGTCTCTGTGAATACAGTAAGAAACGATGGTAACTTTAACCACATTTAACATTACATTAGCAACAAGCGTAAATGAGATTTATATAAGAAGGAGGAAGCAATGGGGTTTGAAACTCAATGTATGTCTTTTCCATGTACTGAACTCTTGTTATTTAACTATGCCGAGGTAAATTCAAATTTTGATTCTAGGGCACCTTTAAATTACCATTGTAACCAGTAGGTGGCTGCCATTTCCACTCCCTTATTTTCAATCGTTTTGCTTTTGAATTCTTGAGTAATTATGAAGGAATAAAATGAATATTATTTAGACATTATGAATGATAATGCTGCCCTCAAATGCTAATCTGAAGCCTTGCAAACTTAAAATAAAACTGCACATTGTAATTTCTGTAAGTTAAGTCTATTTTTTACAAAGGCATTTGTCAGTAATACAGTCAAAAAGTGGGAAAATGTGAATAACTTTGCAGCAGGTCGATTCATGGTGTGCCCCTAAATTTTCTCCTTGTGTTCCTAAAATTTTTAGTAAGGTGCTCCTAGTAAAAAAAAGTTAGTCTGGGGGCTGGGGCCCTTCTAATTTGACTACTTATCATTTATTAATTAATTAATTCAATTATTCACGTTTAAATTGTTTAAATGAATCTAAGACCAACTCTCCCCAAGATTCCATGTCTAATGATAAAATAATAAATAGCTTTTGGACAGCTTTTCTAATAATGATTTTTGAAGTAAAACGACCTCTTTTACAGCATGGTAAAAGACCAATAGTTACAAATTTATCAAGGTCACTGCTAATATGAGTTCTGATAATACATGACATAACAGGGTAAATTACGCCTGTCACAATTTTCGATTCATGATAAGATAATAAATTTGTTGTTTTTTGCCGGATTATCTGAATGATGCTGCTCTTCTTTGCGCATGCGCTATCATTTCTCCTTTATTTTTTTCTGCTGGCAAATTAATACGCGAAAAATAGCCCATCCTGTTTTCACTAGCTTACTCACCACAACTTCAATCGAAGTTGGATTCGACCGACCGAACTCCAAATCAGCCATTTTCCAATCCCATTTTTCTCACTGCCATCGCGTATCAATCTCGGAGAGGTGTTTTATTAAAATAAAAATGAAAAGTATTTGTAAAAGTGAAAATAAGTGACTAAAAGGTTTTTACTAGGCCTGTAATTGAAATTTGATGTGGTGTTGTAATATTGCAGTGTTTATTAGAAATTATTCTTGCACATCTTTTTTTTTTTTTTTTTTTTTTTTTTTTTAAATGGCGAGGACATAAACCGAGGGGCGTTTTTGAGAGCGTCACCTGATTTGCCCACATCAGAGTGTGGGTAGGGTTCAGAGGGTGGGGTCGGGTGAAGGGGATCATTTTCATTGCATGATTTATAAACAACCACCTTTTTGAAAACACCCACAAATTCAGAAACGCCCACTTTTGTTCCGCAGAGACTTGGGCCGGAAACGCATGTCACATGACCGTTCATACACACTGGGCATGCGCGTACCCGTGTAAACAGTTGCCTCTCGCACATATAGGCAGCTGTAGAGTTAAAGTGCATAGTTAAACTGCACAATGCTTGCTAAAAATTACAACAAAACCAGCAAAAATTGCAGTTCAGTCCCCCTGTTATTGTTTACACGGTCTTCAAGTATACGCAAAGTGAACGTGGGCAGCCACGCCGTCGTTTTCAAAAGTCTCCGTTTTGGTCAGTTTATACTGATACGCAACCGGCGTTTTCAAACTAAGTCTATTTTTGCTGTACTGCAAGTGCAGCACAGCAGATTGTGTGTGGGCAAAATGAACATGGATTGACCTGAAATTGTAAAAAAAAAAAAAAATTATGCACATTTAAACTACTTTGTATATTTAGTACATTACATAAAGGATTTTTTTTTTTTTTTTTTGATTTAACGCCATGCCAGCAACAAGCTATATTCATGCCAAAAGGAAACATTTCAATTGAACATGGATTGTTGGATACACAGTTCAGTTGTATCATTTCAAAACAATTATTTTATTTTTAAAAAAATGAACAGTGTTTACTATTTTTGCGTTACGCCTGTTTCACACATTATCCGTCTGCAGTGCGTATGCGTTGCGTATTTTTTTACGCACCCATGTTAACGTATTAGAGCGTTCACACTGCACGCGGTTGCGGTCCGTCATTGCGTTCCAGGAGCGGTGCGTCTGCAGCAGTGCAGCGATCGTTTACGTACCGAGTCTATTTTTGCTGTACTGCAAGTGCAGCACAGCAGATTGTGTGTGGGCAAAATGAACATGGATTGACCTGAAATTGTAAAAAAAAAAATAAATTATGCACATTTAAACTACTTTGTATATTTAGTACATTACATAAAGGATTTTTTTTTTTTTTTGATTTAACGCCATGCCAGCAACAAGCTATATTCATGCCAAAAGGAAACATTTCAATTGAACATGGATTGTTGGATACACAGTTCAGTTGTATCATTTCAAAACAATAATTTTATTTTTAAAAAAATGAACAGTGTTTACTTGCATAATGCGATCAGATATGTTTTTCCCCATCGTTGGAGGGAAACTCGCATCCCAGCAGGCAATGACGTGACTTGGGTAAAGTTGGTTTTATATTCACACATTCGGACATCCGTATTCAGTAGCCTTGTTAATCACACTACATTGGACATTCAGTGGACATTCACAAGTAAATATGCCATTAAAACAATACTTGACTATTTTGATCGACTGTGAAAAAATGTTGTAAGTTGACAATCGTTGGTTGTCAATATCATGTCGCTGCTTAAAATTCGCAAACATTTAATTTATTGCACATTTATTGGAAAGTCTGAATTTATCAGAAGTCCGAATGTGCGAATATAAAACCAACTTTACCCAAGTACGTGACAGGCGGACCTAAACCAACCTATTCAAAAACAAGGTGACATGGATGACACTCGTCTCATCGTTGAGGTGGAAAAACATAAAATTCTGTGTGACCCGCAGAATGTATTGTATAAATATTTGAATGCGAAGGAAAAGGCTTGGGAAGCAGTTTCGTTGACTGTTGGTGTCGACAGTAAGTTTTCAAATCTTTGTGTCATGTTTACGTGTACTAAACTACTCCAGCAACTGTCAATATATAAGCGTAATGAATATAACTTTACGCACTGCAAACGTGTGCTGTGTGAAAGCACAATGGCCGCTTCCTGCTTCAGCAACACATACGCACTGCATACGGACCGCACATGCACTGCAGACGGATTATGTGTGAAACAGGCGTAAAACGAGGTCTGCAGCGTTTAAGAAAGTCTCAGTTTTCGAGGTTCAAAAACGCCGGCGTAGTGTAAACGACAGGCGTAACCGTAGCAAAACTTATGAAGCTAAACTTTTAAAACGACAACGCACTAGTGTAAACGGGGCCTAAGCCCAAAGTAAAGGTTATTTCATTTTGACGAGACTACCAGCAGTAGTGGATGTATACAGCCAAACGCATTTTTTTTTAAAGAAATTCTAATCCATATATGTGTGTGTGTATATATATATATATATATATATATATATATATATATATATATATATATATATATATATAATATAGTGTGTGTGTATACATACATACATACATACATCCTAAATAGTATGTGACATTAGTAATTTTCAGTACTATTTAAGGCAGATAGGGTGGATAGTATGCACCTAGTATGTACTAGTGCTTTTTATTTAGCACTGTCCTGAATAAGATATTTTGCATAAAAGATGTTTACATATAGTAAAAAAAAATAGCTGAATTTATAAAAATGACCCATTCAAAAATGTACATACCCTTGATTCTTAATACTGTGTGTGGTTACCTGGACGATCCATGACTGTTTTTATGATTTGTGATGGTTGTTCATGAGTCTCTTGTTTGTCCTGGAAAGTTAAACTGCCCAACATGCTTCAGAGAGATCCTTAACACACATTTTGCATGATCACACTTATTATGTTAAAATAATTAACATTTTGCAGATTCTGCAAGGGGTATGTAAACCTTTGAGCACAACTGTATATATATATATATATATATATATATATATATATATATACAGCTATGGAAAAAATTAAGAGAGCATTCCAAGTTCAGAAATCAATGTTAAGTGGTCTCTTAATTTTGTCTATAGCTGTATATATATATATATGGCTCCTTAACTGATCAGCAGGTTCAATAATGTTAACGTCAGGTTTTAGGGATAGTTAGGGATAGGACAAGTAAGGTTGTGATTTTAATAAATATAATAATGTATATAATATACACTGAATATGTAAAAAAAATAATAATAATCATGCATCATGTTTTGTTTGGTCAGCACTCACAACTGAAGGATGTGAAGGAGTGTGTTTATTTCTATGCACAGTTATTTTAGTTCTGTGGCCTGTAAGACAGTCATTTAATTAAAAGAACAGTAGATTGATCCAAAAAAAAAAATATTATTGATACAGGATTCATAATATAGGATGTATTATATATTTTTATATATTTTTTTTTTTAATTTGTACACTGTACAGCTTTAAGAATTTAATTTATGTAGTTGATTACATTTAACTATTATTTAGACTAACTTTTAAATTCTGATGTTTTAGATATACAATGTGTAGTAATGTTTGTGTTTATGTGTATCTCCTAAAAGCAAAGGGAGATGTTTGGAGTGTACAGTCATCAGAAGCAGAGCTCTGGGACGTGTGGACAGACATTCACTGTAATGATGGACATCTGCTCTTGGACAGGTAATGTGTGTTGTTTGGTGCTAAACATGTAGGTTATCATCATTTACCTTTTGGAGGATCACTCCTTTAAAAAGCAAATAATGGTAACCTACATGGGTGGGGAAGGGATGGAGCCCAACATTTTTATATGGCTAGAGAGATGTGTTTAAAAGCATCATTATGATGAAGAGTATATTGAAACAAATATTATTATTGATACAATATTTCTGAAGTATAATATACTCTGTAATCTGACACTGCACAGCTTTAGGAATTTAATTTATGTAGTCAATTTACATTTATTAAACATTTTTTAGACTAACTTTTAAAATAATTTAGGTATACAAAATAGCATAATGTCTTTATGTCTTTGCCCTACAGAATGAGAGATGTGTTTGGAGCGTTACACTCAGGGACGTGTGGACTGACATTCGCTGCAATGATGGACCTCTGCTCGTGGATGGGTAAGACTTCTTTTTTCTTCTTCTTCTTCTTCTCTTTTCTTTCCTTTTCTTTTTTTTTTTTTTTTCTTTTTTTTTTTTACTCACCTAATCAAAATTTTTCCAAGCAGAAGTATAACCCCTGCTGGACATCGTGCTGGAGCTTAGGGAGAACCCCTTGATCTCCTGCGCCTTCTCGCCCGCACCATTCCTTCATATCGCCCGCACCATTCCTTCATATCGCCCGCACCATTCCTTCATATCGCCGAGATCTGGCTGGGATCGAACCAGCAACCTCTGAACCCATGAGGCAGCGCTCTTAACCTGTGAGCCACAGATCTCATGTCTGAACGAGTGCGGGAACTTATATTTCACCTGTATGTGTCCTACAATACAGAAGAACAAAGCATCATCCTGAGCAGGGTTTGAACCCATGTCTCCAGCACACCCTTATGAGCAGAGAACGTGTGTTTAGCCACTTGTGCCACTGTGGCTTTCACACTGAGTGTTGGTGTTTGAGGCACTTTGTTGAATATATGCTCTATCTATAACAATTTAATGAAAGCAGTAGTGCAACAACATTCCAGGGTGAGGTTCGAACCCACATCTCCAGAACAAACTCATCAGCAGAGAACATGTGTTTAGCCACTAGCACCACTGTGCCTCTCACACTGAGAGCTGCTGTTTTGGCCTCTTTGATATAATGACAAAAATTTAACAATCAATTGTGGGATTCTCTTAGATGGAAGCACATCTCTTTATCATCTGAGCATGTTTTTAAAAACATGAAATTTCTTAGATGTTGTAATTTTTTTTAGCATTTTTCCTCCCCAAGCTTTGTGAGTTTTTGCAGGTTTATAAATATTAATCAATTTCTAGCACATTATTTGTGTTTAAATATATTAAATAATTAGTGTTTGAACAGTATTTGAGCAAATGTTTTTATTTATAGGACAGTAGAGCACGGATGGGAAAGGGAGTGTGGTCAAAACATGATGGGACTAACACAGGTGAGCCTACATCACTTATATGTAATGATGGAAACACTGCTTCATGAAGCTTTGACATTTTTACCAATCGTTTGCTGGAAACAGTAGTTCAGAGTACAAATCAAATTGGCATTTGCAGCAAAATCAAACTTCATTACATCGTACTGTTTTGAAACATTTCTGTTTCACCACTAGGTGGCACTGACCTAGTGAACCCATGAACCAGCAGCTAATATAGTTTTAACTGATCTTTGTATCTCATGTTGCTGGTGTAAATGAAAAATAGAGAGTGATAGTGGCCTGATTAGCCAAGCCCTCTTAAAAACACAAAACAAGCCCTACAAATTAATAAAACAACACAAATTTTACAGACACTTCATATTTAATGGTATTTAATTTGTACCTTACATATAATAATTGATTTGTAATAGGTGTCATTATATGTTTGCATTGCATTCTTGCTACATTTACACCATTTTGGCCAGTAGGTGTCATCAGCATGTGGCATTTCTCTTTGAAACAGTGAATCATTTTGCAAATCTTTGATTCATTTGAATTTATTGAGTTTTGAAAAGCTCCATTCCTGCCATCAATACTATGTAAAAGATGAAGTTGACACGTTGTGTCTTACTTTATAATTTATACAGACTCGTTTGCAGTTAGACCTTAATTATTTAAAACTAAGAATTATACTAATGACACTTTTTGTGTTCTCAAACAGACAGAAAAAGACATTCTTCAGTTAACAGAGGTCATGGCCAATCGCAGACACATTCTAAGCTGTGAGCGGTAAGAACATCTTATTTTTGCAGATGCTTATTAGGCAAAATAACCTCAGTTTAGGTGACTTAAGTTCTGCCAGACATCATCAGAAGGTGACATGCAAAAATAGGGCTGGTCCCAATACAAAAAATTAAGCTTGATGCATTTACTTAAATCATGTATTTCCTGTATTTGGTTCAAGTGGGAGTGAAGATCGCAAGTGTGTGTAGAACTTTTGATCATTCAATACACTTACATCATAGTGGTGTAAAATTGCAAGTATATACAGAGCTTTCTTAACAAATTATTAATACTTTGCACTTTTAAATGTCTGCTCAGTAATCCCTATGTAACAGACAACACATTTTAGTAATTGTGATGCTTCTAATTAAGTTTTAAAATACTTTTTTTTTTGTAAATACACCAACTAAATGTGCAACACTGTAAGTTTAACTACCACATTTGATGTAATATGCAATTAATGTAACGTGCATGGCAAAGATTTTTCTTGATATCTTGTGATTTCTGGCCACTTAAGTTCCAGAACATGATGAATGATTGAATACGTTTCAGATACTAGGAAACTAGGTCTATCAAATAAGAGAGAGAAACAAAATGTGCAGCACTGTGAGTCCCCAGGACTGGAGTTGAGCACTACGAACAGTCATCACTGTAGATCCATTCCAACAGAAGTCATCTAATAAGAAAAAGAAAAAAAAAAATCAAGGGGTTATTTACCACATTGCATTGATCTGAAAGTGCTTTATCCCAGAAATGCCATATTCAGCCCTATGTATTGTAGGACAAGTAATTTATGTCATGACCTGTTTGCAGTTCACATTACTCGTCACAGAAATTCAAATTTCAGGTTGTTTACCGTTTAAATGCTGGCTAAAAATCATCTTATTTTTTTAATTGTCACATGATTGGCCTCCTAACTAATTAGGAAATTTGCCAATCTGATTTTCTGCTAATAGAGCCATATTCTCTACCTGCAATGGCGTTTCGCTCCTAAATGAATCGGTGTTTTGAACAAATCAGTTGAATGAATTATTCTCGAGTCACTCACTTGTTTGGTTAATGAATAAATCGCCACCTACTGGCGTATAGATATAGACGCGCGGAGTGATACAAACAGTAAACAGTCCCTACGCTGTTGGACTGACTATCAACTTATGAACTAACTGATGTATTATATAATTATTAAACAACGGTCTAAAAGTACATAAACTGCAGATGACAGCTCAGTGATAGTATATTAATGCCAATGTCACTCAACAACATATTTCAGCTCATAAACAAACCCGACACACGCTGCAATAAAGTTCAGGAAGCAAAGATGTAGCGACTCACCTGTAAGTAACTACAGGTAAAGTGTTTTTTTTCTTTTGCATTATCTTAATAACACTTTAAATCATTAGTCTGTGCTTGTAAGTCGTTATTTAAGTTAAGTATTTATGTTATGTTGCTGTCTGATATTTCATAGCAGGGCTCTTTTGTCAGTTTATTTAGATTCATATTGTGATGATTGAATGTGTTGTATTTATTGTGACTCGACGCAGACTATAAAGTGAACGAACTTGAACTAAAACCCACAAAACGTTCATTTTGTTGTTAACGTAAAACTTTACTGATGTTTACTGAAGTTTATTGCGTTTGTTTTTACTTGGAAAAAAATCACCACGAGCTAACGTTAAACAAAACACAGCACATTAAACTCTCTCTCTCCATTGCATTATCATCAAGATACAGCGAATTACACAAAACACTTACTACAACTAACAGTTAACAAATATATACAGACCTTATGCCTTTTCGGGCGGTGCATAATAAACTGGCAAACTTTAAATCTGCAAATTATCTCTGAAGAACTGCGTGCTCCCCATTTCTCGTTTCACTCTATAGACTAGAACACCTGTCAAAATAAGAGTCCCGCCTTAGTAAAGGAGATCTTACACATATTTAAACTTACAAAAAATATTAAAATTTATACAAAAGCAAATTAGAAGATTAATCATAATAAAGTCTGTTACAATAAGGAAGGATTCATACGTATTTAATTTATACAGTGAAGAATATGTAGTGTTATTTTACATTTGTTTACTTTATTTTTTTGTACCTGAAAACAGTTAAAGCTACCTAAAAAGCGCTGTTTACTTTATGTGTTATGAATGTTCAATGGATCCAATCCATGTTAATTAGAATTATTTGGTGATGCAGCAAATAAACCTGCTAGTATAATTTAATGCAGGTGTTTTTGAACATTGCTGATTTAAAACATGATCAAAATACTATCTATTTTGATGACAAAATTTCAAATTAGAGAGCAAGTGACAAATATCGGAATCGGCCTATAATTGTTTGTTAAAATTGGTATCGGCCCCAAAAAATCCTATCGGTGCATCCCTACCAGTAATGTTTGTGTTTATTTATGTGTATCCTCTACAGGTTAAGGGAGATGTTTGGAGTGTACAGTCAACAGAAGCAGAGCTCTAGGACGTGTGGACAGGCATTCACTGTAATGATGGACATCTGCTCTTGGACAGGTAAGACCTCTAATGTGTGAATGTGTTGTTTGGTGCTAAACATGTAGGTTACTATCATTTCCTTTTTTCGAGGGTCACTCTTCTAAAAAGCAAATAATGGTAACCTAAATAGGTGGCCCAAAATTTTTATACAGCTATTTTTTTTTTTTTCATTGTATCGTGTTGGGGTTCGGGGGGGGACCCAACTCATCCCCACACCTTCATGCACGCACCATTCACTCATATCGTAGTGATCTGGCTGGGATTGAACCAGCAACCTCTGAAACCATGAGGCAGTGCTCTTAACCTGTGAGCAACAGATCTCTTGCTTAGGTGTGTGTAGGAACTTATATTTCACCTGTATGTGCCTTGTGATTTTACACTAGACTATAACAACCCACCATCCCAACATGCTGAGGCAGGATTTGAACCCATGTCTCCAGCGCAACCTCACCAACAGAAAACACGCGTTTAGCCACTTGTGCCACCATGGCTTTCACGATGAGTGTTGGTGTTTGGGGCACTTTGTTGAATTTAACATCAATGGTAAATAATTTAATGTAAGCAGTAGTGCAACAACATGCTGAAGCAGGATTTGAACCCATGTCTCCAGCACAACCTCACCAACAGAAAACACGCGTTTAGTCACTTGTGCCACCGTGGATTTCATGCTGTGCATTGGTGTTTGGGGCACTTTGTTGAATATAACATCAACTGATATCAATTGAATGCAAGCAGTAGTGCAACAACATGCTGAGGCAGGATTTGAACCCATGTCTCCAGCGCAACTTCACCAACAGAAAACATGCGCTTATCCACTTGTGCCACCGTGGATTTCATGCTGTGCATTGGTGTTTGGGGCACTTTGTTGAATTTAACATCAATGGTAAATAATTTAATGTAAGCAGTAGTGCAACAACATGCTGAAGCAGGATTTGAACCCATGTCTCCAGCACAACCTCACCAACAGAAAACACGCGTTTAGTCACTTGTGCCACCATGGCTTTCATGCTGTGCATTGGTGTTTGGGGCACTTTGTTGAATATAACATCAACGGTAAACAATTTGATTTAAGCAGTAGTGCAACAACATGCTGAAACAAGATTTGAACCCATGTCTCCAGTGCAACATCACTAACAGAAAACACACGTTTAGTCACTTGTGCCACTGTGGCTTTCATGCTGAGTGTTGGTGTTTGGGGCACTTTGTTGAATATAACATCAACGGTCAACAATTTAATGTAAGCAGTAGTGCAACAACATGCTGAGGCAGGATTTGAACCCGTGTCTCCAGCGCAACCTCACCAACAGAAAACATGCATTTAACCACTTGTGCCACTGTGGCTTTCATGCTGAGTGTTGGTGTTTGGGGCATTTTGTTAAATATAACATCAACTGATATCAATTTAATGTAAGCAGTAGTGCAACAACATGCTGAAACAAGATTTGAACCCATGTCTCCAGTGCAACCTCACCAACAGAAAACATGCATTTAACCACTTGTGCCACTGTGGCTTTCATGCTGAGTGTTGGTGTTTGGGGCATTTTGTTAAATATAACATCAACTGATATCAATTTAATGTAAGCAGTAGTGCAACAACATGCTGAGGCAGGACTTGAACCCCTGTCTCCAGCACAACCTCACCAACAGAAAACACGTGTTTAGTCACTTGTGCCACCATGGCTTTCATGCTGTGCATTGGTGTTTGGGGCACTTTGTTGAATATAACATCAACTGATATCAATTGAATGCAAGCAGTAGTGCAACAACATGCTGAGGCAGGATTTGAACCCATGTCTCCAGCACAACTTCACCAACAGAAAACATGCGCTTATCCACTTGTGCCACCGTGGTTTTCATGCTGTGCATTGGTGTTTTGGGCACTTTGTTGAATATAACATCAACGGTAAACAATTTGATTTAAGCAGTAGTGCAACAACATGCTGAGGCAGGACTTGAACCCATGTCTCCAGCGCAACCTCACCAACAGAAAAAACATGTTTAGTCACTTGTGCCACTGTGGCTTTCATGCTGAGTGTTGGTGTTTGGGGCACTTTGTTGAATATAACATCAACGGTCAACAATTTAATGTAAGCAGTAGTGCAACAACATGCTGAGGCAGGATTTGAACCCGTGTCTCCAGCGCAACCTCACCAACAGAAAACATGCATTTAACCACTTGTGCCACTGTGGCTTTCATGCTGAGTGTTGGTGTTTGGGGCATTTTGTTAAATATAACATCAACTGATATCAATTTAATGTAAGCAGTAGTGCAACAACATGCTGAAACAAGATTTGAACCCATGTCTCCAGTGCAACCTCACCAACAGAAAACATGCATTTAACCACTTGTGCCACTGTGGCTTTCATGCTGAGTGTTGGTGTTTGGGGCATTTTGTTAAATATAACATCAACTGATATCAATTTAATGTAAGCAGTAGTGCAACAACATGCTGAGGCAGGACTTGAACCCCTGTCTCCAGCACAACCTCACCAACAGAAAACACGTGTTTAGTCACTTGTGCCACCATGGCTTTCATGCTGTGCATTGGTGTTTGGGGCACTTTGTTGAATATAACATCAACTGATATCAATTGAATGCAAGCAGTAGTGCAACAACATGCTGAGGCAGGATTTGAACCCATGTCTCCAGCACAACTTCACCAACAGAAAACATGCGCTTATCCACTTGTGCCACCGTGGTTTTCATGCTGTGCATTGGTGTTTTGGGCACTTTGTTGAATATAACATCAACGGTAAACAATTTGATTTAAGCAGTAGTGCAACAACATGCTGAGGCAGGACTTGAACCCATGTCTCCAGCGCAACCTCACCAACAGAAAAAACATGTTTAGTCACTTGTGCCACTGTGGCTTTCATGCTGAGTGTTGGTGTTTGGGGCACTTTGTTGAATATAACATCAACGGTCAACAATTTAATGTAAGCAGTAGTGCAACAACATGCTGAGGCAGGATTTGAACCCGTGTCTCCAGCGCAACCTCACCAACAGAAAACATGTGTTCAGCCACTTGTGCCACCGCGGCTTTCATGCTGAATGTTGGTGTTTGGGGCACTTTGTTGAATATAACATCAACGGTCAACAATTTAATGTAAGCAGTAGTGCAACAACATGCTGAGGCAGGATTTGAACCCATGTCTCCAGTGCAACCTCACCAACAGAAAACATGCATTTAACCACTTGTGCCACTGTGGCTTTCATGCTGAGTGTTGGTGTTTGGGGCATTTTGTTAAATATAACATCAACTGATATCAATTTAATGTAAGCAGTAGTGCAACAACATGCTGAGGCAGGACTTGAACCCCTGTCTCCAGCACAACCTCACCAACAGAAAACACGTGTTTAGTCACTTGTGCCACCATGGCTTTCATGCTGTGCATTGGTGTTTGGGGCACTTTGTTGAATATAACATCAACTGATATCAATTGAATGCAAGCAGTAGTGCAACAACATGCTGAGGCAGGATTTGAACCCATGTCTCCAGTGCAACCTCACCAACAGAAAACACACGTTTAGTCACTTGTGCCACTGTTGCTTTCATGCTGAGTGTTGGTGTTTGGGGCACTTTGTTGAATATAACATCAACGGTAAACAATTTAATGTAAGTAGTAGTGCAACAATATGCTGAGGCAGGATTTGAACCCATGTCTCCAGTGCAACCTCACCAACAAAAAACATGCTTTTAGCCACTTGTGCCACCATGGCTTTCATGCTGAGTGTTGGTGTTTGGGGCACTTTGTTGAATATAACATCAACTGATATCAATTTAATGTAAGCAGTAGTGCAACAACATGCTGAGGCAGGATTTGAACCCATGTCTCCAGTGCAACCTCACCAACAGAAAACATGCATTTAACCACTTGTGCCACTGTGGCTTTCATGCTGAGTGTTGGTGTTTGGGGCATTTTGTTAAATATAACATCAACTGATATCAATTTAATGTAAGCAGTAGTGCAACAACATGCTGAAACAAGATTTGAACCCATGTCTCCAGTGCAACCTCACCAACAGAAAACATGCATTTAACCACTTGTGCCACTGTGGCTTTCATGCTGAGTGTTGGTGTTTGGGGCACTTTGTTGAATATAACATCAACGGTCAACAATTTAATGTAAGCAGTAGTGCAACAACATGCTGAGGCAGGATTTGAACCCATGTCTCCAGTGCAACCTCACCAACAAAAAACTTGCATTTAGCTACTTCTGCCACCGTGGCTTTCTTGCTGAGATTTGGTGTCTGGGGCACTTTGTTGAATATAACATCAACTGATATCAATTTAATGTAAGCAGTAGTGCAACAACATGCTGAGGCAGGATTTGAACCCATGTCTCCAGCGCAACCTCACCAACAGAAAACATGCGCTTATCCACTTGTGCCACCGTGGATTTCATGCTGTGCATTGGTGTTTGGGGCACTTTGTTGAATATAACATCAACGGTAAACAATTTAATGTAAGTAGTAGTGCAACAATATGCTGAAGCAGGATTTGAACCCATGTCTCCAGTGCAACCTCACCAACAGAAAACACGCGTTTAGCCACTTGTGCCACCATGGCTTTCACGATGAGTGTTGGTGTTTGGGCACTTTGTTGAATTTAACATCAATGGTAAATAATTTAATGTAAGCAGTAGTGCAACAACATGCTGAAGCAGGATTTGAACCCATGTCTCCAGCACAACTTCACCAACAGAAAACATGCGCTTATCCACTTGTGCCACCGTGGATTTCATGCTGTGCATTGGTGTTTGGGGCACTTTGTTGAATATAACATCAACTGATATCAATTGAATGCAAGCAGTAGTGCAACAACATGCTGAGGCAGGATTTGAACCCATGTCTCCAGCACAACTTCACCAACAGAAAACATGCGCTTATCCACTTGTGCCACCGTGGATTTCATGCTGTGCATTGGTGTTTGGGGCACTTTGTTGAATATAACATCAACGGTAAACAATTTAATGTAAGTAGTAGTGCAACAATATGCTGAAGCAGGATTTGAACCCATGTCTCCAGCACAACCTCACCAACAGAAAACACGCGTTTAGTCACTTGTGCCACCGTGGCTTTCATACTGAGTCTTGGTGTTTGGGGCACTTTGTTGAATATAACATCAACTGAATGCAAGCAGTAGTGCAACAACATGCTGAGGCAGGATTTGAACCCATGTCTCCAGCGCAACTTCACCAACAGAAAACATGCGCTTATCCACTTGTGCCACCGTGGATTTCATGCTGTGCATTGGTGTTTGGGGCACTTTGTTGAATATAACATCAACGGTAAACAATTTAATGTAAGCAGTTGTGCAACAATATGCTGAGGCAGGATTTGAACCCATGTCTCCAGTGCAACCTCACCAACAAAAAACATGCTTTTAGCCACTTGTGCCACCGCGGCTTTCATGCTGAATGTTGGTGTTTGGGGCACTTTGTTGAATATAACATCAACTGATATCAATTTAATGTAAGCAGTAGTGCAACAACATGCTGAGGCAGGATTTGAACCCATGTCTCCAGTGCAGCCTCACCGACAAAAACATGCATTTAGTCACTTGTGCCACGGTGGCTTTCATACTGAGTCTTGGTGTTTGGGGCACTTTGTTGAATATAACATCAACTGAATGCAAGCAGTAGTGCAACAACATGCTGAGGCAGGATTTGAACCCATGTCTCCAGCGCAACTTCACCAACAGAAAATATGCGTTTAGCCACTTGTGCCACCGTGGATTTCATGCTGTGCATTGGTGTTTGGGGCACTTTGTTGAATATAACATCAACTGATATCAATTTAATGTAAGCAGTAGTGCAACAACATGCTGAGGCAGGATTTGAACCCATGTCTCCAGTGCAACCTCACCAACAGAAAACACGCGTTTAGTCACTTGTGCCACGGTGTCTTTCATACTGAGTCTTGGTGTTTGGGGCACTTTGTTGAATATAACATCAACTGATATCAATTGAATGCAAGCAGTAGTGCAACAACATGCTGAGGCAGGATTTGAACCCATGTCTCCAGCGCAACTTCACCAACAGAAAACATGCGCTTATCCACTTGTGCCACCGTGGTTTTCATGCTGTGCATTGGTGTTTTGGGGCACTTTGTTGAATATAACACCAACGGTAAACAATTTAATGTAAGCAGTAGTGCAACAATATGCTGAGGCAGGATTTGAACCCATGTCTCCAGTGCAACCTCACCAACAAAAAACATGCTTTTAGCCACTTGTGCCACCATGGCTTTCATGCTGAGTGTTGGTGTTTGGGGCACTTTGTTGAATATAACATCAACTGATATCAATTTAATGTAAGCAGTAGTGCAACAACATGCTGAGGCAGGATTTGAACCCATGTCTCCAGTGCAACCTCACCAACAGAAAACATGTGTTCAGCCACTTGTGCCACCGCGGCTTTCATGCTGAATGTTGGTGTTTGGGGCACTTTGTTGAATATAACATCAACGGTAAACAATTTGATTTAAGCAGTAGTGCAACAACATGCTGAAACAAGATTTGAACCCATGTCTCCAGTGCAACATCACTAACAGAAAACACACGTTTAGTCACTTGTGCCACTGTGGCTTTCATGCTGAGTGTTGGTGTTTGGGGCACTTTGTTGAATATAACATCAACGGTCAACAATTTAATGTAAGCAGTAGTGCAACAACATGCTGAGGCAGGATTTGAACCCATGTCTCCAGTGCAACCTCACCAACAGAAAACATGCATTTAACCACTTGTGCCACTGTGGCTTTCATGCTGAGTGTTGGTGTTTGGGGCATTTTGTTAAATATAACATCAACTGATATCAATTTAATGTAAGCAGTAGTGCAACAACATGCTGAGGCAGGACTTGAACCCATGTCTCCAGCGCAACCTCACCAACAGAAAAAACATGTTTAGTCACTTGTGCCACCGTGGCTTTCATGCTGTGCGCTGGTGTTTGGGGCACTTGGTTGAATATAACATCAAATGATATCAATTTAATGTAAGCAGTAGTGCAACAACATGCTGAGGCAGGATTTGAACCCATGTCTCCAGTGCAGCCTCACCAACAAAAAACATGCTTTTAGCCACTTGTGCCACCATGGCTTTCATGCTGAGTGTTGGTGTTTGGGGCACTTTGTTGAATATAACATCAACTGATATCAATTTAATGTAAGCAGTAGTGCAACAACATGCTGAGGCAGGATTTGAACCCATGTCTCCAGTGCAACCTCACCAACAGAGAACACGCGATTAGTCACTTGTGCCACGGTGTCTTTCATACTGAGTCTTGGTGTTTGGGGCACTTTGTTGAATATAACATCAACTGATATCAATTGAATGCAAGCAGTAGTGCAACAACATGCTGAGGCAGGATTTGAACCCATGTCTCCAGCGCAACTTCACCAACAGAAAACATGCGCTTATCCACTTGTGCCACCGTGGTTTTCATGCTGTGCATTGGTGTTTTGGGGCACTTTGTTGAATATAACACCAACGGTAAACAATTTAATGTAAGCAGTAGTGCAACAATATGCTGAGGCAGGATTTGAACCCATGTCTCCAGTGCAACCTCACCAACAAAAAACATGCTTTTAGCCACTTGTGCCACCATGGCTTTCATGCTGAGTGTTGGTGTTTGGGGCACTTTGTTGAATATAACATCAACTGATATCAATTTAATGTAAGCAGTAGTGCAACAACATGCTGAGGCAGGATTTGAACCCATGTCTCCAGTGCAACCTCACCAACAGAAAACATGTGTTCAGCCACTTGTGCCACCGCGGCTTTCATGCTGAATGTTGGTGTTTGGGGCACTTTGTTGAATATAACATCAACGGTAAACAATTTGATTTAAGCAGTAGTGCAACAACATGCTGAAACAAGATTTGAACCCATGTCTCCAGTGCAACATCACTAACAGAAAACACACGTTTAGTCACTTGTGCCACTGTGGCTTTCATGCTGAGTGTTGGTGTTTGGGGCACTTTGTTGAATATAACATCAACGGTCAACAATTTAATGTAAGCAGTAGTGCAACAACATGCTGAGGCAGGATTTGAACCCATGTCTCCAGTGCAACCTCACCAACAGAAAACATGCATTTAACCACTTGTGCCACTGTGGCTTTCATGCTGAGTGTTGGTGTTTGGGGCATTTTGTTAAATATAACATCAACTGATATCAATTTAATGTAAGCAGTAGTGCAACAACATGCTGAGGCAGGACTTGAACCCATGTCTCCAGCGCAACCTCACCAACAGAAAAAACATGTTTAGTCACTTGTGCCACCGTGGCTTTCATGCTGTGCGCTGGTGTTTGGGGCACTTGGTTGAATATAACATCAAATGATATCAATTTAATGTAAGCAGTAGTGCAACAACATGCTGAGGCAGGATTTGAACCCATGTCTCCAGTGCAGCCTCACCAACAGAAAACATGCGTTCAGCCACTTGTGCCACCATGGCTTTCATGCTGAGTGTTGGTGTTTGGGGCACTTTGTTGAATATAACATCAAATGATATCAATTTAATGTAAGCAGTTGTGCAACAACATGCTGAGGCAGGATTTGAACCCATGTCTCCAGTGCAGCCTCACCAACAAAAAACATGCTTTTAGCCACTTGTGCCACCGTGGCTTTCATGCTGAATGCTGGTGTTTGGGGCACTTTGTTGAATATAACATCAACTGATATCAATTTAATGTAAGCAGTAGTGCAACAACATGCTGAGGCAGGATTTGAACCCATGTCTCCAGTGCAACCTCACCAACAAAAAACTTGCATTTAGCTACTTCTGCCACCGTGGCTTTCTTGCTGAGATTTGGTGTCTGGGGCACTTTGTTGAATATAACATCAACTGATATCAATTTAATGTAAGCAGTAGTGCAACAACATGCTGAGGCAGGATTTGAACCCATGTCTCCAGCGCAACCTCACCAACAGAAAACATGCGCTTATCCACTTGTGCCACCGTGGATTTCATGCTGTGCATTGGTGTTTGGGGCACTTTGTTGAATATAACATCAACGGTAAACAATTTAATGTAAGCAGTAGTGCAACAACATGCTGAGGCAGGATTTGAACCCATGTCTCCAGCGCAACTTCACCAACAGAAAACATGCGCTTATCCACTTGTGCCACCGTGGATTTCATGCTGTGCATTGGTGTTTGGGGCACTTTGTTGAATATAACATCAACGGTAAACAATTTAATGTAAGCAGTAGTGCAACAATATGCTGAGGCAGGATTTGAACCCATGTCTCCAGTGCAACCTCACCAACAAAAAACTTGCATTTAGCTACTTCTGCCACCGTGGCTTTCTTGCTGAGATTTGGTGTCTGGGGCACTTTGTTGAATATAACATCAACTGATATCAATTTAATGTAAGCAGTAGTGCAACAACATGCTGAGGCAGGATTTGAACCCATGTCTCCAGCGCAACCTCACCAACAGAAAACATGCGCTTATCCACTTGTGCCACCGTGGATTTCATGCTGTGCATTGGTGTTTGGGGCACTTTGTTGAATATAACATCAACGGTAAACAATTTAATGTAAGCAGTAGTGCAACAACATGCTGAGGCAGGATTTGAACCCATGTCTCCAGCGCAACTTCACCAACAGAAAACATGCGCTTATCCACTTGTGCCACCGTGGATTTCATGCTGTGCATTGGTGTTTGGGGCACTTTGTTGAATATAACATCAACGGTAAACAATTTAATGTAAGCAGTAGTGCAACAATATGCTGAGGCAGGATTTGAACCCATGTCTCCAGTGCAACCTCACCAACAAAAAACATGCTTTTAGCCACTTGTGCCACCGTGGCTTTCATGCTGAATGCTGGTGTTTGGGGCACTTTGTTGAATATAACATCAACTGATATCAATTTAATGTAAGCAGTAGTGCAACAACATGCTGAGGCAGGATTTGAACCCATGTCTCCAGTGCAGCCTCACCGACAAAAACATGCATTTAGTCACTTGTGCCACGGTGGCTTTCATACTGAGTCTTGGTGTTTGGGGCACTTTGTTGAATATAACATCAACTGAATGCAAGCAGTAGTGCAACAACATGCTGAGGCAGGATTTGAACCCATGTCTCCAGCGCAACATCACTAACAGAAAACACACGTTTAGTCACTTGTGCCACTGTGGCTTTCATGCTGAGTGTTGGTGTTTGGGGCACTTTGTTGAATATAACATCAACTGATATCAATTGAATGCAAGCAGTAGTGCAACAACATGCTGAGGCAGGATTTGAACCCATGTCTCCAGCGCAACTTCACCAACAGAAAACATGCGCTTATCCACTTGTGCCACCGTGGTTTTCATGCTGTGCATTGGTGTTTTGGGGCACTTTGTAGAATATAACACCAACGGTAAACAATTTAATGTAAGTAGTAGTGCAACAATATGCTGAGGCAGGATTTGAACCCATGTCTCCAGTGCAACCTCACCAACAGAAAAAACATGTTTAGTCACTTGTGCCACCATGGCTTTCATGCTGAGTGTTGGTGTTTGGGGCACTTTGTTGAATATAACATCAAGTGATATCAATTTAATGTAAGCAGTAGTGCAACAACATGCTGAGGCAGGATTTGAACCCATGTCTCCAGCGCAACCTCACCAACAGAAAACATGTGTTCAGCCACTTGTGCCACCGCAGCTTTCATGCTGAGTGTTGGTGTTTGGGGCACTTTGTTGAATTTAACATCAAATGATATCAATTTAATGTAAGCAGTAGTGCAACAACATGCTGAGGCAGGATTTGAACCCATGTCTCCAGCGCAACTTCACCAACAGAAAACATGCGCTTATCCACTTGTGCCACCGTGGTTTTCATGCTGTGCATTGGTGTTTTGGGGCACTTTGTTGAATATAACACCAACGGTAAACAATTTAATGTAAGTAGTAGTGCAACAATATGCTGAGGCAGGATTTGAACCCATGTCTCCAGTGCAACATCACTAACAGAAAACACACGTTTAGTCACTTGTGCCACTGTGGCTTTCATGCTGAGTGTTGGTGTTTGGGGCACTTTGTTGAATATAACATCAACGGTCAACAATTTAATGTAAGCAGTAGTGCAACAACATGCTGAGGCAGGATTTGAACCCATGTCTCCAGTGCAACCTCACCAACAGAAAACATGCATTTAACCACTTGTGCCACTGTGGCTTTCATGCTGAGTGTTGGTGTTTGGGGCATTTTGTTAAATATAACATCAACTGATATCAATTTAATGTAAGCAGTAGTGCAACAACATGCTGAGGCAGGATTTGAACCCATGTCTCCAGCGCAACTTCACCAACAGAAAACATGCGCTTATCCACTTGTGCCACCGTGGTTTTCATGCTGTGCATTGGTGTTTTGGGGCACTTTGTAGAATATAACACCAACGGTAAACAATTTAATGTAAGTAGTAGTGCAACAATATGCTGAGGCAGGATTTGAACCCATGTCTCCAGTGCAACCTCACCAACAAAAAACATGCATTTAACCACTTGTGCCACTGTGGCTTTCATGCTGAGTGTTGGTGTTTGGGGCATTTTGTTAAATATAACATCAACTGATATCAATTTAATGTAAGCAGTAGTGCAACAACATGCTGAGGCAGGACTTGAACCCATGTCTCCAGCGCAACCTCACCAACAGAAAAAACATGTTTAGTCACTTGTGCCACCGTGGCTTTCATGCTGTGCGCTGGTGTTTGGGGCACTTTGTTGAATATAACATCAAATGATATCAATTTAATGTAAGCAGTTGTGCAACAACATGCTGAGGCAGGATTTGAACCCATGTCTCCAGTGCAGCCTCACCAACAAAAAACATGCTTTTAGCCACTTGTGCCACCGTGGCTTTCATGCTGTGCGCTGGTGTTTGGGGCACTTTGTTGAATATAACATCAAATGATATCAATTTAATGTAAGCAGTAGTGCAACAACATGCTGAGGCAGGATTTGAACCCATGTCTCCAGTGCAACCTCACCAACAGAAAACATGCATTTAACCACTTGTGCCACTGTGGCTTTCATGCTGAGTGTTGGTGTTTGGGGCATTTTGTTAAATATAACATCAACTGATATCAATTTAATGTAAGCAGTAGTGCAACAACATGCTGAGGCAGGACTTGAACCCATGTCTCCAGCGCAACCTCACCAACAGAAAAAACATGTTTAGTCACTTGTGCCACCGTGGCTTTCATGCTGTGCGCTGGTGTTTGGGGCACTTGGTTGAATATAACATCAAATGATATCAATTTAATGTAAGCAGTAGTGCAACAACATGCTGAGGCAGGATTTGAACCCATGTCTCCAGTGCAGCCTCACCAACAGAAAACATGCGTTCAGCCACTTGTGCCACCATGGCTTTCATGCTGAGTGTTGGTGTTTGGGGCACTTTGTTGAATATAACATCAAATGATATCAATTTAATGTAAGCAGTTGTGCAACAACATGCTGAGGCAGGATTTGAACCCATGTCTCCAGTGCAGCCTCACCAACAAAAAACATGCTTTTAGCCACTTGTGCCACCGTGGCTTTCATGCTGAATGCTGGTGTTTGGGGCACTTTGTTGAATATAACATCAACTGATATCAATTTAATGTAAGCAGTAGTGCAACAACATGCTGAGGCAGGATTTGAACCCATGTCTCCAGTGCAACCTCACCAACAAAAAACTTGCATTTAGCTACTTCTGCCACCGTGGCTTTCTTGCTGAGATTTGGTGTCTGGGGCACTTTGTTGAATATAACATCAACTGATATCAATTTAATGTAAGCAGTAGTGCAACAACATGCTGAGGCAGGATTTGAACCCATGTCTCCAGCGCAACCTCACCAACAGAAAACATGCGCTTATCCACTTGTGCCACCGTGGATTTCATGCTGTGCATTGGTGTTTGGGGCACTTTGTTGAATATAACATCAACGGTAAACAATTTAATGTAAGCAGTAGTGCAACAACATGCTGAGGCAGGATTTGAACCCATGTCTCCAGCGCAACTTCACCAACAGAAAACATGCGCTTATCCACTTGTGCCACCGTGGATTTCATGCTGTGCATTGGTGTTTGGGGCACTTTGTTGAATATAACATCAACGGTAAACAATTTAATGTAAGCAGTAGTGCAACAATATGCTGAGGCAGGATTTGAACCCATGTCTCCAGTGCAACCTCACCAACAAAAAACATGCTTTTAGCCACTTGTGCCACCGTGGCTTTCATGCTGAATGCTGGTGTTTGGGGCACTTTGTTGAATATAACATCAACTGATATCAATTTAATGTAAGCAGTAGTGCAACAACATGCTGAGGCAGGATTTGAACCCATGTCTCCAGTGCAGCCTCACCGACAAAAACATGCATTTAGTCACTTGTGCCACGGTGGCTTTCATACTGAGTCTTGGTGTTTGGGGCACTTTGTTGAATATAACATCAACTGAATGCAAGCAGTAGTGCAACAACATGCTGAGGCAGGATTTGAACCCATGTCTCCAGCGCAACATCACTAACAGAAAACACACGTTTAGTCACTTGTGCCACTGTGGCTTTCATGCTGAGTGTTGGTGTTTGGGGCACTTTGTTGAATATAACATCAACTGATATCAATTGAATGCAAGCAGTAGTGCAACAACATGCTGAGGCAGGATTTGAACCCATGTCTCCAGCACAACCTCACCAACAGAAAACACGCGTTTAGTCACTTGTGCCACCGTGGATTTCATGCTGTGCATTGGTGTTTGGGGCACTTTGTTGAATATAACATCAACTGATATCAATTGAATGCAAGCAGTAGTGCAACAACATGCTGAGGCAGGATTTGAACCCATGTCTCCAGCGCAACTTCACCAACAGAAAACATGCGCTTATCCACTTGTGCCACCGTGGATTTCATGCTGTGCATTGGTGTTTGGGGCACTTTGTTGAATTTAACATCAATGGTAAATAATTTAATGTAAGCAGTAGTGCAACAACATGCTGAAGCAGGATTTGAACCCATGTCTCCAGCACAACCTCACCAACAGAAAACACGCGTTTAGTCACTTGTGCCACCATGGCTTTCATGCTGTGCATTGGTGTTTGGGGCACTTTGTTGAATATAACATCAACGGTAAACAATTTGATTTAAGCAGTAGTGCAACAACATGCTGAAACAAGATTTGAACCCATGTCTCCAGTGCAACATCACTAACAGAAAACACACGTTTAGTCACTTGTGCCACTGTGGCTTTCATGCTGAGTGTTGGTGTTTGGGGCACTTTGTTGAATATAACATCAACGGTCAACAATTTAATGTAAGCAGTAGTGCAACAACATGCTGAGGCAGGATTTGAACCCGTGTCTCCAGCGCAACCTCACCAACAGAAAACATGCATTTAACCACTTGTGCCACTGTGGCTTTCATGCTGAGTGTTGGTGTTTGGGGCATTTTGTTAAATATAACATCAACTGATATCAATTTAATGTAAGCAGTAGTGCAACAACATGCTGAAACAAGATTTGAACCCATGTCTCCAGTGCAACCTCACCAACAGAAAACATGCATTTAACCACTTGTGCCACTGTGGCTTTCATGCTGAGTGTTGGTGTTTGGGGCATTTTGTTAAATATAACATCAACTGATATCAATTTAATGTAAGCAGTAGTGCAACAACATGCTGAGGCAGGACTTGAACCCCTGTCTCCAGCACAACCTCACCAACAGAAAACACGTGTTTAGTCACTTGTGCCACCATGGCTTTCATGCTGTGCATTGGTGTTTGGGGCACTTTGTTGAATATAACATCAACTGATATCAATTGAATGCAAGCAGTAGTGCAACAACATGCTGAGGCAGGATTTGAACCCATGTCTCCAGCACAACTTCACCAACAGAAAACATGCGCTTATCCACTTGTGCCACCGTGGTTTTCATGCTGTGCATTGGTGTTTTGGGCACTTTGTTGAATATAACATCAACGGTAAACAATTTGATTTAAGCAGTAGTGCAACAACATGCTGAGGCAGGACTTGAACCCATGTCTCCAGCGCAACCTCACCAACAGAAAAAACATGTTTAGTCACTTGTGCCACTGTGGCTTTCATGCTGAGTGTTGGTGTTTGGGGCACTTTGTTGAATATAACATCAACGGTCAACAATTTAATGTAAGCAGTAGTGCAACAACATGCTGAGGCAGGATTTGAACCCGTGTCTCCAGCGCAACCTCACCAACAGAAAACATGTGTTCAGCCACTTGTGCCACCGCGGCTTTCATGCTGAATGTTGGTGTTTGGGGCACTTTGTTGAATATAACATCAACGGTCAACAATTTAATGTAAGCAGTAGTGCAACAACATGCTGAGGCAGGATTTGAACCCATGTCTCCAGTGCAACCTCACCAACAGAAAACATGCATTTAACCACTTGTGCCACTGTGGCTTTCATGCTGAGTGTTGGTGTTTGGGGCATTTTGTTAAATATAACATCAACTGATATCAATTTAATGTAAGCAGTAGTGCAACAACATGCTGAGGCAGGACTTGAACCCCTGTCTCCAGCACAACCTCACCAACAGAAAACACGTGTTTAGTCACTTGTGCCACCATGGCTTTCATGCTGTGCATTGGTGTTTGGGGCACTTTGTTGAATATAACATCAACTGATATCAATTGAATGCAAGCAGTAGTGCAACAACATGCTGAGGCAGGATTTGAACCCATGTCTCCAGTGCAACCTCACCAACAGAAAACACACGTTTAGTCACTTGTGCCACTGTTGCTTTCATGCTGAGTGTTGGTGTTTGGGGCACTTTGTTGAATATAACATCAACGGTAAACAATTTAATGTAAGTAGTAGTGCAACAATATGCTGAGGCAGGATTTGAACCCATGTCTCCAGTGCAACCTCACCAACAAAAAACATGCTTTTAGCCACTTGTGCCACCATGGCTTTCATGCTGAGTGTTGGTGTTTGGGGCACTTTGTTGAATATAACATCAACTGATATCAATTTAATGTAAGCAGTAGTGCAACAACATGCTGAGGCAGAATTTGAACCCATGTCTCCAGTGCAACCTCACCAACAGAAAACATGCATTTAACCACTTGTGCCACTGTGGCTTTCATGCTGAGTGTTGGTGTTTGGGGCATTTTGTTAAATATAACATCAACTGATATCAATTTAATGTAAGCAGTAGTGCAACAACATGCTGAAACAAGATTTGAACCCATGTCTCCAGTGCAACCTCACCAACAGAAAACATGCATTTAACCACTTGTGCCACTGTGGCTTTCATGCTGAGTGTTGGTGTTTGGGGCACTTTGTTGAATATAACATCAACGGTCAACAATTTAATGTAAGCAGTAGTGCAACAACATGCTGAGGCAGGATTTGAACCCATGTCTCCAGTGCAACCTCACCAACAAAAAACTTGCATTTAGCTACTTCTGCCACCGTGGCTTTCTTGCTGAGATTTGGTGTCTGGGGCACTTTGTTGAATATAACATCAACTGATATCAATTTAATGTAAGCAGTAGTGCAACAACATGCTGAGGCAGGATTTGAACCCATGTCTCCAGCGCAACCTCACCAACAGAAAACATGCGCTTATCCACTTGTGCCACCGTGGATTTCATGCTGTGCATTGGTGTTTGGGGCACTTTGTTGAATATAACATCAACGGTAAACAATTTAATGTAAGTAGTAGTGCAACAATATGCTGAAGCAGGATTTGAACCCATGTCTCCAGTGCAACCTCACCAACAGAAAACACGCGTTTAGCCACTTGTGCCACCATGGCTTTCACGATGAGTGTTGGTGTTTGGGCACTTTGTTGAATTTAACATCAATGGTAAATAATTTAATGTAAGCAGTAGTGCAACAACATGCTGAAGCAGGATTTGAACCCATGTCTCCAGCACAACTTCACCAACAGAAAACATGCGCTTATCCACTTGTGCCACCGTGGATTTCATGCTGTGCATTGGTGTTTGGGGCACTTTGTTGAATATAACATCAACTGATATCAATTGAATGCAAGCAGTAGTGCAACAACATGCTGAGGCAGGATTTGAACCCATGTCTCCAGCACAACTTCACCAACAGAAAACATGCGCTTATCCACTTGTGCCACCGTGGATTTCATGCTGTGCATTGGTGTTTGGGGCACTTTGTTGAATATAACATCAACGGTAAACAATTTAATGTAAGTAGTAGTGCAACAATATGCTGAAGCAGGATTTGAACCCATGTCTCCAGCACAACCTCACCAACAGAAAACACGCGTTTAGTCACTTGTGCCACCGTGGCTTTCATACTGAGTCTTGGTGTTTGGGGCACTTTGTTGAATATAACATCAACTGAATGCAAGCAGTAGTGCAACAACATGCTGAGGCAGGATTTGAACCCATGTCTCCAGCGCAACTTCACCAACAGAAAACATGCGCTTATCCACTTGTGCCACCGTGGATTTCATGCTGTGCATTGGTGTTTGGGGCACTTTGTTGAATATAACATCAACGGTAAACAATTTAATGTAAGCAGTTGTGCAACAATATGCTGAGGCAGGATTTGAACCCATGTCTCCAGTGCAACCTCACCAACAAAAAACATGCTTTTAGCCACTTGTGCCACCGCGGCTTTCATGCTGAATGTTGGTGTTTGGGGCACTTTGTTGAATATAACATCAACTGATATCAATTTAATGTAAGCAGTAGTGCAACAACATGCTGAGGCAGGATTTGAACCCATGTCTCCAGTGCAGCCTCACCGACAAAAACATGCATTTAGTCACTTGTGCCACGGTGGCTTTCATACTGAGTCTTGGTGTTTGGGGCACTTTGTTGAATATAACATCAACTGAATGCAAGCAGTAGTGCAACAACATGCTGAGGCAGGATTTGAACCCATGTCTCCAGCGCAACTTCACCAACAGAAAATATGCGTTTAGCCACTTGTGCCACCGTGGATTTCATGCTGTGCATTGGTGTTTGGGGCACTTTGTTGAATATAACATCAACGGTAAACAATTTAATGTAAGCAGTAGTGCAACAATATGCTGAGGCAGGATTTGAACCCATGTCTCCAGTGCAGCCTCACCAACAAAAAACATGCTTTTAGCCACTTGTGCCACCATGGCTTTCATGCTGAGTGTTGGTGTTTGGGGCACTTTGTTGAATATAACATCAACTGATATCAATTTAATGTAAGCAGTAGTGCAACAACATGCTGAGGCAGGATTTGAACCCATGTCTCCAGTGCAACCTCACCAACAGAAAACACGCGTTTAGTCACTTGTGCCACGGTGTCTTTCATACTGAGTCTTGGTGTTTGGGGCACTTTGTTGAATATAACATCAACTGATATCAATTGAATGCAAGCAGTAGTGCAACAACATGCTGAGGCAGGATTTGAACCCATGTCTCCAGCGCAACTTCACCAACAGAAAACATGCGCTTATCCACTTGTGCCACCGTGGTTTTCATGCTGTGCATTGGTGTTTTGGGGCACTTTGTTGAATATAACACCAACGGTAAACAATTTAATGTAAGCAGTAGTGCAACAATATGCTGAGGCAGGATTTGAACCCATGTCTCCAGTGCAACCTCACCAACAAAAAACATGCTTTTAGCCACTTGTGCCACCATGGCTTTCATGCTGAGTGTTGGTGTTTGGGGCACTTTGTTGAATATAACATCAACTGATATCAATTTAATGTAAGCAGTAGTGCAACAACATGCTGAGGCAGGATTTGAACCCATGTCTCCAGTGCAACCTCACCAACAGAAAACATGTGTTCAGCCACTTGTGCCACCGCGGCTTTCATGCTGAATGTTGGTGTTTGGGGCACTTTGTTGAATATAACATCAACGGTAAACAATTTGATTTAAGCAGTAGTGCAACAACATGCTGAAACAAGATTTGAACCCATGTCTCCAGTGCAACATCACTAACAGAAAACACACGTTTAGTCACTTGTGCCACTGTGGCTTTCATGCTGAGTGTTGGTGTTTGGGGCACTTTGTTGAATATAACATCAACGGTCAACAATTTAATGTAAGCAGTAGTGCAACAACATGCTGAGGCAGGATTTGAACCCATGTCTCCAGTGCAACCTCACCAACAGAAAACATGCATTTAACCACTTGTGCCACTGTGGCTTTCATGCTGAGTGTTGGTGTTTGGGGCATTTTGTTAAATATAACATCAACTGATATCAATTTAATGTAAGCAGTAGTGCAACAACATGCTGAGGCAGGACTTGAACCCATGTCTCCAGCGCAACCTCACCAACAGAAAAAACATGTTTAGTCACTTGTGCCACCGTGGCTTTCATGCTGTGCGCTGGTGTTTGGGGCACTTGGTTGAATATAACATCAAATGATATCAATTTAATGTAAGCAGTAGTGCAACAACATGCTGAGGCAGGATTTGAACCCATGTCTCCAGTGCAGCCTCACCAACAGAAAACATGCGTTCAGCCACTTGTGCCACCATGGCTTTCATGCTGAGTGTTGGTGTTTGGGGCACTTTGTTGAATATAACATCAAATGATATCAATTTAATGTAAGCAGTTGTGCAACAACATGCTGAGGCAGGATTTGAACCCATGTCTCCAGTGCAGCCTCACCAACAAAAAACATGCTTTTAGCCACTTGTGCCACCGTGGCTTTCATGCTGAATGCTGGTGTTTGGGGCACTTTGTTGAATATAACATCAACTGATATCAATTTAATGTAAGCAGTAGTGCAACAACATGCTGAGGCAGGATTTGAACCCATGTCTCCAGTGCAACCTCACCAACAAAAAACTTGCATTTAGCTACTTCTGCCACCGTGGCTTTCTTGCTGAGATTTGGTGTCTGGGGCACTTTGTTGAATATAACATCAACTGATATCAATTTAATGTAAGCAGTAGTGCAACAACATGCTGAGGCAGGATTTGAACCCATGTCTCCAGCGCAACCTCACCAACAGAAAACATGCGCTTATCCACTTGTGCCACCGTGGATTTCATGCTGTGCATTGGTGTTTGGGGCACTTTGTTGAATATAACATCAACGGTAAACAATTTAATGTAAGCAGTAGTGCAACAACATGCTGAGGCAGGATTTGAACCCATGTCTCCAGCGCAACTTCACCAACAGAAAACATGCGCTTATCCACTTGTGCCACCGTGGATTTCATGCTGTGCATTGGTGTTTGGGGCACTTTGTTGAATATAACATCAACGGTAAACAATTTAATGTAAGCAGTAGTGCAACAATATGCTGAGGCAGGATTTGAACCCATGTCTCCAGTGCAACCTCACCAACAAAAAACTTGCATTTAGCTACTTCTGCCACCGTGGCTTTCTTGCTGAGATTTGGTGTCTGGGGCACTTTGTTGAATATAACATCAACTGATATCAATTTAATGTAAGCAGTAGTGCAACAACATGCTGAGGCAGGATTTGAACCCATGTCTCCAGCGCAACCTCACCAACAGAAAACATGCGCTTATCCACTTGTGCCACCGTGGATTTCATGCTGTGCATTGGTGTTTGGGGCACTTTGTTGAATATAACATCAACGGTAAACAATTTAATGTAAGCAGTAGTGCAACAACATGCTGAGGCAGGATTTGAACCCATGTCTCCAGCGCAACTTCACCAACAGAAAACATGCGCTTATCCACTTGTGCCACCGTGGATTTCATGCTGTGCATTGGTGTTTGGGGCACTTTGTTGAATATAACATCAACGGTAAACAATTTAATGTAAGCAGTAGTGCAACAATATGCTGAGGCAGGATTTGAACCCATGTCTCCAGTGCAACCTCACCAACAAAAAACATGCTTTTAGCCACTTGTGCCACCGTGGCTTTCATGCTGAATGCTGGTGTTTGGGGCACTTTGTTGAATATAACATCAACTGATATCAATTTAATGTAAGCAGTAGTGCAACAACATGCTGAGGCAGGATTTGAACCCATGTCTCCAGTGCAGCCTCACCGACAAAAACATGCATTTAGTCACTTGTGCCACGGTGGCTTTCATACTGAGTCTTGGTGTTTGGGGCACTTTGTTGAATATAACATCAACTGAATGCAAGCAGTAGTGCAACAACATGCTGAGGCAGGATTTGAACCCATGTCTCCAGCGCAACATCACTAACAGAAAACACACGTTTAGTCACTTGTGCCACTGTGGCTTTCATGCTGAGTGTTGGTGTTTGGGGCACTTTGTTGAATATAACATCAACTGATATCAATTGAATGCAAGCAGTAGTGCAACAACATGCTGAGGCAGGATTTGAACCCATGTCTCCAGCGCAACTTCACCAACAGAAAACATGCGCTTATCCACTTGTGCCACCGTGGTTTTCATGCTGTGTATTGGTGTTTTGGGGCACTTTGTAGAATATAACACCAACGGTAAACAATTTAATGTAAGTAGTAGTGCAACAATATGCTGAGGCAGGATTTGAACCCATGTCTCCAGTGCAACCTCACCAACAGAAAAAACATGTTTAGTCACTTGTGCCACCATGGCTTTCATGCTGAGTGTTGGTGTTTGGGGCACTTTGTTGAATATAACATCAAGTGATATCAATTTAATGTAAGCAGTAGTGCAACAACATGCTGAGGCAGGATTTGAACCCATGTCTCCAGCGCAACCTCACCAACAGAAAACATGTGTTCAGCCACTTGTGCCACCGCAGCTTTCATGCTGAGTGTTGGTGTTTGGGGCACTTTGTTGAATTTAACATCAAATGATATCAATTTAATGTAAGCAGTAGTGCAACAACATGCTGAGGCAGGATTTGAACCCATGTCTCCAGCGCAACTTCACCAACAGAAAACATGCGCTTATCCACTTGTGCCACCGTGGTTTTCATGCTGTGCATTGGTGTTTTGGGGCACTTTGTTGAATATAACACCAACGGTAAACAATTTAATGTAAGTAGTAGTGCAACAATATGCTGAGGCAGGATTTGAACCCATGTCTCCAGTGCAACATCACTAACAGAAAACACACGTTTAGTCACTTGTGCCACTGTGGCTTTCATGCTGAGTGTTGGTGTTTGGGGCACTTTGTTGAATATAACATCAACGGTCAACAATTTAATGTAAGCAGTAGTGCAACAACATGCTGAGGCAGGATTTGAACCCATGTCTCCAGTGCAACCTCACCAACAGAAAACATGCATTTAACCACTTGTGCCACTGTGGCTTTCATGCTGAGTGTTGGTGTTTGGGGCATTTTGTTAAATATAACATCAACTGATATCAATTTAATGTAAGCAGTAGTGCAACAACATGCTGAGGCAGGATTTGAACCCATGTCTCCAGCGCAACTTCACCAACAGAAAACATGCGCTTATCCACTTGTGCCACCGTGGTTTTCATGCTGTGCATTGGTGTTTTGGGGCACTTTGTAGAATATAACACCAACGGTAAACAATTTAATGTAAGTAGTAGTGCAACAATATGCTGAGGCAGGATTTGAACCCATGTCTCCAGTGCAACCTCACCAACAAAAAACATGCATTTAACCACTTGTGCCACTGTGGCTTTCATGCTGAGTGTTGGTGTTTGGGGCATTTTGTTAAATATAACATCAACTGATATCAATTTAATGTAAGCAGTAGTGCAACAACATGCTGAGGCAGGACTTGAACCCATGTCTCCAGCGCAACCTCACCAACAGAAAAAACATGTTTAGTCACTTGTGCCACCGTGGCTTTCATGCTGTGCGCTGGTGTTTGGGGCACTTTGTTGAATATAACATCAAATGATATCAATTTAATGTAAGCAGTTGTGCAACAACATGCTGAGGCAGGATTTGAACCCATGTCTCCAGTGCAGCCTCACCAACAAAAAACATGCTTTTAGCCACTTGTGCCACCGTGGCTTTCATGCTGTGCGCTGGTGTTTGGGGCACTTTGTTGAATATAACATCAAATGATATCAATTTAATGTAAGCAGTAGTGCAACAACATGCTGAGGCAGGATTTGAACCCATGTCTCCAGTGCAACCTCACCAACAGAAAACATGCATTTAACCACTTGTGCCACTGTGGCTTTCATGCTGAGTGTTGGTGTTTGGGGCATTTTGTTAAATATAACATCAACTGATATCAATTTAATGTAAGCAGTAGTGCAACAACATGCTGAGGCAGGACTTGAACCCATGTCTCCAGCGCAACCTCACCAACAGAAAAAACATGTTTAGTCACTTGTGCCACCGTGGCTTTCATGCTGTGCGCTGGTGTTTGGGGCACTTGGTTGAATATAACATCAAATGATATCAATTTAATGTAAGCAGTAGTGCAACAACATGCTGAGGCAGGATTTGAACCCATGTCTCCAGTGCAGCCTCACCAACAGAAAACATGCGTTCAGCCACTTGTGCCACCATGGCTTTCATGCTGAGTGTTGGTGTTTGGGGCACTTTGTTGAATATAACATCAAATTATATCAATTTAATGTAAGCAGTTGTGCAACAACATGCTGAGGCAGGATTTGAACCCATGTCTCCAGTGCAGCCTCACCAACAAAAAACATGCTTTTAGCCACTTGTGCCACCGTGGCTTTCATGCTGAATGCTGGTGTTTGGGGCACTTTGTTGAATATAACATCAACTGATATCAATTTAATGTAAGCAGTAGTGCAACAACATGCTGAGGCAGGATTTGAACCCATGTCTCCAGTGCAACCTCACCAACAAAAAACTTGCATTTAGCTACTTCTGCCACCGTGGCTTTCTTGCTGAGATTTGGTGTCTGGGGCACTTTGTTGAATATAACATCAACTGATATCAATTTAATGTAAGCAGTAGTGCAACAACATGCTGAGGCAGGATTTGAACCCATGTCTCCAGCGCAACCTCACCAACAGAAAACATGCGCTTATCCACTTGTGCCACCGTGGATTTCATGCTGTGCATTGGTGTTTGGGGCACTTTGTTGAATATAACATCAACGGTAAACAATTTAATGTAAGCAGTAGTGCAACAACATGCTGAGGCAGGATTTGAACCCATGTCTCCAGCGCAACTTCACCAACAGAAAACATGCGCTTATCCACTTGTGCCACCGTGGATTTCATGCTGTGCATTGGTGTTTGGGGCACTTTGTTGAATATAACATCAACGGTAAACAATTTAATGTAAGCAGTAGTGCAACAATATGCTGAGGCAGGATTTGAACCCATGTCTCCAGTGCAACCTCACCAACAAAAAACATGCTTTTAGCCACTTGTGCCACCGTGGCTTTCATGCTGAATGCTGGTGTTTGGGGCACTTTGTTGAATATAACATCAACTGATATCAATTTAATGTAAGCAGTAGTGCAACAACATGCTGAGGCAGGATTTGAACCCATGTCTCCAGTGCAGCCTCACCGACAAAAACATGCATTTAGTCACTTGTGCCACGGTGGCTTTCATACTGAGTCTTGGTGTTTGGGGCACTTTGTTGAATATAACATCAACTGAATGCAAGCAGTAGTGCAACAACATGCTGAGGCAGGATTTGAACCCATGTCTCCAGCGCAACATCACTAACAGAAAACACACGTTTAGTCACTTGTGCCACTGTGGCTTTCATGCTGAGTGTTGGTGTTTGGGGCACTTTGTTGAATATAACATCAACTGATATCAATTGAATGCAAGCAGTAGTGCAACAACATGCTGAGGCAGGATTTGAACCCATGTCTCCAGCGCAACTTCACCAACAGAAAACATGCGCTTATCCACTTGTGCCACCGTGGTTTTCATGCTGTGCATTGGTGTTTTGGGGCACTTTGTAGAATATAACACCAACGGTAAACAATTTAATGTAAGTAGTAGTGCAACAATATGCTGAGGCAGGATTTGAACCCATGTCTCCAGTGCAACCTCACCAACAGAAAAAACATGTTTAGTCACTTGTGCCACCATGGCTTTCATGCTGAGTGTTGGTGTTTGGGGCACTTTGTTGAATATAACATCAAGTGATATCAATTTAATGTAAGCAGTAGTGCAACAACATGCTGAGGCAGGATTTGAACCCATGTCTCCAGCGCAACCTCACCAACAGAAAACATGTGTTCAGCCACTTGTGCCACCGCAGCTTTCATGCTGAGTGTTGGTGTTTGGGGCACTTTGTTGAATTTAACATCAAATGATATCAATTTAATGTAAGCAGTAGTGCAACAACATGCTGAGGCAGGATTTGAACCCATGTCTCCAGCGCAACTTCACCAACAGAAAACATGCGCTTATCCACTTGTGCCACCGTGGTTTTCATGCTGTGCATTGGTGTTTTGGGGCACTTTGTTGAATATAACACCAACGGTAAACAATTTAATGTAAGTAGTAGTGCAACAATATGCTGAGGCAGGATTTGAACCCATGTCTCCAGTGCAACATCACTAACAGAAAACACACGTTTAGTCACTTGTGCCACTGTGGCTTTCATGCTGAGTGTTGGTGTTTGGGGCACTTTGTTGAATATAACATCAACGGTCAACAATTTAATGTAAGCAGTAGTGCAACAACATGCTGAGGCAGGATTTGAACCCATGTCTCCAGTGCAACCTCACCAACAGAAAACATGCATTTAACCACTTGTGCCACTGTGGCTTTCATGCTGAGTGTTGGTGTTTGGGGCATTTTGTTAAATATAACATCAACTGATATCAATTTAATGTAAGCAGTAGTGCAACAACATGCTGAGGCAGGATTTGAACCCATGTCTCCAGCGCAACTTCACCAACAGAAAACATGCGCTTATCCACTTGTGCCACCGTGGTTTTCATGCTGTGCATTGGTGTTTTGGGGCACTTTGTAGAATATAACACCAACGGTAAACAATTTAATGTAAGTAGTAGTGCAACAATATGCTGAGGCAGGATTTGAACCCATGTCTCCAGTGCAACCTCACCAACAGAAAAACACGCGTTTAGTCACTTGTGCCACGGTGGCTTTCATACTGAGTCTTGGTGTTTGGGGCACTTTGTTGAATATAACATCAACTGATATCAATTGAATGCAAGCAGTAGTGCAACAACATGCTGAGGCAGGATTTGAACCCATGTCTCCAGCGCAACTTCACCAACAGAAAACATGCGCTTATCCACTTGTGCCACCGTGGTTTTCATGCTGTGCATTGGTGTTTTGGGGCACTTTGTAGAATATAACACCAACGGTAAACAATTTAATGTAAGTAGTAGTGCAACAATATGCTGAGGCAGGATTTGAACCCATGTCTCCAGTGCAACCTCACCAACAGAAAAAACATGTTTAGTCACTTGTGCCACCATGGCTTTCATGCTGAGTGTTGGTGTTTGGGGCACTTTGTTGAATATAACATCAAGTGATATCAATTTAATGTAAGCAGTAGTGCAACAACATGCTGAGGCAGGATTTGAACCCATGTCTCCAGCGCAACCTCACCAACAGAAAACATGTGTTCAGCCACTTGTGCCACCGCAGCTTTCATGCTGAGTGTTGGTGTTTGGGGCACTTTGTTGAATTTAACATCAAATGATATCAATTTAATGTAAGCAGTAGTGCAACAACATGCTGAGGCAGGATTTGAACCCATGTCTCCAGTGCAGCCTCACCAACAAAAAACATGCTTTTAGCCACTTGTGCCACCGTGGCTTTCATGCTGTGCGTTGGTGTTTGGGGCACTTTGTTGAATATAACATCAACGGTCAACAATTTAATGTAAGCAGTAGTGCAACAACATGATGAGGCAGGATTTGAACCCATGTCTCCAGTGCAACCTCACCTTATCTGCTGAGCCACTGAGTCTGTAGAGTCGAAAAGTGTTTTTGATGGGGTTTTATTGGGAGCTTTGTTTTATTTGATGGAAAACTCAAGCAGTTGCAGGATTTCAACCCAAACTTTTATGATTAAAGGTAAATGATTATCCTCTGTGCCAGAGAATTTGTGATGAGGCAATATTTAATTTTTTATTGTTAAGATAGATTACTGCACCTGCAGGATTTGAACAGGTTTCTGTTGTAGTTTTGTTCTTCAAAGACCTGTGTTTAAACAGCACACCATCATGGCTGGCATGTAAAACTATAAGTTTGTCTCACCCTACCGAGCTTGATACATGGAAATATTATGAATTATGTGGCATTTGAATTCAGTTTTTCAAGCTTGGTCAGTTTTAATAACAGAAATAAAGTAATAATTCCTAGCACAATAACTGTGTGAATGGTGGATTTTTTTCTCTCCATGTATTGACAGGATTAAAGTTGGACTCAACCCTGTGTCTCCATGAGTCAATAGCTCTTATGTGTATTAGTGATGGTCACAGCTCCCTGTGCCACAGTTACCCATTAAAAACCAACTAATCCATGTGCTTATGATTAAATATGCATCCTTTTAGCTAAAACAATTCTAAAATCAATTATCCACAGCTGGAGGATCCTACCAACTTCATAAATGCTCATCTAAGCTTGTCTCATATCAGGACTAGATACAGACGCCCAGTGTGCTCTGTTTTTGTCATGACTTTTTACTGGAGTAGACAGTGACAACTACTCATTCTGAAATAAGTGGAACATTGTCCCAATATAAGATAATATTGAACAAACTGATTATTCAAATGAATTTATAAAATCACAGTCATACCATAGTCAATTAAAATAAGTCCCAAATTAATATGAATGATCATTAACACAACTTTGAGATGTATTTATTTAGTTTTTATAGTACAACAGAGAAAACCTCATGAAAATCAGTCATGTGTACATTGTAAAAAAAAAAAAAAAAGTTAGTTGAGCTTGTGATTAAAATAAAAAAGTAGTGATTTATGCTAAAACAATCACAATGCAGATCATTTAAAAATGACACATTTTAAAATAACTATTTTCTTAAGAACATTTTGTTGTGAAGTACATCTGTTTTGTGTAACACGAAAAAAAATAAATAAATTGCATTTGGAAAATATTGCTTTGCTAACTGTATTTCACAGGCTCTACAGGATTCAATAACATAAAAACTCTTTAGGATAATAATAGCTTCTAACCAAAAAACTAGTATCCAACTTTCCGATTCCATTAAGTTGTAATATGAATGGGCCACAGATTGATTTAAAATATACAGCAAATGTGCTCCTGGCTTCAGTAAATGTCTAGATCAATGCCAGTTTTTGGCGAGTATGGGCAGGGTTGAGACCGTAGAAACACTTTCTAGGGCACTGGAATGTGTGCAGCACTAAAAGCGCATACAAAGCTTTCAGTTGGAACAATACATGTCTTCAAGGGTCATAAAATCACCCTCTGGAAAAGATCCCTAGGTCTTAATGTGTTTGTGCACCATTTTTCAATCCTGCAGTCAAGTTACTGCCCCTTTTGAAAGCATTCAGATGACTTGCACCAGGCTACAAGAATCTAGACAACCTCTGAAATGAACAACTCAGATTGAATGTACGGACTACAAAAATGGCAGATATCTGAGCGAGTTGTCTGAAATCGAAAGACTGCGTTGTTGTACAAATTTGGGCATATAATAGACTTTAAATGTTTCTCCAGAGTGGAAAGAGGTCATTGGGGAGGTGTACATGGTCCATAGGCTAGGAGTAAAACGACGAGTCAGCGTGTCGGCCAACCTCAAGCGCAGATTACAGCTCGAGCACACAATGTGGTTTGGGCAGCAGGACTGCAGGGGAGCCTGCTTGGGTTGGTTTGGGGAGGAAAGGAAGGTTGGGGAAGTTGAAGGCAGGGTCAAAGTAGGTCTGTTGACAGCACTTTGGCCACCAAGGCGGTCAAGGGTTCTTCTCAACTCTTGCTGTATACCCTGTACCCCGGCCAGCTCCCGCTGATACTGCATGTCCAGTGCATGCAGGGTCCGCTCTAGCTGCATGCTCTGACGCCGCTGTGCGTTAGTCAAGGAGCGCTCTGAGATTGACATGAAATAACAACAAAAAACCATGCATTAGCACATTATGTACTCTCTTATTTGTAATACTTAAAGCATTTAATATACAACACAATTCACTTTTCAGAAATGTAATGAATGCAGTAACACGATACCTCGTTCTTTGTGTCTTTTTATTCCTGAAAGAGAGATAAAACTGGACATCCCACGTTCGTCTGAAAGAGATGGAGATATGCAGGATCCAGTCACAAATCCTGAAAAGTTGAGAACTCGTATCATGTTTTACTTTCCTTATAAATTGAGCAGTGTTGCACTACATTCACAGCTTTTGATTAGCTACGGTTCATCATACATGCACCATGAATATATATCAGACACTAAATAGTATATAAAATCTGGAAAACAAAAAAATTATATATTTACTTTCCTTAAATTTAAAATTAGACTTGTATTTACTCACCCATGGATGTTGCAGCAAGCATTTAGTGTCTAATGGCTTCCAAAATATGCAAACTTTATCTTTTATTTTATCTAAAGATGAAAAAAGGCTTCCGAAAAGACTTTAGCGAGGATAACGTCTGTTAGGTAACCTAACTTACATAAAGTGACAAAGCATCTCTTCTTAAGGACTGAAACAAAGGATTTGGAGGGGCCAAGTAAGAAAAAAGTGGGCAGAACTAGTGAGAGAAAGGCAACTCCTCATAAACTTTCCAAAAGCGCTACCAAACGTACTTTGTTAGCCAAAAAAAAAAAAAAAAAAGTATAGGGGTGAATAGTGTCAAGATCTGTGACAGCTTGTAAAAGCAAGCAGTGAGTTACATTTAATTTCAAATGAAATGGAAAATAAACGCACAAAAGCATTACACAGTTTTCATGCACTTCTTTAATATATCAGTTTTTTCATATTCACAACAAATACATTAAGCTCTTTTTCCTTTTATATAATACAGTCTTAAATATTTTTACACAGAAATATTTTCTCAGAATTTCATCTATCAAAATGTCTTTTCTTAACCATTATTTCTTAAGTTGAAACGTTTGAAGTCATTTCATTGTTGTTATCTCCATGCCTCCTAGCAGACGGACAGTACTTCCTTTATACAGCTATTTACAGATGAAAAGAGTCTCCCAAACATTTGTATGATAGTTCTCACTTGAATGAACTTGTACTGGGGTGGGGTCGGGGGTTTAAAGTGCAGGCAAGGCAACAGAAAGGAATGTGATATGGACGTTTTTGGTGAAGGCATTAAAAAGCAAATAAAATTGGGTTTTGGAGAGTGAAAGAAAAATGGTTTTAGAGGATATATATCAGAGATATATATCTCTGAGTTGTAAATAAGTATGTCCCCAAGTATTCCAGTCAAGAAGGAACAGTCCTTCTCATGTCAGACCTCTTCAGTAACATTCCCATAGAAAATAAATACAGCACTCTTAAAATACACCTCTACTATCTCCATACGCAACCCATGATAGGTTTGCCAGCTTAATCTGAGAACAAGTCCATTCAAACGTCTCGTCAGAAACTATACATGTGAAAACAGTGACCACCGTCACGATCAACAGGATCCATGGAGCTCCTCTCTCCTTAATGGCAAGTTTAAGTGGCGGAACCAATTCACAGAGCATCGTCCTTATAAAAATAAAAAGAGACTCAAAATAAATAAATCAATCCATCTCAACAGAAGCAAGAAGTTGGCGTATGTGTCCTCGCTTTTGTAACAGAGCACGATTGGTGAACCAAGCGCAGAGCCTCAGTTATATGTGCAACATCAAGCATTTTGTGGAGCCGAAAGCAAAAATGCATCATTTCATATAGGAAAAAAAAAAAAAAAAAGGAGGTGGAGCCACATTTTTCAATACGAAGAGGCCAAAATAATGAAAAGCATTCCTACGAGGACACTTCCACCGTCCACAGTGTCTAGGCGAACTTCAGGGCTACACAGTGCTAGTGTCACTACAGCCCAAAGCTATGCTAGAGGGTTGACGCAGAAGTCTTTGGGCCAAGGTGAAACGAAGAGCCGCCATTTTGTTGCACTTTGCGAGCAGGAACCGAGGAAGCCTGTTTGTATCATAGGGTGAAACGATTTGGTCGAAGATCCATATAGCCATTCTCTGGCAATGGCGAATGTGGACACAGATGGTGTTAGGAGGTTGGATTAAGCTTTGGTTTTTAGTGTCCTATGGCCCTGCCTGCTTTTGAAATTCCTTTTGCAATCCTTTTAACCTCTTCATATGACAAAATATATTAAGTCTTTAAAAAGGCAAAACTGCTTATCTGCATCAATCATTTATACAAAGTGCACAGACACACTGCGTAATGTCCATTTCAGCATTCAGCAAAATCACAGAATGAGTGAGAAAATGTGTGTACATATATATATATATATATATATATATATATATATATATATATATATATAAACACACCTCTCCAAGAGTTTGAAACATCAGTGAACAAAAAGTAATAAAATTAAAGCAATATAAATTAATGTAACTTTGCAGGCCTGCCTGTCTATAACACAAGAAAAAACTATATGAAAACTTAAAAAAAAAAAAAAAAAAGCTATGACCCGTGAACAAACATATCGGAATGAATCCAGCGGTGCAAGGTCCAAAGAATCACATGACTTGTGGATGGACCAAATTAAAAAAAAAAAAAAAAAAAAACATCAGCTAACCGTTATGGCCTCAAAGGAATGGCTTCTAATAACAACAGTTTAAGCATAAAGTTGTAGTGAAAAGTACAGAAATACATCTGAAATACGCCCACATCTGAACTCCATAGCAAGGCTTCGTGTTTGCTTTATACAGTGGGTTTTTTCTACAAGAAACTTCAAATATGACCTTTGACTTATTCAGAAACATGACGTCAGCTACTATAAGTCAGCAAAAGAAAATAAAACTGAATCTCATTCTCTAGAATACACTTTGATTTTGCCCACCTTGGAAATGTCTGATGGAATTTGTGCCAATCCAAAAGAGGCTAAAAACATGTACCCAGGCTTCTTTGTGTGGGGCATTCATGGGGATGTGAAATGTAAAATTAAAGATACTAGAGTTTGCCTTGATGAAAAATTAAAATCAAAGAACCTACAGAATATATTTATAAAAAAAAAAAAAAAAAAAGAGGTCTTTTCAATGGTTGCTTCATTTACCCCTGCTCACAAACTGCCTGTAAAAAAAAATAAAAAAATACAAGGGTCTGTTTATCTACAACATATGACCCTGGGGAAAAAAAAGAAGGTATTATTAGCAACTCCAGCCACAGGCAACGTTACGTAACAAACTCGTTGCAAGAGAAAGAAACATTTCTAAATATCGTTCAAGTTATCTCCAAATATCCAGCACCTCTCCACGACTGCGACTTGACGTCCTTGCTCTTATGCCAATTTTTCCGTCATTCCATGCCACTGGTCCAAATATGGACCCTGTTTTCTGATTGGACAGTGCTGTGTGTTCTTCCCCTCCTGGGGCGGAGCGAAGGCGGGGCTTGTGCTCCAATATCATTCATCCCAACCCCATTCATCTATCTTCTTGGGGACAATATTTTATCCCCCTCCACAATCTATGCCTTTTTCTTTCCAGTGACCAGGCATTGGTTTATCGCATCAGTCATTTTTTGTTCGCTGCATTATCGAGTTGTCCTATGTGATGTTTATGACATTTTTGTAAATTCAGCAATGACACCCTGCAGAGATCTTTTTATTTTAAAACAATTCCATTGAGGCCGTAGCTCTTCAGGTAAAGAGGAAGAAAAACAGCACATTCTTTGAAAACTAGTCCTTTTCTGTGTTATGGATGAACCCACCGTAGGAACACAAGACGTCGTAAAAACTGACAAGGGATGGAGTTTTAGGATTTGCAGCACTATTTAAACGCTGAGAATTCACCTAAAAGGGGACACAAAGGACCAATTTTTATCAGTTTTCTTACCAATTAATGCAATACCAGTCAAAACGTACAACGTTTGTCTCGGTGTACTTGCCATAGCCACCAGCCTGAATGGGCGTCTTGGGGGAAGCGCAGGCGTACAGGCTGAAGTCCTCTGTCTGAAAGCCAGCGCGGTTAAGGGACGGTTCAGAAGCGCTGCGGTGGATCTTGGGCAGAGAGCGTGCCAATAACTCAATGGAGGCCAGGATCTGCCATAAATAGATGATATATACATACATAAAATAAGATTTGGTAAGGATTTGGTAAAATGTGCTTGGAAGAAGAAAAAAAAAAAAAATACGATCAGAATATTGACTCGCCTATACACACACACACACACACACACACACACACACACACACACACACACACAACATGCAATAAAATGTATATTCAAGAAATTTCAAATCAAAGTATATCAAATTCAAAGCTGCATTCTGTTAATGACACTCTAATGCCATCTTGTGGCAACATCCTTCAGCTTTCTCCAATTCGCCTGCCATCTGTCAAGGGCATGTAGAGGTCCAACAGGTGTTCACAACATTACCTGAGGGAAAAGAGGTCTCTCCTCTCGCTTTTTCTTCAAACAATCTGCCATAAGTCTCTTCATGGCCTTTGGGCAATTACTGCGCACTTTGCTCAGGTCAGGGGAAAGGTAACCCCGGCCAACCATAAAGATAATCTGGATTAAGAGAGATTCAGATATTTGCAGTAATCCTTCAGAAAAGACTTGATTTGTGTCATAGGCATCCTACTACTAGTACATTACACATACAGTACATTAACATTTTGAAGTAGTGATGATTATATAATCAAATTTAGACAATAAATTAGGGCAAAAAAGTCTCAAGGAGCAAAAAAAACAAACAATCACTGGTCATAAATTTCAATCATCTGAACTAATTAAATGCACTGATAAGAGGTTCACCTGGTCTCTGTTGTTGATGTTGGAATAAGGCAGAGCCCCTGACATGAGCTCATAGAGCACAATGCCGAACGCGTAGACATCCGACTGGAAACTGTATGGGTTTTTATCCTGCAGTCTGATCACCTCTGGAGCCTGGAGCAGACCAATGAGTCAGTCCAGATGCAAATGTCAGTGCAAAAGAAATACTCATAGCTAGGACATGTGCCTTCACTCACCATCCACAAGATAGAGCCAGAAAGCTGCTCAAACTGGTGCGAGCCACTCCAGCGGGACTTCACTGTAGCCAGACCGAAATCACCGATCTTTACCGTTAGATCCTCATGCAAAAAGATATCTAGGGAGGTGGAGTTAAGGCTAATATAGAAGCGTATGTATGTGCACATAATTTCATATACCTATCAATAGTGATCTAAAAAGTTATATTTATAAATTTTTGTTTTTTTTCCTTCCAAGACATTTGAAAGCTACAAATCAGTCATGAATTACAAAGGATACTGTTACTCTTCAGATCTCTATGGATGATGGACTTGGCGTGCAGATAGCTGTGGATAGAAATTATTTAAAAGTGTTAGATGCATTATAACCTGAAGAGTTTAGTATCATGATGGCAGCAGGTTTCACGCGTTCTATTGAAGGCTAAACGGATTCTTTATTCCTAAACATTAGGATCCAATGGATCCAGTGACTCACTCCATGCCCTGGGCTGTCTGACGGGCAATGTCAATCAGCTTGATCATCTCAAACTTGGTCTCGATGATGTGCAGGTGATGGTAGAGACTCGAGCCTTCACACCACTGTGTAACTATAGCCAGCTGGGGTTTGGTGGTGTAGCCCATAAAGAGCAGGATATTCACATGGCGGGTTTTCCTATGGGAGATAAAGAATTTTCAATAAGCTTTGGTATAACCCTAGGAGCTGTCAAAAGTACCTGTACCTTGGTACGAAGTTGATACATTTTACTGGAAATACCGGTAATACCGAGTACTGGGTCAATCCAGTACCCGCTGATAGACGGCTGCTTTCAAATACTCCTGTTTTTTTTTTTTTTTTTGGTACATTACCAAAATTGGTACCAAGAACCGTGAAATTTGACTGGTATTGGTATCGACATCTGAAATTTTGTTACCGTGACAACCCTAGGTAGCACATAGTTTCGTGTTTTTGAGATTAGCCTAACATTTAATGACAAAATATACAAGGTTTATAAATAATTGATTTTTTTTTTTTTTAGCAAATGTTCAAATACTAATCTGCAACTTAAACCTACATGTATAAAAACACTTTATGATAGTCATTTACGATTATGAAATGCATAATTGTTACAATATTTTCCTTTTTTGTTTTAAGTTTCATCACCTAATGAATGATAAGAAACTCTTAATACAATAAAATCAATGGTCAGTGAAAGGAAGTGCTTAACCTTCATATTGATAGGCAATCTTAAAGGAACACTCCACTTTTTTTGAAAATAGGCTCATTTTCCAACTCCCCTAGAGTTAAACAGTTGAGTTTTACCGTTTTCGAATCCATTCAGCCGATCTCTGGTTCTGGCGGTACCACTTTTAGCATAGCTTAGCATAGTTCATTGAATCTGATTAGACCGTTAGCATCGCGCTTAAAAATCACCAAAGAGTTTCGATATTTTTCCTATTTAAAACTTGACTCTTCTGTAGTTAAATCGTGTACTACGACCGACGGAAAATGAAAAGTTGCGATTTTCTAGGCTGGTATAGCTAGGAACTATACTCTCATTCCGGCGTAATAATCAAGGAACTTTGCTGCCGTATCATGATATTACGCAGCGTCTCTCACAAACGTCTCCATGGTTGCAAGGCACGTTCCCTGTGCAAGCAGAGGCTCACAGGCGCTGCGTAATATCATTGCACTGCTGTAGCCATGGAACGGCAGCAAAGTTCCTTGATTATTACGCCTGAATGAGAGTATAGTTCCTAGCCATATCAGCCTAGAAAATCACAACTTTTTATTTTCCGTCGGTCTTAGTACACGATTTAACTACAGAAGAGTCAAGTTTTAAATAGGAAAAATATCGAAACTCTCTGGTCATTTTTAAGCGCGATGCTAACGGTCTAATCAGATTCAATGAACTATGCTAAGATATGCTAAAAGTGGTACCGCCAGAACCGGAGATCGGCTGAATGGATTCGAAAACGTTAAATCTCAACTGTTTAACTCTACGGGAGTTGGAAAATGAGCCTATTTTTAAAAAAAAGTGGAGTGTTCCTTTAAAGGGTTAGTTCACCCAAAAATGAAATTTCTGTCATTAATTACTCACCCTTATGTCATTCCAAACCCTTAAGAACTTGGTTCATCTTCTGAGCACAAATTAAGATATTTTTGATGAAATCCAAGAGGTTTTTAATCCTCCATTGAAAGCAATGTAATTACGCAATAAGCTTTTGTATAACTCTAGGGGCTGTCAAAAGTACTGATACCGGTAAATTGTTGAATGAAGTCATTACTTTTGTTTTGTTTTTGCACACAAAAAGTATTCTCGTTGCTTCATAACATTAAGGTTGAACCACTGAAGTCACGTTGATATTTTAACAATGTTTTTACTACTACTCTGGACCTTGAATGTAGTAATTAAGTTGCTTTCTATGGGGGATAAAAAAAAAAAACTCTTGGATTTCAACAAAAATATCTACATTTGTGTTCCAAAGATGAACAAAGGTCTTACAGGTTTGAAATGAAAGGAGGGTGAGTAATTAATGACAAATTTCATTTTCGAGTGAACTAACCCTTTAAGAGGTCAATTTAAGAGTTTTTTTTATATGCAATTTAATTGTTTATGTGAATTGAACTATTTAATGAAATTAAAATAAATTGATTTTTGCAACCTTGTCCCCAAAAATGGGGATAGTTTAAAACTCTTGATTATTTTCTTGTAATAAACATTAAAAATAAATGGTATTCGTAATTAAAACAAACAAACAAAAAGTACATGAGTTGAACACATTACCTGAAACCTTCAATTTGGACAAATACTGTCCCTGATTTTGAAATTATGAGCAATTTTAAGGAATATCTTACCTGAGGACACCCACTTCATTTTTAAAGGCCTGTAGCTGCTGTGGAGTGGGGGCTGTGACATTCAACATCTTTACCGCCACATCACCTGTGAGGAAGAGGAAGACAGACATTTAGTCTTTTCTGTATATTCCTTATTAATCTAAAGTCCAAAGGCCGTTAATATTCTCACAGGACCCACCGTGCCACTTCCCCTTGTAGACTGTTCCAAAGGAGCCAGATCCTATCCGCTGGCCTAGGGTGATCTGACCTTCTGGGATCTCCCAATCATCGCTCGAGTCCCGTCGACCCAGAGTTTTCTACAGACCAAAATATTAGACAAAATAGATTAAAATGACCTTTGACCTAGACTAAATGTGCCAAGTGAGGTCAGAAAAATCACCATTTTATTGCGGTCCTCAGATGAAGACGATGGCTTCCGCTCCCTTGGTTGGCACGGTGATTTAGACACCTTCACATTGGGCAGGGAACCAGGCAGGGAGGCAGGAGGTGTGGCCGACAGGCCTGTTGTGGAGCCTGGCATTGCGAGAAGTCGAGAAAGAACATAAAAAGTTACTTCAATGGGAAAAATGGGAGCCAAAGAAGAGAGAAACAGAATAAGAGGGGAAGGAGACAGAAGGAAAGGAATAAAATATTGTGTAGAGTCACATGGGGGAGAGAAAGAGAGGAAAGGGGCAAGTCACAGCCCATGCAGTGTGAAACGAGGCTGTGAGCGAAGCATGCCTCAAATATAAAGTATACTAACAAATCCTGAGCCACATCCCCTCTCTTTCCGAAAAGCCAATATCTAAAAGTATATCAAAAATATATCACACAAATATGTACGCAAAAGTATTGTAAGTAGGGATGCACCGAAAACATTTTTTATATTGTTGTTATAAAAATCCTTAGTATAAATATTAGATGAAAAAAACTTAAATTAGAAATGTTACCTTAGCATAAAATACAATGTTGAAGTACTAAATATCCTAAAACTGATTTTAAGAAGCTAAAACTAAATAATATTAAGCTGAATTGAAAAATGCTAACAAAAATGACAAAAGCAAATCAAATTATTAAACAAATTAAAATTAAAATATACAAATTAAAAAATTTAGATAAAATAGTATTGATTTTAAAATTAAAAAATACAAAATGCTAAATAAAATTTAAAAAATTATATATTTTTTAAATAAAAAATTATAATATACAATATGAAATGTACATTTTGAGATTTGCTAAAGATTACATTTAACAGTGTTATTTAATAATTTTTTGTTTTAAACATTAAGTGAGCTTTAGAAAATGACAATGGCAATCTAAATTTAAAAAGGAGTAAATGGGCACACTTATACTGACCTATATATTTAACACTGACCGATACATTATCATTTAAAAGAGAGGGACCTATACTTCTAAAATGTCTAAATTTGATATATGCACCATATATATTGCCTTACTAAGAGAGTTTGTAGTGTCGAGTTGAGAAAAAGTGATTGCAGCCCTTGTGTCAAAAAGCGCGTGTGTCAGAGTGGCAGAGAACGTGAAAATTCAAACAAGGAGGAGTGAAATACATCAACAAAGACAGATAAACAGACAGACAAGCAAAGGACGAGACAAGGTGTGGGACACAGCCACGCACAAAGGCCTATCTACCTCTGAACACTGGCTCAGGCTCAAAATCAAAGACAATGTCATTGGGGTGGGAGGACAGAAGGGGGCTTGAGGTCCGTGTTCGGTTCTTCCTCAAGCAGCGGGCTGGGTGTTGCGAGGGGGCTGCAGGGGGGAGAGAGACAGACACGGGATCACTGGCCCCCGAAGCTCAGGTGCACTTCCTGTCACCCACTACCAAAATCCTGTGTCTACTCTCAGAGCTTGATTAGAGATGATCAAGTGAATTACAGAGCCAGTTTTTATTTATTTCTGTATACAGTCTGTCAGGGATAGTTCACTCAGAAATGATAATTGTGTTATCATTTATTCACCTCGTGTCATTCCATTTCTTTTATGCTTTTAAATTTACATTTGTTTTATGGAAAAGAGCAGCTTGAACATTCTTCTAAACATCTTCTTTTATGTTCCACAGAGAGAAAAAAAAAAGTTGCACGGGTTTGGAACAACATGAAGGTGAGTAAATGATGACCGGATGTTTATTTATAATGTTCTGGGACATGTTTTGAAACAGAAAGGACAGGGGGGTAGGTTTTGAGAACACCGATTAGGAATTAGTAGTTTACAGCAGGCCGCTATTGATAAAGAAAAGGGCAGAAGCAGTTCACAAAGCGGACAGGGGAGAGAAAGGCCTGTTTGTCAGCTTTAATAGCAGGCAGGGTGAAATGGATCAGCTATCCCAAACTTCTAAAGGCCAATGACACAGAGATAGCACAAAGACATGGGATGACGGAAAGCCATTTGAATTCAGTGTGTCTTAGTGTATGATTTCTGTTTCGGACAGCCCTTACCTCCATCTGACCTCGGTAAGCCTTGATCACGGATCAAATCCTGTACAGGAATAACACAGATTAGCAGGGACTTGGAGAGTCTGGGCCAATTGTAACTTTTTACACAAATGTTCCTTACGTTTTTTTGGTAGTATAAGAAACAGAGACTTTATAGAGATTATAATAAACTTTACAAAATAAATGGAGGTGATGCAGTGGTTGAGGGCAACTGTAACACTTAATATAAATACATTTATTAATAAATAATATTAATATAATGCATTTAAAGTAAAAGCACACATCAATTATTATTATTATTATTATGTTAATATTTTGTCATATTACTAAATAGTTCACCTTTTATATAATATTCTTTTTTTTTTTAGATTCAGGAAGTGGGACCTACATTAGAATTATTAAAAATGCATTAAATCCCTTTGACTAAAATATATTTATCAGCTGTTCAACTGTCCAGTTCTCACGTCAATGTTGACCGGCTCGATGGTGTTGATATGGACGTTAGGGGCCGAGGAAGAGCGATCCCTCTGGCCAAACTGGTTGCGGTGGTCCTCCTCTCCAGGTCTGAAGGTCTGTGGGATAGGGATGGATTTGGACGGGGACACAGTAGGATGGCACAGAGACCTAGAGAAAAAAAGACAGGAGAGCACAATTCAGTTTTGAATAGTGCATAATTAAAATCACTGTTAAAGTCACTAACACACTAAAGTATATACTTTAGATGACCCTTAATTTTTCCCAACTAAAAGACGCAGCAGCAGTAACTAACTACACTGCAATTTAAATATTAAAAATATTACATGACAAAACATGTATACACTACCATACAAAAGTTGGGTCCAGTAAGGTGTTTTTTCTTTTGTTGTTTTTTTGCAAAAGATGATTTTGATTTCTGAAGCATCATGTGACACTGAAGACTAGAGTACGGCTGCTGAAAATTCAGCTTTTCCATCACAGGAATAAATTACATTTTAAAGTACATCAAAATAGAAAAAAAGTTATTTTAAATTGTGATAATATTTAACAATATTACTGTATTTTTGATCAAAATATTGCAGCCCTGGTGAGTGTCTTTCAAAAACATTTGTAAAAATCTCACACACATACATAAAAATAATGTATATGTAAAGTGTATGTGTATATATATATATATTAATATTATAATTATATAATTACACATGAATTACATAATACATATGTGTGTGTGTATGTATTAATAAGTGCTGTCAATCTATTAAAAAAAAGCTAATTGCACATTTTTTTTCTGTAATTGGAGTTTTTAATATTTTATATTTTAATAATTTCACAGTTACTCTCGAAATTAATGAAGAAAAAACTTAATGGCATCTTTTTATGAATGAAGGCCAGGATCACTGGTACTGATGTCTCTATAAAATAGATTTTTTTTATATATTATATTAATATATATTAATTATAAATTCTTACCCAGTGGACTCGGATGGAGGGAGGGAGGGGCACATCTCTGAAATGGGTGTCGTGCCCTCTGATGACGCCTCCTCCTGGGTAATAGGGTGGTGCACCAGAAATTTTGATGCCAGCAGTAAACTGAACAAAAATATAAATAATAATTAGAACAGTACAAACATATTATGCATAATTAATTAGCCACAGCACAAAAAACTATACATAGGATGCAAAATATTCCAAACACAGTGAATAAAAATATAGAAGAAAAAACTGTTTGTTTTATTATTTAATTTAAATATTATGTACATGCTTTATTTCACTGTGTATTATGTATGGATCAAATTTCACAATGCAGAAGTGAAAATATTCCCATGAGCACTCACTCCAGCTGATCATAGTTGACACACATGAGCGGGACCTCTGTGCTGCAGCGCTGGTGGAACTTGTAGCCGCACGTCTGGCAGCGGAAGCCTTGAAACAACAGCTTCCGGCAAAAGTCACAGAACGCCAGCGTGAAGAAGGTCTTTCGCACCTGTTCAGTCACAGAAATAACGCTTTGAATCATTACGAAGAATCTGGATGTTTCCAGAGCACAATATATTACAGTCAAGGTGGATGAGAAAGAGGTCAATGTGTCTTTAAGACACTTAAGAAGAGTAAAATCAAGAATTGAAATGACCACTCCTAAAACATGTCAACAGTTGGCTCTAATTTCCTCTTTGTCATTTCAGATCTATTTTAAGCCACAGCTTGTGGTCACTTTCATCATACTCACAAAATTATGGGTCGTCAGTGGCACATTCTCTAAAACCTCAACATGGAGCTCCTCCCCCGTCAACCAGGAAATGTCTGTGTCCCAGCCAATAGGCTTCTTCTCCCTAATGTGGGGGGCACAGACATTAAATGTGAAGTATGGTTGCCATTGTGATTTTTTTTTTTTTTTGCACTTGTGATGATTAAAACAGTTATTACCCATCCTGAACTCTGTAGACCGCACAGCATTCTGGGATCAGGCCTCGCATCATCAGAGCCTTCTTTAAGGAGTCTCTCACAGTCATCCCACAACGAGCTGGAACCTGAAACACATACATAAACCACTTACTCAAGTAACTTTCATCTCCGTACAGTGAGACTGTGTGGTTACATCTGGGCACGTTTGATTTCTTGGCTCCTATTCATATGGCCGCTTCTCTTTGCTAAACCAACAGAGACAAGCTGAGCAGATAATCAAAATAAAGGGGGTCACCTATATTCGCTCATTTCCCATGGACTCCCACCGCTCTACAATCTGCTTGGAGTGGAAATTCCTTTCAAAAACCTCTTTTTAAAGCCCTGCCTGAAACCTTAATGTGAAATATTGTCAAAATATTCTACCATCTCCATTCATGACAGAACTTCTTAAATCGCCAGTATTAAATTAGTATTGTTTACATACTAGTATAGTATTTATATTAGGGCTGCAACAATTAATCGCGATTAATCATTTGCAAAATAAAAGTCTGTGTTTATGTAATATATATGTGTGTTCTGTGTATAATAATTATGTATATATAAATACACACACATTCATGTATATATTTATATATAAAATATTTATGTTTATATGTAATATAAAATATATATAAATATATATTTATAATACATGCATATATATTTCTAAACTTTATACCTGTATGTGTGTCTATTTATTAGGGGTGTGACGAGATCTCGTGTTACGTGTCTCGTGATGTTGCCATGACAGATTGTTAGGATGATTAGGAAAGAATATGCCACCGCTACGTTTACATTATGCCTCCACTGTCGCTTTGCTTTGTATTTAAATAAAAAACATTTAATTCAATTGGATAACGAACGCCGCCGCTCCATATTTACAGAGTTACGCGCGATCGCTGAAAGTGAAAGTAAACGCGAGCGCGCATTCAAACGCGATCTCAATACCCCGCATTTTGAAAGCGGCTCCCTGATGAATGCAGATATCTCTCAATATGAAAGCTATTTTAGGCTGGGCAGTGTAGTTGTAACCATCTCTCAGCTCTGTATCAAAGAAAAATGTGGTCTTATTTGCACTTTGAATATTGAGAGAGTGCGATTATGGTTGCCATAATAAAGTGTTACCATGAAAACGAATAACAGTTTTCTCTTAATCTTATTAAGCAAAAACAATAAGGTTTCATTTGTTAACATTAGTTAATGCACTGTGAACTATGTAAAAACTATGTAAACTATATTATTTTAAATATATCTAGTCAGTGACAGAGTGCAAGCATATTCATCTAAAATAATTCTGTATTTTCAGCTACAGAGTCATGAATATTTTTATTCTGGTGTCACCACTGTCCTGTGCATTGGGTTACCAGCACCAAATCCAAGCCTATTCATTTCCACCCCCAATGTAATACTCAAAATATCAACAATATATATATATTTTTTTAACCATTTACCATGTCTTGGAGTTTCGTAATAATATTGTATCGCGATATGTATCGAATCATGACATGAGGGTATCGTTTTACACCCCTAATATAGCAAAACAGTACCAAGTATTCAGCAACAAATAATATCCAGCAACAACTCACCACTGTCCTCTGTTTGTTGGGCAGGAAAACCCTTACGATGGGTTTCTGGGGGGAGCGGGGATTCCCTCGTGTTGCGTCAGTGGGGGTCTGCAGGACAGCCAAGGTGTTTGGGGCAATGGGGGCACTTTGGGCACCCGGTCCCTTCACATCCAGCAGGGTGGGTGTAGGCGAGGAGCAGAACTCTGTTCCATTTCCAATGGCCTCCAAAAGCTGCTGTTCCCGCTGCTGTAATGCATCCAGCTTACTAGTGTACTCCTCATAGGCCTGTGGCGTGGAGGAAATAAATCATTAAGACTTTATGAACGCTTCGCATAAACGCTCATGTTTTGCACCTGTTGGAGGATAAAGATCTGAGGTTATGCATTAGCTGTTATTGCATACACAAGAGGGGTAATTTTACAGCTTCAACAAAATACTTCATCAGTTCTTTTCCTCCTTTGAATTAATTCAGAAATTTTAATTATTTGCCAAAATCCCTAGACAGGCAGATACCCATCCAAGCAGCATCTTAACTGTCATGGTGTGATGATGTTTTATGTAGGCAACAACTATCGTTTCATAGAAAAGTTTTCCACTAGAGTGTTGCTAAGCTAAGTACTCTAATAAGCATAAAAAGTAAATATTAGGGAAAAGTGCATTTTTTATTTTATTTTTTATAACTATTGAATTATATTTCAGATCATTCACCCAAAAATGAAAATTTGTAGGAAAAGATGTAGGTGACTTTTTTCTTCAGTCGAACGCAAATTATGATTTTAAACTGCAACCGCTGCCGTCTGTCAGTCAAATAATAGCAGTAGATGGGAACTTCAACTATAACAGTAAATAAAACTTGCTTAGACAAATCAAAATTAAAACCTGCGGCTCGTGACGACACATTAATGTCCTAAGAGACGAAACGATCGGTTTGTGCGAGAAACCGAACATTATTTATATAATTTTTACCTCTAATACACCACTATGTCCAACTTCGTTCAGCTTCCTGTTAGTGAGGTCAAAAAACGCATTGTGATGACGGAAGTGATGTCTCGCCCATATACTTCAATGAGCGCGAGACATCACTTCCGTTGTCAGAGCGCGATCAGACCTCACTAGCCGGAAGCTGAACGAAGTTGGACATAGTGGTGTATTAGAGGTAAAAAATGATATAAATACTGTTCGGTTTTTCGCACAAACCGATCGTTTCGTGTCTTAGGACATCAATGTGCCGTCACGAGCCGCAGGGTTTAATTTGGATTTGTCTATGGAAGTTTTTTCGACTCTTATTGTTCAAGTTCCCAATCACTGCTATTATTTGACTGACAGACGGCAGCGGTTGCAGTTAAAAATCATAATTTGCGTTCGACTGAAGAAAAAAAGTCATCTACATCTTGGATGCCCTGGGGGTAAGCAGATAAACATCAAATTTTCATTTTTGGGTGAACTATCCCTTTAAAGATGCTTAACTTTTGAAACAGCCTTTGTGTTGCCTATGATGCCTTAAAGTAGACTGGGTAAACCCAGCCTGATCTGCCGGCGATTTGATTTCGCCCGGCAACTCAGTCTGGAAACCCGTACATTCATTTCTGCTGCATCTGTTACACTTTTGCGGGAACCAATCACAGACTGGCTTATCCACCTTGCTCGCTATTGGCAAGTACAGAGCTCTTTCTATGGCTCTGGGCGGGTATAACACGATGACGTCTCTCGCACAACCGTCAATCAAATTCCTTTTAACCTCTCAATGATGCTAAATGACTTCTTTAGTTTAGCAAACAAATCGCTCGACTGGGAGGAAATACCACTCACTTTCATGTTTTTTTTTTGCACAACCTGCAAAAATCGCTCGATGCCATTGCTGCTTCTGCAAACCGCTGATCATTGCTATAAACCAATATCGCTCTGCAAAGTACGTCACCCGGATCGTTGATCTGATTGGTTGAAGGACTATCCAATTGCGTGAATAATGCTCGTTGATCACGCCTCTTATGCAGTAGAAAATACATACAAACTCCCCAGACCAATGTTCAATTTTAAATTGAGCTTGGTCTGGTGATAGCCAGACAAGCCTTAAAGCAGAACTCAGTAAGATTTGCGAAGCTCCCCCTACAGGTTGTGTCGGGTCAGCGCAGCTCAACTGTTTTTTGGCATAGACGTGCCAGAGGGGGTTAGTGCACGCCTCAAACACACCACTACAAGTCAATTAACCATCGTAAGGACATAGAAAACTATTTATGAAGGTAAAAAAGTTACTTCGTTCTGCTTTAAAATGCTGCCTATTTAGGCAGCTCACTAGAGTTTAGAACAAAGCCCAAAAGTTAACTAAAGAAGATGGTATCATAATCACTTCATTTATTATATTCTTCATTTAGAACATCAAAATTAACTTTTTTGGTATAGTAACACACCTTTCACATCACACCCATGACAGCAACTCTTTGTCAACTCACCCCAACTCAGGCCAACTCACCTCCAGGTATATAGATGGCGGATTGTGTTCTCCTCCAAACTTATCTAAAAGGGCTTCTAGGTGCTCCTGCGTTAACTTAATCATCTGTTTGATGTTCCATATCTGCAAAGAAAATGACAGTTATCAAACCAGAATTTCCCAGCTTCCTTTTTATGAGAAGGTTCTACTGATTGGCCAAGTGTTTGAGCCTTTGAATGAAGACCCTTACAACTGTGCTAAATCTAATAAAGAATCACTTGCTTGTCTTCACTTAGCTGTAAAAACTGACACTCGATGGCTGTCTCTGGCCCTGCCCACAGAAAATGTGCAATATTAATTAAGTCTGAGGTGTGAAGTAAGTGAGCTCTAGCAAAGAAACAGCTTCAAAATGCATCAGCTTGCTTCAACTGAAGAGTGTATTACATTTTGTTAAATGCTTTGTCCAGTCCTTAACTTAATTTGCTGAGACAATTTAATGCCGTTTATAGTTTTATTTTCCCAAAAAGCATGAACACTGCACTGCACAACATGATGGCACTATCTAAATTCCAGTTCACCCAAAGAACGGTAACTATATTAGCATCCACATGATAAGCGTGTGCTGCAGGATCGATTCTGATTGGTTGTCAATGTTTTTATTGTTGATTAGCTAGAAAAAAAAAAATTGTTCTGGAAGTGATTCCAACAATATTGTTTCTCTGAAGTTATCATTATATTTGTGGTGTATGATTTTTAAAACTATATCTTTATCGTTAGCATCCTTTGTGTGAACATGCCTTTACTCTGTTTGTTTGAGCATCACAAACAACCTGACAAAAAACAACACTGGCTACACCAATGGTGTGCATTTGAGGGCGGGGCTATCTTTTTTTCAAACCTATGGAAGCAGGGGAGATCTTCAGGAAACCTGTTTTTTTTTTCTTTTTTCCCCCAATTCTGTTTCGTGACACTTTTTGACAGGAGATGGATGATCTAAAATTTTTAGTTGTTAAAGATTTTATACATTTTAATTATAGCACATTTTTAGAACAATTGGTGTGCATAAGGTCATGATTAGCTTTGTTTCCAATCCACCTATTTTTTATGAGAATTTTGGGATATTGCAGGGGGAAAAAAAGCACTGGATGAAAACACTAGACGCTAAAAAAAAAAAAACTAGCCTGAACAGAGGATGTGATTGGATAACTGGACTAACCAGTGGATAAATTTCATTGCACAGCATCTCTAATGTTGGATTAGTAACTCTGAAATGCCTGAGCCAAAGTTTGTCATAAAAAAAAAATGGTTGGCTGTAATGACCTCCCAGAATTTTCTCACATGATTGCGTTCCCAAACACCAGGCATCCACCTCCAAATGCAAGATACCTGACAGCATTTATTGCGTTTCGCCTGTGCACTCTGAGGGTCAAAAAACAATACAAAACAAACAAAAAAAACACAGTGGCTTCACAAATTCCACCAACTTCTAGTTATTACAGATATACTGTATTTTGCGCTAATTTCCCAGGAAGTGACGATTTCATCACATGGGATGGAAAGGTGCTTTATTCGTATTTTTTGCGCATAAGTTCATGGAATAAACTGCAATTTGAAATAAAAAAAGTACTACTATATCCAATTTTATAAGAGTTTCTCTCTTAATATAAAGTACTACAAAATTATAGCCTATTTTGCAATGGGTTGCAAGCATTTGCTCAAAGAAACATCAAAGCAAAGTACTGTTCCAAAAAACCAATAAACATTTTTCAAATTTGCCAAGCAATACAAGCAGCATCATAAAATACTCCAAGTTCGCTGGAAAACGTCCCAGCCAAGTGAACACAATCTGACAGTGTACAAAGCTTTACAAGTAAACTTTATTATGATCACCATTTGGAGAAACAATTTTCCAGCAGACTGTCAAAAAACTTGGAATGCCTCTTGAAATAGCACATTTAAGTGCATCTAACTTTAGTTCTGATTAAAAATCCTGCATTCCTAGTCAAGCTGCCACTTGATTCCTAATCAACTGTGCAGATAAACTGGCTCTACTAGTCAAATTAGTGCAAGAAATAGCTAAAAGGCACCTGTGACAAGGGATTTTCTCAGAAGTTTTGCCAGTATAAACTCCTGACAGACAAAGATTGCTGACAGCTTCTTAAACAGACATTTGTTACAAGCCTTTCTTTTAAAGCAGCAAACCCCATGTGGTAATATACTCCGTGTTTCCAACATGATGCAACATAACCAAGACAGTTTAAAATAGCTCAATACATGTGAAATACTTGCAGGCATCTCTACAAAGGAAAAGTTCACCCAAAAATGAAAATTCTTTCATTATTTACTCATGTCATGTCAAACCTATGCAAATTTCTTTCTTCTGTAGTACACAGAAGCAGATTTTTTAAAGACTGTACTCTGGTTTTATTTCCCATAAAATTTTATAGAAGGGAACTATAATTTCTAAACGTACGTAAACACCATATTATATTCCAAGGCTTCTAAATCCATAAAATAGCGCTGTATAAAGAACAGACAGAAAATGAAATCCTTACTCACCGAAATCATTTATTTGAATGATTTATAAATTAATGACTGATCCATTTCTCAAGTTCAATTCGAACCACTTGTGAGAGTTAATAGTCCATTGAAGATTTTAGCATTCACATTTTTGGGTGAATTATTCCTTCGACATTCATGCCGAAAACAAATTTGTAGCCAAACAGATTCTAGGTCAAAAGTTTGAAGAAAATGCCACAGCATAACCCATCTAATTATTGGGAAGTCATATGGTGTACACTACGTGGTTATGGCACTGACCATCAATAAAACTGGTAACTAGTTTTATGCACGGTTCAATCAGATGAAATCATGCTCCACTCTTCAACTTAAGAGCGAATTCAACGTTCAAAAGTATGAGTAAAATCAAAGTAAATATATAGCTACTTTTATAAAACAGCAAGAACAATGTATAATCAGATAGTATAACCCAGCAGTAAAAATTATCTAATTACCATTAAGCACTCCTATAATGATAACTTACACAAGCTTCCCTTTAATCCAACTAGTCTGCCAGCAAAATAGGTAAGCTGTTTCCTGAATAACCAGGTTTGTGACCTGTTCCATGACGGAGAAAACTTTTTTTTAACTTTCCGAATTAAACCGAATGAAAGGATGCCCTGCTGGTAAACCCATCTCAAGTTGGTAGCACTGTTTTGAAGCAAAGTAGATGGTTTCTTGATTGCTTGAGAAGACAGAAACCAGCTGAAATGTTCCAAAAAAAAAAAAAAAAACAGCTACCAGTTAGTCAGTTAGTTTTTGGAACATTGTAGTTGGGTTTTAGTTTGTAAAAAGCCAACAAACCAACTACCAGCTGATAATACCAGCTTAAGGTGGTTTCTGGAACATTGTGGATGGTCGACCAGCTAATGACCAGCTTGGACCATGTTTCTAAATACAGCTACTAACTTAACCTGGATATTCCTGCAAGGTGCAGAATGTACCCATTAATACCCCAGTGTGCATCTAACAGCAAAGGCCCCTTTACAGCAGCTGCAGCAGCATAGGTGATTTGTGCAGACAGACAGTTGACAGCTTAGAAGAAACACAATGCAATACATTTGCACGGGATCAAAAACGAACATAAAACGTTCGCGGGGCTCAATGCACGAGCACAATGACATCACTGCAGATTTAAATGTAAATGTAAATGCATTCGACTCGCAGAACGCGCCAGCTGGTGACACAAAGGAGATAAAACAATGCACGCGAGCAGTTAATATATTCCCGTTGCATCTGTAGTTTCCCATTAATACGATGCATCCCAAGGTGAGATACGTAGCATGCATGCGATGCAGCGGGGTCTGGGGGGGGGATAAAGCCAATGAAACACGAACAGGCCTTCTGATAAACATTGGCTCAGAGAACTGCAATGAGAGAATTATAAATGGCGTCATTCGGAAATGCACCTTGCGAAAATGCATAAGCGCCCGATATAAGATTTGGTCGACTTATATATTTGTGCATCATCTCGCGCCCCTGCAATGCATTGCATCCCCCCACGATCCGTATTACAGCCGGTGTTTCCTGAACATCTCCATCCAGCCCAGCTCCGCTCAACAGCCGAGCTCTCCTTCAACCCTGACTCCCCCATTGTACCTCCTCGGGAATGTCCTGTTGACATTCGGGGTTTGCCGCTCCTCCGGGACAGGCGGATTCGAGCCCCGCGCCCAGCTCGTCTAGTCCCGGGTCCCGCTCCGGATCGCGGTTCATGCTGTCTCCGTTGAAGACGGGCGGTGGGGACTCGGCGCTGCTCAACGCCGCCATTTTAAACCACGAGAAACTGAGTGGAAAATAATAGAGGAAAGAAACAGAGACAGGAGGGGGAGACAGATTCACCAAATGTAAACCCGTGGAGGGGTAAATGGGGATACAATGCTCTAATATTAAAGTGTAAATTCTAAAATAAGTAAGTCACAGTTTTGTTTCTGCCATGTCTTTCATTCTACTTGAATTATGTTAGCGGTAGGTTATCTGATATCTGACCATTTAATTGCAGCTGTTTCATCTAGTAACTAATTTTTAACAAAAAGCTTTGCATGTAAACTTTAATATTTATGTATATTACCTATAAAGAATAAACAGAGTTTATCTAACATGACTGTCATTTGGCCAGACGTGTACAAAGTACTGATAAAGCATAGTGTATCATATTTCATACACTAAAATCTCTAATATCAGCATCATCAAACCTGTTGTTCAGTTCTGTTTGAGAAACATTCATTTGTTTCTCTTAATCATGATTGTATTGCAATACATTATGTTTTGCCCCCACATTTAAAACTATAAAGTTTTTAAACTATAAATGTTTTAAATATCATCTATTATTGGGAGACAGAGTGATATTTATATACATTTATATAAGTAGACTGCTACACTATTATATAAATCTGATTGATTTACCTTACTAGCTATCAGAATTTCATATAAAGAATAAATAATATACATCAAATTAAATATTGAGGTTTTTCTCGTTGAGTAATCATTTGTAGTATTTTTTTTAATTCACTGACAATATCAAGAGTCAAGTTCTCAATGACCATGTTCACATGCATATGAAAACTTTGATTAATACCTAAATACAGCTGCTTCAGGATCAATGTCCTGACAATGTAAGGACACATCAGATGAAATTGTTAAACCTTAAATGCTGCAGTTGTTTTTATAGTCATTTATAGACTCATCACCAACTATTTTCACACACTGATTCAAGATCATCTATCTATATTTAAGTCAAAGATTTTAAGCCAAAGACTGTGTTGTGGTGACTGAGATGTCTGTTCCCTACACCAAAAGTATGACCATAGTTGTGTCCAAATATAGTTCACACTGAAACTAATGTTATTGGCTGAAAAGTTTAGCCAGGAGAGTAATTTGATTAGTAAAATAGACAAAAAGTTGTATGTCATGATGACCTGCAAAAATGTACTTTGGAGGTCTATATGAAACTGTACAGAATAGGAAGTATATTTAGTTTCGATACTGCATGAGTAAATTACATATATCCCCAAAAAATACTTAAAGTACTGTTTTCTCATTGTTATTTGTGATGCATGTTGTCGTTCTCAATTATTGTAGTATTCGAATGTTGCTACGGTTTTGTTTTTGTTTATGCAGTATCATCAAATGTACATTGTGTATAATGTAAGCCTTTATATAAATTAATTAATTTGTTTGACAGAATTCATGATTAAGGAACTGATGACCCTCTTGTTCCTGTTATTCTTGGAGAAAGAAGTGATTATTTTTTAAAGATGCAAATTTATCATCTTCATCATATTGGGGATAAAAAAAATGACCCAATATAGACGGATTCACAAAATGGCACGTCATCCACAATCAACGTTGTAACGCACCATTTCTAACATGCTCCTGCAAAATTTCCTTTATGGGTCAATAACAATATGTGGCGTATTGATTTGTGGGCACAAATGTAACAACTGAATAGGAATTATTTTATGTATGTAGTCAATGAATTGGCTCTTCTTTCTTTATAACATTCCACAATCTGAATCCATGAAAATTGTCCTGATGATGCTACGCAATGGCGTTTTAACATGCATCTGTAACAAAACAAAGAAGAAGAATAAAAAAACATCATGCTTGTGCGCTAATGGTTTATTATCCCTTTCAGAAAAGGATAGCTCACCCAAATATGAAAATTCTGTCATCATTTACTTACCTTTAGGTTGTTTCAAACCTGTATGAGTTTCATTCTTCTGCTGAACACAAAGGAAGATATTTTGAAGAATTTCCCCCATACTGTTTGGTTCCCATATTCTTCAAAATATCATTTTTTGTGTTCAGCAGAAGAAAGAAATTCATACAGGTTTGGAACAACTTGAGGGTGAGTAAATGATAGAATTTTCATTTTTTGGTGAACTATCCCTTTAAATAATTATTTTCTTTCAATGTAGTCTACAAACCTAAAAAGGTGTTGGTGAGATAATCTGAGGATTTTCCAAGTTGGAAAACTGGCAAAAAGCATATATATATATATATATATATATATATGGCTAAATGAAGATGCAAATTGTACAAAAAAATCATATTTAATTTCCATTACAGACATCATGTTTGTTTTTTGTTTCACCACAGTCTCTGCTGATGTAATGTTGCCACAGTCATAAACATTGTCCTGTTGTCCATACAGGTATTTAGTTCAGTTTCTTCATCAGTTTCTTAAGTGTCCGTTCATAAATAGCTGAAATGCGTTGGTCTACTTCTTCTTTGTGGCTCTCTTCCCTTCTCCCTTCTTAGGTTTTCCTTTCCCCCGTAGTTTCCTCAAGCGCCTCATTTCCTCCTTGAAATCCTGGTGCTCATCCCTAAAACAAGACCAGAAAAATGTCATCTACAAAAATTTGAAGATAATATGTTCATAGGTGCACTATAATCTTACACCAGAGCCTACCTGAAAAGCCCTAAATATCTGAGCTTCTGGGTCATTGAATAGTAAATCTTGTGCGGGGGGTACCAGTCATACACTTCTGTTCTCTGGGCCAGAGGGGGTTCTTTAAAAAACCCTACCACTCTCATAGACTTGGGGTCTGTGTGACGGGACACATCTCCAAATATTCGGGCGCTCAGACGGGCCATGCGCAGGGCATAGTTAGAAAGACCTGCCATCTTCACCTGACAGAGAAAACACAAATAAATGCATAAGTTAAATGACTCGCGCATGCATTATTATTATTATAGATAAATAGACAGACATATTTATTAATGAGTCTGTAGTTGTTTTGTAGATACCTGGCAGATAATTTATCCAAATGTTGTCTGCTTACCCTTTAATAAAATCCCGAACGAAGCAGGTTGAGGTCCAGAAATATAGACTTTATTATAAAGGCATGTGGACATTAGGTACTGAACAAATCAGACTACCTAGTAACTAGTTTTAAATACTCGTTTGTGGTTAGTTGACAGTTCAACCTTCATACGCTCAAACACACATTGGTGAACATGAAAGATGCGCATGCGCGGAGAAGGTCAAGCACTTCCTCTTATCCTACTGTCTCTCAGGTCCTTAAAAACAGTAATATGTTACATATTATTTAATAAAGCAAGTAACATTTATTTTACTCACTTCTATTTTTCCCAGGGTTAAAATTTACAAAGCTAATGAGAAGACCTTTTTGTAATAATATGACTTATTGGTGCTACAGATTTTTTTAATTGTAAAAACTACTGCTTAAAGGACCTGGACATTGACGACATTTCATTACAAAATAAATGAGATTTCGTGTGGTCAGTCAATGATTCGTGACTTAATCTTAACATAGCTAAATATTACATTTAACAGGGTTGCAGTAGCTTTTTTGGTAGCCTTTTTACTGTTAAAAAAAAAAAAAGTCTTGTGCATCACAGGAAGTTGTACGCCTGCGTATTCATTCCGTATGCGAATATTTGACAAGATAAAAGTTCTGTCTTGGTAACAAAGTTTATGATTATGTTATGCAATCATTTTAACATTTTAAATAACTTTTATTTTTATTTAAATTTAACAAGAAGGGATACACAGTTTCTTTATTAAATGTGTACAAGTTACCACCTAAAACCATTATCATTATACTATGTGAAGTATTGTGCACAATACAATTATTATTTTATTTAAATTTATTTAAAATTGTTTAAAATTATTATTTATTTAAAACCAGCCAAGAGCTGTGTGACATACACTATAGATTTGCTGTGATATCTTTGTTCACTAGATGGCGATATATGCATTAAAGACATTAAAACAGAAAGAAGCACTGAAACAGACATATGATATAAATAAATAAATTGATGGACAGCTCTCTGGATTAGCAGGACAATCACGTTTTTCTTTTCCTTCCAGAGGATGTATCTATTAACACAATTCTGGGGACAAAAAAGGAACAAGATAACACATCCTCAAATAGCACAAGACAAATTGCCTTGTGTATCGGCTGAATTTTTCAGATTACATTGTTCAGTTTTCACTGTTAGCTGCAAATAAGTTCCAAACAAACTTTGCCTCTCTTAAAATGTAATTAAAATTTAGCTGTCAAGCTGTCATTCATACAGTTCCAGAGACAATTACAGTGCGACAGAACTCAATAAAGAAAAGACATCTTGGAATATGTAATAATAGTCAATCCGATGCAAGACAATATTATGCAGTTTCAGACCCATTTTGCAAATTATGTCACACTCAGTATCTGTCAATAGCAGCTATCGCCAACCGTGGCATAAAAATCCACTTAAATAGTTTTCCTCAATTCACTTCTGTTCAAATTCTTGAGTTTTAAATACAGAACATCTCAAGTTTTATGTTTCACAGTCTATATATTTGTTTGCCATGCAAAATAATGCTATATTCTCTATTGTTAACTTTACTGCATGTTGTTTTAGTAAGGAAACATGTAAAATTACAAATAAGGTCCCATTAGTTAACATTAGTTAAAGGGTTAATTCACCCAAAAATGAAAATAATGTCATTTATTACTCACCCTCATGTCGTTCTGCACCCGTTAGACCTTCATTCATCTTCGGAACACAAATTAAGATATTGTTGATTAAATCCGATTAAATCGGAAATCCACAAAAAGTATTCTTATCGCTTTATAATATTAAGATAGAACCACTGAACTCACATGAACTGGTTTAAATGTTTTTTTTAGTATGGACCTTGAGAGTTTGAATGGCTTTGCTCTCAATAGAGGCATCACTGAGCCATCGGATTTCATCAAAATATCTTAATTTGTGTTCTGAAGATGAACGAAGGTCTTATGGGTGTAGAACGACATGAGGGTGAGTATAAATGACATTATTTTCATTTTTGGGTGAACTAACCCTTTAATGCATTAATTAACATTAACAATGAGAAATAAATTTGTTCAGTATTTATTTATATTTGTTAATAAATATTCTTATCAAGCTGTTCATTATTAGTTCAGGTTAGTTCAAGTCCATTAATTAATATGAACATACAACATTTGATTTTAATAATTTATTAGTAAATGTTGAGACTGAAATTTGCTTTAGAATGTTTTTCATTGTTAGTTTGCCAATTAATATAAGAAATTGAAAAGTGTTACCAAAACATTATAACCAAAAAATTGCATATCAAATGTGAATAGTGCATCTAAAACATTTAGGCCTACATACATTTAATAAATGGCCTGCTAAGTGTTGATGTTCCATTATAACTGCATCTTTGCTCATATAGGCTATATTAAAGGGTTAGTTCACCCAAAAATGACATTTCTGTCATTAAGTACTCCCCCTCATGTTGTTCCAAACCTATAAGACCTTTGTTTGTCTTCGGAACACAAATTAAGATATTTTTGATGAAATAGGGTATCTGATCCACACATAGGCAGCAACGACATTGCACCCTTTGAGGTCCAGAAAGGTACTACAGACATTTTTAAAACGGTCGACGAGACTACAGTGGTTCAACCATAATGTTATGAAGCGACAAGAAAACTTTTTGCGCGCAAAAAACAAAAAAATAACGACTTTATTCAACAAATTCTTCTGTCCTGTCATACTGCTACGCTATTCTCATTGCAGCGCTTCAGTGTTTATGTCTGAGCGCGGGCTCAGGATGTAAACACTGAAGCTTTGCAATGAAAATTGCATATCAGTATGATGAATTTGTTGAATAAAGTCATTATTGTTGTTTTGTTTTTGCGTGGACTATTTTAACGATGTCTTTACTACCTTTCTGGACTTCAAAAGGTGTCTTCAGTATGTGGTTCAGAAACCCTCAGATTTCATCAAAAATATCTTAATTTGTGTTCCGAAGATGAACGAAGGTCTTACAGGTGTGGAACGACAGGGTGAGTAATTAATGGTAGAAATTAAATTTTTGGGTGAACTATATATATATATATATATATATATATATATATATATATACACACACACCCAAACACAAGTACATGAGTCTCAATATCTGAAGGCTGTGTGGGCAACAATAAAACAGAAAACGCTTACAATGGCCCCACTGCCTGCACAGATGCCACCACTCTCATTCATTATTCAGCAATATACCTGACTGCTGTTGGTTCTGGACAGTGCATAGTGGTTTCAAATAACAAACCTTTATGGAAGGCTTTTGGTCTGGTGTAGTATCATTTTATAGCTCTGATGATGCAGAATGACAAAATGAAAGATTCTGCAAAACCTTTGATTATTTATTCATGAAAGACACTAGTTTACTTCAGTAAGTGTAAATCTAAGAGAGAATGCCAGCAATGCAACTCCAGTTACAGTTCGCCACGGAACCAAGAGCAGTAATGCGACTCCTTTAAGAAGGCGCTTTAATAAACAATGAACATCTCATATTGACAGCATGACATCACCGCTGTTTTTCCCAGACAGAGGCAACATGCACGGAGGATGTTGGGACCATATTGTCCGAGGAGGAGGATGCACCATCCGCCAAATGTTCTAATATCGATACTCTCATTTAAACGTGAAGCTTTTGAGATGCGGCGTCGTTGAACGGGTTGATATTTCCTGCGCAAAGCATTTATAGCTTAAATGTGTGTCGCTGTTAAATAGGATTTATTTGGCACTGCATATCCTGTACAGCGTATCATACAGTGACTGCAAACGGGAAATGGGCTGGAGATGCATTATTGGAGTGGAGTGAACCCGTTTTGTCAGCTTTAATTGGGGTGAGTGCAGAATTGAATTTACTTTATCAGTCTTAGAAACGGGGCCCGTGCAATGGATGCTAGAAGAGCATAGCTGTACCTTATTATTCTTAAACATTCCTTTACAGCAATGATCTGATCATAATTACGATAAAATTGATTTAAATAACGCTTAGTTATTTAATTGGATTAATGTCGAGTCATCTTAATAGGCTACATTTTCTCTTTAACAGCCAGCAATGTGATAAATGTGTTGTTCAATGCATCTTAGCCTTTTCCAGAGGGAATGTATGAAAATGAACCTGACTGCGATGGTGTATTTCTATGAAATAGATATGTAACAAACCGGAAAAGCAAAAAATCTATAGTCTGTCACAGCGCCAGTAGCCTAAATGTGATGGGAAGGGTTGGGAACCGAAAACCTGTTCTTATTCAGAACCGGTTTCATTACCGGAACCGGACCATTTTCATCCAATTCTGTTCTTTTAACGGTCCTTCAGCATTTAACGTCATTAAAATTAAAATAATTAAGGTCGTTAATTCATCTTCAGCCTCTGACAGACAGTTTCCTGCATTAGGCTACCAATATTCGCTGTATTTACCGAATCTGCGCGCGACCTGTGCGCGAGAATCACTCGGTTCATTTTTTAGTGAATTAAAAACATTAGGTAGCCTAACACGAGCGTATAGTCCAACTCCCGAACTAATGACCCTTTATGAGCTGGTTCTTTTTAGTGAATTGGAACCTGATTGAAACATACAGCGTGATAAGTCCTATTCGGTTATCGGTGACTCGGTTCTTTTTAAATGAATCAAAAGCACTCGGTCATCATTGTTCGACTTCTTAAAGGAATTTTATAGGTAGAGCAGCGCATTGTCATTTGTCCGCACAGTTAACAAATTGACAATTAGCTATGTCAAAGCCTACAATAATTAGGCCCCTACGTTTTCTGTTAGGCTGCATTTGTGATGTTAGTTTATAATGACGATAGATACTCAACTAAACTGGCAGTATTTGACATTTTTAGATGATTGCAAAGGAAAGCGCATAACTGTTGCTATGGTTACCGCGATTTCGCCACATGAAATTTCGCGCTCTGACAAACTTGTATTCTGACTTTTGAGCTTACTGAAACGTTTTCAAACGCAAACTGATCGAATATCTACACACAAACACATTTGAATTCCTTTGGGGGGGGGGTTCAAATCTCCCCAAAATGAATAGTATTCTGTCTTTAATATGCAGCATGCTTATAGATGCTCGAAATCTTTAGGTGACGCAATGGTATGTTGGGATATTGCGTAGGCTAATGTTTCGACTGAAACACCACTGATTCGAAGCTCAAGTAGGCTAGAGGGTGTAATATCAGCTTTAGTAGGCTATAACATTGGTTATTTTTATTTATTTAATTATTTTGAAAGGTTTGGTTCGCGTGAACGAGGACTGGACTGAATCGTCTCGTATGGTTTCATTCATTGGAATGGGAAGGGCTACGGATGGACGTTAAATAAGGCTTATATTTCCTGGTGGGCTTCAGCTCGAGGTCTTCAATACAAACAAATTCCACTGCACCGACTGATATCAGTTCTCTCTGTCCGCGTGCCCGGCGGGATGCGGGTGCACGTCAAGGAGCTCTCCAAGCTGTTGTGGTGCTGACGCGGCTCTGAGCGAACGCGAGCATGGCTGCTGGGAAGTTGCTGCTCTACGCCGGTCTGTCTCTGTCCCTCTGCGCGCTCGGGATGCTGGCCGTGGCTATCTGCTCCGACCACTGGTACGAGACGGACGCCCGGAGGTACCGAGAGAGGTGCCGAAGTTTCTCCAGCCGCCGGAAGGACCCGGGCTTTATTTACATCCCCAACAACAGTCTCCCTCTGCGGGCGAGCCGCTCGCGCCTGGACCGCTGGGAGGAAAAGCTGCTGCTGGCGCGGAACAGACGGCAGCTGTTCGCCATGAGCGCCGCCGATGAGTGCAGCAGGCAGTATAACTCCACCAACATGGGGCTGTGGAGCAAATGCCATCGGCTTGGATTTGATCAAGATATCGAGGACCTCATTCGAAAAGGTAGGACAGTGATGTTTTGTGTCTATCAGTGTGCAATGCAGACGTGATATCAATCTTATATTCGTAGTGTTTGCAAGGTAGCAGTGTAAATTCTGATTAAGGTTTATTCTGAAACCCTAACAATAAAACTTAAAGTATTAGTTCAATTTTTTAATTAAAATCACCCCAAGCTTTACTCACCCTCAAGCCATGGTGTTTATGACTTTCTTCTTTCTGATGAACACAATCGGAGATATATTAATAAATATCCTGACGCATCCGAGCTTTATAATGGCAGTGAATGGGACCAAGAAAATGCCTCCATTCACATCCATCCATCATAAACGTACTCCACACGGCTCCGGGGGGTTAATAAAGGCCTTCTGAAGCAAAGCGATGTATTTGTATATATATATATATATATATATATATATATATATATATATATATATATATATATACATATATAATCCATATTTAACAAATTATGAAGTAAAATATCTAGCTTCCGGTGACTGCCTTCCGTATTCAAGTTACGAAAAAAACTGAACTGGCGTTGCTTCAGTTGAGCTTTTTCCGTAAGTTGAACAGGAAAGGAGTAGGACGTAGCGTAAGCTTTTTAAACTGCGAGAGTCTATTATATTATTATTAATATATCTCTGATTGTGTTCATCAGAAAGAACAAAGTCATATACACCTAGGACAGCTTGAGGGTGAGTAAAGCTTGGGGTCATTTTCATTTGAAAGTGAACTAATCCTTTAAGAAATAAATTCAACCTGCCTCGCTTAAAAGACTGTTTAAACTACTGAATACTGCTTTTTATTTTTGAATTATAAACAGCATATCTTCAAAGATAAACCAATAGGATGTTTCACCGATATTTTTAGCATATATTCACAGTTTTCTACATAACTCAGTTATGGGGTCAACTGATAATTAGCCTAATCAATCAACATTTTATATAACAGCCATTCAATATATAATAATAATAACAGCAGCAGCAACTTAAGCATGAATGTCTGTTACATAAAATAATGATTCTTTAATTTTCGGTTGACCCAAAGAACCTATTATTGTTGTTATTATATGATTATATTGGTTAATATAGTCATTATGTATACTAAATTCTAAAAATTACCAAGTTATTATCATTTTTGCTTAAAGAAATAAAAAAAAACTTGATAAATTGTCTTTTAGAAACTATCTGTATCGCTATTGGTCATAAAAAACAATATCAGCTGATATCTGTTTTTTTAAACATTTTAACTGAAGCTTTAAAATTTGCCATTAACATACACTGAGTGAATCAAATATATTTGAATATTCAGTATTCAAAATGCAACAGCTGTGATGGTGACATTATTCTGAATTGTGGTCACGCATTTATTTGACCATCCATAGCCAACAAATATAAAGTGGCAGCTTGAAAGTTTGAAACTTTAGCACTACTCTTTGCTATCCTGCAAGCACTTGTATTACTTCAGGAATAGCAAATCTAGTGCAATAGCAAGTCTGGGTTGCAGTGCAATATTTACTAAAACACTGAAACATTTTCATAAACTCTAGACATGCTAGCCTTCTAAACTGGAGGCCCACACTATAGACAATACTGTCCCATTCATGTGCACAGGTGAAAAAAAAAGGAGAGAATTAGCAGGAGCGACGAGTCCCTTGCATATGAAGGTGTGAAGCCCTATGGCTAGTCTCACATTCTGGGACTTATTATCTTCCACCAAACTAAGTTAATTTACTCCTCAATGGTTAGAGGCATATGTAATGAATATATTAATAGCTACACACACACACACTCTCACACACAAGGATGTCTATAAATATATCCCGTGCCTCAAACTATGTCAGCCCAAACACCGTAGGCTGTGCTTCAGTCAAGTTACACCAAAACAATAGGCCCAGAGTTGCTGAGACTCGCTTACTCTCCGGTTACACGCTAACCTCTGTCTGCAAATGTGCTTGTGTTTGGGAAAGTAACAGCACAAAATGCCCTCTAAAATAAAAACAAGCTTAATTCTGCTTATTTGGATCGTGCAACCTCCACTGGTACCTGTGCCTAATGTGTGTGTGCGATTATGTAACAGGGATTTTGTGGTGAAGAGGTGCCCCTGTAATGCTGTGTGTTATGACTGTGTGCAGTACCAGCCGATTGTGTATTGCACCATCAGCAAAAGCTCATTTAACTCTCTGGGGCACCTGCCAGCCACATACTGCGTGCTGATTTGGGGTGGGGGTTGCATTGATAGAATAATGCAGTGTTATTCTACACCATCTCTGCCATTCACCTTGGGCGACGGGTGATGATGCAAGAAGCAGTTTGCCTGTGCGTCTGAGATATAATGAAGAGTGAAGAACAATTTGTCATTAGCTGACTTTTTTAGTTGAAAACATGTATTGCTCAGATAAACAGCTGTTTCTTTATCTGTGCGTGCTTTGTTTGGTAAATATTAGTCAATAGCCATGCGTCTCTATAAATAAATGTGTGAATGCTACCGTTACATTTCTTTTTTATGATTATTCATATCATTATCTGGGTTGCAAGCACATCGTTTTATGAAATGTGCTGACTGCGCTCATAATGGCATTGCCCATCTCTCAGAGGAAGCTTATTCTCTGTCTCTACCCAGGATCCTCTCTTGGGAGAGAGAAGGAGGAATAGAATGATGTATGAGAGAGCAAAACAGTAGTGCACAGATAAGGGGTCAAAACTTAAAGGCTTAAAGAGGGGAAAAGTCATTCATTGGGAATGAAACATGCTCCATTTAAGCTTGCTATTGTATTTTTTGGTGGGAATTTAAATTAAATTTTGTTCACAGACTCCAGCTTAATTAGCAAAGATAACTAAAAGTAAGCCGTTCGAAGGATGATTCCAGTTAATTTTGTCGTTGACAGTTTTTTTGTTAACTTTCATCAGCAATAACGAAGACGAGACAAAAAAAGAACATCTAGTTGATCATTTTAATCTATGTCCGAAAATATGACAAGAAAAACTAAGTAAATATATATATTTTAAAAATTATATTAATATACAATGTCACATTGTGAATCTTTCCATAACACTGCACTGAAAAACGGATGCACGTTTTAAATTAATATCGTTTTGTTAAAGGGTTAGTTCACACAAAAATGAAAATTCTGTTGTTTACTCACCCTCATGTCGTTCCAAACCCATAAGACTTTTGTTCATTTTCAGAACACAAATGAAGATCTTTTTGATGAAATCTGAGAGCTTTCTGTCCCTCCATAGACAGCTACGCAAACGACACTTTGACAATTCAGAAATTTCATAAAGAGATCGTAAAACTAATCCATATGAATTTAGCGGTTTAGTCCAAATTTTCTGAAGAGACTCAATCGCTTTATATGATGAACAGATTTAATTTAGGCTTTTATTCACATATAAACACTCATCAACTCACACATCAGAGGGCTGTTTCATAAAACAAGATTAGAAAACAAGCCAGGCTTATTTTACTTAGTCAGACTTGTCAGCGAATTCTGTTTCATAAAACAAACTTAAATTAGTTCAAACTCAGTTACTCTGGCAACTTATGCTGGGAAACTAGCCTGGTCTGGAGCAGGCTAACTGTCAGGCTAAGCTGAGCTTCTCTAACACTGACCAATAGGAACGCAATGATATTACAGCTGACTCTCTCACATACAATTATTTGACCTTATTAACACACACACACACACACACACACACACATATATATATATATATATATATATATATATATATATATATATATATATATATATATATATATATAAAATACACACATTTACTAAATAGTGCTAAATAAAAAAAAATTGGTATAATGGTTTAAAGGTAAGTATGATGAGAAACAAAACATTTAAAGAGAAGTAATTTCTTAAAAATTAAGTGTTATATAGCCCACTGAATAATTCTCAGACTTAATACTAACAACAATGGAAGCAGTTGGGAGAGAACTGTCAGAGACTTATTTCTTAGCAAGGAAGAGTACAAGAGGATTACCAAATCATTGTATTAAATGTGAAAATATAGTAAAAGTAACACATAAATTTAAAATCAATAAACCTGTGACAAGGCACCTGAAACAATCAGGCCTTCATTTGTAAGCTTTCATTAAGTGATGAGTGATTTTTTGCTAGACAAATACCAAGTGAGTGTTTCAGATCCAGCAAAAGCTATGAAAAGAGTGACAGAGTAAGATGCAGCCTGCAGAAATGTCATGTATGGATGTTGTCCACACTGAAACTACCCTGTAGTCAAAGCACAATAAAGTCAGCTAGCCTTTTCCAAGGCCCATATTTAATCTATACTAATATATATATATATACAGTATATATGGAATTCAGGTTGATTGGGACATTTTTTGCTATTGAAATGACTGGGAAAAATGTGTAATGTGTGTAATTAGATTGTTTTTTTACATTTCTCTCATGTTTTGTTTGGCAGTAGTACTCTTTATGGTTATTAGAAGAGCAGAAATTAAGATCATAAAATTAAAAATTAAAATAAATATTCACAGACTAAATTTTAATTGGTAAGATGAATCTAAACTCAGTAATTGTCCCAAAGTATATTGATTTACCGCATTACAATAGTCCATTTACATTTACTATCATAAAAACATACACTTACTTGTAGGTTTAAACTTGTACATAAGGCACATTTAATGTCCAACATCAAATATTTTAGCGAAATGTATATTTTAGAATTATTGCTTCTATTGCATTCCGTCTGTTTAGCGCGCATGTGTGCAGCAGCGCTCGTTCACTGTGAAGTTTAGCCGCAAAATGGAAATATTTGCATTACTTTCTAACATTTACAGATGGAGAATAAACTTGTGAAAAGTAAGTTATGCACTGAGGAAAACACCATGTCTCAAACGCATAAAATAGCACAAAATGTATGCCCTTTCCTGTGGTGGATTGATTTGATCCATGATCGACCTCTAGGGCTGCTTAAAAAAAACTGTGCACGCAAAATTATCTTGACTAGGTGAACCTGGATCGAATTAGCGGGACTGCGTGAACTTCAATTACCTTTTATGAAACCGTTTTAGCCCAAAATCATTTGTTAGGTTAATTCAAGTCAGGTTTTGGAGTTTAATCCTCGCTTTTCTTAGCATCTTTTATGAAACAGCCCTCAGTTGTGGTAAACAAAAAAGCTCAAGCATGTTTGCTTGATGTGCAAGAACCAATCAGGTTCATTCTCATGTGTTACGCAGCACGTTTGAGCTTCCGCAAGAGGTTTGTTCACGTATGGTTTGGTTGAGCTTCTGTTTATGTTTGTTGATCAGTGTTTATATGTGAATAAAAGCCTAAATTAAATCTGTTCATCATATAAAGCGATCGAGTCTCTTCAGAAAATTTGGACTAAACCGCTGAATTCATATGGATTCGTTTTACAATCTCTTTATGAACCTTTTGATCAAAGTGTAAGTTGTGTAGCTGTCTATGGAGGGACAGAAAGCTCTCAGGTTTCATCAAAAAGATCTTCATTTGTGTTCTGAAGATAAAAGTCTCACAGGTTTGGAACGACGTGAGGGTGAGTAAATGATGATAGAATTTTCATTTTTAGGTGAACTATCCCTTTAAATGTTGATGGTGAAATGAATATATGAAATGTTTGAATGTTTTGCATAATTTTGCACTCTCTTGTCAACTAAAATGTAGTTTTTGGTGACTGAAATTAGTTTTAGTCAGTATAAAACTAATTAAAAATGTGTTTTAAAATGTTTGACTATTTCGTTCAATTTTGCACTTTCAATTACTAAAATGTAATTTTTGTAGAATTTTTTTTTTTTTTTTTAAATGACTATAGCACTCTTATTCTCACAATAGCAGTTGCTCAGGTTTTGCAGGACCCCTGGAAGTGTATGATTTGTGTAGATATGACAGTTCACCTTTAAGAATTGATTAGCACTGTGCTAGTATGTTACTTTTATCACTGATATTATTCTTGAAGATTTCACATTGTAGCAACATATTGCAGCACAGAAGAAATGATTCATGTTTGTAGTTTGTAGAAAGACAAACCTGCACAATGGAAAAGACGACCAGAAATAGGAAATGATGCGAAAGATGGCGGCATCTGGAGGTTGTGGAAAATTGAAAAAGTCTGTCTGAGTCTGAGTGAGAGTGTGAGAGGAGGGTGAGATCATGCAGAAACAGCCAACCCATCTCATTGTCCACCATCTGTCCCTACCTCCCAGAGGGACACCCATCAGGGATGATGAAGACATTTTAGACCTAGAACACAATCACAGTGACAGGAGAGTGGGATCCAACCTTCCACCATCAATATAGGCAAACCTAACAGGGAGAGAAAGAGAGAGAACAGAGATGAGAGAAACCACAATACATAAGCAGTTAGCAGCAAAAACGGATTACGGACCGGGCCAGTGTGACCTTTAGATCTCAAATGAGACTTTATTTTGCACATTTGGACATTAAATCTCATCTTATTAAAAGAAAGGCCCTCCTAATCCATTCTTGGTTAGCAAGCTAGAGCAAATACAAGGATTGGATTGTTTTTGAGTTCTCAAAGGATCTGGCTTCCTTGTTTTCAGTGTTTAAATTGGATGCCAAGGGAGGAAGACGCCACACCTTCACGGTTCAAACAGTAAGCCGCACCGGGACTCAAGCGCTGACACTAATCAAATACACAGGTGTTGGGGTGGGATGCTGGGTACATCTCCTGGGAACAAGGAATAGACTGTGCAAATTCCGAGGCATATTATATCACAGAAATTGGGTGTGACTTTCAATAAATTGTAGAGAAAGGGAAAAGTGTTCAGTAATTTTAAAGGCCAGGAGGCATTCAAGATCTTCGGAGGAACTACGCTGAAATAAATGAGGTATCCAATAACCTCCCTTTTCATTTTCTGTTATGGCTTTCATTTCCAACAAATATCCGTATAGTGGAATGTGACTTGACAGAGTGCCTGGACTCAGCCCACTACCAGCAGATTATGATTTGGCCTCAAAGTGTGTAAAGCACCCTCATTAGTGCGGGGAGAATATTTCTCGCTTAGTTCGAATAAGACGTACAATTGTGCATTTAAGATATGACAGACTTGAAATTAGCACCCTGCTTGATAACAGCTTGAGTTATATCACTTTTCCCCTGCTGTTTGAAATTATGCTAATATGATCATTGGCTACCACAGCGGCTGATATCGACATTTTCATCTCACCATGAAAGCTCTTCGACTGGGCAGATGTCACATGGTTCTTCAATGAATAACATGTGCTTTTGCTGAACTTTTGTGTAGAGTGTGTGCACTAATCTGAGACATTATTTGGGTTTAGTAGTGGGTTTTGGTTAAAGGAATAGAAAAATGAGCCATTTTAAAGCATATTCAAGGCTATTTATAACATCACAAAATGCAACATTTGGGGTAATGTAACATGAAATACACATCTAGATTGATTGACATGTTATAAGGACAACAAAATTATTAACTTGTTGAAAAAAACATAAGAAAAAAGGGGATATTAAGAATAACTTGATGGACATCAATGCATCAAGAAAGTAATTTAAGGGTACGCTTACACAAACAACGATGTACTAAAAACAGAAAAGCTTTTCCATTGTGTTTTTGAAAAAGTTTCACGTACAGACAACAGCGTTGTCAAAACGATCCCCTTTCACACAAATCCGTTAAAACCACTAAAAACACTGTATTATTCATGCCAGGCTGCTAATTGGAGATACTTTTAAAGAAAAACTATGCGCCTATAGACTGAACAAGTAATATGCATGCGCATGACATCAGCGTTTTCACAAATATGTATTTGTATAGTTTACACAGAGATGATAACATTTTTGAAAACGGGTTTCAAATTGAAAGTTTTTGAAATTTTCAGGCCTCCAAAACGCTGTTGTCGTGTAAATGAACAGCCAAAACACATAAAAAGTTTTCAGTTTTTAGTTGAAAACAGTGTCATGTAAACGCCCCCTAAGTTAAGTTATTTTATAAATATGCTTTTGTTATTTAACACATTTTTAATAGGTTAATATACAAAAATAACTAAGCAACCTATTGAAACATGATTGAAGTGGAGTTAATTTGTTTAAAATATGTTAAAGGTGCCATCGAATTGAGAATTGAATTTACCTCGGCATAGTTAAATAACAAGAGTTCAGTACATGGAAATGACATACAGTGAGTCTCAAACTCCATTGTTTCCTCCTTCTTATATAAATCTCATTTGTTTAAAAGACCTCTGAAGAACAGGCGAATCTCAACATAACACCGACCGTTACAGTCGGGGTGTACGCCCCCAATATTTGCATATGCCAGCCCGTGATCGAGGCATTGCACAGTATTAACGTCTGGATCTGTGCACAGCTGAATCATCAGACTAGGTAAGCAAGCAAGAGCAACAGCGAAAAATGGCAGATGGAGCGATAATAACTGACATGATCCATGATATTTTTAGTAATATTTGTAAATTGTCTTTCTAAATGTTTCGTTAGCATGATGCTAATGTACTGTTAAATGTGGTTAAAGTTACCATCGTTTCTTACTGTATTCACGGAGACAAGAGCCTTCACTATTTTCATTATTAAACACTTGCAGTCTGTATAATGCATAAACACAACTTCATTCTTTATAAATCTCTCCAGCAGTGTGTAATGTTAGCTTTAGCCACGGAGCACTATCAAACTCATTCAGAATCAAATGTAAACATTCAAATAAATACCATACTTACGCGATTAGACATGCTGCATGACGAACACTTTGTAAAGATCCATTTTGAGGGTTATATTAGCTGTGTAAACTTTGTTTATGCAGTGATAGAGTCGAGAGCTCGGGAGGGGGCGGAGAGCGCAAGCATTTAAAGGAGCCGCAGCCTGAATTGGCGCATTTCTAATTATGCCTCAAAATAGGCAGTTAAAAAAATGAATTAAAAAAAAAAATCTATGGGGTATTTTGAGCTGAAACTTCACAGACACATTCAGGGGACACCTTAGACTTATATTACATCTTTTAAAAAGACGTTCGATGGCACCTTTAATTGATTGCTTAGTGCGCTCCACGCAAAAAGGATGACTAATTTCATAAAAGTAACCATTATAAAATAGTTGTAATTTCTTTATAACTTTGGAATATAACGGTTACTTTACTGAAATAAGGCAGCAGCAATGACATATATGAGGCAGACAAATGTGACCTCAGGCCTTCGAAATGAGACCGCTTCTATCTAAACATTAAATCACATGATTTTAATACCATTTAAGATGCTATTAAAGTCAGCATGAAATCAAAATTTACCCTTTTTTACTTTATTAATCCACAGTCCTGGTCTTATTATGCAATTCATCATTGTATATTGTGCTATATAATGCCTCTGAAACAACTTTCGTCTTCAGGTCAAGTCAAGTCAAGACACTATTTTTTATTTTAACCCTATCTTCCAAAAATCTGGAAATATTCTGCTGTATAATGCCAACTTTTTACAATCCACTCATTTACCAAAAAAAAAAAAAAAAAATCATCAAATTCACCTGATAATATCATATTATGTAAAAAGATTTGCGAATATCATTTTAGGCTGACTTGAAAACAGATTGATAAATCTGTAATTTTAGAACCATGCCTGGAAATCACTCTGGAAATAAGCCACCAGAATACTTCTTCCTAATTAAAACGTATAATTATTTTCCTGTCACACTGCTGTAGGGCTGTTATAATTTGTCCCTGAATGCTAGAAAGCACAAGCCCTGCTTCTAATATTCAGCTGACAGCCGTCTGCATTTCCGCGGGACTGATAAATGTCGGCGTTTCATGTGGCACCGCACCACAGAATTAATATCGCCGAATGTTTTGCGACCTCAACTCATTGTGAGCCCTGTTGTTTGTCTTTCTGTTCTCCCTGATGAAGCCTGGCACAGGTCTCCTTCTCACAATCAGCCCTGCGAGGTGAACAAAGCGGAGGCGAGGGGGTTGCCGCACAGGGAAGTGGAGGAGGATGGTTGGAGGCAGCTGAGACGCTGATTAAAATACCAGTAGTAATGCTGCACCTGAAAGACAGAGAACAGATGTGAGAGAACTGCAGTGGAACTGTTGGTAAAATGTCCAGTCAGATGAATGCAGCTGCTTTGTGCAATTACAAGCAGAAGTGGAGGAATAAAGAATAGACGGCGAGGGCTGTTAGTCAAGAGGAAATGACACTCTGTCTTCCCTCGCCCCTCCCCCCTCGTTCGATTCGTCTCCCTCCTTCTTGCAGCCCAATTTATATTCTGGCACGCAGATTAGTCTCCTGAAAATGGAGTACTGATGATTTCACCACCAAAAGACTGCACACTGCAGTGAAGTGAAAGATGGAATGAGGTAAAAGAATGACCAAAACGATTGTGTTTTACTCCCTCCTCATTCACAGTATTTGGAGTTCAAGTCATCAAGAACGGCTCAATTTTTCAAAACACTGCTATTTCACTCCCACATCCTGGCATCTTTGTGGTGTTGCTAGTTTTGGATTTGCTGTCTGTGGGAAATGTTTTTTGTTTTTTTGGCGCAGATCAATCATAGGGAATCTTTGTAAGCTGAGCCATAAGACAAGTAATGCATTTGAAATGGTGAGACAGACATTGATCCATTCAGTTGCTCATTAGTTTGCCATTGAATTTGGGAGAGTGTGATAAACACCGGATGATCTTCACTCAATATGAGAGGGTCAATGCCAAAGCGAAAAGCCTTGGTGGAGTTTAAAGCCGGAAAAAGTCCAGGCAGATCTCATGCATTTAGATATATAATATGAAAATGAAAATGCAAATACTATTTTTGTCTATTTAAAATGTATAAAACTTCCAATGGCAGAGCAAAATAGGTCACTTGAATATGATTTGTGACTTAGCAGTTGGGTTGTCAAGATACCATTTCACTTGTTCATACTAGTGAATTTTTATCCTTCTATCAATTTTAAAACCACAGCAAAAGCTAATTTGCTATTGAACATACCCTCTATTTAAAAAGTAAAATATTTATTTATTGACTGATTTATTTAACAAATTAAAGCAAATGTCAACTTTGAGTATTTGCATAAAGGTAAATATTGCTTCAAGTGTTTCAATTAATTACTCAAGTAACCAGTGAGAAATAAGAAAATTAAATATTCCCCTCAATATTTTCTTTTGATAATAATATTAAAGGGATAGTTCATCCAAAAATGAAAATTTTGTCATCATTTACACACTTCTTTTCACAAAAGAAGATATTTTAAAGAATGTTGGTATCCAGACGGTTGATGGTAGCCATTGACTTCCATAGTATTTTTTTTCCTACTATGGAAGTGAATGGATACCGTCAACTGTTTTGGCGCTTTTCCACTGCATGGTACAACTCTGCTCGCACGGCATGGTACGGCTCAGCTCGATTAACTTTCGGTTTGCTTTTCTACTGCAGTTTAGTACTGCTTCAAAGTTGGTGGGATTATAGACGGATCGTTATAGTTGCGCCGCCTCTACTGTCATGGATCCGTGGAAAAGCGCCAATGATTACCAACTTATCTTCTTTTGTGTTCAGCAGAAGAAAGAAACAAGTTTGGAACAACTTGAGGGTGAGTAAAAATGTTCATTTTTGGGTGAAATATCTCTTTAAAGACATAATATAAAGCTGCAGGTATTAGAGATACTGTAGAAAATTTTTTTGATTCGACTGGGTATTGAAGTACTGTTATTTTTAACATTTCTACCAAACAGAATGACAGCAAACACTAGTATGTTTACAGTATAGAGTTAATTATGTATTTTTTCTAACTTAATATGCAGACAACTATAATTAATCTCTATGTGCCCACAATTAATCATCATCTTCATTTTCTTAATTATTTTATTTACCAGTAAAAATGTCCTTAAAACATCATTAAAACAAGACAAATGTGTTTGAGAAGCAAAACTCTAAAATAATAGGATTATGAATAATACTTCTTGTTTGTTTTCAAAGAATCTTGATTGTATTTTTCATACCCTGCTGGCAAATTATTTTAAACACAAACTTCAATAAATCTTGTTGAATTTATGCTTAAGACAATATAAAACAACTTGCCAATTGGGCAAGACAAATAAACTTCTCATCCTCATATCTTATGCAGTTTTAATTCTCCAGTAAATTTATCTTGTTTTAAGAATTTGCAGATAAAAACACTGATTAAGAAAGTGTTTTTGCACTGCTCGGTCTTTACTTCCTGTTATTGGCTATGAGTCTAAATAGGGTCGATTGAGCGAAAGCTGGAATCCAGACCTGATCTCTGATGTATAAGCTCTCCCTCTTCTTGGTGGACGCCCTTCCTCTTTCTCACCCCCTCTTCCTCACATCCTCCCTTTGATCAATGGTTCATCAGAAGGGCTGGACTTCACTTGGGTTCAGCTCATGGTGCAATGACACCAATCAGCAATCCATTCAGGCCTGAGAAAGACAAGACGCTTGTTAAAAGCTCTGTGGGAAACAGCAGGCCGATTCTAATGAGAACCACGTCCACCGCAGCTGCTGGGTTGAATGAGAGCTTTCAGGAAGTCGACAAAGTAAGAATTATGGCACACGGAGGAATCGCACAGCTGCTTCTGCCTCTCGGGCCGAGCGTATGAAGGGCACACGAGGTGTCTCAGCTCGTCCCGTGGACCGTGTGAGCCGTGTTAAGGTGTTTTACCGCTGTGAGTGACGGATGGAGTCAGTTGTTTGTTTTTCTTTCCTCGCTGAGGCCGACAGATAAGGCACAAGCAGAAGGTTGAGTGACGTCATCTGTCAAGATGTGTGGAATAATTCTCTTGCTTCTGTTGTCGTGGCAACGTGAAGACACCTGACAAATGCTATTCTGCTCTCTGATGCAAGCATTTGTTTTTTTTTCCCTTCCTCCTTTCTAATTGCTTTGGTATTTGCAGAATGGGCCTGGTGAGACAGAAAAAGATGTGCATGTGTGTTTACTTTTCTCATGAAAGGCCAAACATCTACCTGAATACATAAATTTGATTGTTGCGCTACCTCAGAAATGGGAAGTCATACCACCAACTACTGTCAAACATTTCTTTTTTTAAGATGATACGCGTCGCCTACTATGTTTTACTGTGTGGGTGAATCTTATGAAACCTGTCAAAAACATGTCTGGGTCATATTTCACCTCATAATTACAAGAAAGACACAAGATTATGATTTTTGGAGACACTTTATAATAGGGTCCAATTCTCACTATTAACTGATTATTAACTACAACTTTTGCCTTTTTGTGCATTTATTTTTATGACAATGTACATTTTACCACAAAAAATTCTCATAACCAAAATATATTTCATGAAATACATAATGTATATATATATATATATATATATATATATATATATATATATATATATATATATATATATATATATATATATATATATACACCCACACACACAAATACATATGTGACCCTGGACCACAAAACCAGTCATAAGGGTAAATTTTAGATTTATGCATCATCTGAAAGCTGAATAAATGAGCTTTTCATGTATGTATGGTTTTGTTAGGATAGGACAATATTTGGCTGAGATACAACTATTTGAAAATTAGGAAAGTGAGGGTGCAAAAACAATCTAAATACTGAGAAAATCACCTTTAAAGTTGTTCAAATGAAGTCCTTAGCAAAAATAAGTTTTTGATATATTTATGGTAGGAAATTTACAAAATATCTTCATGGAACATGATCTTTACTTTATACCAAATTAATTTTTGCATTAAAGAAACATTGATAATTTTGACCCATACAATGTATTGTTTGCTATTGCTACAAATATACCCGTGCGACTTATGACTGGTTTTGTGGTCCAGGGTCACATATATACATATAGTATTTGTTTTGTTGACTTTAATGCTTATTTAAATGAAAAAAAAAACATTGAATATAGTACTTTTTGATGTAATGCAATAATTTCCAAATCTATTTTAATAAATGCAATGCATGTGAATATACACCTTGATGTTAAAAAGTCACAACACAACTGTGCATTTGTATCAGCAAAGGGGATGAATTTAGATCATCTTCTCTGAGAAGATTTTACTTAGATAAAGCACAACACGCTGCTTAAATAGTTGACTAGCTGTCCAATAACCATAATGACTCATCCATACTCTGAAATGAAACAGAACTATCTACATTAGTCATTCATAAAAACACCCTCCATCCATGACTGCTTCTTTAAAGTTATTGTATCACTGCATGCTCAAAAGGTGTTAAAATGAAGTGAGGTGGGAAATCGCCCCAGACAAATTAATATGCTGTGTTGCCAAAATAGAGCTCAAATCTTTTTCACCCGTGTCACTGTTTAAACGTTCCTTTATACTTCATTTACTTTCATTTTGACTTTGTAAGCACATTTTCACGCTCTTTCAGCCGCTGCAGCATCTGGTGCTGTAGTAAGGCACTTGATAAATGCATCCATACAACTTTTCTAATTATCAGCTCTCACTTTGAAGTCAACAGGAAATCAGAATTGACCCTATTTACTTTCTCAACCCATGTTCCTGGTCTAGTAATGCAGTATTCATCATTTCACGTCATTCAAAGGAAAACAAAAATGTTTGCCTTTTTAATCTTTAATCAAAATCTAATAACTTGCTCTTCCTCTCAAACAGTTTTCTATTTTGGCTGAAGTCACTTTGGTTGTGTAGGTAATTGGTTAATGTTAATGTTAAACAATATCCGAATAGCTATATATGCATTGTTTTATGCTGCTTTTTAAAAATCTTACTAATAGTTAGCGCAATAATTTCATACTGGTTATTGTTTTTTTTTTTAATTATGGATTTTTGAAAATGACCTTTCATGTAGTGTGTAGCATAGCTCTAAGTGAATGAAAGCATCCTGCAAAGTTTTAAATCTGATAATGCACTGTATATAAAGTTATTGTCTCTCAAAAGTAAGAGTCGACTCAGAGTCAATTATACGAGTCGTTTGTAAAATGAATCCCAAGCCGTTTCGTTGTGACATCACAACGAAACATTAACATATTGCCCGCCCACTTATTGTGGATTCACAAAACGCTTTGGTCTTAAAATATGGATCAATGCCCAGTTTATTTGGCCAGCTTGCTCCTCTGAATCTCAACTTCTAAGTATGATTAATAATTGTTTATGTTTTCTAACGATCGTTCAAAATTGTTTAACGTACACCCTAGTCTGTATGTCTCCTGCTAGTCTCGTGTAACCAGACCTTCAGACTGACGGAAGAAGGTCTGGACTCTACTGCAGCTTTCATTGGCTAAGGACCGCCCAAGAAGATGTTTGACATGTAAAGCAACCACGCAGAGTTCGTTTTGTTCCACGTCATGTTTAGGAGCGTGAAAATGAAAGGTGATGTCCCTACAATAACAAACCGGCTTGCATCTATAAATTATTCATTCAAGAATGTTGTGCAAGTTTACTGCAACAACAGAGCTGCAAACTTAACATTCTTTTGAAAATCTAACGTTTATTTGATCCTGATAGGCGCTCGTTATCACAGCTGTAAACATGACGGCATTCTTCTACGAGGGGGTTTGGCGTCACAGCATTTTTTTCCAAGCGGACCATTAAAGAATGCAACACATACGTCTCCCAGACATCCTGTAGAATTCAACCAACCAGATGACGACTTTGATACTGCTGAAGTATTTCCAGATAAGTGTGCCATATCGTCGCTGTCCAAAACGGTTACTTTTCAGGAAGTGAAAAAAAACACCGTATTTCAAAAGCAGTTGAATGTATCGTTGTCATACTTGGTATGGCATCTTTGCATGTAACCATATTCTTGCCAGTGTAATGATATAATCCAAATTTGACCAAAATTGAGTTTAAATGGACATACCTGCATATTTTACAATAACGGTGGTCGATAAGCGTTCTTCCGATCATTAATTAGAATGGCCAAGTCGCGTTTCATATTGACAGATGAATACACTCAGTTTATTAAATAGCCTATGTCTTAGTTTATTAAATACACTTACTTTATTTCATATTAATTATAAATTTATTTAATGTCTCTTGCAAACTATGAAGGGACAATGAATCAATACACTGACATGGTAATGCTAGACAGATACTTTGTTTGCACAGTCCTACCGTAATTTTGTCACTCCTAGACGTACGTCTGGCATCAGGGGGGAAACGTTTACCTCGATAAAGGAAAGTCATTGTCTCACCAGGCTATGTTTATTTGACAATGTAACCTCACAGTGTTATTCGGCTATCCAGTGCTGAGCTTCGATGAAACTTCACGAGACCGGCGAGATCTTCCACAGGGAGGGAGATACGCGGCGTGATTGACAGCTTTGACACCAAATGGATATACGTGAAAATCAGATGACATGATTTCACAACTTTTCATTGGCCATTTAGATATGTGAAGCATACTGTATACGGAAATCGGCAAAATGGACATACGTGGTTTACATCGGACAGCGACGATATGCATCAGACATTCAGCCGTGGGCGTGATGTTTGAGGCTGAGACTAGTCTCCTGCTAACCAGCTAACTATCGTTTCTGTAGTTCTGCTTGTATACTTGTTAAAGTATAACAGTGACGCTGCTATCACATCTTATAAATAACTAAGGTGACACTTACCATATAGAAACGTCGTATTCCACTCATTATTGCGAATCAGTTTCTGGTGGATCTACTACTTCAGACATCAGACTCGGGCTTGAATTGATACGGTAAAATCAATGCTATCTTTTCTATACATTGTATATACAATGTCTTGCGAATTGATAGCTGTCATTCAGTTATGGCAATGGGCGTGGTGCATGCAGTAGACCAATCACAAAGGATTGAGCCATCTGACCAATCAGAGCAGTGTAGGCTTACAGAAAGGAGGAGTTTAGAGAGATGGATTCTCTGAACTGCTTCAAATGAGTCGTTTACAAAAGATTGAAATCTCAGGTGAAATTAAATGTATATTATGAGAAAACAAAAGTGTTTTTTGACCTTGCATGTTGAAGACTCCCAATACAATATTAGGAACCTTAAAAAAAAGGCATAATAGTGGCACTTTAAAGATTTATTTTCTGTTTTTGCCTTTATTATGATGGGACATAAGCAGACAGGAAGCGAAGTGGGAGAGAAAGGGGGCCCACGAGGCTATCGACGCCAACTTTACTGGTTATTGTTAATGCCATAAAGTGAATGGCAGTAATATGCATTACTTTGATAAGGTGAACTTGACCTTTAACCTTTACATCCCAATCCCAATCTTGATTCCCAAAGGATAGAGAGTCATAAAAATATAACCTGATTCCTGGGACCAAATTTTAGTTTTCTCAACAACTTACTGTAAACTTGCATTCAGGACTTACTCAGTTCTGGTGAAGAATGGCCACTTTTCACAATACAATTAATTCCCAATGGATAAAATCCTGCCTTACTTTTTTTTTACTTGGAAATGTATCATGTTACAGAAGTAAAATGACAGATGCCATTTTAGGTTGAAACATACATAAAGTCGTGGCGCAGGCTGATGGGTCCTTAACGCAAGTTGATGATAATTAAAGCATTGAGTACTTTGCACAAGCTGATTGGTCCATGTCACTTCTGCAGCCAATGAGCTTGTTGCTCACACATTTAAATGGCTGGTTGGTTACATTCAATTCAATGCAGCGTGCTTCAGAGTTCCTCTAAAACCCTCCACCTTCCCCAGCTCCACCTAGATAGATCTACGATGGGTTATTGATATATGCTATTTGTGCAATAGCACTATGTCTTACTCGCAGCAGCATATTGGCGTATGTATTGGCAGTAGCAAGTTCCTGTACTTGCTCTGCTGCAGCAGCAATAATCAACAGCAGCAGTAATCTACAACAACAGCGATAATCTACAGCAGCATAGCAGATCTATTCCCCCAAGACCAAATACATTAACATTGTTATATCCATTACCATGCTAAAAATCTTCAGAGAGTTGCCATGATTGAAATAATGTTAGCCATTTGCCATTATAATAATTTAGATGACATCCCGCATTCCATATTTGGCCTGGAATTTGCAATAGACTTTTAGGACCATGTCAAAGCATAAAGGAATCAACAGAGAGCAAGCTCGCCAACAAACCCGTCTTTACTATTCACTTGGGTGCATTTAAGCTTCTCTCCTCACTGTCTGAAAAGGCCCATGTAATCAACACCAGGAAGCTGGATAAGTAAAGCCAGCTTTCTTCCGTTTCTTTTTGATGCATTAGCGATAGCAGCATTAGCATTTCAAGCTTCCTTATGGAAGAATGTGGCCAAGAACACGCCACGTACCCCCTTTAAATGCGAGTAAGCGCCTGATAGCTACATATTAAGGATCAGAGGGGCTTTGATCTTCTAAGCAAAGCTATAGTGCACTGAGAATCCGGTTTTAAACCCTCTCTGCTACTGTAACTTAAATAAGCCATAAAATTCAGGTTGTTGTCAGCCTCTGATATCTACCCTTCAAGGCCAAAAGTGACTGTGTCATGTATTAGACATTATCAACACTGCTAACGGACTGCTTGAAAAGCGGAAATGTGTGAGAAATTATATTGATTGACTGCAGTAGTGGTGTAATCTAACACTAGTATCTAAATGAAGCACCCAGATTCTTCTCTAGTGCTGTCTGAAATCAAGGTATATGCATTTAAAGAGAATTTAAAGGGATTTCAGTTAAACCTTTTATACAGTGGTCAAAGTTTAGCTAGTTAGCATGACCATAGCGACACCATCTGGGGAAAAAAAAAGCTTTTTTTTCTCCATTGATGGCCATTCAAAAGTAGCTATGACTTCTGAAATAGAATTTAACGTAAGATTACAAATGTAATATATTATATATATGGGCTAATTACGAGTTAAGGCAGGAACACAGTTTTTCTTTGTCGGCTGACTAAGTTTTCTCAGTGTGCTCCGAACCGTCGGTTGAAGTTGGTCCTCATCGCCTTTTTTTTTGGCCGATTCGAAATGTTGAATCGTCATTGGAGCTCGTCGGTCCGTCGGGCCATCTGATCATTCTGATTGGCTGTTCAGCTACTGCTGCCTGCTGGTTTGGAAAGGCATTTCATCTCATGCAGGCGCAGAACTGACGTGCTACTTGGCCGTCGGCTGTTTAGCGTCGGTTTGGTGTGTCAGGGCAACTTTGGACACAGACGCTGCCAACCCCGCAGTCTGCTTTCATCGCCACTAGTTTGTCGGCATCGCCTTGGTGTGTTCTGGCCTTTACAGGCAAAACAAGTCAAAAATGTCGATTTTGGTTGAATTTGAGGTTTTCGCAAAAATGAGTTTGTTAAGCCCTCGTCTAGTGATTCAAATGCTTCAGATAGCAATTAAACATCTAAAAGTATCTTTATTTGTATGTTTTCTGAGAGGAGTACCTTTCCTTTGTCCATGAAAAATGCAGTTTTTCTCTGCTCGCTTCACCACTCGCACCTCCCCTCAGCACAAGTTTGATATCGTTTTAAAGCGCAGCATTCCAACTTTGTGAATATTCATAGCAAATTTTTGATGGCAAGAGTCTGAACCAATAAAATGTGATTTTCAAACTTATACTGATATAAACAAATCAAATGTACTCATGCTGACTTACAGATCTGCTGCATGCACATAAAGACGCCTCAGACAGTGCACAATCTCGATACAGACCTATAAACAGAAATATAGTACTTCAAAATATTGAAAAAAAAATTCCTATAGATATTTGAATTTGATGAATTGTATATATTATATTATATTATAATTGTTATATTATATTATATTAGGGCTGCAACGATTAATCGCGATTAATCATTTGCAAAATAAAAGTCTGTGTTTACGTAATATATATGTGTGTGTTCTGTGTATAATAATTATGTATATATAAATACACACACATACAGGTATAAAGTTTAGAAATATATGCATGTATTATAAATACATATATATATTTATATATATTTTGTATTACATATAAACATAAATATTTTATATATAAATATAACTTTTTTTATTAAATATATACATGAATGTGTGTTTATTTATATATACATAATTATTATACACAGAACACACACATATATATTACGTAAACACAGACTTTTATTTTGCAAACGATTAATCGCGATTAATCGTTGCTGCCCTATATTATATTATATTATATTATATTGCAATTGTTGATGCAAAACTCTTTACAAACATTTTGAAGATTTAAAAAGAATATATGATAATTGCCTATAGTGACCAATTTTTGGGAGGACTCTTACATAATAATTTCTTGGTTCTGCACAAATATCTGTGTGTCCAGACAGAGAAATGAGTGTAGCAACAAATATGTGATGAAACTTCTGGAACATGGAGACCTGGTGTCAGCGGGGAGTTGATGTCTCGGCACACCTTTGTCAGATGGAAAGCCTCAGGCGATGAGCAGACCACTCAGATGAGCAGAGGACTTACGGATGTGAAACTCTGAACATCAACCTTTTTTTTCACATTCCCAAAGGTCTGCTGTCCAGAGGGCAAACTGACAAGCAGAGAACAAGAAAACAGCAGAGGATCGATATTGGCATGACAAATAACACCACAACGCATGCGGCAAAGGGATAGATGTCTGTGCAGGGTTTGAGGAACGTAAGGAACTAAATAAAAATCAAGAGCACAGCATCATGTTTCCATTTTTACCTGGAGAGACGGAGGAGGAAGACGAGAATACTTGGAGAATGGAGATGGAATTCTCTCTCGCCTCAGGGAACTGCCATTAACTCGCTGGGCTGTAAGCAGGCGGTCATGCTGCTGTTGCTAGGTGCTCGTTTCTCCTCAGCTTGTGAGAGCAAACCTCCTGCTCCATCTGTCCACTATACACTAAAATCTTCAAATGGAGTGAGTTGCTCATACTTGGGGACAGTGATTTTTCAAAACCCCATCTATAACACATTCATATTGTGGTTGAGAGCTTGCACAGGCAAGCACCACACCAAAAATATAATATATAAAATGTGGTTTAAAAATATGGATACAATTAAATATATTTTACCTACAATGAACAACACATTATTTGAATAGCTTAAAAGCATCATTACAGAAAAGAAAAAAAAACACCTTATAAAATGTATTGTTTACCTCATTGCCTTTTGCCAGGTAACTGGAATGCAAAGTGATGCATTTCCATAGATTGGCAAAAAATGTGTTTTTGCTTTATTGCTAAAATATTTGTGTTTGCACACACATACGTACAGCACACATACACACAAGCCTTCCTGTTCCCTCATTATGAGTGAAAATGGTGCCCTCACTCTCTTTCTCATTTGCTCTGCGGGTCCCTAGCTGATACATAATTGAATATACGATAACGAAGTTCATAAGAAGGGCAACCAGTGACATCCACACACCCAAAACTGAAGTCTCAGGGGGTCGGCAGTCTCCTCATCAGTGCTTATTTAAAGGCTGCCCGTCAACCTGCAGTGAACACCTTGGGATATTACTGCTGTTTGCAGCTATAAGCACATCACATAAACCAAAGGATCTCGTTTATCTTTTAACTACAAATACCAGACATGCAATTCACATTGTCAATCAATTAGAAAAGTAACCTAACATTACAGAAAATACTAACATTACAGTTTTGGTAACACTTTAAAATAAGGTTTCATTATTTAACTACTTTAGTTAACATGAAATAACAATGAACAATACTTCTACAGCATTTATTAATCTTATTTAATGTTAATTTCAACATTTACTAAAGCATTATTAAAATCAAAAGTTGTATTTGTTAACATTAGGTAATGCACTTTGAACTAACATTAACAAACAAACAGCCGCTTCAGATTTTTACCCCCCCTGCTAAAAAGCGCAGAAAAAGCTATTGTTTTCATTGTTTTTGACCATGTAACCTTGTAAACAGTGCTTTAAGATTTTAAGGTTGGTCAAACAGTAGGAAATACACAGAAATTTAATTAAGTAATCAAACACTGCACAGTCTTCGTGCATGAATTATAAATTAAATATAGATAAATCCTTTGTTATTTAATTAACATTAATGAGACAGCAGCCGGTTTATTAGGTTCTCTTTTAAGATCTTTAAAGCCGGGGACACACTTAACGATTGTAAGGCCGATTATGAATGTAATTTGATACTTACGACTGATCATGCCCAAACACGCTGAGTCAGAGCCAGTTACGTTCAGTTGGTGTTTAAATTACGTATTAAGTATTTAAATCTGCTTCAGTAGAAGGACAGTCTTTGTGTGTTGAGCTCAGTCTTAAAATGTTTTAGCTAGTCATTACATGTGTCCCCGGCTCAAGATAAAACTGACGCACATGATGCAGATCTGACACACATCCTCTTTTCTCACAACTCTTTACGTTCATTTATTACTTTTTAACTAATTTAAGACTCTGCTCATGATGATACTTGACAAAACAGGAATTTTTACATAATTTTGTGTTTTTGTCCATTCAAGCACTGTCTGAAGAGGCATTCTGTGCGCACGTTTTGAGTGTTTGCTCACAGAGCTGATTCACAGACAGCACGCCAGTACAGATTTGAGTTATTTTTTTGTCATATCATGCTTGAATGTTTTAATAGCACTTGAATGAATTATAGCATGATCATATACTGTAGCGCAGCCAAATGATGACAGAAAAAAATAGATGCTGCATTAATTGCATTAAATATTTTCTATATACATGTTAATTTTGACAGCACTAATATATATATATATATATATATATATATATATATATATATATATATATACACACAGTGGGCACGGAAAGTATTCAGACCCCCTTAAATTTTTTACTCTTTGTTATATTGCAGCCATTTGCTAAAATAATTTAAGTTCATTTTTTTCCTCATTAATGTACACACAGCACCCCATATTGACAGAAAAACACAGAATTGTTGACATTTTTGCAGATTTATTTAAAAAGAAAAACTTAAATATCACATGGTCTTAAGTATTCAGACCCTTTGCTCAGTATTTAGTACAAGCACCCTTTAGATCTAATACAGCCATGAGTCTTTTTGGGAAAGATGCAACAAGTTTTTCACACCTGGATTTGGGGATCCTCTGCCATTCCTCCTTGCAGATCCTCTCCAGTTCTGTCAGGTTGGATGGTAAACGTTGTCGGACAGCCATTTTTAGGTTTCTCCAGAGATGCTCAATTGGGTTTAAGTCAGGGCTCTGGCTGGGCCATTCAAGAACAGTCACGGAGTTGTTGTGAAGCCACTCCTTCGTTATTTTAGCATTGTGCTTAGGGTCATTGTCTTGTTGGAAGGTAAACCTTCGGCCCAGTCTGAGGTCTTGAGCACTCTGGAGAAGGTTTTCGTCCAGGATATCCCTGTACTTGGCCGCATTCATTTTTCCCTCGTTTGCAACCAGTCGTCCTGTCCCTGCAGCTGAAAAACACCCCCACAGCATGATGCTGCCACCACCATGCTTCACTGTTGGGACTGTATTGGAGTGCCTGGTTTTCTCCACACATACCGCTTAGAATTAAGGCCAAAAAGTTCTATCTTGGTCTCATCAGACCAGAGAATCTCATTTCTCACCATCTTGGAGTCCTTCAGGTGTTTTTTAGCAAACTCCATGCAGGCTTTCATGTGTCTTGCACTGAGGAGAGGCTTCCGTCGGGCCACTCTGCCATAAAGCCCCGACTGGTGGAGGGCTGCAGTGATGGTTGACTTTCTACAACTTTCTCCCATCTCCCGACTGCATCTCTGGAGCTCAACCACAGTGATCTTTGGGTTCTTCTCTCACCAAGGCTCTTCTCCCCCAATAGCTCAGTTTGGCCGGACGGCCAGCTCTAGGAAGGGTTCTGGTCATCCCAAATGTCTTCCATTTAAGGATTATGGAGGCCACTGTGCTCTTAGGAACCTTAAGTGCAGCAGAATTTTTTTTGTAACCTTGTCCAGATCTGTGCCTTGCCACAATTCTGTCTCTGAGCTCTTCAGGCAGTTCCTTTGACCTCATGATTCTCATTTGCTCTGACATGCACTGTGAGCTGTAAGGTCTTATATAGACAGGTGTGTGGCTTTCCTAATCAAGTTCAATCAGTATAATCAAACACAGCTGAACTCAAATGAAGGTGTAGAACCATCTCAAGGATGATCAGAAGAAATGGACAGCAACCGAGTTAAATATATGAGTGTCACAGCAAAGGGTCTGAATACTTAAGACCATGTGATATTTCAGTTTTTCTTTTTTTATGAAATCTGCAAAAATGTCAACCATTCTGTGTTTTTCTGTCAATATGGGATGCTGTGTGTACATTAATGAGGAAAAAAATGGGAGGAAAATGAGGAAAAAAACTTTAATGATTTTAGAAAATGGCTGCAATTTAACAAAGAGTGAAAAATTTAAGGGGGTCTGAATACTTTCCGTACCCACTGTGTGTGTGTGTGTATATATATATATATATATATATATATATATATATATATATATATATTTTTTTTTTTTTTTTTTTTGAGATCAACATCAGAAGAGCACAAAAAACCAAATAACTGTAATTAGTTGTAATTTGACAATAAAATTGCTGTCTACTATTGTCATTGTCTCTCTGCTTTAGTAATTAAACTATTCCCCCATTACCATCTACAAAATCTCAGCACTATGCTAATAAATCTGCAGCTACGTATACTCTGTCATTACACCGCCAACAAGATCAGCTGGGAGCGTCGGATATAGAAACTGATTTTTATGTCATTTCTCTTTGACCTCTGCTGAGACAGCTGTAAATCTACCTGTGAAATCAGGGAGAAAAAAGGACAGAGAGTCATGCAAGAGAATTCAAGAGAGGGTAAAGTTTTGCAGGCTGCCACAGTGGCGGTTCTCTCTCCGTTGGTGTGATGAGGGGAGAAGCTGATAACTGTCTGCTTGTATCGCTCTGAGACTGGCTGCAGCAGGGTGCCCTCTGGGTAATTGCCTATCCCCTGGGCTCTCTATAATGCCTCTGCTGCTCTCCATGCATATACACGAGCACGAAAACTCACTTACGTAAACACTGACACACAACCACTTGTAATGGCAGCAGAATATATATATTCAGAGTTTTAATATAATACCAAGCAGTTCAAGGACACGTAACAAAAACTAACAAGGGCAGTCGGTGATAGGCACAATGTTAATGAGGTTCACAGCAAGAATTACAGCTTACAAAATGCTCTCGGAAGCTTGAAAAATCAGACAATTTAATCTAGAGAAAGCGTAGGCGGAAACTCAGAAAAATCAAAGCACAGATGAAATCGGAAAGCAGCCCAATGACTGTTTTCAATGGGATGAATTTGGATCCAATCTGCAAAAATTCGGCCTAAGGTGGAGCCCAACGGAAACGACAGACTGCCAGTGCTCGGCTAATTTGGTCTGATTGTGTGTTTTGCTTTCATCAAGTGCATTTTGCAAAGGCACTCAAAACACAAACACATTAGGAAACCTCTCGCGTATTATGAGCAAACTCTCCCTCTGAGTGCCAAGCCCATAATTATCAACAATCAAAGATTACAATTGCCTATCTAATCTGGACAATATTTATGGACGGCCATTAAGAGTTTTGTGGCATAAATTTTGCATGTAATAGGCAATTGTTGATAGCAATTTTTTTTTTTTTTTGTTCAATCAATCAGTGATTGGGCTTCAAACCAGACAAGGTCCCTCACTCCGCTAACGATACATTACAAACCTGATCAACGCTATTAAAGTCACATTGGTTCAGACTAAAGAATCAGGGGACACAAATTGCGAGGCGGACAGACTTCATAGTTGATCAAAATTTGGACGATACTCCCTGATGGACACATTCCATTGATTTTTTTCCCCCTCAACTCATTTCACTTTTGCCAGGAGGAGCTGGGCATGATCTGATTGGCCACCTGATGCACACAAATCTGGCCCCCAGCATTGGGGAAGTGACTTTGAAAGTGTCCTAATTAAACAGTTGAACTATAGTCAAGCTACACTTAATTAGCTATGCTAGAAGTTAGAAACAAAAACTAGCTAACTACACTGAAGCTATTTAGGGAGGATATCTCTGTGCATATAGTCCATTCTTTTTCCCCTCACAATTAGACATTTAAACATTCAGTTGCAAGTTTATAACTCACAATTCTGACTTTATATCACGTAATTCTAACATTATAACTCACAATTCTGTGTTTATATCACACAATTCTGACATTATAACTCAGTTCTGACTTTATAACTTGCAATTCTGACTTTATATCAATAAATTCTGACTTAATATTATGCAATACTGACATTATAACTCGCAATTCTGACTATATCACACAATTCTGACTTTATATCACACGATACTGACTTTATAACTCGCAATTCTGACTTTATATTAATAAATTCTGACTTTATATTATGCAATACTGACATTATAACTCGCAATTCTGAGTTTATATCACGCAATACTGACTTTATAACCCGCGATTCTGACTATATCACACAATTCTGACTTTATATCACACATTACTGACTTTATAACTCGCAATTCTGACTTTATATTAATAAATTCTGACTTTATATTATGCAATACTGACATTATAACTCGCAATTCTGAGTTTATATCACGCAATACTGACTTTATAACCCGCAATTCTGACTATATCACACAATTAAAAAGTCACAATTACCTTTTTATTTTTTTATTTCATGGCAGAAACAAGCTTTCATAATGTTGGAACTCAAATTAATCAGTGGATCATTTTGTGAACAAAACAATTCACTAAAATGTTCACTTAAGTTAGCAGTGACTTGTTACCTGCTTTTTGGGAAAAGTGCCTTGTTACTTGTTCTCCTCAACTTGTTTTTTTGTGACATGATCAGCAAACAACCTTGTTTAGTTGTCAGACATCATATTTAGAGAGCTGAAGCCTTCTAAATCTCTCATAGCCTGCATTTTCATCTGAACAGGTCAAGCAGCCTATACAATCCTTGTCTAATTTCCTTTTTCCACCATTGGTCTCTGGTGTTAATGACCTACGCTAGGAGCAAAACAGACTTGATAGATTTTAGGTTACTTGAGCCTGGCATAGTTTCCAACAGCAACCGAAACAGAATCCACATTCGACATCCTGTCGGCAGCCACCGGCGGCACTCCAGTCATTAGGAGCTGCATACTTTCCCGATCTTGCTGAAAAAGTTGAGTGTTTAATGCTTCTTTCCACCTCTTGAGTTTCCCCAGGAATGAGATTCATTAATTTGAGCCCAGTATGAAGTGATCGAGAGAGTCTCAGTCAGCCGGTCGCAGCTTTTTCTCCATCTCCACATCGGGTCTGTAATTGAATTCCTGCTCCTAACAGCGGGTACAGGGGTGTGTTAATGTGGTGTGCGCTGTGAGCTGAAGTACACTGGAGTGTGTAAGATGTGTTATGGAAGAGCACAGAACTGACACCGCATGACGGATACAGAGGAGCAGAGAATATGGTCTCCTTTTTCAGTGGGATACAAATTCATAGATCTGGGACTGAATGATTGCAGATAATTAACTTCACAGGAGGATGTTTTGTTTTTTGTCATGTTTTTTTTTTAGGAAAGCATTGTTCTTCCATCTCAAATTTTTGAAAGCACTGTACCTTAGTTTCCAATTGTCGTCATCTGTTGACAGCTCAGTCACTCTCTGGGCCAGTCATTACAGTTTCTGTCTTCCTTTAGAGTTTTCATCCAGGGGTCTGTGGAAAAAAAAAAATAAAACCATATGAATTTTCATGAAGGTTCATTTAAAAAAACAAAAAAAACAAAAAACAAAGAAGCCATATTATTAGTCCACTTTCAACCAATTCTGTCCTGATTTCTTCCAGGGGAGGGTCTATGGGCTTTTTCAGATCTTTCGATCCAATGGATAAAATAAGCTTGCACAATTTACATATGAATGCGCATGGAGACAACGGAAAAACATATGAGCATCAGCTTTCGTTTCTACTCTGACAGCCGCAAGACCATACTGAACTTGGCGGTGAGTGCGTGTTAGAAATCAGGAATGGTGAGAGAACATTGTGCTTGGTATGTTTTTCATCTTCAAACCAAACTTTGTCTTTAGCTGACAAAGTTTAAATCCCATCTGCTTCCCATAATGTTTATGCATTAGGTCAGTAGGGCAGATAGTAGGCGGTCTTTTGTGTCTGTTCGACCACATGAGTGTTTACACTATGAAAGCAATCCGGTCGAATGAGTTTTTGACTACCTCTGGACTTTCGACCCCATTTTCACCTTTATTTAGCATCGTTGACTTGTGATCTGATCGACCAAAACGCATCGTAATACTAGGTGTAAGTAGGGCCATACTTTGTGCTTTTTTAACTCACCCTGTCAACATATTCTTACTGATGATGGTTTCAAGACTATAACAAATCATGTTAGCATTTTCAACAAAAAAACTCATCCTTAATAGCCAGCTAGATAACACTTTGTCTTGATGGCAGAATTTGCAATAACGATGTAGAATATGTCACAGAAAACGAAACATTTAAGTTGAGTAAAAATGAATGCAAATACTCTACAAATGTAAACATAATGCAAACTTGGAAACACACCATTACACAATACCCTGCAGTATTTGCTACCTATAGCTAGTGAGAGCACAAATTTCTAGTCACACAGCCAAATGTATTTTCATTTGACAAGCAGGCAGCTTTTGCCTTCAGTGAGATGGTAATCCGTGAAGTAGTTACAGTGTACAAATGGACTGACAGCACCGTAGTAATCGCCCATCTGTGAGGTGACATACAGGAAGGAAGCAGTCATACCAGATTGTGGATAAAGATGGCACACACCATGGTGCCAGCCTACAAAGTCGCTGTATTTATGGATCTTTTTTTCTTTCTGTATTCCTACACTTTCTTGCTCAGAAAGCCCAAGACCAAGTGAGAAAACATGAGCATATTGCTGCATGTGTAACAACTATGGCTGTCAATAGATTAATATGCGTAAATCATATGACTTTCTTTGCATTAACATAATTCATCTGAAATTGTGAAGCTGAAGGCCTCTAACCTCACCATATGACAACTTTGCACAAATAAAATGGAAATTTTGAATTTAATGCTTGCTGAGGTCAATATGACATGTTAGGTGCATTTTCAAATGCTGAATTAAAAGAATTTGCAATCAAAATTATAATGAGACAAATCATCAGTTTCTATGTTCCATACATTCCTTACATATAATTTACATTTTTAGTCATTAATTTGAGTTTAAGGACACATAATTAGTTGTAAAGAAGCAGAAATATTGACAAATATATTCAACTTTGGTGTTTTCCATGATTGGGGTTGAATATAAATGAATCTGAAAGACAGTAATGCCATAGGTAAGAAAATGAATTAAATATAATAATTAATATTATATATAATATAATATATATAAATTTATATATATATATATATATATATATATATATATATATATATATATATATATATATATATATATATACCACAGGAATAATATTAACTTCAGCAACTATAGTATTAAAATCATCCAAATAAATAGTGAGAAAATAAGACAAAAGTTGGATATTTTTAAAAATTATTTTTTCCTGTAACTATACTGTAAAAAAGAATGGTTGGTTAAAAAAGTAAGTTACCTGGTAGCCTTAAAATTTTCACTTCATTGAAATTAAAAATGAGTAAATACAATGAAGGCGACTGATTTAATCAACAGAAAGTCAAAATATTGTTATCTGAACCATTAATTATCCAAGTTGATTTGACAAAAGAAAAAATGTTGTGATGTAGTTTTCATTTCATCCATTTGATTTGATATACAGTCTGCAAAGCTTTCTGTTTATTCTCTTCAATAAAGCTTCTTGCATTTCATTATGTTTAAAGATGCTAATAACTGAGATTAAATTACTTCTCGTCTAACGAGAGAATTGTAGTGAAATGCACTAGCAGCATCTGCCATACCTGTTTAGAGACTAGTGCAAGGCTATTCCTCTCAGGCAGTCAGCAGGGACGCAGAGACTGAAATAACTTGATTAATGTATGGCACTGCTGTCCGCCAAAGCCCCCCGGCTATGACGTATTTAAAACAAATAGCATTTCTTCTTGTTTCCCCCTTTTAGCTTCCAAGACTTGGCTTTGTGGAGAAACCGACTGGCATTGGATTTTACTCATCTTGTTTGCACATGCATCGATTGATGATTTTCACTGTTATTGAGTTGTTTTATGCTCAGGGCCAGCTTAGCTTGTTATAAACCCAAATTAGTTCGGCCAGAAAACTGATATCAATGGTCTCACCACGTCGTGTGACATTCAGCTCAGTGTGCTTCAAGCTTTAATTGCTATCGGACACCATTTTTGCTGCTGCCACTCACCCAGAAACGAGTCAAAAGATAATCTATGGGCGTTTTGCCCTACCGCCATTTTAAAGCTGTTATTTTACATTACAGCGACTAACACGCACACTCTGATAGAGATGGATGTGCCGAGGATCTATTCGTCCTCTTCAGGGGGAAAAGTGCACGGCTGTAGTTCCCAGAAAAGGCTTCATTTCAAATGGCTGCACCATAAGAAGGACTTGGCAGCTTTTAATTAACAACGAGGTTTGCTCTGGGAAAGTGGAAGATAACGTACCACTCAAAGTCGGCGCGAAGCACGCAGAGAAAGACGGATGGAGAGAGTAACGTTCTGTTCACATTAATTAAACGGCTGGCCGACCCAGCTTCACTAAAATAGTGAGAAAGGAGCAGATCAAAAAGGAAGGAACACAAGCTTTCAAGCTCTAGGAAGTGGGGCAAAAAGGCTCAGGGTGGGTTTATGCATACTTATTGACTCTCAAACAGCTTTTTGCTTTGCATAATTCAGTCTGTATGTGTAACACCTTACAGTATAATAGGTGTATGCAACCTTGCACTCATGAGGTTTTTGTTGGCATTGAACAATAAGATGTAATGATTAATATTAAATGTAATTTTTTTTAAATACTTAATTCCTCTGCATTTGCATGCCAACTACTTGGTGTAATCCTTGCTCATCATTACGCATTCTGCAGTAAATTTAGGATTAAACCACACAACATGGATAAATCCACTGGACAAACTGTTGTTTGACAAGTAAACTAGTTATCCGCAGGGCCGTTCAGAGACACTCAAGCACACACCGGTGACGTATTTTGTTCTGCCATTTTGTTGCTTTTTTCAGTCATAAAAGTACTTTGTATAAACAAGCAGATTTTTTACTATTTTTTATACAGATACAGAAAGTGCTACTTTTGCTGCGGACAAGTGATTATTTAGCATACAGTAACATAAAGGTGTTCCTTTTAATCTGCATAAGTTTATTTACACAAGGATTAAAATAGTGGAAAAAATGTAATGATAAAAAACTTAATTGATTAATCTTTAAATATTTTTTACAAATAAAATTAAATATTACAATAATAATAAAAATGATATTTTATTAAATACAATTTTAATTTTCATGAATATTTAAGAATACTCATTCCTTGAAAGAGTAATCAGACCCTGAAAAATTGGAGACAGATCCTCCCAGGAGACAAGCTTGGCCATCAAGTCTTGTAGTAACGTGACTCCCAGCAGAGGAATTGATCGAGTGGCCTCCCCGAGTCTCTTTCCTTGGAAATTTGCAAGCCAGTCAATCAATTAAAGATCTCAGTGGGTCGACGGGCCTCGATTGGAAAATGTGTATATGCGTGCTTTGCTTAGCACATTAGGCTTAAAGCTCTTTTCAACATGGCTGAAAAAGATTTTTAACAGATCGCCTCATCTCTCTCTGGCTACCAAATTCGAATGACTCTAAATTGCCCTTGTAGGTACCTATAGCAGATGCAGACAGCGGTCACATGCTTTCTGGAATATGAGATTTAAGCTCAGTTTCTAAATCCAGTGAGTTTCGTCCATAAAGAGCATTTTCGAGGGATTGGAAGAAAATACACAAGGAGGCCATTAAACAGTTCAAAACACACTTTTGTGTAAAAATTTATTTATAGGTGGAACATTTTCTTAATTCACCCACCATTTGGCAATTGTGGCAAAAAGTTAATTTCGGACACCGCAGCTAACTCTCTCTTAATGGCATGCTGGCATTTTTGCAATTATATTGGCACACCAGCATGGCACACTGTGCAGAGGCAGCCCATGATGTTATGCATGTATTAGTACTTAGGAAGTACGCCAAGAAAATGTCTGTGGGACAAAGGGGCGAAGATGCCGCGCTAAGAGAACACATGCTGACAAGACTTGACCCAATGCTGCTCCTTATTTCCTCTTAATTCATGTGTGGGTCATATGACCAACTGAATTTTCATGTAGACCAATACATTTTTATTTGAATCAGTGAAAACAACTTGATAACATAGGTGTTTTCAGACCCTATGAAGTCCCTCTAAAAAGTGATCTAGAAAAGTGTATATAAAAAATAAAAGTAGCAAATAGCAGCAATTAACTGTATATTATGTTGTTAAGAAGAACAACAACAGGGACTTGAATCAGTATATACACTCACCAGCCACTTAGGTACACCTTGCTAGTACCAGGTTGGACTCCCTTTTGTCTTCAGAACTGCCTTAATTCTTCGTGGCATAGATTCAACAAGGCACTGGAAACATTCCTCAGAGATTTTGGTCCATATTGACATGATAGCATCATGCAGTTGTTGCAGATTTGTCGGCTGCACATCCTTGATGCAAATCTCCCATTCCACCACATCCCAGAGATGCTCTATTGGATTGAGATCTGGTGAGATCAGGCCATTTGAGTACAGTGAATTCATTGTCATGTTCAAGAAACCAGTTTGAGATTATTTGAGCTTTATGACATGGTGTGCTATCCTGCTAGAAGCAGCCATCTGTGGTCATAAAGGGGTGTACATGGTCAGCAACTATAGTAAGGTATGCTGTGGCATTTAAACGATGCTCAATTGGTACTAAGGGGCCCATAGTGCACCAAGAAAATATCCCCCACACCATTACATCACCATCAGCAGCCTGAACCATTGATACAAGGCAGGATGGATCCATGCTTTCATGTTGTTTATGCCAAATTCTGGCCCTACCATCTGAATGTCAAAGCAGAATTCGAGACTCATTAAACCAGGCAACGTTTTTCCAATCTTCTGTTGTCCAATTTTGGTGAGCCCATAATTGGACATAATTGCTGACCTCGGATTTAACGAGTGGTTATTTGAGTTACTGTTGCCTTTCTATCAGCTGGAACCAGTCTGGTCATTCTCCTCTGACCTCTGGCATCAACAAGGCATTTTCACCCACAGAACTGCCACTCACTAAATATTTTCTCTTTTCTGGGCCATTCTCTGTGAACCCTAGAGATGGCTGTGTGTGAAAATCCCAGTAGATCAGCAGTTTCTGAAATACTTAGACCAACAAACATGCCATGTTGACTTAAATCACAAAGTCACTTAAATCACCCTTCTTCCCCATTCTGATGCTCAGTTTGACCTTCATCAGATTATCTTGACCATGTCTACATGCCTAAATGCATTGAGTTGCTGCCATGTGATTGCCTGGTTAGATATTTACGTTAACAAGCAGTTGAACAGGTATACCTAATAAAGACTTTTTAATGTGCCTTATGTATTTACACAGGGATCAAAACAGTCGAGAACCATCAAACAGTTGAGAGTTATGCCGGGTTCCAGGCAACCCGTAACCCGTGTTTTTCCAAACTTCTACCCGTGAAAGTGCACTGGAACGGCAGTCAAACCCGTGACTTCCCACCCTTGAACTCATATTAGATCGATGTACTCCCAGTTCTGCGCTCTAACGTCACATAGCCTGTGAAACAAGAATGGCAGCCCCTACGGATGCAGTGTTTATGCAAGTGGTACACGGTGAGAAATAGACTTCAGGACAATATAACGTTGCAATCAAATTGATAATAATATAATAATGATAAATAATACACACACAATTATGTATTACAATGTTATGTGTCTGAAATGTTGATATTAAAAATGAACAATACTGTTATTAACCTTATGTAATTAATGTTACAAATGTACTCTTATTGTAAAATGTTACCATTTCATATAAATCCAAACAGTCATGCTTACAAAATTACCATCTTTACACACAAAGGCATAGCATGGGGCTATTATATGTATACTTTCACACATTATTTGGCTCTATTTTAGAAAAATTTATGATTATCTAATCAAAATATGTGTTACAGTACCAATAAAAACTGAAATTGAATAGGCTACATTTCTGATTTGTTATGCTTCTGTCGCTGTATGATGAGAATACAGTTTAAATATGCAACTTTGCCGGATAATGAATGCATAACAGCGAACAAATGGATATAAACTAATGCAAATGAATGGTAACAATCGTGGCATACCGTTTTTTTTTTTGTTTGTTTTTTTCTAATGTTAGCGTCCTCTCAGCCTCGACCGCAAACATACTGTTCTCCACTAATGCAGCATCTAGTCAACAAACTAATTCCTTTATAGTGATATGAAAACATGTACTGTAGTGTACACTGTATAACATACCATTTTGCTGTCTGTTTTAAATCGTTTTTGAAGTGACCCGCTCTGTGCAGCGCGCAGCCTCACATCACGTGTCAAAACAAACTATACGGGGCATCAGTGATAGTTTTTTTTGTTTTTCGTCTCTAGAGGCCGCTCTCGTAATGTCTCGTAATGACAGCGCAATTCTCAGCCGCTCCAGCAACGGACGCAACTCGGAAAATGAAATCAAATAAATAAGTAACGAAAATGCTTTGGGAAAATGTATCGGAGTAAAAGTATACAATTTATTTAGGAAATGTAGTGGAGTAAAAGTAAAAGTTGACAGAAATATAAAAACTCAAGTAAAGTACAGATTCTCCCAAAAAATTTGTAAGTACTGTAACGAAGTATTATTACTTCGTTACATTACACCACTGTGATTAAGTATTACAATGTTATGTGTCTGAAAAAATAAGTATGTCGTGAAAGTATATCACCACAATTCCTTGTGCTCAGGCAGTTTGGCATGACTTGCCTGAAACGCTACAAAGTCGTGAGTCGTGGTTTGAAGTCTTGACTTACGGGCTCAAAGACCTGCCTGGAACGCAGCATTAGTACCATCACTCTTTTTAGTTAGTTACTCCCCAAAAACTTGAGGAAGGAGACAGTGCTAGTGATTGCCTGGAGCAGAGAGTGGGCTTTCAGGATATTCAAGACACATTCTTCTAGATGACTAGTGAAATGGAAGTGTACAGTGTAGGGTGAGCAACTGAGATGTGTTTCTGTCGTTGCAGCATCCATAGTAAGCAGATGGAATGGTAAAGCACTGGATCCTGAGGCCTTTGATTTTCTCTGACCCAGATTTTCCTCTCACTGCCTGATTTAGGTGTGCTGCCCTAATGTTTGAGTCATAATGAGTCAGCTCTCTTATATGTCAACCTTTTGTGTAGGGTTTACACTTCAATGATCCCAATAGTGTGTTTATTTTTTTTTCCAAAATTGGATCAGCTTTACAATGTCACAGATCAAGTGTGGCTTCTACAGACTTCATGTTAGCAATGGTGTAACTTCAAGACTGACATGGTCAAAGTGAAATGCTCTGGCAGGATTGCAGCTCAGCAACCTTGCGAATCTATCTTGAAAACATCCACCCCCAGCTGCCCAGTTGCTCTACATGCACCTACAGCTCTCTTCCTGCTTCAGATGACATCTGTGTGTGCCTAGTGAATGGAATATATTTGTTTATCCTCTCCGCCGCTTCATAACCTTCTTGGATCGGAGCCCGCTCAAAAATCCCTAAAGACCAAGCTAATGTCTGCGTTCTCTCTCTCGATTGCTCTCAAAGCACTGCAAAGTAAATTGTACATATTTATGGACACAATAAGAAAAATGAGGGTGTATGGAAAAGCAGGAACGAAAGTTATGGGAAGTAAATTGCCTCAGGTTGATGTGACTCTTGAACTACACCTCACCATAGGTCAAAAGTGCAGTCACATGCCTATTCCCATAAACTTCATTCAGACAAATCCCACATCTATCTGGAGTTGAAATTCGAATTTCTCAAAGGTTGCCTCTACCTAAAGGCCAGGTTTGACATTTTCATCCCAAAAAACAGGAAATATCCCACTTCAGTCTGCTCAATGCATTTGGAAGTGTGGCTAGTCCTGCAATCCTAGAGTCTATTATGACCAGCTGAGATGAAAGGTTTTGCCTGGAATTTAATTTACGGTAACTTCCTGTGAGTCTGCTTTATCTACACACGGCCAAATACAGGTCTAACAATTTGCGGATAATCACTCCTGGCAGGGATTTTCAAAGTTTAAACTGAAATTCAAGAGTACTGTCTTACCAAGAAGGCAGGCAGAACATTACGTCTCAGGCTTAGTCCAGCCTTAGACCTTCCCATGCACACAATCGAAAACTTTTTCAATCTGGAAAGCTCAAATCTTATTGACTGACTTTGCACAACAAAGTTGTGCTTGCTAGGTGGGTTGATAAAGCAAGTGCTTTTGTGGCTCAAATAATGACTAGATATGCAAAGTTGTCAGGTAACTGATATCAAACCCTTAAAAGATAACTAGAGTTTAGTTTAAGGCACTTATTAGTAAGTTAAAGGGTTAGTTCACCCAAAAATGAAAATTCTGTCATTTATTACTCATCCTCATGCCGTTCCACACTTGTAAGACCATTTTAGTTGAAATACAATGGCTCCGTGAGGCCTCCATGGGGAGCAATGACATTTCCTCTCTCAAGATCCATAAAGTTACTAAAAACATATTTAAATCGGTTCGTGTGAGTACAGTAGTTCAATATTAATATTATAAAGCGGCGAGAATATTTTTGGAGCGATAAAAAAAACAAAATAACGACTTATTTAGTGATGGCCGATTTCAAAACACTGCTTCAGAAAGATTCGGAGCACAAATGAATCAGTGTGTCAAATCTGCTGTTCGGAGCGCCAAAGTCACGTGATTTCAGCTGTTGGCAGTTTGACACGTGATCTGAATCATGATTCGATACACTAATTCATTTATGCTCCGAATCTTCCTGAAGCAGTGTTTTGAAATCGGCCATCACTAAATAAGTTGTTATTTTGTTTTGTTTTTTGGCACACAAAAAATGTTCTCGTTGCTTTATAATATTAATATTGAACCACTGTACTCACATGAACTGATTTAAATATGTTTTTAGTACCTTTATGGATCTTGAGAGAGGAAGTGTCATTGCTCCCTATGGATGCCTCACTGAGCCATTGGATTTCAACTAAAATATCTTAATTTGTGTTCCGAAGATTAACGAAGGTTTTAAGGGTGTAGAATGACATGAGGGTAAGTAATAAATGACAGAATTTTCATTTTTGGGTGAACTAACTCTTTAACTAGATCAATAATATACAAAACTGTAGATTCTGCTCTGTAATGTGGACCAAACTTTTTAGGCTACATGAGAGCACATTACCATGAACCACAGATCAAATGTATCATTCTAAACACCACCATGCATAAACTACCTTGCATGCAAAAACACTGTCAAGGATCCATGAAACTGAGTGACTAGAAGAGTGACACCACAAAATGAACCTTTATACTCCAACCATAAACACCACAAACATTCAGTTCATTCAAATTAAGATCTCCACAAGATGAGTCCCACAGGAATAACCATCTGATCATTTAATAAGTAGATAGCAACAAAAAGAAAACACTGGCCCCTGACCTTTTGATTCTTAACACAAAGCTCAGCAATCCCGAAAGTGGCATTATCATTAGATCCCATGTAAAGTGCTTCATCAATAGACTACTTAACATATAGATTCTAAGGCCCGTGGCAGATCATGCCCCTGTCTGCTTGGCAGAAATCCAGGCTGCTGTCTCAAAAACTTTCACTGCCACTTCATTGAACCACCGTGTACATTCTCATTTATTATTTACAAGCAATATGCAGCTTTTCTGTTTGCTGTTCTGTAAGAAAATCACAGTCTTCTGTCCAAACAATCCATTTTTGGACCTCTTAATTATACTCTTTCAACAATAATAAAGGGTTTCCAGTCAATAGCTTTCTTCATTTCTTCAACTACTCAAGAATTTCTCCAGCATTTATATGCTCCACAGATTTATCTTTTCATAACGTGTAAACAGAACACAAAATTAACACTCATCAAACACCTCCTGAGAGTTAAAAAAGGCTTTGGTGAGTAAATACAATCTGGCCAGTTGGCTGGTATATTTATTGGGAATTACTTTATGGTTCAAATCTTAAAGATGCACCCAGTAATTACTTTTTTATATTGAGCTCTCTGAGTGTTCCTGGACTTTACACTGACACCTAGAGGTGTAGATGTGACATCACACAAAACACAAATTTTCAATTAAAAGTTCTCATAACATTGTAATCTTTGATTAATTTATTCCACAAACAAAAATAGTTCAATATAAAAGTTTACCAGGATAAAGCAAGAAGCATACTATCAAATATCATGAGGCCACGGGAGAGGATTTGTGAATGGAGTTGAAGGGACGTAACTGACGCTGGTTGGTCATGTGACAGTAACAACATAGCGGATGTAGTACGACCGAATTCATTATATGCGCATTCTTACTATATAGAACATACTTTTTCAACGGTCGTGAAGTAAATTTAAATTCAAATGTAGTACCTACTTAACAGTACACAATTTTGGACGCAACTTTAATCTCTTGTGTACATAAATTCAAATATATTTCTCAAAAGTACTGTTCATTTTATTGTGTAAAATGCAATGTAATGAAGGACAAATTGCACCTTCAAATGTAAGAACAAGATGATTATAAAGCACTGTTTAGCCAAACTGACTAACAAAAATTTCAGTTGCAACATTTATTTACTTCATTGAAAGTAGTAATATTTTTGCCCAAACAACATAAAAAAATGAATAAAACAGTGAAAAATATAGTTTGTGGCTGATAAAGGTGGAAAAAAAGGTAATGTAACTTGTGCTATTGTCTGTTAGCATCATTAGCATCCCCTCTTCTTCACTTTTTTTTTGTACAGAAAGACTATCTGGATCCCCCCAAAATCATTAGATATCTTTCAGTGTATATTTAACTCTAAAAATGAGATGTAGAGAAGAGAGGTGACAACTTTTCAGATTCAACCTCTAGACAAAGGCTCCTCAAACTAAATGCATCTCACGGGAGACTCAAGTTAGTATTGCGACCGCCATTATCCAATTGCTGCACATGTCAGCAAAAATATTTAATGGCAGTGTGAGGTTTTCTCCTACAGGAGTGAAGGACAGTGTGTTGGCAGCCATTTTCAGGCCTTTAATTAAGTAGCTCTGCACCAGCGTCCAGATACTATCATTCAGTAACGTCCTGCACACAACAGATAATGATAATGCTTCTTCATAATCATCTCATTCTTAATCACATGCAAACTGACCAAGACAAACACAGTGACTGGCATTCGCAACACCCTCTGACAGCTTTTTAAAGACTGAAAATGGACTTTAAAAAAGTGACAATTAACTTGATAAACAAGGTTATAGCCTAGTTATAAAACGAATACCGTCACGAAGAAGAATGCTGCTGTAGCATATTGTGCACAAACGATTAGGGCTGTTGCACAGCCACAGACTTTGAAGAGCGATTAGATTGGCTATTTACTTATTTTTCCAGTGGATCAGAGTGAGTTCCTCCACCCTCTGTGAGTTTGAGCCGAACAGCCGGCCGACGTAGACCACACACCAGCCCGGATTCATCCATCTTCATTCTCTAACACAGTGGCTTGAGGGCTTCTGCCATGTACATACTGATTCTGGCGAATTACAAGAGACAAGCCACTCCTGAGGGAAGCCTTCATGGCCCTTCAAAGACAGCATGATGCTGCCGAGTGTAAAACTCTCAACATGATCCAAAGCAAACCAGACTCAATGTTCCCTATCATTACCTCCTGACTGTTTTCCGATGGATCTTCGATCGCAAAAGCTGAATATCGAGAGTACAGTGGTGTATAGGAGGAGATAATGGTGCACCCAATATGGATATAGGCTTAATATTAACGCTGTTCCAGTACAACCACTAGTGATGTCCTTAATCTTCCAGCCATAAAACAGTCACAATCAACTATATTCAAGCTTATACTGTAAGTTTAAAGGACATGTGCAGTTCTCCAGCATCCACTGTTAACTGTAAACAAGATGACATCTGCGCACTGGCAAAATTAACTGCACATTACATTCATCATCATGTCGCGCTCAGCCGCTGCATGAAGCATCTCTGAATTAATTTCACTTCACTTGTAAAGCAGAGACAATCTATCTGTCACGTTCCCTGCAGCAATGGACTGATCTACCTTCACAAACCTTCCGCTGATGTGCTGTGTTGTAATTATGGAGACAATGAAACACATCATCTGGGTCAGTGAATACATGACCGTTAAAACATCCCCACCCCCCCTTACAACCAACCAATGCACTTAACTGGTGTTTCTCGCCGTTAATCCAGCCTGGTTTGGGTTTGGGGAGGGATGGACCGCAATCTGGGTCACCAAATAAATGAGGCCAGGGCGTGTACTGCACCGCAGCGTCCATCTGGCAGCTCCACGTGCCTGTCTCTGCCAGCGATATACAGGTCTGGAGGAATAACAGAGTGGGCACACTCTGACACTCAGAGCCAGGAGACATGCTACCTGGCTCTGGACTAAAGTGTGTGTGAACATTTTTGCGTTTGGATTTTAGTATGGAAGCATACAATTTTTATTTTATTTAAAAAAAAATTTGTTGGCAGTATGGGAACCAGTAAATTAAAAAAAAAAAAAAAAAAAAGACAACAACAGCAGCAACATCAACAATATAAATATATATATATTTATATATATATATATATATATATATATTTTTTTTTTTTATGAAAACATATAAAGAGCAAAAACAATTCAAATAAATAAGCAATTAATGACAAATAATGTCAACAATATATAATTTAATATATAAAATATATTAAAATATATATATTTAAACAAGATTTATTAAATACTAATTTATATATATATATTATATATATATATATATATATATATAATTATATAAATATAAAGCTATTTTTGATATAATTTTTTGCTATAATATATATATATATATATATATATATATAATATTTTTTTTACATTTCTAATATATATATATATTAGAAATGTAAAATGTATATATATATTTTTTTTCTAAATATATAAATCTTCTATATATAAATACATTTTTATTTTTTTTAATAAGCAATTTAATAACAATTACCTCAAAATTTCAAAAGTAAACCAGTACAGCACATCTTTTTATATAGTAACATTAAATGCCATCATTTTCAGGTTTTCATGAATGCTTTGATATTAATTTTTATACAACATGTATTTGCCGCTTGGTTAATACATTATTCCATTTGCATAATTAATTATGTAATACGCTCTATAAAAAAATAATAATAATTTATTATTATTGTTTTCTGGAAATAATAATACTATAATTTTACACAATTCATATTTCTTTTTATACTTAAAGACTTTTATGGTTTATGTTAGCAGATGGTGCACTGAAAGTTACGGAGCCCCTAAAGGGACATGTTGGTGGAAAAAAAAAATGTCGGGAGGAAAAATAATAAGTCAATACTTTTGCATTCCCCCGAGAAACTTTGCGTTCGCTTGCAAAACCTCTTGAGTTCTTTGCGAGAACGCAAAGTTTCTTGGTGGAATGCAAAACATTTTTATGAGAGAACACAAAAGCATTGACTAATAAGTTTTCCTCCATCTCATTTTTTTCCTTTACTATGTCCCTTTAGGGGTCCATTTAAGTGTTGCTTAGCTTGGACAGAGACTGACTGAACTGTAATAAACATAAAACAAAGGGAAATTAACTTGAATGAACACAGTCATTAGCACTGTGCTTTTCCAGCAATGTTGCTAACTGAATAATAATAAAGCCACACATGCATTGTGTCAGCCATTGCATAGGGGCAAAGGAAAGGAAAAAAAAAAACAGATTGTATGATGACAGGGATCTTTGAAGTCCATATGCATGTGGGTGATGGCACACAGTGGAGTGAAGCAGAATCTTGACTCACAGAGTTATGCCAAAAGCCTCTCTCAGTCTTTATCAACAGCCTTTATCTTGATCATAAGGACAGAGACCACCATGAGGCACATTTATAATTAGATTGTCAGAGTGTCGGGTCAAACACTATGAGTCAGCTAGATGATAATGCCGCTCTGGGACTGTTAGTGTCAAGCATGGCTTATACTCCAGCTTTGATAAAGCATTCATATCATGCCTTCTGTTGATCTTTTGCTATGTCACAAAGGTCTGCATGTGCACAAATGTCTTATGAATTGCAACACTCATTCTCTGCTTTTTCTTAGACACCATGCAATTAGAGGAAAGAAAACCTCACTGCTAAAAAAAAATAGTTGAAAATGCAAAAATAAATAGATAAATAGTTTAAATATTTACATAATTGACTATCATTACTTTTCTAAAGACTGGTTGGAAATGAGAGTAATCACAATTATTTATTAAAGAATATCTTCATACAGTTTCCGAATAGCTAATGTTGTATCTTTTCCTCACAGTTTCTCATCAACTTTATCTTGCTCACTGCAGTTTGTACATGTAATTCAATATTCTCTGTAAAGCTCAATATTTAATGTGAAAAGTATATAATGACATGATATAGTATTATAAAATTATTTTGAAAATAAATCTAAATGGTTAAATACAATTAAACAGAAAAAATCTTGAATATATATAAAATAAAACAATATAAAATAGTATTGATTATATATAAATAAACTATTTGGTAAATTTTAGCCTCCAAAGGAGAGTTAAACAAATGATCCAGAAATATTAAATACATAAACAAAAATATATATCTAATATTACTTCAGTAGTGCTGAAAAGAGACTGTTAACCTAATCTAAAGTTTCCTGATAATATTTTATTTCTTTTAGCTTTAGTACCATGACAGTACACAAGCCAATGAAATAATATTTAATGTTCTCACAGTATAAACAGGACTAATATATAGCTGCCTTTATGTATTAGGAAGGGGGGTAAATAAAACCATCACTTGTTTTTATCAGTTTGCTTAGTGTATCACCAAAAAAGGGAAGATTATTATAGGCTATAATTAGAAACAAACACCAAAACTATCTGTCATTCTTCTGAGAAACAGCTTCAGCAGTGTGTTTGACTCGAACACTAAGGCAACAGGAACATCGTAATGATGACTAATGCTTACCAATGAACAAAGGGAATTGCAGCACATGGCAGCAGCACGGCTACAGGCCTGTAGCAGAGGGGGGAGTTTATGATTAATGGAAATAAATATGAAAAGCATCACATCAGCCCCGGCACCTGATCACTCTCGCCTCCACAACTGCGTTACTGCTTAGCAAACAGCTACATCACTAACGGATACTGCCCTCGGTTCAGTTCAGTGTGCGCACTACACTCCTGGAGTCAGCAGCTATGACGCCAAATATCTCCTGACAGAGAGGTCAAGATTCAAGATTAATCCACTGCCACAATTTGACATGCCTTTTTTTGTTTTTTGCTTTGAATCTCTGAAGGCCCAATCTCTAATAAAGCAGTATTGAAGTAATTCATGCAAAACCCTACATATTAAATATTATATGGGTATGTACAATTATTTGAAGTATGTCAAATGTTTGTATAAATTTATTACACAGGTCTCTGGAATACTTGATTCTGATTGGTCAAACTTGGCTTTCTGTGGCAAAATATTTTTTAATCCCCAAAATAAAAAATAAAATAAAATACTTAATTCTGATTGGTCAGATGTTGCTTTCTGTGGCAAAATATTTTGTGTGCAACCAAAATGAAATTAAAAGAAAAAAAAAAATGTTCAAATAGATTAGATGATGGACTAAAATAACTGAAACTGAAATAAAAAAAAAAAATAAAAACAATTTTTTTTTCATTTTTTGTAAAAAAAAAAAAATCCTTTATTTTAACTTTATTTTAACAAAATTATTAAAACTTTATCTAAAATTAAAATGAAAAATATAAAAATAAAAATCTATTCAAAATATTAAAGGTGCCCTAGATGTATGCATGCTTCGAATTATGTGAGTAAAGTATTTATTTAGATAGTTACGTTTGATTCTGCTCTGTGGCTAACGGGCTAAAGCTAACATTACACACTGTTGGAGAGATTTATAAAGAATTAAGTTGTGTTTATGAATTATACAGACTGCACGTGTTTAAAAATGAAAATAGCGACGGCTCTCGTCTCCGTGAATACAGTAAGAAACGATGGTAACTTTAACCTCATTTAACAGTATATTAGCAACATGCTAATGAAACATTTAGAAAGACAATTTAAAAATATGACTAAAAATATCATGCTACTATGGATCATGTCAGTTATTATCGCTCCATCTGCCATTTTTCGCTGTTGTTCTTGCTTGCTTACCTTGTCTGTGCACAGATCCAGCCGTTAATACTGCCTTTACTTGTCTAATGCGTCGAATGGGCTGGCATTATGCAAATATTGGGGTCATACATATTAATGAACCTGACTGTTACGTAACAGTCGGTGTTATGTTGAGATCCGAGTGTTTTCCGGAAGTCTTTTAAACAAATGAGATTTACATAAGGAGGAGGAAACAATGGGGTTTGAAACTCAATGTATGTCTTTTCCATGTACTGAACTCTTGTTATGCAACTATGCCGAGGAAAATTCAAATTCTGATTCTAGGGCACCTTTAATAAAAACTAATAAAAAAATATAAAAGTAGCTCAATAATACTAAAATAACACTGATAATGTCTTGATTTACCTATTTGGTAAGTAGACAGTTATTTTTTCTAAAATAAAATAAAATAAAATAAAATAAAATCTTGAATAGGCCTGTATGTGTATAAACAATTTGATTAATTTTATAGCTTCCAAAGCACATATTTACAAGGATCCATAGTTATTAAATATATAAACAGTTAATTAGGTCTAATTATGGCACATGGGTTTGTTATTTACTATTTTAAAATTACCTGTAGAGCATATTAACTTCTGATCTTATATTACCTAAAATTAATTTGTTACATTAATCTCTCTGTGCCCTTTTAAATGGGTATATTTTGCTGAGAGAAGAGGAGATAAAGTTAATCCTCTTTGCAATATTAAAGCTGCAACACTGATGACTTTGCCTATACCTCAGTGATATTATGGTACACCACACAACATTGATCCAGTTTACATGTAATGAGAACACTGGACACACATCATTGATCCCAGAGCAAGTCAGAATTCAGGCTATTGTATTTGTAATCTGTTACCTTATTGACATGCAGTCCTTCCTCAAGTTGAACAGTCCTGTCTTACTGAGTTGTCGATATTGTGTATCGGAGGTTTATTCTTAAAAAGGTTTTGCTCATTAGGAGGCATGTATTGGCCAAAGGGAGTGAAAAAGTAAAGTGAAGGGCTCATGAATTATTGACAAAGACATTGGAAAAATGGCAGAGTGACATTTTGAAGGATCCAGAGGAAATTCAAAGATGATGTTCAAGGGTGATTAATTTTGTGATGGTGTCTTTGCACTTCATTTGGCAATGTTGTTGCAAATGGATTATTTAAAATGTATTTATTTATTTTGAAACTCAGCTGAGCAGACACATTCGTTATGGATAATGGCAGTGATTAATCCTGGAGTAAACAGCTAAAAATGCCCTTGCAGGAAAAAAAAAAAAAAAAATCACCCTTCAGGAAAAGAAAAAAAAAAGAGAGAGAGAAAGAAATATAAAATGTCCTTTATCACTCTATGATAGTTAAAGCAAAGTGAGACAGGCTGGAGATTCATGAATAAGTAAGAAAGAGTCTTCCAGTCTCCCAAATCCCTGTCTGCAGAATTTAGATTAGTACAATGAGCAGAAAAGCAGACAGCACAGGAGAGTTTGCCAAAGAAATAGTACTTGCTGAGTTTCTCTTTATATATACTGTATATACAATTGTACAAAATTAAATAGGCAGCCCTATACATATACACACATCCTAGAACTGCCTATTCAATTCAGTTAATTAGTACAAAGCATGGTAATAAGGATATATACGTTATATTAATACATTTATTGAATGTTTTTTAATTATTCATTGTAATTAAGTCACTTCTGAAGGCGGGGAGTGGGGGTATCAACAGTAAACTTGTATCAGCAGTTTAGGCTGGTTGTGGTGTAATGGTGTGAATGATATTTTCTTGGCACAGTTTGGGTCCCTTAGTACCAACTGAGCATCGTTTAAACGCCACAGTGTATCTGAGTATTGTTGCTGACCATGTCCATACCTTTATGACCACAGTGTTCCCATTTTTTGATGGCTACTTCCAGCAGGATAACGTTTTTTGAACATGATAATGAGTTCACTATACTCAAATGGCCTCCGTAGTCACTAGATCTCAATCTAATAAAGTAGCTATGGGATGTGGTGGAATGGGAGATTCACATCATGGATGTGCAGCCGACAAATCTGCAACAACTGCATGATGCCATCAAAATTTGTATATGCTATCTGAGATTAAATAGATTCATCTTAATATTTAAAAATCTTTTTTTTTAAAATTGATTGACAGTCCTAATATACAAAGAGGAGGAGAGACAGCAACTACTCTTTGATGCCCAACGAAGAAAAAATTTAATCAGTCAGGCTGTCAAAGAACTAAAAAACATCGCTCAAAAATGATCAAAAACAGTCCCGGTGCTAACAGCGCAAGGCGTCAAGGGAAGCCAAGTGACCTTTCGTTGACTGGCTCATAGTAGGACTGCAGAAAATATGCTTGGAGTGTAGCTTAACATTAATGAAAATTGTTCTGTAAAGTGTTTTTTTTTTTTTTGACATAAAGCAAACACTCTATTAGGCATCCACTACCATTTATGCAATGTTAAAGGTGTAAAAAGGGATGGAAGTTCACAAGTCAATGGCCCTAATTGAACTGAGCAACTCTGTATTTGAGTCACACATCCAAATTAAAGTAAGTACTGTGCTCCCATAGTGACACTGCCATTCTGCTATGCCTTTAGATTTCTTTGGAGTATTTAAAATCTATTAAACTCTCCCAGGCTTTGGCCATCAAAAAATCTATACCCAGGAACACTGCTGTTTGGTCAGCCTTGAAAAAAGATGGTTTTACTTTAAACCTTCAATAAAAAGAGTTGTACAATAGGTAATATAACCTGTAATGTTATGAGATCTTTTATATGGCATACATAGCTCTAGGGGTCGGGAATTATTTGAAGTGGTCAGAATATAACAAGATTCGAAATGTGTTTTTAAAAGAAAATGAAGGTGCATATTATATAGGATAGGTTGTTAAAGGAATTGCATTAAACAGTTGCAAAAATAACTACTCTGTTAAAATTTAAAAAAAAAATAAAGTAAGTACTGTGCTCTCAGTTAAACTGCCATTCTGTTATGCCGTAAGATTTCTTTGGAGTATTTAAAATCTATTCAACTCTCCCAGGCTTTGGCCATCAAAAAATCTATACCCAGGAACACTACTGTCTGGTCAGCCTGGAAGAAAGATGGTTTTGGTTTACACTCGGTCGCTGACCCAATCAGCCTCTGCTCCACAGGGATGCATAGGGCCAAAAACAATCTGTCTTACAAGCTTCGCGGAGTTGCTCATTAAACCCAGTGTAAGCCATGTTTAAAAAAAAAAAAAAAAGTTCTATCCCACCTTAATATGCAAAGACACCTATAAGTAAGTCATTGTAGATTGATATCCCCACAAGGTGTAAATATTATGGCACTACACATAGTAATACCAAATAACAAATATATTAGAAAAATAACAAAAAATTATATATACACAGTGCATCCGGAACGTATTCACAGTGCTTCACTTTTTACACATTTTGTTATGTTACAGCCAGGATTAAATTGATTAATTTCCTCAAAATTCTACAAACAATACCCCATAATGACAAAGTGAAGAAAGTTTGTTTGAAATCTTTGCAAATTTATTAAAAATAAAAAACGAAAAAATCACATGTACATAAGTATTCACAGCCTTTGCCATGGCACTCAAAATTTAATTCAAGTGCATTCTGTTTCCACTGATCATCCTTGAGATGTTTCTACAACTTGACTGGAGTCCACCTATGGTAAATTCAGTTGATTGGACATGATTTGGAAAGGCACACACCTGTCTATATAAGGTCCCACAGTTAACAGTGCATGTCAAAGCACAAACCAAGCTATGAAGACCAAGGAATTGTCTGTAGACCTCCGAGACAGGATTGTATCAAGGCACAGATCTGGGGAAGGGTAAAGAAACATTTCTGCAGCATTGAAGGTCTCAATGAGCACAGTGGCCTCCATCATCCGTAAATGGAAGAAGTTTGGAACCACCAGGACTCTTCCTAGAGTAGTCTGCCCGGCCAAACTGAGCAACTGGGGGAGAAGGGCCTTAGTCAGGGAGGTGACCAAGAACCCGATGGTCACTCTGACAGAGCTCCTGCGTTACTCTGTGGAAAGAGGAGAACCTTCCAGAAAACAACCATCTCTGCAGCACTCCACCAATCAGGCCTGTATGGTAGAATGGCCAGACAGAAGCCACTCCTTAAGTAAAAAGCACATGACAGTCCGCCAGGAAGACTCTCAGACCATGATAAACAAAATGTTCTGGTTTGATGAAACAAAGATTGAACTCTTTGGCCTGAATAGCAAGCATCATGGCTGGAGAAAACCAGGCACTGCTCATCACCTGGCCAATACCATCCCTACAGTGAAGCATGGTGGTGGCAGGATCATGCTGCAGGGATGTTTTTCAACGGCAGGAAATGGGAGACTACTCAGGATCGAGGGAAAGATCAATACAGCAATGTACAGAGACATCCTGCTCTAGAGAGCTCTGGACCTCAGACTGGAAGTTTCATCTTCCAACAGGACAACGACCCTAAGCACACAGCCAAGATAACAAAGGCTACAGGAAAACTCCATGATCGTCCTTGAGTGGCCCAGCCAGAGCCCAGACTTGAACCCGATTGAACATCTCTGGAGAGATCTGAAAATGGCTGTGCACCAACACTCCCCATCCAACCTGATGGAGCTTGAGAGGTCCTGCAAAGAAAAATGTGAGAAACTGGCCAAAAATAGGTGTGCCAAGCTTGTAGCATCATACTCAAAAAGACTTGAGGCTGTAATTGGTGCTAAAGGTGCTTCAAAAAAGTATTGAGCAAAGGCTGTGAATACTTATGTATATGTGATTTTTTTCATTTTTAATGAATTTGCAAAGATTTCAAACAAATTGCTTTCACATATATATATGTGAAATATATATATACATATAATTCACATATATATATATATATATATATATATATATATATATATATATATATATATATATATATATATATATATATATATATATACACACACACACACACACAATTTTAAAATTTTATAAATGTGGTTACGTGTTGGCTCACCACTTTAGGACCAGTGACACTAGTAGAGTTCCACTGCAAGTGTATCCATTTTCAACTTGTGACACTAATGATTTGTTAATCAATGTGACACTAGAACTTCCCCAGGTAACACAACATAGATTTTAGCTGGCCTAGTGGTTCCTGGAAGAATGAGATAATGGAAGACAGAGTAGAGCATTGGGACTATAATTCTCTTTTCTGGATGATAGAGGCTGCCATTTTCTATCTGCAGAGTTTTATAATCAACAGGAAATGATATCCTGGACAATAGTGCAAGCTGGAATGATTGCTGGCGTGTACCGTTAGGACACAGAAATATGTATTATTATCTTTGTCAGCCCTTTTTCACTGCTGATCAGTGCATGTGCGTGAGCTCTGAAGACACATGAGCACATCATCTTCCTGTCTAAAGGGGAGGATGTGTGAAGGCCTCATTCTAAAGGCCATATCATTCTCAAACGTGTTTCAGCGTGCTCCCAAATGAAATAATTTCAGACACGACGCCTCATAACTCATTCTTCAAAGCTTGAGAGATATGCTGTTGACCAAAAAGCCTCAAAATACACCGAAAAAAACAGAAGGAATTCAGATGTGACACAACAGGAAGCTACTGTTTGATTAGAAACAAAGAGAAACACAATCGCACAACTTTGTAAATGCTGAAAAAGCCTCCTGGGATGCTAAAAAAATTGGATCTGTACTTTCTCAAAAAGAAGGGGAAAAGGGAGAAAAACACAAAAATCGAAGGTGTGAACATTTGTATTCTGATCATGCTAAATAAAGTGAAATGAAATTAAAATCTCTAGCAGGAGTGTGTGGGATGTATTTCTGGGAAATAAAGACAAAATATATTATCTTTATTGAAATCAATAGAGTCTATTGTTGTTCTACTTGAAAATGCAATAAATTGACTGATGGTATCTTGTTATATTTGTCAGCAGGGTTGGGGGTAATGCATTACAAGTAATGTGCATTATGTAATCAGATTACTATTTTGATGTAAGGAGTATAGTAACACATTACTTTATAAATGTACCCACTAATATTTGAGCTACTCTTTTTAAAAAAGAAAAACTTTTTTAAACTACTGAATTAAATTTTTAAATTTCATCATATGCACAGTTCATTTCTGGGTTGTCTGTTCATTCATGAGCAAAACTTATTTTACTAGTACTTAAAACTTCTTTTTCTACTTCTCTACTTGCAGGGTCCATTGCAAGATGCTCCTATATCAAGTACCACTACTCCTCAGCCACAATACCCAAGAATCTCTCTTACAACATCACCAAGACTATACGTCAGGATGAATGGCACTCTCTGCGTGAGTATATGGCTTTATTTGAAGATGCACTTAAGAAATGCCACTACTGTGATTAGAGGGAGACTACAAATACACAGCTGGAGAATTACTAACTCAAACTGCCATGTTAGCTTGTCTAAGGTGCATTCATAGTACAAATCAGTGTATATTTTAACCATTACTCCTGGGACAAGCACAATTAAACAGTAATCATCCCCGATCTAGTGATCTCATTTGCTCAGACCCTACTTGCGAAGATCAATTCAAAGTCACATATGGAAGTTGTAAAGCAACACATTGTAATTTCATTCACTTATTTCGGGCAAGCTCTCAGTAGACATAAAGATATAGATGAGGTGATTTGTTGTTGCTTTGTGGAAGGAGAAAGTAGGGTACATATCTCAAAGTCAGATGTACCTTGTTGACCCACTTTTGCTCTGTTTCCACCCTTCCCAAAATGGAAATTATGAAGATGCTTTAACAGAGAAGTGATGGGAAAATGTTCTAATACAGAGAGTGGGCCATTAGTATTCAATCTGACCCACAGGAAGCTCAGTAAAACTGTAAAGCCCATCATTCACAAAGTTTTACACATGCCACCTTTTGAGGGTTTGATTTCAAAGATACAGTGATACAGTGAAAGTTTTCACACCCGACTCTTAATGCATCGTGTTTACTTCTGGAGCATCAGTGAATGTTTGAACCTTTTTTAATAGTTTTGTTTGAGTCCCTCAGTTGTCCTCAGTATGAAAACAAAGATCTCAAAATCCTACAGTCACTGCTGGAAAGGGTTCAAATATGCAAAAATGCTTGAAAACAGATGAATCTGCAGGAGCTGGAGGATTTTTCTGAAGAACAGAGCTCAGTTTAACATCTCAGGACAAACAAGAGACTCATGAAGAACCATCACAAAACATAAAAACAGTCGTAGATCATCAGGTAACCACACACAGTATTGAGAATCAATGGTTCACATACTTATGAATGGGGTTATTTTAATAAATTCAGCTATTGTTTTGTCTTGTGAACTAAATGCAAACATCTTTTATGTAAAATATCTTACTTAAGACAGTACTAAACAAAAAATAACATGCATTTTTTATTATCCCTCTTATTTTATTCAAATAATTCTCATTTTCACAGATTCTGCAAGGGGTTCACGTAGTTTTTCATGCCACTGTATATTTACTATTCATAAACCAATTTTGCTGGTAAATAAAATAAAACAAATATTGTAAAACAAATATTAGACATAAATAGTTAAAGGATTAGCTCACTTTCAAATGAAAATTACCCCAAGCTTTACTCACCCTCAAGCCATCCTAGGCGTATATGACTTTCTTCTTTCTGATGAACACAATCGGAGATATATTAATAAATAGCTTTATAATGGCAGCGAGTGGGATCAACGTGTATGAGCTGAAGAAATTGTCTCCATCCTCATCCATCCATCATAAACGTACTCCACACGGCTCTGGAGAGTTAATAAAGGCCTTCTGAAGCGAAGCGTTGCGTTTGTGTAAGAAAATATATCCATATTTAACAAGTTATGAAGTAAAATATCTAGCTTCCACCAAACTGCCTTCTGTATTCATATTGCAGAAAAAAAAAACAGTTACGCTTTTTCTGTAAGTTGAATAGGGAAGGCATAGGACGTAGCGTAAGTTTTTTGAACTGCGAGACTTTTACACTTTCTTCGTAAGTCGATTACGGAAGGCGGTTTGGAAGCTAGATATTTTACTTCATAACGTGTTAAATATGGATTTTTTTTTTTTACACAGTAGGCTTCAGTAGGCCTTTATTAACCCCCCAGAGCCGTGTGGAGTATGTCTATGATGGATGGATGTGGATGGAGGCACTTTATTCAACTTCATACTTGTTGATCTTGCTCACTGCCATTATAAAGCTCGGATGCGTCAGGATATTTACTAATATATCTCCGATTGTGTTCATCAGAAAAAAGAAAGTTATATATACCTAGGATGGCTTGAGGGGGAGTAAAGCTTGGGCTAATTTTCATTTGAAAGTGAACTAATCCTTTAACTTAATATTACCGATAAATGTTTAACTCAATATGCGTTTCATGCAAAGGCCAGAAGTTGAAATTAATAAATGCATAATAATCATTTTATTTTAGGCATTTATTTTAGTTTCCCCCCCCCCCCCCATTAAAAACAGCTCTACAAGAATTAGTTTGAGGAAGCCTACAGTACAACAAGCTCTTCTGCTCTTTTCCTTTTTGTCTGACAGCCACAGTTGTGACACTGGATTTCACTACCGTTTACAAAATTTACACTGAGTGTGGAGCGTGTAAATCTACACAAAAGGCCTTCTCTTTGGAGAGTACTGGCTTTTTTGAAACCCTCTTAAGAGATGGGATTGTGGTTTGAAGCTGCCGTGTATCACCGACAGAAGAAAGAATGGGATACGGCATGCCCTCAAACTGTCATGTGGTCACACTCCACTGCGCTGCAGAGATCTGCCTCTGTCAGGTGACAGGAGAGACACCTTTCCTTTAACACCAAAACTCACCAGTATCTACACCTCCATCTCTCTAGCTTTCCTCTTTTTCTAAAGCTGCAACATGGAGGGTTATGAAAGCAGAGATGCAAAAATGACACTGCAGGAAAGAGAGCTCTCAGTGCAGTCAAGTGCAGCAGATGAAAGATCTCTCACGGTTTCCATTTTGTGCTCAATATCTGGTTCACGTGAAATTTACTCTTTGATACCAGAAATTTACCCCAGACCTGCAGGAGCATACTGTTCAAAAGTTTGGGGTCTGTATAACTTTTTAACATTTCTTATGCTCACCAAGGCTGCATTTGTTTGATCAAAAATACAGTAAAACAGCAATATTCTGAAATATTGTTACCATTTAAAAGAAGTTTTCTATTTTGATATATTTTACAATGTATGTTATTCCTGTGTTGGCATCGTTGATTTTTTTAGCATTATTACACCGGGCTTCGGTGTCACATGATCCTTCAGAAATCATTCTAATATGCTGATTTGCTGCTCAAGAAAATAGACAATATATCCAATATCGACAGGCACCAATAAATAAATAAAAAAACATTCTAATATTGGCTTATAATCAATATGGCACAGATATATTGTGCATATCTAGTTAAAATATTTCTCATAGACACTTCAGCTTAGACTGGAACATGTTCACATGGTATTTAGAGTCTCCCAGGGCGCGTTCAACGAGTCTGTCATTTGATTCAAGTATTCTGACCTATACTGTAAAGAAAGATGTGGAACAGCCAGTCTCTTGTTTAAGGTCAGGCTGAGATGTTTAATGTTCTTATTACAGCTTATACAGCTGCTCTAGCAAATCAAACAGTAGGATGAAGTCCTTTCCTATGGTGAGGAAACCCTAAATGTAAAAAAGAAAAAAGAATTAACAGAAGGCATGGCCTTTATGGCTTTGATTCCATTGAGTGCCATATTGATTTTGGGGACCAAGAGAGGTCAGGAGATCAAGATCTCTCCATTAGTGGACACCGAGAAGTAAATTACTCTAATACTGTCTGGGAAATGTGTCTGAACCTGGGTAACACTAGCAAAAAAACAAAAGGGCCAAAAAAGATCCCTAGATGTCTGAACTGGCCACTGGTGGGAAAAAAGCTTGCGTTTTGTTGTGATGCCTTGAATAAACAGAACAGGTAACGCTCAAGTTTGATTGTTTTTTTCTCGTGTTTCACTCGGATGAGAAGCCAGACCTGACATTTCATAAAGTGTGTGAAATTGAACAAAGGGAGGTTAGAACATTTCCTGTGCTCTCATAATGCTTATCTGTTCATGAGTGACATCAGCAAAACTTCAGAAGGCTGTGGGATATACACAGCACTCATTTGTACCTGTCAGTCAACATGCTAGGAAACCGACTATACCAGCAAGAAAGTCACAAAAGAAGCTGCTATTTCTATCATGCAGAATATGAGAGCTAAAGATGAGACTTCACAGAAGCCAAATTCTCTTGTTTTTAGCGATGGACGGCATATTCATCTCAACACAGCAAATGCTTTTGGAAGTTTCGTCTTTGGATGAAGACAGCATTGGTTCAGTAACTTCAGCGGCTTAGGGATTTTGTAAGATCAAAAGGAGGCACCAAAAATGAGCAGCAGGAAGCTGTCAATGAACACGACAGGAAATAATCTGCCGTGATGCGTAAAGGTGCCCAAAGAGGCGAATTATGATCTAGGGTTCCAAATCCTCCAGATCTTAGTGCACTCAACTTAGAAACTGCTTAGTGCTTCAGAGACCAAAGAGAGTCAACCATTGGATTAAAAGAAAGAAAGAAAGAAAGAAAGAAAGAAAGAAAGAAAGAAAGAAAGAAAGAATTTGATTACATAAATCAAATTAATTGCATATGCTGAATATGACATGCTTAATCAAAATAACTGCAATTAAAAATGCAGTTAATGACATATCAATTACATGAATTTTACATTTAATTACATTAATAAATTAAAAATGTGTTCATGTAATCAAATTAATTAAATTAATTACATATGCCAATTTATATGTAAGCAATAAGGTACAAGAGGCTGTACTGTATTGTGAATAAGTCACAACGCCCTTCAGCCGTTACTTATTCACGATACAGCACTAGCCTCGAGTACCTTATTGCTTTTATAAAACGGTTACCACACAATACAAATATGAAAAGCCAAAAATATGTATCAATGTAATTTTCATGAAGTAAACTTTAACTAAAAGCCTTCCTTCCGCCGGAAAAAATAGTCCCTGACCGTGAACAGCAACAGAAGTTACATTTTCACGCCATTAGATTGCGACAAATATGAGTGTGTCAGTCAGAAGCGAAGACTTTTACATTGAAAAGACTGAATTGTTGTGAACACAGAACAAGATGCATGCAACTGACAAATGCTTTGACTAGCGCTGTCAGTCATGGGAAAACCCCCTTCACTGTTAAAAGGACAGGATATTACATCGGACATTTAAACAGATTTTTTATTATGAACATAGGACTGACCTGAAGGAAAATGCCAAATCTGAATATAGGTAATAAACTTGCTCTCTCAATCTTTTTCTCACAATACTCTTCTACATAATACTGTAAGCTTCAATGAACAATATCAATTGAGAACATACAGTTTACATTGCTAAGAGTGGTTGCTAAGGGTGTTGTGTAGTGATACACAGAACCCTTGGGTGAAGCGGTTTTATCGTGAATAAAACAGTTATTGACCTATGAGAATCAAGGACAGGAACTAACCGTTTTATAAAATGGCATTATAGTGGCAGACAAAAGTATTTTAAGAGACTTTATGGAAAGTGTACTAAATTGTACTAAATGAACACATTAAATAGAAAGCTCTTATTATTGCATGCTTTAAAGCTACTGTACATCCTTTACTGAAGCTGTTTCTTACATAAAACATTAGTTGGATAGCTTGATGATTGTTGTCTTGGGACCCTTCTAAAAACAGGACCTGAAATGACATACTAACATCCTAAGCGGTAATTTAGCCTTTACCCCAGAGTGGGATACGCAGAGGAAATGAATTGTACTTAATTGTCACTGCTGTAATCAGACACTATTAAGGTGGGATTGAGCAATTTGTATCATTTCTGTACTTACATTTAAACTACTTAAACATTAACCTCCTATGTATTTATTAGTGGACTTTGAATGTGAGCTCACCACAGTATCCACACTACTGATTTAATCTCCCCTAGATAAGATATTTACATGTGTCCCGGCATTAATAAATGGAAATTGGAAACAGTGTCATCATGCAAACCATGATGTGCCTGACATTAACAAGGACGCTATTACAGCGAACACCAGAGAAATGGAGGAGGCTGTCGAGAAATTTCTCAACTGCAATTTGGCATTTTGACATCCATGATCATTATATTTTCTTTCAAAGCTGAGAGACCTTTTCCTCAGTGGTAGGTGAGCTGTCAATAGCCATTCTGACAGTTAGAGACTCTGATCTTCTGTTGACCCCTTTCATTCAGCAGTCAAGGAGCAGAGATGCACAAAAGAACAGTATGTAATTGCATGTTGACAGAGCAGAGGGTGAAGTCAACATGAAATGGTATTTGTGACATATTTCACTTTTGTAATGTGACGCAAGCAAGATATTAAATGTGGAACAGAACTTGATTTTGTCCAACAGGAATTGATTGGATTGTGGAAAGTCAGATTTTTTAAAGGTGCCCTAGAATTAAATATTGAATTTATATTGGCATAGTTGAATAACAAGAGTTCAGTACATGGAAAAGACATACACTGAGTTTCAAACTCCATTGTTTCCTCCTTCTTATATAAATCTCATTTGTTTAAAAGACCTCAGAAGAACAGGCGAATCTCAACATAACACAGACTGTTACGTAACAGTCGGGATCATTAATATGTATGACCCCAATATTTGCATATGCCCATGTTCAAGCATTAGACAAGGGCAGAACGTCTGGATGTGCACAGCTGAATCATCAGACTAGGTAAGCAAGCAAGAACAATAGCGAAAAATGGCAGATGGAGCAATAATAACTGACATGATCCATGATAACATGATATTTTTAGTGATATTTGTAAATTGTCTTTCTAAATGTTTCACAGCAATCACAGCAAACGTTAGCATGTTGCTAATGTACTGTTAAATGTGGTTAAAGTTACCATCGTTTCTTACTGTATTCACGGAGACAAGAGAGCCATCGCTATTTTCATTTTTAAACACTTGCAGTCTGTATAATGCATAAACACGACTTCATTCTTTATAAATCTCTCCAACAGTGTGTAATGTTAGCTTTAGCCACGGAGCATAGCCTCAAATTCATTCTGAATCAAATGTAATACATCCAAATAAATACTATACTTACATGATCCAATGTATGCATCCATTTTGAGGGTTATATGAGATGTGTAAACTGTGTTTATGCTGTTCAAGGCAAGCGCGAGCTCCGGGGGAGGGGGAGCACGAGAATTAAAGGGGCTGCAACCTATACATCGGTGCATAGTTAATGATGCCCCAAAATAGGCAGTTAAAAAAATGAATTAAAAAAAATCTATGGGGTATTTTGAGCTGAAACTTCACAGACACATTCAGGGGACACCTTAGACTTATATTACATCTTTTAAAAAGAAGTTCTAGGGCACCTTTAATAAGACCAGGAACATGTACACAAAAACAAATAGGGAAAATTTTGATTTCATGTTGACTGAAAAAGTTATGATTATTTCATATTGGTACATGACAGAAAAACATTTAAAGTTATAGGATAAGAACCTGGATGAAGCACACTGGGAATTTGTTTTCAGTTTTTGGAGAAACTACTTCCACCTGAATCAAAATAACGACTAAATCCTTTGCTAATGAGAATAAGAAGTCCATTAATATTGCAAAAGTGACCTTGCAAAGTTGGAGGGAGGTTGTATGCAACTCAACGTGAGAAAGCAGTAAATAAATGTGACATTATCAGGCGCCAAACATCCTGCCGTAATATTCACATTATTCAAATCCTTATTTACAACCGTAATCCTCTCTGTACCAGATAACCTTGTCTACATAAGCATGTAATAAAGACCTTGGTCATTTTGCAGTTGTCTATAGAAACCTAAACAATGCAGTTTATTTTTATCACCAGCAAGACAAAACTGTCTCTTAAAAATTAACATTTCAGCAGAGAAATCCTCAAGCCTGTTAGTTGTATGCATTCGATAATCCCTTTGCTATTAATTACAAGCTGCGAGTTCTTTGTCCTGGTAGTTTTAGCGATTGCACCATTTTGACAATTCACAATTATGACACACTCATGCACCACATCCTCAACAGACAATTGAACAGCAGACCCCCATTTCTGAATGATTGATGGCTAATACAATCAACAGACTATAAATGAACAGGAAAAGATGGAATAAAACGAGCAAAGCTTAGAGCTTTAGATCGATGGACTTTACACATATGCTCACAGGGCATTTCAGATTAGCCAGAGGTCCCTGTGGGTTTGGTTGTGACCGCCGTATCCAGAAGGGCTGTAATCTGTCAGACGGCCGCCTAGTGATTAGTCTGCGGATGGCCGAGCGGAAGTTGCCCAGTGGCCACGAATCAGCAGCTTACTTTGATCTCTGAGCTCGGATGGAAAGAAAACTGCCATATTATTGCAAGTGCTGTTTACACTTGAAGTGCCAAAAGACAGAGCCGAATCAAATCAATAAAACCAGAGAATAATCTTCATACTAAAATTTAGGCAATATACTTGTACTGCCTAAAAATGCAATTCAATTTAATATAAAAATTACATATATAAGAACTACTATGCAATAAGCTTGCATAACTTCTATAATAGTAGCATGTTACAGACACAAAAAGCTGTTGTCTATATTTCAGTGAAAAAAGTTGGCTCGTTTTTTCCTCTTTCAGTCAAACAAAGGCCACTAACTCATTCTCTGGCCCCTCTAAGCTTTAGTGTTTAGTATTTGCAGATTAAATTAGGCCATGAATTCAATGTGATGAGATAAAGCATGATGACACTGCAGGCCACATCTGTTTCTCTTCTGTGGAGCAGAAGTAGGAGTCATCAAGGTGAAGTATTTGACTTTTTGCCCATGTGCTTCTTTTGCTTTTCATCATGCTTTTCAATTCAAATGCAATCCTTGAGATTTTCATTCCTTCATTAATACATCCCCAATGATAGGGTTGCAGTATTTTTCTGCTTGGAGGATTTTTTTAACAATAACTTTAAAACCCTGATAGACCTACTGTGAGATATAAAATATATGTTAGGTGATATATGCTTCTGTATAAACCACAAGTCAGTGTGATTTCAACTTTATTAAAATTTTTTACTAAAGTCTCTTTTGTTTTAAATAGCCAATATGCTTTTGCAGCCAATAAACCAAGTGCAATGTAGTGTTGTCAGAAATATAGATTTTTCGATACATACTGATGCTGAAATAACTGAAATGCCTCCAAAACATGAATAGATACATAATATCAGCTGTGCTATCTCATTCTCTCATCTCTTCGACAGCGAGATGACACACAAACCCGCCTCCCCTCACTCGTTTCATTTGCTTCGTATGAATATTGTTGGTGTTACAGTGCTTGAATTTTGGCATGGGATTGCTCGTATTGCGCATAATTTTACTCCTTCCCTCAGATTTTAGGATCACACCCAAAGTGCACATAAAGTCCCCTCTCAGTACTAAATTGAGTTCTTTTTCGCTGCTTATTGCACTGATTGCAGTCTAATACACAGAAAATTATGTCAAAATGCCAGTCTTGGCGAGTATTCAAGTAAACGCAGTTATGTTTTAAGTGAACGTAAACACTTGAGAAAGAAAAAGCATGTGTAACAGTACAATGGATCTGTGCGTCAGGTCTTAAAGTGACAGCAGCCTAATATACCTGCTGCCAAATTATGAGATGATATTAAAAATATCTATATGGCAGTTTTTCCTCATGGTATCAGTGTCAAAATTGTGACCAGAAATAATGCTAAGTAGCTAGTAACTTTGGAAAACCACAGTGGCTGGTGAGCAAGTTAATGTCAAACACTGATTACAGCCATAAATAAAGGAAATTTCGTGAGCATTTGATTGGACAAATACAAATTAAACAGAACTGAACAATCAACACAACAAACAAACATGGCTAACATGAGGGCTAAATACAAAACTATGGGGAACACATGACCAAAACAACCAATGACAAGATGGAACTAATGAACACGAACCGATGAAGCGACAAGCCTGTTAACTAGATATCAGGACAATGAACCAATCAGAACATGACACATGAAGCAAGGGAACCGATGAAAACTAAACACATGAACAGGGGAAGCAGAAATCACATGACAAACACATGAACCAATAAAGAAGAACTTCAAAATAAAAGACATGACGTAAGGGGCTTTCGCACCGGCGGAACCTTTTCATAGTTCCTAGAACTATTGGCTGAAATACCCGGATTTTGGCGTGTTTGCACCGCAGGAACTAGGAGCGGTTTTAGTTCTAGGAACTCCTTTTAGAACTTAGGGTATTTTCACAGTTGTCATGTTTGGTTCAATTAAAACGAACCCTGGTGTGATTGCTCTGTTAGTGCAGTTCATTTGAACATGTGTGAACGCTGCCATCCGAAACCTGGTGCGCACCAAACAAGTGGACAGAGATGGGTCTCGATCCGCTTCCAAACTCTGGTGCGGTTCGAATGATATATGAACGCAACACGGACCAAAGACTTGTAAACAAACCAAAAATAGGAAGATGAGACCCTAAAAAGGACAGAATCCTCATGCATATCGGTTTTTCTTGTCATAGTCGCAAGTTTGCCGATCACAGGCATCAGACGCGTGTCTCCATGCAGCTGATCGTTTGTGTGCGTGACGGAGGAATTCCCGCTGCTGTTCCCGATGCATCCTCCATCCACCGGTTTTTAGCGTTTATAAATACCGCACTTAAAGACGCCACAGTCGGCTGCTTCAGAGTTCCTATTCTCGGTGCGAATGCAACCAGGAACATGTCCCGGGGGAGAAAGTAGTTCCTGGGGAACTATCCTAGTTGCTTGTTCCTATAACTGAGTTCCCATAACTATTCGGTGCAAAAGCCCCTATAATAAACATGAACTACAAACATGAAAACATGAACAAAACCTAAACAGATGTGACACCAGATCAAACACTGCTGAAAAAATCCTTTACTGATCCAAGAACTGTCCCTGAATCCCTCTTGTTCTACAGGGAGAACTTCCTGTCCTCTAGATTAGCACACACAAGAGAACAGAGGACTGTAGCCAATTAAAAAAAAGGGGAGGGATGGGTGAGGACATCATATCTGAGCATGAATATGCCTACTCTGTCTCACTAGAGAACAGCCTCTGGCTTTGTTGCTGTAGGTGATGGCATCCATAGAGACTCTCCTGGATTAGTTGAACTGCTGGGCTGGAGCTGTGGCTCTCAGTTCATTAAGCGCTTCACTGGGAGAAGTTTAATGACAAACGCTCTAATGGTCCTTCTACAACTGACGTGGTGGAAAGTAAGGGATGTATTGAGCACTTCAGAGGCCTAAGAGAATATTTTCTCCACTGGAGTCTGGCCTAAAAATAGGTGTGCACAAAACATACAACACATGCATGGCTTGATTAAAATCCATTCACATCTTTCTTAGTGGTGCATTTTCCAAATTCTTAAGAGTATAGTTGCACTTTGAATTTGAATATATGGCATTTTGGTAAAATGATTTCAAATTTTTATTTCTAAGTGAATCTTGTGAAAACATATTTCACACCAAAATCAAAAGAATTTTTGTTCTTGACTGTTATACATCCTTCTGCTCACCATTCTGCTCATTTTTGTAACCATTTTTACTCACAAAACCAAACATGTGCAAGAAACAAACTAAGAGGCTGAAAATACAGAACATTCAAAGGACTAAAAAGACTAAAGAACTGCTTCTTAATCAGAAAGTACAATGATTGAAAAATGTGTTTCATCAAATCAGCGTGCTTGGCAGCACATTTTCATCATAATCACTGTCGTTAATCCACCTGATACATCTCTATATTTGTCTGTATGGATAATCCGTCTTTTTGCTATGCATGAGTGTTTCCTCAGCCTCAAAAATAGCTTCATTCTCTTCAGCTTTGCCTCAGAGGGGCTGAGCAAGAAACCAACTACATTCCTCCCAGCGTGTAGTGACGACGATCCAATCTTTACACATCCCGGTTGCAAACAGTTCCTTGGAAAGCCTAGCAGTACTTTGCATTTTGACATTAGATTTACATTTCGACCCTCTTTCCTAGGCGATCTCACAAAGGCTTACAGCATTGCATTAAAGCAAAAGCTGCTCTCCCCAGAGCAACGCTGTCTGTCACAATCAAAGTATTAGTAAGCATGAGTAAGTAACTATGGGGTGCCCAGTCACCTAATTTAATAATTCACGACTGAGCACGCAATAGAAGGGTCCAAATGTCTTAAGACCACTGTTGAAAGATTTTTATTTTTCTATTGCTAATATGGAATAAAAATTTGAGCGAAAAGATGAATTAAGAAAAATTACACACTACATACAGTATGTATGAATAAAAAGGTAAATAAAAATGTGACCCTGGACCACAAAACTAGCTATAAGGGTATATTGTAGCAATAGCCAATAATACATTGTATCAAAATGAATCGATTTTTCTTTTATGACAAAAATCATTTGAATATTAAGTAAAGATCATGTTCCATGAAGATATTTTGTAAATTTCCTACTGTAAATATATCAAAAATGTAGTTTTGTGGGTGGATATGCGTTCCTAAGCACTTCATTTGGACAACTTTAAAGGTGATTTTCTCAATATTTTGATTTTTTGCACCCTCAGATTCCAGATTTTCAAATAGTTGTATCTCGGCCAAGTATTGTTCTATCCTAATAAACCATGCATCAATAGAAAGCTTATTTATTATGTCTAAATCTCAACTGGTTTTGTGTTCCAGGGTCACAAATAATGAAATAATTATATAAATACAAGTATATTTAAATACATAGTAAATAAATGGTCATCAAACTATTTCATAATAAATTACACTATATATGGATAAAAAAGTAAATAGATATAATTATATTTAGAGTATTTTTAAAATAAGAGTTTATTTAAATAATAAATAAATGGCCAAATTATTTCATAAATTACACTATAAATGCATCAAAATGTAATTTAGAATAAAATAAAGGAATAATTATATTTAAAACATGAGTGGAATCAAATTATTTCATTATAAATGACTGCATATATTCATCAAAAATAATTCAAAAATAAAGAAAACATTTAAAATATGAGCTTAAATAAATAAATGGTCATCAAACTATTTCATAATAAATTACACTAGTTTTGGATAAAAAAGTAAATAAAATGTAGAAATAATTATATTTAGAGTATATGTAAAATATGAGTGTAAACAGATAAATGGTCATCATATTATTTCATAAAAAAATTCTTTATGATGTGCTTGGTTTGGAGCATAAACAGCATATTTAATTCAAACAAATCTAGACTTTAAATGGTTTATAGTCTAGCATCATGTCCTTTGTCACCTTGGAGCCTGGTATTGATCAAGTGTAGGTCTGACACATGGAAGGTTGTGCAGGATAAATCAAGATCCATTCCTATATGTGACACATAATAGAGCCCTCTGCCCTCCTGAGAGGACCAGACTGCTAAATACAAGTAACTCCATCCCAGATGCTAAATCCATCAAGCATGCTTCTGTTTGTTTTGACATGCCTCAATTCAGCTGTAATATTCGGTTTAATCTGAATTTTCCAGAGCTGCAACAGTCCCATTCCCTTCTAAGGAAGAAGCGCACAGATTTTAATGTTCCTGCTATAGGCAGGATGAGAAACCTTCATGTGCAAGAGTATGTGTGTGTAGTAGAACGCCTGAAACTGTCTGAGTAAGAGAAGGAAGTTGGAGATGTGCCATGTGTTGGCTCAGCAACCCCCAAACTGCTTGTTCTCTTAAAGCACAGAATAGAGAGAGAGAGAGAGAAGATGTGCAAACATTACTATACTCGCCAAACACAACACACAGCACTCAGATGTCTGCAGGCCAACGAATGCAAAAGGTGTTATTAACATCAATATTCAAGTTTAAAGCTTTATTTTAAAACTGCATCCTCTTGCATGGATTATGTTGCCAATAGACAAAATATGTAAAGTTATATTAAATATTATTAGTAATTATCAACTTTATAATAACTTTCATTCGGGCATAAGATTTTGGTTCGTTAACCGAAATGGTATTTTTACATACAAAACAATGACTAAAATAAATAAATTAATAAAATAAAATTCTCTCAAACATTAGTTATAATAAATATTATACTGCCACTTGAAGTAAGCTGCAAGCTATGGAGAACAACAATATTCTTATGTTTTTTTTGGAGTTTTGGTTTCATGAAATATTATCGGAATTAAAATGGGTGAAAATAAGAGATGGGATCCAAGCCATATCAAAACACCAAAATATCATAGACACAGTGAGGCAAAAAAGTATTTAGTCAGCCACCAATTGTGCAAGTTCTCCCACTTAAAAAAAAAAGGCCTGTAATTTTCATCATACGTACACTTCAAATATGAGAGACAGAACAGGGGAAAGAATCCAGGAAATCACATTGTAGGATTTTTAATTAATTAACTTGTAAATTCCTCTCTAAAAATAAGTATTTGGTCACCTACAAAAAAGCAAGATTTCTGGCTCTCACAGACTTGAAACTTCTTCTTTAAGAAGCTCATCTGTCCTCCACTCATTACCTGTATTAATGGCACATGTTTAAACTCGTTATCAGTATAAAAGACCCCTGTCTACAACCTCAAACAGTCAAGACTCCAAACTCCACTATGGCCAAGACCAAAGAGCTGTCAAAGGACACCAGAAACAAAATTGTAGACCTGCACCAGGCTGGGAAGACTGAATCTGCAATAGGTAAGCAGCTTGGTGTGAAGAAATCAACTGTGGGAGCAATTATTAGAAAATGGAAGACATACAAGACCACTGATAATCTCCCTCGATCTGGGGCTCCACGCAAGATCTCACCCCGTGGGGTCAAAATGATCACAAGAACGGTGAGCAAAAATCACAGAACCACGCGGGGGGACCTAGTGAATGACCTGCAGAGAGCTGGGACCAAAGTAACAAAGGCTACCATCAGTAACACACTACGCCGCCAGGGACTCAAATCCAGTACATGTCCGGGCCCCTCTGAAGTTTGCTAGAGAGCATTTGGATTGTCCAGAAAAGGATTGGAAGAATGTCATATGGTCAGATGAAACCAAAATAGAACTTTTTGGTAAAAACTCAACTTGTCGTGTTTGGAGGAGAAAGAATGCTGAGTTGCATCCAAAGAACACTATACCTACTGTGAAGCATGGGAGTGGAAACATCATGCTTTGGGGCTGTTTTTCTGCAAAGGGACCAGGACGACTGATCCGTGTAAAGGAAAGAACGAATGGGGCCATGTATCGTGAGATTTTGGGTGAAAACCTCCTTCCATCAGCAAGGGCATTGGAAATGAAACGTGGCTGGGTCTTTCAGCATGACAATGATCCCAAACACACCGCCCGGGCAACGAAGGAGTGGCTTCATAAGAAGCATTTCAAGGTCCTGGAGTGGCCTAGCCACTCAACCCCATAGAAAATCTTTGGAGGGAGTTGAAAATCCGTGTTCCCCAGCTACAGCCCCAAAACATCACTGCTCTAGAGGAGATCTGCATGGAGGAATGGGCCAAACTACCAGCAAAAGTGTGTAAAAACCTTGTGGAGACTTACAGAAAATGTTTGACCTCTGTCATTGCCAACAAAGGGTATATAACAAAGTATTGAGATGAACTTTTGTTATTGACCAAATACTTATTTTCCACAATAATTAGCAAATAAATTCTTTAAAAATGTGATTTTCTGGATTTTTTTTCTCATTTTGTCTCTCATAGTTGAAATGTACCTATGATGAAAATTACAGGCCTCTCTCATCTTTTTAAGTGGGATACTTGCACAACTGGTGGCTGATCTAAATACTTTTTTGCCCCACTGTATGAGCACCTGATTTGGGTTGATAAGCAATCACTCAGAAGAACACACTAGAAACCCCTTTGCAACATCGTAGCAACCATCAAAAAATCTTAGCAACTACATAGCAACATCCTGGAAACCACCTACAGCTAGCATTATGGAAATTACTTTTGCATTAGCAATCATGAATGTTTTCTTCGCAAAACATAAACATCTAGTTTATGTCTGCAATTTCAATTTAATAGTTTAAAAAAAAATCTCAAAATGGTCCACTTTTTATTAGAAGTCCAAACACTCAAAAAATGCATTCAGAATGAACATAAGTAGCATTAATAAAAATGCTTTTGAGTGCTGTAGTTTATTGATGCTATGAATGCAAATGTATGTAAAAGCATGTCTGTGCATTATCTCTAATAGCATACCAAGAGTTCATGCACTCTCACAACTAACAGGAATGTGTCCCCTCTATAAATGAGATGTGTGTTAGCACAAGAGAAGTATGGTGTACTATAAAGGGGTTTTAATTGATAAATATCTGAATTTTCATCGTGACGGGGTTGCAATTCATTTCTGCACTGAAAAGCTGTTGCTAAACCATCACAGAAATAGATGCTAATGATGCGTTTCAGCTCTGCGACTAAGGCTGATTATAGCGTATAGGAACGTATAATAAATTGAGCGTAGATGAGGGCCATTACACTGTCATAGTAATTATGAGAATCATCCCCAACTCTCAAAATGTGACCGCTTCACTCTCTGAACTTCATGACTTTCATTCATGAGATGAATATGGCTGGCAGAACACAATGTACTGTGCTATGAAGGAGCCCTTTGGAGAAATCTGACACTGGATATGAGTTATTTGATGGCAATTGTTGTGATCCTGCTGTGGCCATCTCCTCTTATTGATCATCTTCATCAATAAATGTGTCACTTGTCAGCGAGTCCTTCTAAATGACTGGGACTGCTTTCTACCTGCAGTGGCTGTAAAAAATGTCTTTAAGATTCAAACTCAACCATTTAGCGGAAGCCGGATTGACTATGTGACTATGCTACTGTGACATATTTCTAAAATATAGAAAAGTTTTGTTGGATAGCTCATGTTTTCTGACTCACTGAGCCATCATGCATGTTCAAAGTTAAAATCTGTTAGTCTTTATCCCATTCAGTTCCTCTTCTTTATATTATATTATTTCATGTCATCTCTATATTATACACCTTATGTTTAAGCACAATTGTCATGGCCTACACTCAAAAAAATGTCGGGTTAAAAATAACCCAAGTTGGGTTAAATATGGCCGGTTTGGTTAAATGTTTGACCCAACCTGCTTGATAGTTTTATCTAACTCAACTTTTGTTTAAAAATGACTATAATGCTCACTTAAAATGAACCAAAAATAGTTAAGTAAGTTTAATAAATAAAAATTAAATAATAAACATTTATTAAATTGCTTATTAAACACCTTTTGATTATTACTGATGTCTCTAGTAATTATGTGTCTTATTTATAATTTCCAACCTATTTGGGGTTCATTTTAAATCAGCTATATAGTAATTTTTAAACAATAGTTGAGTTAAATACCCAGCAGGTTGGTTAGACATTTAATCCAACTGCTGGGTCAAAACAACCCAATCTCTGGGTTTGCCCATATTTAACACAACTTGGGTTTGTTTTAACCCAGCATTTTTTAGAGTGTATATTAAAATTCTAATCTATTTTGCAAGATAAATTAAAAATAAAAATAAATAATAATTAATTATTTTAAATATTACACTCTAAAAAATGCTGGGTTAAAGTAACCCAAGCTGGGCTAAATATGGGCAAACAGTTGGGTTTAATGTTTGACCCAACCTGATGGGAAGTTTTATTTAACGCAAATATTGTTTAAAAATTATTATATTGTGTGCTTTAAATGAACCCAAAATAGGTTGGAAATGAACATTTATTATTAATATGTTTAATAAATAATACACTCTAAAAAATGCTGGGTTGTTTCAACCCAAGTTTGGGTCAAAAATGGACAAACCCAACCATTGGGTTAAATTTTTAAATGCATTTTTTAACCCAACGGTTGGGTTTGTCCATATTTGACCCAAATTTTTTAGAGAGTAATTAAATAATAAACATGTATTAAATTGCATATTAATAAATTTTCACCTTTTGATTATTATTGTTGCCTCTATAATTATATGTCTGATTTTTAATTTCCAACCTATTTTGGATTAATTTTAAGCCAGCCATATAGTCATTTTTAATCAATAGTTGACTTAATAAAACTGCCCAGCAGGTTGGTCAAACATTTAACCCAATCACTGGGCTTGTCCATGTGTAATGTAATGAGTGTATAAGTGAATTAAGGCATCACAATATTAGAATGTGCAGTATGCAAAATGGACATTTATTTTAAGATTAAAAGACTAAAGATTACAGTTAATGTTGGTAAATGATTAGTATTTAAAAAAAAATATTTAAAAAAATTATTATAAGATGACTGCAATGATATGTTTATTTGGGAAAACATAGTGGAATTGTGCATAAATAAATATCCAATGTCCTTGTGTATAAATATCCAAATGTACTTCTTTGATTTCTACAGACTTTCATATATATCGGCTAATAGGAAATTAATGTAAATCTCTCCAAGTGGAAAATGACAACAAGATTCACATGATTAATCACAGGGAACTTTGTGTATTTTTCACAAATATGATCCTTGGCTTCAAGGATTCACTGACTGAGTTGACTAAACAAGTTGCTGCAGTGCTCTAAAGCTTAGTTTCTTTCCCAAAAGTGAACATAAATTCCCTTTCCCTGCCTCATTATGACACAGCTCTCAATATTGACACTCACTTGGTGCTTTTTTCCAGCAATATCACCGTCATACTCATGGCTCCATCTTCCCCCATAAAGTGCAGCAGTAATCTGGTTAGTCACATTGCACAGTCTCTCTGTCCACTGCCTGGCAAATCCCAAAGTAATTTAGACTTAAAAGAAGAGGAGGTGGTTTTTGACTGGCTGCCACATAGAATTTCACACCACTGTGTTTTGTAATGCTCCACTGTTGTTTACTGTCATTAGATCAAATCCCGTCACTAGCTTGCGTCTGCCGGAGACTCGCCACGGTGTTGAAAGGTTTAAACAGGGTGCAAAACACCCACTTCAACACCCTACTTAATCTGACATTAATGCTCATTAAAATTCAACAACCTTTAGCCTAGGAGCAACAGCTGTCGTAATCATGATGCAATGAATATATAGATTAAATGCTGTTTTAAATTCCAATGTGTTGTATTTCACTAAACTGCATTGTTCACATTTCTACTGTGACTTCCTTCATTTGAGAAATATCTGCTGTGACGACTGATGCAGGAGAGAGATTCTTTAATTAAAACATAACACAAGCAAGAGTGAACTTCATTGAACTTGTTTACTTCATTGAAATTCAAGTGAAATTCAAGTGACTCTGGTCTGCGAACACAGACAAGCAAAGTGATGGTAAGAGTGAAACATCCCAGACTTTTCTAAATATCAGCACTCTTGAAATGCTGCTCGGCCAATCAAATTACAGAACCAGACCAAATTTGATAAACAAATTTAAAAATTTTGCTCTATTACTATTGCTGTTTATGAAATGAAGTTGACTATTCAATAGAATCAATTCAAAATTTGTGTCCTGGGGGTTGTTTTTAAAAATAAAATGAAATAGCAGGGGAAGTAGAGAGCAGCTTAAACAAGCTTATTCAGCTTAACATCCTCAAGGCTTGGAAATACAGTCACAGTAGCCGATTTCTACCACCTTTTTTTTACCACCTCACTTTGTCAAAGGTCGTGTGAGATCACCTTTTGGCCCCCTGCCACTACTGTAAATGCTTGTTACAGGAACTCACAGCAGCTACTGGGGTAAGACTACAGTGGACTAGCTCAGTAAAGAGCTGAACACAGAGAGGATTTTACCACAACGCTTATCCCAAAATGTTTTTTTTTTTTTTTAAATGTACACCCCTCCCCACATCATCATCTGTCTATTGAACAGCATTGAAACAGAAATGGGTCACTAAGCATTTGTCAGACAAACCCAATTTGATGTGAGCTTGTGTCTGCAAATCTGCATGCAAACTAGTAGACAAATATTATGATGCAATTTCACAAAGAAATATGTACCTAAATCCCAAGAGACTCTTGTTGGCTGGTTTAGAAACAAAAAACTGTTCTTCCAGAGCTGGAACTAAGCATCTAAGTTAAAACTTTAGTACTTTGGTGTTTCACAACACCATGCAGTACAGACACAACAATATACAAACCAAATCAAAATTAAAGGGTCATTTAACAAAGGATGCATTCTTTGTGTTATTTATTTATTTTTTTTAAATGTTGGTCGTGTAAACATGCAAGACTGATGCCTTTGATGATGTTTTTTCATCGTCTTGCACCATGAGTGTTGTTTTTGAGACATTGATGATTTTTTTTTCTGTTTGAACAGCCCCTAACAGACAAAACATGCCTAATGTGCAAACAAAAGACTGTTTCGGCTTTGAAGCACTAAACGTGGCGAGTATGTGTTGTGTATTTAGTGTTTGTCCTCTGTGCCAAAACACTTGGACCACATGAGTCATCAAATCCCTTCCCTGCTCTGCTATTATATATGAATGCATTGTTTGTCCATATAGCTGGCAGAAAGCGATCTCTGGATTAGGGATTATGACTGCTTGATTCAGGCCACAGAGACTCGAGATTACCAATGCGAAACACGGATGCTTTGTGTATATAGTAGAGACAGACTTGTTTGATTTTAATCAGATTACATTTGGTAGGATTTCTGAGGCTATAGGAGACAAGAATAAAGACCTGTCTGCACCTCACAATAAATATACTACAGGTTCATCCCTCCTGGTAATCAGTATATGGTAAAGCCACAGTCTTTATTAGACTTAAGCTTGGAGAATACTACAAACGGAAACACAGATGCCACATATGACAAACCCTGAAGGCTTTTGACCTACATGTCCAATCCCAGATGAATTCAACAGGGAACACATTTGGACAGTTGAAAAACTGTCCTTCCCCCAACAAAACAATTATAATAAAGAGAAATTAATATCACAGATATTATTGCATGTCCTGATCAACGGGTTAAGGTTCGGCTGGTTAGCATGGCCCGGTTAACCCCTACTGGCAGATGTAGTAACTTCGCCAGTCTTTCTCAGTTTACAGCCATTCAGAAGTAACTGTACAGTCTTGATGAAAATAATTTGTGCATGCAACATAAATCACAAATATTTAACATATTATAAAGCATAATAATTAAAAAGTATATAATTTAAAAAGTATGCCCATATATCAACAAAATTATTGATAAACTTGTTTTAGTTCATCAACAACATTGAATACAAGACAGAAAAAAATGCATCATGATTGATAATTAAACAATTGTAATTAAAACATATCGTTTGATGAAAATATGTTGAGAAGAAATCACCATAAAATATTAACAATACAATAACAATGTTTGCTAAAAAATAAAAATCAATTATAGTCAGTAAATCAATATAAATTCTTAATTTTGGACTTCTCAAATAACATTTTTATTGACTAAATTTTGATGTAACTTTAGTCTAAAATTGACTAATGTGAATGAAAATGACAAGATAATATTCACTAAATTTAAAGGCTATTTATATTTGTAAAGACAAAAGAAAATGCGTGTGGGCAAATTTGGAGTAAACCGTCAAACTTCTGGGGGGTTGCACACAAGCCAAAGAAATTGCTTTTGAGATAAATGGAAAAGCTAACAGATAGCTTCCTCCAGGTATTACAGACCTCCTTGATCTAGACAGAGGTTGTTTCAAGCATAAATTCACCATAGTGAGCTGAAGATAATGATCAGTTTCCTAGTTAAAACAGCAAGACACCAAACAAAGTCATTTAGGCAGGACAAGGCTGTGTGGCCTCCACTGGCATCTTGTTGAGAAGTCTTACAGCTTCATCATTTCTCTCTCGCCTTTACCCTCTGAGATGGAAATATCCTCACTCTGCTGGAGCTTGTGGCTGGTGTTTGGGGGAACGAGCGTTAACGGTTGGCGTCTTATCAGCTCAGTGCACGCAGTCGAGGGACAGTCTGGAATGCCCAAGGTCACCGCTGCCTCGCATCTCAGAAAGAACAGAAACAGCAGAAAACAGCGTTTTGGATGCTTCCTTTCTTTTATTGATAGCGCCACCACCGCTAAGGGAATGCATTTTAAGTTTTCGCTTAATATTCAACCCAACTTCCTTGTTTATGAATGCAAAGGTGTTGCAGACAAGATGAGGGCTGAATTTGTTAGTTTATGTGTAATGTCCTATTGGCAGCTAGTGTTCCCTACACATATCTTTACTCCATAGGAGATGCCACAAACCAACTGATACTTCAAAGTGCATGAATAAAAAAAAAAATCATAAATAAATGAAAAAAGTGTTTAAATGATGACTAAAGAAGCCAAAATAACAACTCTGCCTGTCTCCTGTTCCAGTGCATGATGTCACTGCTTGTGGGCATGGTCTTAAGTCTGGGCCCCGCTCACAAACATAATATAATGCGTCTTGTCTTATGAGGAATGCAGAGCTGTTCAGCTACAGTGTTGAGGGACGTTTTGCCACATAGCACTTGTCGTGGGATGCTGGTGGGTTTTCACACCTGTGCAGCCGGTGACAAATCATTCGCACTGGTGTCAGTGTCTCTCACCTACGTTATGACATATGACAAGCTGAGTGACACTGCCCTCTGCACTCTTCCCATAGTTCCTCTCTTAGCTTCAGCCGCCAACATAATAGCAACCCACAGATCCTCAACACCGCCTATTGCTTGCGTGGTTTAGCCATTCAGGTGATGCAGTCATGTGACATAAGGCCAAGGCCAAATGTGGTTAGATAAGGCACAGTCAAGTTAAAATAATACAAATATAAGGTATTATAAGAGGTATAAGAAAATAAGAATTATGTATATATGAAATATAAGAGGTACAGGTATTTATAAAATACAAAATAAGTGTCTGTGGCTTGTTGCAAATTACCATAAATTATTTTCAAATCATCCCACGGTTGGTCACAGCTTGGACACCAACTACATTAAATGATACAATAAATATGCTTAAACAATAAATGTCATAATTCATTGCATCACAATATCAAAATTAGATTATAACTGAAACTGTTTCAGTGTGAATCTGCCATATCAGTTTTCTTCCTCACAACATTTACTTCACTTTTGTACAGCAATGCTGTAGTTGTTAACTAAAACTAGAACTAAAACCACTGAAATAATTTTCATTAATTTAACCCTCTGGTGCTGTTTGCTCATATTTGACTGAAAAATTTAGGCCTAGGTTTTTTTTTTTTTTTTTACTTCATTGGAATGGTACGAAACTTGGTAGAAACTTAGATGCTGAAAGGTTTTGGCACTTGCTATGTGAAAAAAAAAAAAAAAAAAATCATGGACATTATTTGAAATGGTTAATTGGTCTTGAAAAAAATAGTCACACTTGTATTGTTCATGGTTAAAAATGACAGCATTTGAAATGAATGGGAGATGAATTTCATCTAGTGGAAACATTTGGTACTGCGCCCAAACAAATTCTTACAGAAAGCTCATTTATTGAGACATCAGCCTCAAATTCAGAACACAGCTTCTTTAGATTTATGGCTTTTAAATCTAAACAAGCGTAAAACATGTTTTAGAAAATACATGTTTCATATAAAAATTGAAATTTGTGCAGTTTTCATAATGTAAAAATAGAACTTTTATCTTTTTAACTTTTTAATAGAATCTTAAGTCTGTGCTCCAAAGCATTCAAGATTTATGACAATTTAAGTTGGAAATTTTATTATCAGCTCCATGCTCAAAAGGTGAATAAATGGATTATAACTACTGCATAGATATAATTTATTACCATAAAATCCTCTAAAAATACAAAATATTAAATAAAAAACATAGTACAATAATTTCATTGAAATACATTTTTTTAAGAAAAAAAAAATCAGTCATTTCCCTTTTTAAATTAAAAAGGGAAAGCTAATAAATTCAAAATGAATAAATAATATAATAGTATATAAATAATACTAAAATAACACTCTTATCCAGTACCTTAAGTACAAATGCAGTACTGTGAGAAACAGTATCACAGTATATTAATATGCAATCATATCAGCACATTCCTAGTAAAAACAAAGTGGTTGTTCACTTTGTCCTGTGTTGTCATACAACCTAGATAAGTCAAAATTATTTTGTCAGCAACAACTTATTCCTTCCAGCCCATTAAATAAAGCCTCTTTCCAATGCTCCCCACATAAAATTACATTTGCATTTAACAGTGTTTATTAGCACTTGTAATTTATCATCAGATATGAGGGAGGTAGATACAGCACCACAACAGGATGTTAATCATTTTCTTTTAACGACAATCAAAACCACTAACTCAAATGTAGTCTGCTGATCCTTTGTATACATCTAGACCGCAATTGATGGCAGTTCAATGCTGTAAGATGAATTCCTGGAATTGGCTCCATTAATCTATTTTATAAAACTTAAGATGTAATTACTTTCTCTCCCATCTCTCTCTCTCTCTCTCTCTCTCTCTCTCTCTCTCTCACTCCTGAAATGAATTCATTTGCAAAGCCCAGGCAGCTAATAAAACGGCATCAAAAACCTCAATGCACACTCAGGTCTTTTGAAGTCTGACTAAAGGTGAATAGTTGACTGCAAGTCAAGTGGTCACCGGAGATGGTTTAGAGTAAGAGTTAAGATGTATGAGGGGTGACAAGGAGGTTCATGTAATTGGATGCCCATTAATCAAACAGCCAATTTGTAATTTTGACCAGGAGAATTTGCATGCATTTCATTTCAGTGATTTTAGTCCAAGCGAAACAATATCCTGAAAAGGACCATTATAGTAAAAAGCAACAAATACAGTGGTGAATAAAAAATAAAATAATACTTCCAAAAAAATTGTAGGTTTTGTTTCACAGAAGAAAAAAGCATACATGCGACAGGACAGGAGTGACTAAATAATGACTCATTTTTGGGTGAACTAATCTTTTAAGTCTCCTGAGCTATGAAAGAGCAATTTATGTGCAAACACCCCACCCCCTCCCCTTTGGGAATGCAGATTCAATTGACTTTCAGTTCTCTCTTTAAAAGATCACACAAAAAAAGGAGACGAGCCACCTGACAGCTGTGAATGCATGAAACCGTACGGCTCTTGACCAAATTTCCTCGATTGGTCAACAGCCACACTGTGCTCGCAGAAACCAAGGCGCCATGCTAATTTTTGCGAATGTAAAAGCTGCTCTGTCTCCCTGATTCCACCGTCCGCCGTCCTCCCCCCTCCCATCTCGATCTCTTCGTGTCATTTGGTCCTGTGGGCTTTGGCCATTCTGTTTTAAAGCTGTGCTGTGATGTGTATGGAGCCAGACTGCACTATGGGGGACGCCAACTGAGAAAAGAGGTGACAGTTTAGCACACAGACAGGAGAGATACAAAGCCATCCAAACACACCGCAGGGCAGATCGCCCCTTTGGGCTTTTAGCTCATGTATGGAGTGTGAGTGTGTGTGTGTGTGTTCATCTGCCATTTGCCTGAATGCCAGATAAAGCCTATCTAGTTTCAAAGCATTGCATTGTTTGTACCTATAATTTTTTTTTTTGAATGAGCTTGCTGATCTTTCTGCATTGACATCTTGACACATTGTGTTAAAAGTCACACTGTGAGTGACATGCACAGACATCTTAACCTAACAATTACTCTAAAATGACAAGTAAACAGATGCACTGTCAGAATGGTGCAGAGCCTCAGTGCACACAAGACAAGATCTGCTATCTAAACAAGCATGATACACAGTACATGATATCCTAATAGGGTTTAAATCTAAGCATGAAGCTTGACCTCATTCATGTCTGCATAAGGAAACAACACAGATGGTGAATGCAGAGTCTAGTGTCCTACATCAGGTCTTTAAACCTTATGGATCAGACTAGATGACCTGTAAAAGCTTAATGTATATTTCTCTCACTTTGGATCTGCCTTCTTTTAATAGGTTTAACCGTGTATTTTACAATTATGAAATCAAAGTTGTTGGGGTTTTTTTTGTTTTTTTTTAAAAAGAGACTTATTACTACATAAAAAGGCAAATAATGTACTGTATAATTTATTTTGTGTTTATAATATTTTATAAAAAATCTTTATTCTTTTATTCCAAGTACCCAATTACTACATTAAAAACTGAAAAATTATATTCTATAATATTTATAATATTTTAAAATATAAATAACTTTTTACTTAAAGGTGCCGTAGAACGTCTTTTTACAAGATGTAATATAAGTTTCAGCTCAAAATACCCCATAGATTTTTTTTTATTCATTTTTTTTATTGCCTATTTTGGGGCATAATTAAATATGCGCCGATTCAGGCTGCAGCCCCTTTAAATGCTCATGCTCCCTGCCCACGGAGCTTGCGCTTGCCTTAAACAACATAAACAAAGTTCAAACAGCTAATATAAACCTCAAAATGGATCTTTACAAAGTGTTCGTCATGCAGCATGTCTAATCACATAAGTATAATATTTATTTGGATGTTTACATTTGATTATGAATGAGTTTGAGGCTGTGCTCCGTGGCTAACGGGCTAAAGCTAACATTACACACTGTTGGTGAGATTTATAAAGAATGAAGTTGTGTTTATGAACTATACAGACTGCAAGTGTTTAAAAAATTAAAATAACGACAGTCTTGTCTCCGTGAATACAGTAAGAAACAATAGTAACTTTAACCACATTTAACAGTACATTAGCAACATGCTAACGAAACATTTAGAAAGACAATTTACAAATATCACTAAAAATATCATGATATCATGGATCATGTCAGTTATTATTGCTCCGTCTGCCATTTTTCGCTGTTGTCCTTGCTTGCTTACCTAGTCCGATGATTCAGCTGTGCACAGATCCAGACGTTAATATTGCCTGCCCTTGTCTAATGCCTTGAACATGAGCTGGCATATGCAAATATTGGGGGCGTACATATTAATGATCCCGACGTAACAGTAACAGTTGGTGTTATGTTGAGATTCGCCTGTTCATCGGAGGTAATTTAAACAAATGAGATTTATATAAGAAGGAGGAAACAATGGAGTTTGAGACTCACTGTATGTCATTTCCATGTACTGAACTCTTATTATTTAACTATGCCAAGGTAAATTCAAACCTTTAAAGGGTTAGTTCACCCAAAAATGGAAAAATTCTGTCATTAATTACTCACCCTCATATCGTTTCACACCCGTAAGACCTTTGTTCATCTTCAGAACACAAAGTAAGATATTTTTGATAAAATCCAATGGCTCAGTGAGGCCTCTATTGACATCAAGTTCATTTACACTTTCAAACGCCCAGAAAGGTACTAAAAACATATTTAAAACAGTTCATGTGACTACAGTGGTTCAACCTTAATGTTATGAAGTGACGAGAATACTTTTGTGCACCAAAAAAACAAAATAATGACTTAACAACAATATCTAGTGATGGGCGATTTCAAAACACTGCTTCATGAAGCTTCGAAGCTTTGCGAATCTTGTGTATCGAATCAGTGGTTCGGAGCGCACCACGTGAACCATTGAAATTTGGAAACACTTATGATGTAACGAAGCCTCGTTAACTGAAATCACATGACTCCGAACCATTGAAGTGCCAGAACTGTCACTGGTGGCACTTCAAAAAACAAACAAACAAACAAACAAAAAAAAAACACACAATCAACATTGTGCACTTGATGGTTAAATATATTTGATCCATTTTTAGCCCTTAGAAGCAGTGGAGATATTAGCAGTCTCTCTGTTGGCATAATTTTCTCCCTCCCATCATTTCTTTCGGCTTATCCTGATGCTCAGTATGCAAATCCACTGTCGTGTGCAAGCGATCACGCGTCTGTCCAGTTGACAGAAGCATGCAAATGTGCCGTCCCATAATCCCAACATGAAACAAAAAGCATGCAGCTCCCTCACCCGTCATCATGGGAGACAACTAGGAATGAGTGGCAGTGCAGAGGAGGAGAGGTGACTGACCAGGATGTATTTGCCTTTAAGCCCCTAGTGGCAAACACGGTTGCGGTTGCGAGCGCGCCGCAGCACGTAGCCCTGCTCACGCGAGCGCGGCAGAGCTTTCACATCTGCATAAACAATGTCAAACGGCTGTCACATCAAATAGCTCTGTTTTGCTTGTTCTGTCCCCTGTTGTTGATTTTGTGATGACTGTGTGGAAAAAGCACATGAGGGACGGATGAAGTGATTGACAGCTGACAGAGGGTTCTCCGTTCCACTCAGCATTTTCCATAGCTGTGCCATTCTGTTGTCAGATGCAACTATGACGAGGTTTGGATGATTATGCAATATACCACGAGCAAGAGTTCTGTTGTATTGAATATTAGCATGACTAATTCAGCTGTAGGTAATTCATAGTAATGCTGATATTTAGAACATCACAATTGTAATCAGTGTTATCGTACATTAAAAAAAAAGTTTGGAAACACTGAACAAACTAAAATACATTTTCATGACTCCAAAATATATTAAAATAAAATAAAAATGGTCACAAATTAAAATGCCCCTATTATGATATTTTAAAAGTTCCTAATTTTGTTTTGGAGGTCTCCAAAACACATCCAACACACATCCAAGGTTCAAAAAGCTTACATTGTATGTCATACGCCTTCTGTATTCTACTTACAGAAAAAAAACTTGTTCCGTAAGTTGAATAGGGAAGGCGTAGAACATACGGCATAAGCTTTTTGAAGAATACGGAAAGCGGAAGCATGTGCAAGGCTGTAATTTGTGTTTATAAAGCATATACAGTTGTATTTTTTTTTTGAAAATGACCGATTGTTTTGCTAGATAAGACCCTTATTCCTCGTCTGGTATTCTTTAAAGCCCTTTGAAGTTGCACTGAAACTGTAATTTTGACCTTCAACCATTTGGAAGCCATTGAAGTCCACTATAAAGAGAATAATCCTGGAATGTTTTCATCAAAAACCTTAATTTCTTTCTGACTGAAGAAAGAAAGACATGAACATCTTGGATGACATGGGGGTGAGTAAATTAGCAGGAAAATCTTATTTGAAAGTGAACTAATCCTTTAAGCAAATTTGTTACTTTGTTACATAGAAATATAACAGGAAATGAGACTGGAATTACTGATGACTGATGTTTCGGCAGTTCCAAATCTTTTTTTTTTTTTTAGGAAACAATAACTTTATTTGCTGTGCAACAGGCTATATTACACACTGTATGAAAGGTAATGTTCGAAAAAGCATAATGGGGCACTTAATTTTACTTTTAGATATACAGTATATATCATAAAACTGCAAAACATTTGTAAATTATTACAGTTATCACATTAACTAAAATACTAAACCTGAACACTATACTCGAGTTAGAATTTAAAATAGAATTTAAATAAGATAAGATACAATCCAATAAAACATGTTTGACAAAGAGCTCTGATATGTACATATGAAAAAAATAGAAAGTATAAAAAGTATAATAACCTTAATTGTGAGTGTGCTGATTGACAGTTTCATAATTTAATTGACCCTTTGCAAAGACCCGCCCCCTTTAGTTACTGTTGCTTTTTCCGACAAGACATGGCGCTGTCACGCCACACAAAAAAGTGACACAAAAAGTGAAAAATACATCACGGAGCAAAGAGGACACTGACAACACGTCAACAGACAAGACAGAGCAGGTTACTTATGATATTAAACAAATTCTGTATTTTTTTAAGAAATTCGAACAATAAAAACTGTTTTGTGGCTCTTTAATATGTTGTGACAGATTGCTGTAGCGCCTCAGCTCAAGTGGTTCATGAACCGATCATCTCTTCCTACTAGTTCATTTATAGCATCAAATAAACATGAATGAACACGAGAAGGAATGTTTCAAATGCAAAATGACGTCAGTACACACCATTTTTCAAGTTTCAATTTTCAAGTCAAGGTTAATCTTCTAATTCCTGACTGCTTTGTCGGACAAAATGGTGGGTTCGGCATTATGATTGGTTAGATCGCTTGTCAATCAAATTCCTGGCGAAGGGACAATTAAGTTAGGTTTTAGACAAAAATTGGCAGTTAATTCTTTTTTTTTTTTCTCTCTTAGTAAAGTCAGGCTTTGTTTCACCAAGCAACACACAGACTGAAAGCTGGTCTGAAACTGATTATGTTCCCCTATGCCTATTCATTCTGCTCCATCTCCAATCCAGGTTTTACATTTTACCATGGGAAACCCTGCTTCAGGAAGAGAGATTTTGTTGCTCCGGACAAAATTTGGTTCCACTTACATACTGTGGTCAGGAACACCACAAACACAGACAAGTAGACTGATAAATAAATAAATAAATAACTGTCCCAGTGCTGTTGCCCTTTTCATCAGCACTCTTGGAATCCGCTGTGTAATTAAAAATAGAGTGCTGTATGTTTGTGCATTGGACTGTGAGCATCAAAAATTATGCTGTGTGACAGTAGTAAAAAGTTGATGCTCCAGATGTTGCTTTTAAACCAGTTGTGCACGATTTAGGAAGCGGCATACTTAATCAGATCGAAATTCAAGCCATGCTGAAAGCAGTCAGTGCTTAAAAAAACCCACAGCGCATCTTTTCTTGAGTTGCATTGGAAATTAAATCAAAAGGTCTGCCTCAAAAGTGCTGAGCTACATGCCTCTCCTTGTGTTCAATGCCTGTCAGCACCCGTGATGCTTCGTCACCAGAGCCTTCATGCGGCGTCACGCAAATCGACACTTTATTGATGTAATGCACAGAACTGCGGCACAGCCTGAACGATATGCTGTCATCAAGCTCCCACCATCAGACACGCAAGACTCCATAAAACCGCTCAACCTCGACACTTCATTAAAAAACACTTTTATTTTTTCATCTCTGCTAGTCTCTCTTTCAATTCTCTATTCTATGCGAATGGTGATCAGCGGGAGTTATTCACAAGGCCAGTTTCAATAGACGACTCATCTAATCATACACGCATGTCCTTTTTATCTGCACTTTAATGCATTTCCTGCATTATCACTTTCTTTTTAAGCAGCATAAAATCCTGAGGTCAGAGAGGACATTATGTCCAGACAGAATTTTTACACTTATTTATTCCAGCGGTGACCATATATCCAAGCTTTATGATGGCGAGATATGGATTTAGATAGATCATTTTACTGCGCTCCCAGAACGGCATGTTTGTGGTTGTTCAGTTTAACCTTCTGGTCTGTAAGATTTGACCCCTGATTTATGAAAGTACACAGCCAGCATGCATAAATTTAGATGCTGCTTCCTTCTCTGAAACAAGCAGATCTTATTTGCTGATACCATCTTTATCTCTGAAGCTAACAGGAGGAGATTATAAAGCAGACAGAGCATAAACTTAACTAACCTTATTTCCTGGCCTGAATATTGATTCAAAACAATGCCTTTCACCGTAGATGTTTTTCATTTGGCAGATGTTTAACTAAAGTGATTTACAGCAGATGTATTCCTGTTCATTTCTGTTAAATCGTTCATTGAAAAAGATTAAAATAACAATTTTGACAAAAAATACTTGAACCTTACCAAGGTACTCAAAAGGCACTTGGTAGCCATATTTGTGTTACATTACCAAGCAGCTATTATCTACTTTGTCAATTACATTTCAGTAACATTTTTTCAAAACAGAAATGAAAACGGGTAAAACAATAACAAATTGTATACAACTAAATGTTGATTGTAAGGATGGCATATTAAGGCGTGGTTTCACAGACAGGGCTTAGATTAAGCCAGGATTGGGCTGAACGGCGGCTCAGTATGGGCCGGCTTCTGCCTCAGCATCACATGCATGCGTTGTGCTGCTCACGTGAACAGCGTCAGCCAATACTGAGCCGGCGTTCAGACGTAAACACGGAAGCGCTGACTGCGTTCACTACATCAACTGCATAATAGACTGACAGGGTAGAGAAGAAATTGTTGAATAAAGTCATTTTTTTGTTTTTTTGCACACAAAAAGTATTCTCATCGCTTCATAACATTAAGGTTGAACCACTGTAGTCACGTTGACTTTACTATTTTTCTGGACCTTGAATGTGGGAATTGCATTGCTTTCTATGGGGGATCAAAGAACCTCTCGAATTTCATCAAAAATATCTTAATTTGTGTTCCAAAGATGAAAGAAGGTCTTTTACGGGTTTGTAAAAACACAAGGTTGAGTACTTAATGACATAAATTTTATTTTTGGTCGAACTAACCCTTTAAGTAGCTTTTATAAATGTGTTTTAGAAAAACATTACTGGTGTGCATCTTGGGAAAAAAACAATGGCACTGACATATTTTAAGATATTAAAACAGTTCAAACATGCATTTTAGTCTGGGACTTGTCTGTGAAACTGGGGTAAGGGTAACAGTTTCTCCCGTTTATATAAGTGGCCTTGGAAACACTGAGCTATAGCAGCAGGAAGCATTAGCATATCATTAAATGTAGAACTTGCCCTCAGCTGAAATTGATAATCTATCATCATGGTGCACTGCTAATGGTTCTGTTGCATTTCTACTTCAGGAAATATACACATTATTAAAAACATAAGAAAATCCATGCGCTTAACATAAAATATGATGCCTGCTACCTGAAAAAGTTCAAGTAGTGCTCACTGCAGAGCCAAGCTAATGGGTGGAGCTAATTATGTTCAGGGATAGAGTAAGGTTAGGGTGAGGGTGTAGCTGGACCACCACCCATTACGTATAGAGAGGGGGAAGCTGGACGTCAAGCTCCATCCGTTGGCTCTGCAGTGAGCAGCCTCTCAAAACAAAGAACCATAGGAAAAAAAAAAATGGAAATCTGTTTCTGAATTGTACATTTGCCTTCAGTATCAACAAAGTGAACAGGACATCTTATGTGCCGTATCCTATGCAGGAACAATCATTGTCCTCAAGAACACATTGACTTCCCCTCTGCAATGCTGCTGATGGCCAGTCGATAGCGGCACGTCAGCGCAGTGCTTGACTGAAGTGCCAGCTGTCCGTCACTCAACAATTCCCACAGTGGGTCACTAAGTGAGTTCTTATTGACATTGCCATGTCCAGCTGTAACCTCCCTCAGCCTATAGCCTCAGTCCATCCCCTATCACTGACACTATCACTTTACACAGCCGGATTGGCAGATCCCACAGGATTGACAGCAACTCTGACCACTGGGGAGCAGAAAGACAATGTCCGTCAGCTCTTTGCCAGTGCGCTTTTTTTTATAAACAAACAGTGCCCACTGAGCTTTAAATAAAAGTTTCAAGAGAAAATTGTCAGGAACGTTGTGCAACCCAAACACGGATGACTCAGAATGACAATATAACTAGTCTTTCATCCACAAAACCAAAATACTTAAGAGAATACAAACGCACACAACACATTAAACAATGATGATAACTGACAGCGAGCTGAATAACATAGGCAGTATAAATGTACAGAGAAATCAACTAGATACAATGAATTAATTAACTACAAAAACACAATGGCTTCATCCGAAAATGCAAAATTTCTTGAGTACTTACTTATTTTGAAAAAGTATAGTATGAATGTAATATGGATGTACTATATTCGCCATGTTGTCATTATCATGGGATCTACCAACATCAGTTGCGTCGCTTCACTGCCATTCACAAATCCTCTCCCATGGCCTCGTGGGATAGTAAAATGTCTGTTGTATCCACACTTAAGAATCTCGCCCAAAGTAATAGGTCATCCTGGCACTTTTTGCCTACTCTTTTATGAGTACTGTGAATTCAGACATAGCCTACTTCTTTTTTCACACACTGTTTTTCAACTCTATAGTAGGGAAGTATGCGATTTCAGATGCAGCCAATGAAACTCTGTTACCCTGGAAAAAAAATGATAAATTAAATTAAAATATAAATGAACAAATAACAAAAATACTGTGTAGTACGCACTTTTAGGAGAAAATCATGAATTAAATACTGTGTAGCACTGTATGCTGCCAACTGTAATAAAAATAATATCTAAAATATTTATTATGCAATGATAAACGTTTCAAACAATAGTATGCAATATTGTCACATGACCTTATTATATTGCATTTTTAATTCAGTTAATCCAGCTCTCTCAAATTATATGGTTATTTTGCATTTTCAATCAAATTTTGTGTAAAAATATCTTGGGAGTCTGATTACCGAATAAATCAAACCTAAAAATCAGAGCTGTGATTACTTCATAAAACGGGAAATGATAGGTCAAAATCATGCGCATTGCATTGTGGGATATTGTATCCCAGCACAAAATGTGTAAATTGCATATTTAAAATTTGCATACCCCTCACAGTGCACATACTGCAGAAATAGTGTGCGTGTTATTCCCAACATAGCCCAAGACTTGTAAGTCGTGCCAACTACATGCAGTGTTACATCCCCTTTACCTTGTCGCACGCATGCTCCTCTTGAGTATACGGCAAACAAGTATGATGTTCTTCCAGCTTCTCCCATCCCGTCTTCTGTAATCTAATTTTAGTTCGCAATTGTTTTCTCCCCAGTGGCGGTTGACAAGGGGTAATGAAATTAAGCTCTATTACCTTCAGGGGCCATTCCACACATAGAGGGGGAAAAAAGAGAAACACAGTAACAAAAAAAATGTAATCCCTTCCCAAAGCCAGGAGAGAAAGTGACCACATGCTGCACTAAAACATGCTGACTCATTTCAGTGAAGAACATGACATGCTTTTATAGACCGAATCAGTTGACATATTAGATTCAGTGAAATACAACCACTTTTGAGGATAACAGAAGTTTACTTCCAATAAATACTTGAGGGGAACTCCTGTCCAGAAAGATGAAACAGAGAAAAGCAAATGTTGTGGCTGATGGCAAAACTTGACTTTTTTTGTTATTGTGAAACTGAACATAAGCAACATAGTGTTTTGATGTCATTCTGTACAGCTATTGGCAAAATGCTATTGAAGAAGAAAAGAAAATCTAGAAAACTGTGCCTTGGCTTAGCAGTTAGCGCTGAGTATTACGCCGTGGTGCTCATGTGAGATTCACAGGTTCGATTCTGAATTATGTCGCACCCCAATCCATCCCTTCTGTCCTGTCAACTAAAAGATGTTGAGGAAATAGAGCGAAGAAATTCTCCAAAACACACTTTCAGATATGACTTCAAGGAGGAATGCAAAAATTAGGGTGCGACAGAAACAATTCAGGCTAATAACCACCAAATCAGCATTTTCACTTTTACTTGATTCTCTAAATTAATAAACATCACCACTACCCAGTCTGACTCACGTCTCACTATTCGCATTCTAGGGGAAAAAATGGCAACTGTCAAACCAGTGCAAATAAAGCTGATGCGCATTATTCCTCAAGCAATATCCCCGCTATCATATCATTTGTTCCTTAGCAGTCAAATTTGCATGTGCTCTCTGTAACACATCCCGTTTCCAGACAAATGCGTTCCTCTAACAATGATGCACCCTCTCCAAAAGGTCAGAGATGAAAAGAGGCTTGTGTTTTCTGCTCTGATTCGTTTGCCTGTAAACAATGTTGCTGTATGACTTGAGACACATTTGACATCATCTAAATAGGATGCCGACAAGGGCTCTCGGGGTTTGGATTGGCTAAGGTAGCCATAGGAAAGCCAAGAAAGTCATGCTGGGACCTTGAACAAGATGCTATAGATGGTTGGCATGCAAATCAGTTCCTCCTGAGCAGGTGCGACCATTAGTTTCCTGTCAGAAGGGAGCACATGGCCATTTTCTACTTGACCTCCTGTTCATAAAGTGGACCTTCATTTACCATCATTCAGTTAGCATATGTTTGTAAGACCCCAGGTTTGTACATATTGGACTACAAGGCTTCTTGAGCTGCATAATCCCAATTCGATTGTGTCACAATTTGTTTCCCAATTTGATTACTGTGCCATCCACCATGAACAGTCCAACATCAATCACATTACCCATTAGCTTTCGATGGTATGCCCATTATGTGGTTAGATCATGCGGTTAGTCTATATTTACTTGTGTTAGAGGGATTATAAATTTTAAGTCAAGGAAGCCATGTGATTTATCACAGGACGTTTACCGACAGCACAGGGGTCTGATCTGGATGTTGGAATGGATGTGCAATTATGCATGAGGTCTATGGATAATTCAGGGAATTGTGTACACATTTGAACAAGAATCTCTGCTGCTAACAGAACTCAAATTGGGAAAAAGAAATAAACTTAATTTTCAAGGTGATCCCAAGTAAAATATTTGGGTTGAAAATGAGTTTAGATCATAAATTAAAAGTGCTGTAGAACGTCTTTTTAAAAGATGTAATATAAGTCTAAGGTGTCCCCCGAATGTGTCTGTGAAGTTTCAGCTCAACATACCCCATAGATTTTTTTAATTACATTTTTTAACTGCCTATTTTGGGGCATCATTAAATATGCGCTGATTCAGGCTGCGGCCCCTTTAAATTCTCGTGCTCCCTGCCCCCCAAGCTCGCGACTGTCTTAAACAGCTTAAACAAAGTTCACACAGCTAATATAACCCTCAAAATGGATCTTTACAAAGTGTTCGTCATGCAGCATGTCTAATCGCGTAAGTATGTTATTTATTTGGATGTTTACATTTGATTCTGAATGAGTTTGATAGTGCTCCATGGCTAAAGCTAACATTACACACTGTTGGAGAGATTTATGAAGAATTAAGTTGTGTTTATGAATTATGCAGACTGCAAGTGTTTAAAAAATGAAAATAACGACAGTCTTGTCTCCGTGAATACAGTAAGAAACGATGGTAACTTTAACCACATTTAACTAACAGTACATTAGCAACATGCTAACGAAACATTTAGATATATAACATTTACAAATATCACTAAAAATATCATGTTATCATGGATCATGTCAGTTATTATTGCTCCATCTGCCATTTTTCCCTGTTGTCCTTGCTTGCTTACCTAGTCTGATGATTCAGCTGTGCATATCCAGATGTCCTGCCCTTGTCTAATGCCTTGAACATGGGCTGGCATATGCAAATATTGGGGGCGTACATATTAATGATCCCGACTGTCTTTTAAACAAATGAGATTTATATAAGGAGGAGGAAACAATGGTGTTTGAGACTCACTGTATGTCATTTCCGTGTACTGAACTCTTATTCAACTATGCCGAGGTAAATTCAATTTTTAATTTTAGGGCACTTTTAAGGCTGAAAGGGTTAGTTCACCCAAAAATGAAATTTGTGTCATTACTCACCCTCATGTCATCCCAAACCCATAAGACCATTCGTTCATCTTCAGAACACAAATTAAGATATTTTTGATGAAATCCGAGGGTTTCTGAACCACACAAAGGCAACAACATCATTGCAGCTTTTGAGTTTCAGAAAGGTATTAAAGACATTGTTAACATAGTCGAAAGTGTTGAATAAAATTGTTTTGTTTTTGCAGACAAAAGGTATTCTCATCGCTTCATAACATTAAGGTTGAACCACTGTAGTCACATGGACTATTTTAACAATGTCTTTAGTAATATATCAAAAAGATATTAAAAATATATTTTAATCTGTGTTCTGAAGATGAATGAAGGTCTTACGGGGTTGGAACTACATGAGGGTGAGTAATTAATGACAGAAATTTTATTTTTGGGTGAATTAACCTTTTAAGTTAACATTAAACATACATTTATTTTCTTTATACAAGCTTTTTTGAGCAATTCATCAATACACAGTATTACAAAGGAATAAAAAGGTTTTTAATAACTGTTTATCCTGGATTCATTGAGATATGAAACTTACCATAATTTGCCAATGGATCTCAACTGTAATTGTTTAATATTATATTTTTCAAATATTTCACTCAAAAATACATCACATTATGGAAATTATTTCACAACATTATGGAAATGTTATACATTATGCGCAAACCATTTCATGTTGACTATAATGATATTTTGTTGAGTTAGTATGGCTTAAGGGGGGAACCAAAAAATTGCATCATTTACTCACCCTCATGTCTTTCCAAACCAGACTGACTTTTTTTCTGTGGACACAAAAAAAAACCCCAAAAGATATTTTGAAAAATGTCTGTTTTTTGGTCTATACAATGAAATCAATGGGTTCCAATGATTGGATCCCAACATTCTAAACATCTTCCACTGAGAACCACAACAGAAAAAAGTCATACAGGTCTGGAAGGTGAGTAAATGATTCCTTTAAATATACCCTATTCACCACTGAAACAGTGGGTAACTGTTGTTGACTATACATTTATCAGTGGGTGACTATACATTTAATTTTGAGGAAGCATAATCTAATCAGGTCCAGCCCTAAGGGAGCAGTCCATCATTTTAGGTATTCATGGCATATTCCAGAGTGGAAAAACTGCAGAAAGATCCGACATTTCAGGTTTTGAATTCAGAGAAATCAAACTCCGGTACAGTCCATTCTCCTTATGCATTTCCCTCACTTTGATTAAAAAGTATCTAATTGGCGAAGATCCTGTGTAAAGCATAATTATACACTCTTCCCCTCAGAGATTTTGAAAGCATTTGCTTGCAGTACAGCGTTTACAGTCTGCTCTCTCATTCAGCGCTCGAGAGTGAGGGGAACAAAGATCTGACAGAACCTGACACATCTGGAAGCCCAGCAGGTTAAGAAACACAGAGATACAAAAACGACAAGAATATCAAACAAAAGGAGAGGGCCAACTACAGAGACTTCCCCTGGCCTGTTTCCAGAAGAGCTGCCTGTCTAGTTTTCTGTGCTCTTCTACTCTCGTTGCCGTCCGTTCTAGTTAACATACATTTTGATCGATGCTGACAGTCTGGTTTAGCATCAGTCTGCAGATTGCATAACAAGCTTTAAGGAACCCTTCCACAATCTCCACGCATCCTTCCCTTCTTTCACATCCGCTACGTACATAAATATTTTCTGAAAAAGCACAATGGAAAGGTACATTCAGTATAAAAAAAAGAGACCTACTGTTGCAAAAGCAATTTAAAAAAATAAAAAATAATATATACTAATAAATTAAAACTACATATCACAGCACCTCACACTCTTAAATATTTCAGCAACATGTTTAGGAAATATTTATGATCTAAATCTACCAGAATATCATAGTGACACTATGATGGTCACTGGCTACTGACTATTTCTGATCAATCTGGATCACATGTAGCATTTTTTTGTTCTTTAATATTTTTTTTTCCAAAATATAAATATATAAATCTGTGTGAATGTGATAATGAATATTACAGCAATGCAGCAGTGATCAAACATTTAAATGTTATTCATGCAACAGTGATTGTGCAAAACTATGGAAGAGGTTTAGGGCCAAGCAATAATAAAAAAATAAAACCATCTTGAGATTAAAGTTGTTAAATTTCGAGAAAAACCACGTTACATTTTGAGAAAAAAGTCAAAATAAAATGTTGAGAATAAACTTGTTAAATTACGAGAAAAAACTCATTAAATTTCGAGAAAAAAGTCGAGATAAAATGTTGAGAATAAACTCGTTAATTTACAAGAAAAAAACTCATTAAATTTCAAATAAAAAGTCGATATAAAATGTTGAGAATAAAGTCATTAAATTACGAGAACAAATTCGTTAAATTATGAGAAAAATGTTACATTTCGAGAAAAAAGTCGAGGTAAAATGTTGAGAATAAACTCGTTAAATTACGAGAAAAAAGTCGTTAAATTATGAGAAAAATGTTAAATTTCGAGAAAAAAGTCGAGATAAAATGTTGAGAATAAACTCGTTAAATTACGAGAAAAAAATCGTTAAATTATGAGAAAAATGTTAAATTTCGAGAAAAAAGTCGAGATAAAATGTTGAGAATAAACTCGTTAAATTACGAGAAAAAAGTCGTTAAATTATGAGAAAAATTTTAAATTTCGAGAAAAAAGTCGAGATAAAATGTTGAGAATAAACTCGTTAATTTACAAGAAAAAAACTCATTAAATTTCAAATAAAAAGTCGATATAAAATGTTGAGAATAAACTTGTTAAATTATGAGAAAAAAACTCGTTAAATTTCAAGAAAAAAGTCAAGATAAAATGTTGAGAATAAAGTCATTAAATTACGAGAAAAAAGTTGTTAAATTACGAGAACAAATTCGTTAAATTATGAGAAAAATGTTAAATTTCGAGAAAAAAGTCGAGATAAAATGTTGAGAATAAACTCGTTAAATTACGAGAAAAAAACTCATTAAATTTCGAGAAAAAAGTCGAAATAAAATGTTGAGAATAAACTCGTTAAATTACGAGAAAAAAGTTGAGATAAAATGTTGAGAATAAACTCATTAAATTATGACTTTATTCGCAACATTTTATCTCGACTTTTTTCTCGAAATTTAACGTGTTTTTTCTCATATTTTAACGAATTTGTTCTCGTAATTTAACGACTTTTTTCTCGTAATTTAACGAGTTTATTCTCAACATTTTATCTCAACTTTTTTCTCGAAATTTAATGACATTTTTCTCGTAATTTAATGAGTTTATTCTCAACATTTTATTTCGACTTTTTTTCTCGAAATTTAACGAGTTTTTTCTCGAAATTTAACAACTTTAATCTCGAGATGGTTTTATTTTTTTATTATTGCTTGGCCCTAATCCTCTTCCATACAAAACAAAATAAAAACATTAAAATAAATCAAATTAAAATAAAATAAATAAATAAAAATGTCTCACTGGGAAATCTTGTATATTGTAAAGCAAAAGTCAAAACATATTTGTACACTTATTGCAGGGGTGAAATTTTGCAATGCTTATGGCAAAACAAAAAATGCACAACCTTCATTTTTTGTAACCAGTGGCTCCCTAAAACATTTACTTTGCTCTCTGGGGCATAAAATGTTTCTCTCAACATGAGAAATCAAAGCTGTCATTCAGATAGCAAACAGCATTTATAAAGTGAATCCAACCAAGAAAGGCTCCTGCATTTATGTAAACTGGTTTTTCTCTTGCATTTCTCTGGAGAGATGAAATCATTGATGACCACAAAGCTAAAACGTTGCATACTGCCTGATATGGATATAACTTGTTAATATAAATTGTATAATCTATAGAAATTTGACATGATACCTGAGCACCTATTGTTTCAGAACACATGCTGTTGCCTTCCCGACTGATGCTACGCAGTTTCTACAATATAAGAGCCTGTATTGTGATGTAACAAATATTGTGTGGGCTCCAATGTAAGAAACTAAAATAAAGCTGTTCCCAAATAATCTTTTCCTGACAGTGTTTTTAGCCTGACTCAGTGTATGATTTTTTAAACCACACTGTGTTTGATAGTACATGACTTGGCTACTGTATCTTCTCTTTAAACTCATTTTCAATAAGAAAGGGATCAATTTTTATAACTTAACCTTGCTTATATCAGCCAAACTGTTCCAATGTTGTGAAGGCTCTGCTTTATTTTATTGTGGCAATCTTGCAGTAAACCATATCTAAGGGTCATAGCTGAGCTCTCTCAAAGGACTGCAAAGTAAAACTGTTTCAAGACAGCTTATAAGAGATAGAAATACAACCGAATGTGAAAGTTGAGATGGCACAGGTCTGTGAAACACTTTTATGAGATACTAACGGCACTACTATGGTCTTTTAAGTCTAAAAAAAGTCATATTGTGTGATATAAAGTCACACCGAAATATAAACCGTAATTGTGAGAAATAAAGTTGCAAGTATGAGAAACAAAGTTACAACTGCAAGAAACAGTCGCATTGCGAGAAATAAAGTTCCAAATAAAAGAAATAGTCACATTTTGAAATATAAAGTTACAGGTAACAGAAACAAAATAAAATCACATTGTGAGATAAACTGAGTGTCTATTTACACTAAGTGCAAATATCCTCCCTTGTTGGCAAACGCTAAGTGGAAATAAACTGCGAACAAGTGTTTAATAATATTAAAAGTGTTTATTGGGTAGGATTAGGGGAAGGTGTAGGGATGGTTTTTATTCTCCCAATAAGGCAGCATCCATTTAATAATTTTAATAAAATCATTTACACTCAATGATATTATTGCATCCTGTAAATGTACAAAAATACTGAGGTGCAAATAGTATCTGCCAATATAAAGTATAGATAGCATCTACTTACTATTTACTCTTATTGCAAAGAACTGATACTTCTACATGGCGTAAATAGAATCTATCGCTATTTTCACCTAGTGTTAATAGCATATCGCTAAGAAAATGCTGCTATTGACACTTAGTGTAAATAGCATCTATTGTTATTAGCACTTAATGCAAATAGCCGCTGCCATAAAATAATCGCTGCAGTTGTAAAAAATAAGTCACATTGTGTGAAATAAAGTTGAAAATGACATAGTTATGAGAAACAAAGTTACAACTGCAAGAAACAGTCGCATTGCGAGAAATAAAGTTCCAAATAAAAGAAATAGTCACATTTTGAAATATAAAGTTACAGGTAACAGAAACAAAATAAAATCACATTGTGAGATAAACTGAGTGTCTATTTACACTAAGTGCAAATATCCTCCCTTGTTGGCAAACGCTAAGTGGAAATAAACTGCGAACAAGTGTTTAATAATATTAAAAGTGTTTATTGGGTAGGATTAGGGGAAGGTGTAGGGATGGTTTTTATTCTCCCAATAAGGCAGCATCCATTTAATAATTTTAATAAAATCATTTACACTCAATGATATTATTGCATCCTGTAAATGTACAAAAATACTGAGGTGCAAATAGTATCTGCCAATATAAAGTATAGATAGCATCTACTTACTATTTACTCTTATTGCAAAGAACTGATACTTCTACATGGCGTAAATAGAATCTATCGCTATTTTCACCTAGTGTTAATAGCATATCGCTAAGAAAATGCTGCTATTGACACTTAGTGTAAATAGCATCTATTGTTATTAGCACTTAATGCAAATAGCCGCTGCCATAAAATAATCGCTGCAGTTGTAAAAAATAAGTCACATTGTGTGAAATAAAGTTGAAAATGACATAGTTATGAGAAACAAAGTTGCAATTTTAAGAAATATTCACAATGTAATAGTTGAAAATAAGACATATAGTCGCAGTTATGGAAACAAAGTTGCAATTGTAAGAGAGTTGCATTGTAAGAAATAAAGTTAAACATATGACAAATAGAGTTGTGGTTACAAGGAACAAAGATGCATTTATAAGAAATAAAATCATATTGTTAGAAATGAAGTTGAAAATATGACAAATGGGCTCACATTTTGAGATAAAGTTGCAGCTAACAAAAGTGTTGCAATTGCAAAAAAATAAAATCACATTCTGAGAAGTCACAGTTGCAAGACTCAAACATTGCAATTAACCTTTTTTTTCCACCCAGAGGAAACACTCATGAAATCTGGCACTTTCAGTTTAAGTAATAAACAAGCATCTGCTGAATTTCCTGCCACAAAGATGTGGGAATGATGAATTGCTCTTTCATAAATATCTGACATTTTACTTTTGATATTACTATGAAAAAAAAAGGGAAAAAAAAGCTTTTAACACCCCATCTCTATTAGAAAGTAATAAAAGCTCTCTTACAGCATGCTCATCTAAGTGTTGCGTCTGCCCTGAGGTGAACTTGTGACCCTTTCACAGTTGGCTGGCATAAACAGCCGTGCCCAGCGTTTTGGGCCTGCCACCTCTCCTGCACTGTGAGAATTCAACTGTGAGATTAAAAAAAGAGCAAACGAACACAAATGCTGTGACCTACCCTCTAGCTAACACAGAGTCAACCCTGTCGCACTCTCATACACCCACAGTGGAGCAAGTGCAGTGAATTGTTGCATGGATTATGGACTTATGGACTATATTTGCAGTTATTAATTAATTTTTGAGTTCTGCTACAACAAACTACCAGTCAAAAGGAACGCAAGGAATACTGTCACAAGAAAACATGGCCAACATACACCGGAAAACCTTCACTAGTGTTTAAAAAGCATCCCATGATTCAAGCTGCTTGAAAAAAGAAGCTGTGAATATATAAGAATATAACATAATAATATAAAATACAATACAGGGCTTATAGAAACCCTCAAGCTCTCATTAAAATGCGTCATTTTGCCGTCCATGTTCACGCCATGCCCTTATCAGCTCTGAGTCATGTGTTTGACTTGCCTTATTTCTCGCCGCCCACAGATCTGCGGAGGATGACTGCAGGATTTATGGGAATGGCGGTGGCCATCATCCTCTTCGGCTGGATAATTGGGATGCTGGGGTGCTGTTGGGACCGTGGCCTCATGCAGTATGTGGCAGGCCTACTCTTCCTCATGGGCGGTAAGTCAGCTAAAAAAAACAAACAGACAATATAGGCAGTTTACAGTATGTACACAGAATGCGATGCTGAGACAGTATTTAAAAATATTTAGAAATGGCAGCTAGTTTAAGTTATATAGCACATTCTACTGTATATAATTATATTACTAATGTGGGAATGTAAACATTTCCTCTTAAAAGAAAATTATTAAATGATGCAATGCATCAAGAAATCAGACATTTTGTCAAGATTTGGTGCAATTTATAGCAATATAATATAATATAATATAATATAAAATAATATAATATAATATAATATAATATAATATAATATAATATAATATAATATAATATAATATAATATAATATAATATAATATAATATAATATAATATAATATAATATAATATAATATAATATAAATCAAGTGTAAATAAAATGTTTTTCACCTTGAACACTGCTACTGCGCCATCAAATTTGTCCAAGCTGGGAGTAGATTTGGAATCTAGGATTAGTGAATTCTTACAGCTAAAAAAAAGGATTTTTTTTGGGTAAGAAACGAAAGTGTAATACATTTCGTATTTTTATTATTAAAAATAATGTATTCATTGACTTAAAAATGCATTTTTACACTGCTTGTTTCCCAACTTTGTTACTGTAGGCACACATTTTGGATGTTTTACTTATCTGGCTCATTCGTTTTAGGTCTACTAATGAGCTGATGATTTGAATCAGGTGTGTTTGATTAGGAAGAGTTTGGAAAAAAAAAAAGTGTAGTGTTGATGTGCCTCCAGGAACATGGTTGGGAAATATTGCTCTCTCAAATGTTTTTCCATCCAAGTTATTGTGACTAAAAATGTTAATGGACAAAAATGAAAATTCTGTCATTTATTACTCACCCTCATGTTGTTCCACACCTATAAGACCTTTGTTAATCTTCAAAACACAAATTAGGATATTTTTGATAAAATCGAATGGCTCAGTGAGGCTCTTTTGTCAGTAAGACAATTAACACTTTCAGATGCCCGGAAAGCTACTAAAGACATATTTAGTACAGCTCATGTGACTACAGTGGTTCAACCTTAATATTATAAAGCAACGAGAATACTTTTTGTGCATCAAAATAACTACTTATCAACAATATCTAGTGATGGGCGATTTCAAAACACTGCTTCATGAATCTTCGAAGCTTTACTTTTGTTTCAAATCAGTGGTTCGGATCGCGCATCAAACTGCCAAAGTCACGTGATTTCAGTAAACAAGGCTTCGTTACGTCACATAAGTGTTTCGAAATTTCAATGGTTCACCACTGGGGGGGGCGTGACTTTGGCAGTTTGATATGCTATCCAAACCACTGATTCAAAACAAAAGATACATAAAGCTTCGAAGCTTCATGAAGCAGTGTTTTGAAATCGCCCATCACTAGATATTGTTGAAAAGTAATTTTTTGTTTTTTTGGTGCACAAAAAGTATTCTCATCACTTCATAACATTAAGGTAGAACCATTGTAGTCACATGAACTGTTTTAAATATGTCTTTAGTACCTTTCTGGGCATTGAAAGTGTTAATTATCTTGCTGGTAATAGAGGCATCACTGAGCCATAAAGGTCTTACGGGTGTGGAACGACATGAGGGTGAGTAATAAATGACAATTTTCATTTTTGGCTGAACTAACCCTTTAAATCAGTGGTCTCAAACTCCTTTACGGCCCGCCCACCCCCTCTACCCGGCCCGCAACTGATCTCAAAAATAAAAAATAATCCGGCCCGCTAAATTATTATTATTATTATTATTATTATTATTATTATTATTCTCTAGTTGCTACCTGTCTGATATGCAAAGAAAAAGTCGCCGTTCTAAGGGGCATTCACATATTGCGTCACATGAGCGGCCGCGCCGCATTCTCCTTCTTTCCAATGCGCTTTTGCTCCAGTGCCATCTGTCGTTGCTATGCAACCATGAGCCGCGCTCTCAACCGCATTGCTTCTATTATGAGCGCGCTTGCTTAAATTAAAGTAAAAGTACTCGACTTTAAGTCACGAGCGTCGATTTAAACCACCGAAACGCGTCCGATGCAACCATTAAACGTTACCGATGTTCAAACGGCATCTTGGACAAATGTGTCTCAGCTGTCAGGTGTCTGTCAAGAAACAGAAGAGTGTACAAATGTATTCAGGGATTGTATTTGTTCAGTACAGTGTTATTCAGTGCAAGATTTTATTATTTAAGCTAACAAAGTAAGGGAAAATACTTCCACTAAATGTTAAAAACTAATAATGTACCTATGTAACAATGAGAGATTTTTATTTTTTTTATAAAGTTGATATAGCTCCATTTTTTTTTGTTTATTTCTGACCACTCCACGCCACAAGTGTTGCTGGTTTTGTTCCTAAATTACTTAAGTTTTTATTTCATGCACCTTGTTGGATGTGAGAAGTTGCACCAGACTACTGCAATTAATAGTATTATATTAGTAGTATTATATTAGTAATAGTATTATATAATTATATTACACTCTGTAACAATGAGAGAGACACTGCTGTTTACATTTAGTATGGTAAATAAAATATTTATAGTATAGGTATAAAAATATTTTAGTAGGCCTAATGAAATTTTAAGTAAAAGAGAAATAATGCAAAGGAAAGTAAATTTTCTGAAATGTTGCACTTTCTTGCGCTTGAATGTTAATATGGCCCTCCTATGAGGTGTCAATCACAGAAACGGCCCCCCGCCGATTTGAGTTTGAGACCCCTGCTTTAAATGTTTGATGAAACCCTTCAATGAAGTCATATATATGCAAACATACTCCCAGTAAAATATTATGTTTATCTCAAAGGACTTATGACACTAAAGCAAGTGTACTAACATCTAATCTCAGCAGTACAATGAGCTCAATAATGACATCATTGTCTTTTTAGAGCTCTTTTACAGTGAAATTTGAATTTGTCTCTTGTTTGATGAAGTTTGCATCGAGTTATTTTCTTGTTTATTACTGTGAAGCTGCTTTGAAACAATCTGTACTGTATAAAGTGCTATATTAATAAAGGTGACTTGACATGATATACTGCATAGTGCAGCAGTCAATAATTCCTACGCAAGTCACCCCAAGACTGCATTAATTAATGACTGACGGCCAGGAAGCCAGCATTAAAGTAATTATGTAATAGCCTCAATTATCTCCTGATCTCTTATCTCACTTTACTGCAACGAAAATCGAGGCGCTCGTCTTTTGAACGCACCCACAAGCTCATCACCTCACAACACAGATGCTCACACCAATCAACACAGCCTGTGGCCTCGTTACTGTGCATTTTGATATTCTGTTAACGCCCGTCGAGCACAGGAAGCGGCTGACTTGTTTTGCGTCACTCTCCGCTCCCATAAGTGTGGCGGCGGCACCATAGAGAGCGAAGCGGAGACGCAATTAAGATGTGCACTGGATTAATGTGATGCCCTGTGCCTGAATAATGAGATGGCAATTAAAAAGCCAATTAAGATGCTAAATTATAAAGGCAGACGGAGCACTGAGGGTCAGATTATGACAGGATGAATCCTCTCTGAATGTTCGCTAGGTCACATGGTGCAGAAAAATGAGTTTGTTAGAGCTCTTTATCGACTAGCGTGTTACGACAGCGTTATCTATACTTGTGTATACTTGTACTTGCTCGACTTTTGTGGATAGAGCTTGTAATGTAACAAACAAGGCTTGTGAAAAAAAGAGCTATGCTAATTTGCTATTGCATAATTATGTCACTGCAATGTTATGTAATAACATATAGCCTAATGTAACACTAACTTTGTTCCAAAACCTTCTGAGTAAATATTGAGTATTACTGCCAATCAATGCAATATTTTAAGGTGCATTTCCAAAGAAACGATGACTGCAAATAGTAGGAAGCATAAAGATTATAGCATAAAGCTAAAATGTAACATCATAAGGTGTTGGGGGTAATGCATTACAATTAACTTGAGTTACGTAATCAGATTACTTTTCCAAGTAACTAGTAAAGTAACGCATTACTTTTTCAATTTACAACAAAATATCTAAGTTACTTTTTCAAATAAGTAACGCAAGTTACTTTTTCACATTTACTAAGGGCCTTACATTTGCCAAAAAATCTAACTTTTTTGTTGTTTTAAAAACAAACAAGCAAGCCCAGCCCAGGTGAGAAACGGTAACGCAAAAGTAATGTAACACTTTTCATAAAATGTAACTAACGCAATTATTTACTTTTTTCTGGAGTAACGTAATTTTGTTATGGATTACTTTTAAAAGTAACTTTCCCCAACACTGATAAGAACATATGAAAAAATACTCCCAACTGGAATCAATGACTTGCTTATTCACTTACAAATACAGTATATAAGATTTAAGTCTCTTATGCTTACCAAGGCTACATTTATTTGATCAAAAATACAGTAAAAATAGTTAAATATTATGAGTTTAAAATAACCTTTTTATTTGAATATATTTAAAAATATAAAAGTTATTCATGTGATGGCAAAGCTGAATTTTCAGCATCATTACTCCAGTCTTCAGTGTCACATGATCCTTCAGAAATCATTCTAATATGCTGATTTGCTGCTCAAGAGACATTTCTAATTATTATTAATGTTGAAAACATGTTGTGCTGCTTAAAATATTTGTTGAAACCATGACAAGAGATTCTTTGATTAATAGAAAGATTAAAATAACTGCATTTATTTTAAATAGAAATCTTTTGTAACATTATAAAACAAAACATTTTGTAACAATAAATAAATAAAAACTTTTGAAAGGTAGTGTAGCGCCTATTTTAAAAACTTGGGATGTTTTTATTCTCCAGTCAATTCTAAAATTATGACAATAATCATATAAGTAGCAAATGGAAGTCAATACAGACCCAAAATAAAGTAGGATGCATAGTTTTCCACTCATTTTAGCATTGCTGAAGTCTATCTGCTGAATAGTCCGTAGATGGTGAATAAACTAAAACCATAAAAATTTAGTATCTTTGTAGTTTATTTTATGTAAACCTCTACAGAAAGATTTGCAGATTTCCACAAAACTGGAACTCAAAAATCTCTTAAAATCAAAACAGGAAATGTATTAAATTCAAGCTGGATGCTGCCTTAGAAGGGACACACAGCTAGGCAACTCTTTAGGTTTTTGGAACAAAGCTGCTGAAATAATCTGATGATTGTCTTTCTCTTTTTTTCAGGCACATTTTGCATCATTTCCTTGTGTACCTGTGTAGCAGGCATCAACTTCGAGCTGTCCCGTTACCCTCGTTACATATACGGCCTCCCAGACGACATCAGTCACGGTTACGGCTGGTCAATGTTCTGCGCCTGGGGCGGTTTGGGCCTGTCCCTGATCGCCGGCTTCTTCTGCACGCTGGCGCCCTCTGTACAGCCGATCCCTCGCTCCACGTGCCCCAAATCCCGCCAAGAAAACGGCACCGTGTGTTAAGAGACGGCCTCGGAAAATCCCCGAGCTGGACAATGGGGGGACAAAACGCATCAAAAAAGACCATAACTGAAGATTTAAAATCATAAATCCATTTAGAATCATTTCTAATCTCACCAACCAGGCCACAAATGCCATTTTTTTAACCACGTGTGTGAATTTACAACTGAGTGTCCTGATCGTTTAAAAGAAATTAAAAATACCATGACTAATTGTAAAGATAATATATCGGTGGGCCTTGCCGTCGTCAAGATCCTGCACAGAAAAAGTTTGTTCTGTCAATGTTGTGACTTTAGTGAGCACAAGAAAACGGTGACAAATGAAGTGAAGAAAAAAACAAAAACAAACAGACAATATTGCTCATTCTGATGTGGAACGGATGGATATTGACATAAAGACTGATGCCTAAAAACTGCCAAACCTGGAGACTATGGTATTTGTATCTGGACGGCACCATGTTCAAGTATGGAGGTCCAGTGCCAATGTTTCAAGCCCAGGAGCTCGGACAAATCAGGAGCGCCAGGACTCCTTCGCATGAGAGGACAATGAATTTGATGCGATTTGTGATTAAATCCGCTGATTTGTCTCGGGCCCTGGAGACTATCACAATGCCTCTTGGGAAGCGGCTAAAGGATCTGCTCGTGTACAAACGAGCATCTCTGGAAGATTTCGGGAATTGGAGATGCCTGCTCGTGACGTTATATTGCTCTTGCTGTACAGCAAATTGTAAAGAGAAAAATAATACCTATAATATTCCAGAAGAGAAAAAAATCATCTGAACGGGAGGGACATTGGAACATTTTCCATGATTCATTTCTTATTCATGTCCAAATGGTATCAGTGGACATTTCTAACATGCTTTCAATTTTATTATGTGCTTCTTTCTCAGTTTTTTTTTAGTAATTACAGTCATCATCAGTGTGAATGAGTGTGTAGGAAGCGTGTGTAGATGTACTATCGATATGTGTGGGTGAGTGTTTTGTAGTCTCCATACAACCCCCCCGAAAAAACCCACACACACACATGCAGAAAAAACAACAAACAAAAAAACAAAACAGAAAAAAATAATAACAACGACGCATAAAATCAAAAACCTGCCTTGGGGGAAATCAGGTAGGCTCTTTTGTTGAACCAAGAATTACTGGAAAGGAAAGATGCCGAACACTTAGTCCCTGTAGACACGACTGATGTAGTACACGCGGAGACAGAAAGACAACTCAACATCACACTGTTACTGCCTTAAGCTTGTCTGCAAGGAGGCATTTATGCCATTTGATGGGAACTCATGCTGACTTCTCTTCTGAAAGCATCTATGCGCTGACAAAAGAAATCCTCATTTGAATCCAACTTCCTGCTCTGTTTAACCGTGCGTCTCTTTACTCAAAGGGAACTCCCAAAACAGGATGTGGTATGTAAGTGCCTCCTGATTACAAGACAGCAGCAGTGAACAAAAGAGGTACATCTGTGGAATCGTGACCTCGAAATGGAGGACGGGTGGCAAGCACAAGCTTAATACAATCTCGAAGCCAATATGCGATTGGTTCCCTCAAGTCGTTTGCATTATTTCTCTTCTCATGCATTCGTTCTTGCAATCAGAAACGTTTAATGCCCATTTCACATGAAACAAACCACTTGAACAGCCATAAACAGCGTGTTATGATGGGACACATGCATCGAGGGTCATTGGCAAATCGGCACACTCGTTCAACCATGCCAAAAACCTACGCTAGGACATTTAGCTTTGCCGCGAGACCATGTTTACAGATTTCTAGAAGGGAGATTTGCCAAAACACCTGCCAGGTCTTGTTCATAGCTCCTTACATTAGCATGATGGCCATTGGCTCAACCAGCAGTTAACCTGGTGTCCGTTTAAGTCTGTCATGTTACTGGGGTAGTAAGAATGGATGCGTATATATATTTAAAGACCCCATCAAATATATGTTAGTTGGCTTTGAAGACATCTATATTAAAGGGATAGTTCAGACAAAAATGAAAATTTTGTCATTACTCACTCTCAATCTGTATGAGTTTCTTTCTTCTGTTGAACACAAAAGAAGATATTTTAAAGAATGAGGGTAGCCAGACAGTTGATGGCACCCATTGACTTCCATAGTAGGAAAAAAAATTACCAACATTCTTTAAAATATCTTCTTATGTGTTCAACAGAAGAATGAAACTCAGACAGGTTTGGAACAACATGAAGATGAGTAAATGAAATGGAAGCTTGTTTCCACCACAGAATGTGGGAATAAGGGAGACTTGTTTTTCTCACAGAGTTTATATCACACAATTCTCCAAAAAAAAAAAAAAAAAAAAAAAAAAAAATCTGAATGTCTGCTCACAATAGCCTACTGACAGTCAGAATTGTGAGATAGATTTCTGATTATGACTTCTAATGATTGACAAAACCAAGATTTAACTGATTTAAATGGAAAGATAAGATTCCTATAGTTTAAAAACCCTATTATTATCAGGGAATTGATTCATAAAACTGTACACACAATTAGACTCTGCTCCAAAGAATATTTCAATGCCTATGAATAGTTTTTTTGTGAGTGCAATCTTTATAAAAGTAATTTTAATCCTTAAATTACAAAAGTTGAAAACTAGAAATGAAAATTGGTCAAAACTTGTGGGAAAACTATTTCAAATCTTCTCTCTTCTGGCATAACAGACCAAAATATTGCCGACTTTCATTTCACTCACATGGATACACTCTAAAAAATAAAAAAATTGGTTCAACAAAAAAAATATGTTAACGTTTTCCACTAGAATTTTTAACTTAAGCCAATTGGGAAATTTACATTAATTCAAAGCAATATTTTGAGTTGATCCAACATAATGTTTTAAGTAATGCAACAATAAAAACACATTTCTAAGTAACATGAACTTAATAATTGTGAACATGAATGCAACTATTTAAGTTGATCCAACAATGTTTTAAGTAAGGTGATGACACTTTTTGGACACAATAAAATGAATTTCTAAGTAACATGAACTTAATAATTGTGAACATGAATGCAACTATTTAAGTTGATCCAACATAATGTTTTAAGTAAGGTGAAGATGCTTTTTGGACACACTAAAACACATTTCCAAGTAACATACCACTTACCAAGCACAGCTTGTCACCATGATGGTAACTCTCCAAAAACCCACATTAACAGAAACTCTTCTAAATTGGCATAACAAAACACTAATTACTGCTAAATCTCCCTTACCATTAATCATGTGCAAAAAAACATTATATAACACTTAATTTTAGCATTTACTCTCCCTTTCAAGTGCCATGGGCAAAGCATGATGGGAAATATAAATCCCAGCCCAGTTTCACTTAACTTAAGTTCGTCTAAATTAAAAGAAGTGTTCATACAACTCAAAACAATGAAACACGTTTACACGTCATCAGATTGTATTTTACATTAACAGAACTTAAAATTAAATACATTTTTGATGAACTGAAAATGTTAAACTATGACAAGTCATGATAGTATATCGAATCAAGGCATAATTTGTGTGTCATCCAAGCTCAATAAAATAACAAATACAAGTAAAAAGTCTAACATCATTTCAGAACTTGATTTCTTATTTCACAACAATATAATATAAAGGTGCAATATATACATTGCACCTTTAATTAGGATTGGAGCTAAACATGAACGTTGTTTCCCTCTAGATCATGAACATCACCTGCTTCTAAATAGCAATAGCAAGAAACAGAGCATTATGGTTTGCTTTGATGCTTCTACTTTAGTTCCTTTAAGAACCATAAATTGGTTGCAAAAGAAACATTAAGTCGTCATCCATTTTGAAAGTGTTTTCATTTACATCATTCGTGATACAGGTTGCCAAGTGAGGTTTTGCAGAGCTGTGGAAAACTAAAGGCTGTAAAAGCCATTTCAGAATTAAACATCCCAACAACTTCCAAACATCATTTCATGTGGTCTTTCGACACAAACACAGCAATGAACAACAACAGTTGATGAAATATGAGTTCAGCAGTCTTCATTGAGAGCGTTCAGAGGAGGTTTCGGACATATTTATGGGTGCTCTGGGTGATTTGTGTAGCAGTATGCAAGTAAAAAGACATTGTTGCATGCTGACAATGCAATTGGCCATGAAATTACATAAACACCCAGCCATGCTCAAAGAACTCCAGAAGACTTCTTCACACTTTCCAGAAGCAGAGCCCAAAGACAAATCGACGAAACTCAACCCACAAACTCCACAGTGCTTGATTACAATGTGCATGCAACAGAAAACGTGCATAAATACACAATAACAATCTGTTTTCAAAGGCATCTCGCGACAAGCCCATCTGGTCTTATATAAGATAGTGTTCCTTGACACACTTAGGAGGAAAATATTTATTTCAGTCCACGGATTACGCTCCTAGGCAAAGACATAAATGGGGTCAGCCGCCGGTTGTATGCATTTCTCTCAAATAAACCAAAACGCCATCCTTGCACGGTCCTACTTGTAATGATATTTAAAAACATTTTTCCTTTCTTCAACAAGGCAGAAAATCACAGAGTATCAAGACATGAAAGAGCACCGAATGGCAGTTTCAGCTCTTTCAACACTTTCAATTACACCTTAATTGGCAGAAAGCAGGTAGGGAAGTGCATTGCATAAGCTACGTATGGATCATTGTTGATGCTTATTATAGTGAAACATTTCAGTTGGTATTAAAAAAACTATGGCACTGAATAAAAACTAACACTTAGTGGGCATTTTAAGGAATCTCCTCAATGAAAGATCATAAAGCGTTGGCCATGTAGGTGATGAACGGGCTCAGGATCACAGATTCCCTTATTCATGAACACACTCCACACACTATTCACACAAATGTGTTTACATCACAGCCAACAGTTGTCAGAGTTTTTTTTTTGTTTTTATGTTTTTGAGTGGGGTGGGTTGGGAAACATGAGTGGGAATATTTTTGTCTTCAAAATGTAAAAATATAAATTAAAAAAGTAGCAGAATCTGTGAAACTGCAACTTTTTAAAGGGACACTGAAGACTAAAGGTTTATTGGGTCTTTTTCATCAGTAATGTGTCTGTTGAGTACCTGAAAAAAAAATACAACTGTAAAAAAAAAAAATGTTTAAGAAAAAAAGAGAAAATAAATCCTGGAAAATGTTAAAACTGTGGAATGTAATATCATTACAAAAATAAAATCTCATTGTTGTGTTTATTTGTATTGTATATTTACCTGAGTGTTGTACTTATCTTTAGGAGTGTATATTTCCTGGCATTCAAAAAGTCATATTGCAAAAATAAAAAAGGGTAACACTTTACAATAATGTTCAATTGGTTAACATTAGTTCATGAAGTAGGCATCATGAACTAACAATAAACATTCAAAAACGGTTATTGGTAACTTTTCACTGTTCATTTTTGTTCATAATACATTCATTTCTACAATTTTAAATGCTAAACCATGTATATGAACATTAACCTAGATTAGTAAAGTAAAAGTACACACCTCAGTACCAAGTCGGTAAAATGTGACGCTTTGAGCGCTGACACCGCCGCCGGCGAGAGCGTCAACATTCGCCTTGGCCGCCCTGCAAACAACGCTGTACTGTTCGTTCAAACCGCCGCCGACGGGAGGGTCAAAGCAGAGCCAACGTAAATGACAAGTCGCGTCAACCAATCGGAAGCCTCTCAAGCGAGGACCTCTACATTCTAATTGGTTACCGCCGAACAGCGTCATAGCTCATTACCATAAAGTTAACCTGATTTCAACTCTCTCGCCGTCCAAGACGCGCCGCGCCGCTCTCGCTGGAGCTCGCCGCCGGCTCTCATTGAGAATGAATGACTAGCGTCACTTTAAGCGTTCGATGAAGAGCATCATCGATGACTATTTACAATGTTTTTGAAGCGTTGATCTCTTAAGCCAATCACAGACATATTCGATGAGCCATGAACACAATGGCCAAACAGGTGTTTACGAATCCGCTCAACGGCGCTCAAAGCGTCCGATTTTTAAAATTTCAGTACCGACTAGGTATGGAAGTAGGTACTTTTGACAACTATAGTCAAAGTATTGCTTATTGTTAGTTAATGCATTAACTGATGTTAACAAATGTTCAATTTTGTAAAAATGTTACCAATTAAAAAAAAAAGTAAAATGCTTAACTAGAGAAAAAAAAATTGACAGTACAGCAGTCTAGCGAGACAAAGATCAGTGAAGTTCACTTGCTGACATTTAAGGCAAGTAAAACCACCATGGCAACAAATTATGATGAGGTTATTATCTGATCAGCTGTACAAACCGTTGAAATGAATCCAGAGAAAGTCGAGAGAGAAAAGAAAGAGGATGAAAAATAGAGGGCACGCTCATCAAATGTGATAAGAGAGCTGAGATGGAGGCAATAACTGACTAGCCCTTGTACTAGAATTGTTGGCTAAGAACGTACAAAACAAAAACACCTTACAGGCTCATTTAAAGAGATGAAAAGCCTGTGTTTGAGGATTGATGAATACTTCATGAATGCATTTAGAGCGAGTGCGCTGCTATGAATAAGCACCTCTGATTAGGATGGGTCCGTGCGTTCTCCATCAGGCCTCTTGAGACAATGAGTATCGACCCTGCTGTTGATGATGGGCGACAGAAACACAAGCGTTTTAACTAGAGATCATTTAGATCACAGCTCAGAGACGCCCAGAACAATGCTTCTCAATTGGTGGATAGAGACTCAAAATGGGTCACAGGCCTAATCCGAAGGGGAAAAACAATGCAAAATGCTAATTATACAATGCAACTAATGAAGCTCTAAAAGTGAAGTGAAAACACTTCTGATACGTTTTATTGTTGATGTCGAAGTCCAGTCAAACTCTATTGCAGTCAGGTCCACAACGACATGGAAAGGTTGTGAACAATCCACATGATCCAGTTACATTAATTAGAGATTCACTTGCAACAGATAAACATGCTGCCCACAAAGACGTGAATTATTGGTTGCCGAAAGATTGAGACTATCAACATTCAAAAAGAAATTTAGGACTCAAACACTGAGTTTGGGTCCATTAAAAATGTCAGTGTTGGTGTTTGTACACTAAAACGCAACGGTTTTGAATGTTGAAAGGGACCCAATGTAAAATATGGGTTTTGAATAGGAAAAGGAATCAAACATGGCTTCTGCAGGTTTTATGAAGGTATATTTAAGACCAACTAAATAAAATTTAAGGAATAATTTGAAGGAAAGACAATATGATATCACTATGTTCTCTAAATGTAGCCTAAATGTCTAGGGAGAAACATAATGAGTTGTATTAGCAACACTTTTTTTATTCATTTTACAAAAAAAGTAGCTTGAATCAATCCGCTCCCACAATCTTAGCCCGGATTTTATATTTACTTAAAAATATAATTACTATATACTTAAAATATTTAAGTTTGGTTGCATTACTTATAAAATATAAGTATATTCTACTAATTTGTGGGTGTATTTGAATGTGTTAATAAATAAGTTAAATGCACTTAAATTATGAAGTTTTTCTCCTGACCACGCCTCCTACACACTGGTTTGCGGCAGGTAATGACGCCATTTTGTCGTGGTGTGTGTGAATTCAAGGAGCTGTTGATGAGCAGTTGGAACATTTGTTTTGGCTGTTCTACAGACATTTTTTCCAAACATTTACCTTTTTATAGTTTTTCACCAAAGGAGAAAATCACAATTTTTAAGTTACCACCATCAAGGTCAGGGTTTGCTTTAGTCGAGCTCTTGACCCTTGACTTTTTAATATTAGATTTTGTTTGGGCAGTTTTAACTGCATTAAAACCAACCAGACAAGCAAGGTTAAAAGATGATGAGGTGGTGTTGATTATGTTTTCACATAATCTTTATTTGATCTGAATCACTGAACTCATTTAGAGCCCAGTCTCTGAGTTAGATTTACATTATTGATCACAGCAGCACTGTGATTCACACAGACATCAAGAATCAGCGTATGAATCTCAACAATGCTGACAAGCACCATATTCTGATAAACAGATCAACTCTGAACATTAGAAAACAAGCTACTAAAAAGTCACAGAAAAACAGCAAAATTTAAATAGTGAGAACAAAGAAAATTACTAAGACAATTCAGCTCATAATTTATTCATACAGCAATGCATGATGGGAGGCATGGATGAATTTTGATTGGTGGCAAGTTAACTTGCTTAGTACATTGAACTTAAATATACTAGGTGTAATAACTACAAAGTAATTAATATTACAAAACATTTTAAGTTAAATGAACTCGAATTATTAAGTTAACATTACTTAATTTTTTTAGGGCAACCCGTTTCCTCAATTTTTTTAAGTAAATTCAACTTATCCAGGCTAACAGTGCATCCACTAAATATCTTTTACTGTACCTTCTGATCACACAGCAAAAAAAGTGCTGTTATTCCTCAGTATTTTTGTTTAGTTTTCCATTGCAAATGCCTGAAGATTCTTAAATCAAGATGCATACTGGAGATAAAAAAAAATGACCTAAAAATATAAAGTTTTGTTTTCTATGAAATTGATCAAAATGAAGTGAATGTTCTTGTTTTAAGCATAACTTTTTGTTCAGTTTTTCAAGACTTAATTTTACATTTGCATCTCAAGTAAATGCATCTTGATTTAAAGATGTTTAAATATTTTTAATAGAAAAGCAGGACAAAAGTACTGCAAAAGATTATATATATATATTATATAATTTTTTTTTTTTTTTTGCAATTCATGCAACATTTAATGTCATAACTTTATAAATGTAAGTCTTTCTGCTCTGATTTAAGACCTTTTTAAGGCCATAACTTAAGCATTATTTCCAGTATTATTTATATGCAATTATATTTATTAATATTTTTAATTAACTTGCTTTTTTTTTCCCCGTTATTACGGGCCAAGCACCAAAAGTGCATATGTAATCATTGTGGTTCTTCTTACACTTAAAATCTAAGTAAAAGTTATGAAATTTGACACACAGATATGACAGTATGAACTTATCATAGTAAATTTGGAGTCTCTAACTCAATCCCTTCAATGCCATCAACTGTCCAGAGTTGTACTCACGTTTATGCAAATAAACAATTATTTATTTCCTCCGATTCCTTGGCTCATGACGATTCGATTGCACTCTATGACGTCATTTTCCATCATGAAAATTTTCCCGCCATTTTTAATTTTCCCCATTGACCATTGCTCTGATCTTCACGAAAATTGAACCAGATCATCTTCAGACCATGCTGACAAAAAGTTATGGAATTGAAGTTAACTCATCAAACCATTCTCTAATAACACATGAAAGACTTAGACAAAGAGCAAACCAAACTGGACATTAATGCTTGGGCTATATCTCCACAATGCTTTAGCATATTCTGACCTTGGTGTATATGTAATGACACCCATGACCTGAGGGTACCTGCAGTTTCAGAGCAGTGCCACCTAGTGGTCAGGAGATAAGAAAAATGGCTATTTTGCTTATAACTTCTAAATGGTTTGGCCAAAAATGCTAAAACTGCTATTGGTACAGCATGCAGTCATCAAACGATAACCAATTTTCTTATATCGGCCATTTTGGGCATCAGCCATTTAAAATTTTGTCATAAAATGCAGTATTTTACAAATGTAATGCTATATTTTACATTGGCGTATCGTTACGAAACTTGGTACGTCTTCTGCACCATACACACAGCGCCACCTTGTGGTCAAAAATTATAATGACATTTCTAAAAAACGTTAATAGCTTTTTATTAGTTTTGCCTATTCTAATGAAATTCCATGGGTCATGCAAAGAACATAGATACCAATTTTGCCATAGTCGGACGAACTTCCTGTCCACCATTTTGATTTTCTTTAAAAACCTACTTTTTGATTTACTCTCCGTTGGTCTGATTTTCAGCATAATTGGTTTAGATCATCTTCAGACCATGCCAGAAAAAGTTGTGGATTTTATGTCGATATACAAAACCGTTTTTGTTTACTACATCAACAAATTTGATGGCATGATGCCAAAACGATACTGAGGCTGTATTCTATTGTATTGATCAAAGTTGACATCGAACTCTGCATGTGTCTTACTCTGACCACACCACATCAATTTTTTCACAGCGCCACCTATTGGCCAAAACTGAAACCATTAAATCATATTGCTAGTGATTGTATATATAATTATTCAGCCATTTTGCCTGAAATAATCTTAATATGTCTTTAATTGCTCATTGATGCTCCCAGCCAGATGCTCCTTGTGCTTGGCCCCTTAATTGCTGCTTGCAGCTATATTTTTTTTAATTGTAGTTTAAAAAATTCTGTTATGTGCTTGTCATTTTTATTAGTTTTTTTTTTTTTTTTAAATTTCTAGTAATTTTTGTTTGTTAATAAAACAAAAAGTAATAAAAGTGCTTAAGTATATTTCATTCAAATAAAATTTATATTTATATTTATTACTGGCCAAAAGCATGATGTTGATTTTTAACAATACATTGTCATGAAGTTCAACTAGTCAGTAACTACATTAATTTAAGTCTCAAAGCCAGCTGAACTAAGTCAATCGAACTAAGAAACTGAATAATTTGTTCACAATACACTGGTCACACTCTCTCTTTAGTGCTGTAGATTTAGGATTGTGCTGTTGAATAAGTTGCACAGGAGAATTTTAGTACAGTATTTTCATCTGCATGTTTCCAGTATGATTTTAAAAAATGAAGCGAAACCAGTTGAGAACCACTTGACTAGACTAGAGCGATTTCAGGTCCTGCCTCATTGAACTAATTACACCATTAAATAGCACTGTTATACATATGCAAATCATCTTAAGGTGATAGAACAGAAATGAGCCACTCAATCATTCAGTGTCTATATATACTGACTCAACTATGCTACGTATAAATATATTACGTATTTGGGTCATTATAACTGAGGCCCTGGAGAAAGCACATGCCCAGTTGCTGCAGTTCCAGTATTGCATATTTGTTGGCAGCTTACACTGCCAATTAGATCAGCACTGCAGTAATTTAGGCATGAGAGCATGACAGAGTGGCTCTGCTGAGCGTTTGAAAGCAGAACGCTTGGTAAGCTTGCTGCAAATGCCTAATGCACTCTTGACATTATCTAGGAGCCGCTGCCTCTTTACTGAGATAAAGTTAATTGGGCCGCACCGAACGTATTTGAACACTTGCGCACTGGAGGTTGGTATTGACACCCACTAAAGGGAACAAAAAAAATTAAGCAAAGTGGCACAAACCCTCTTCCAGACCTGATCTCTCAAAGGAGCAAGCGCAGACAAGTGCTGACGCAAATGAGGAGGATGTGTCCGAGCGCTTGCAGGGTAGCGTGAGAATGTGTGACGGAGCCCATCGTCGCCTTTCATCAAGTCTCAGAGCGCTGGGTGGAAAGAAAGCTGAAGGTTGACAGACAAAAATGAGAAGGATCACTTCGACTCAAGCATGGCATTTCATGTTTTATTTAAGATTTAGTTTTTATTTTCCTCCAGACCTGTAGAGAGGTACAATTTCCTTCAGCTCTTAATTTTTTCTTACATTTTAGCACTGTGTAAAACCCAAAGTTAAACTGTACTGGTTTCGTCATTGTCGTCGAGATTAATTTATCCATTCCTCTTGAATACTGTTGAATACCGAACGGTCGGCAGTAACCTACACAGCTGATACAGGATTAAGACCATTAAAAGAAAACTGAGAAGGTAATTGGGGGGGGGGGTGAAGTGACAAACAGTGTTAAAGGTCCTGGACAAGACCCTTGTGTATTGCCAGAACCCAAGTTGCCCAGTAGAGCCACTATCCCAGCTTTCCCTTTTATCGCTTTTGTGGGGAAAAAAAAAACGTGCAAAGTAACTGCTACAGACACAAACGGCATAATCACATCAACATAATCACCCTCATGATTTTCGAAAAGCCCTTTAACCCTGATTATTTTCTCCACACACCCACCAAATGCAAGTTTTCCCACTGTCGTTCAGAGGAAAGTTTCACGCTACGCATTCACACTTAAAAACGTCATTTCACTCCGAATCTAGATCTATTTCCTAAAACTCTGCACACCTCGCACACCTTCAAGTTTCTTCAGGGAGCATAGTTGGAGCGTAAACACTGATTAGGCCACGTACATCGAGGCAGCTATGAGAAACACCACACGGTGGCGTCCCGTGTGCTACACGAGCCCTGCGCTTGAAAGGGGTCGGTGTTACCCAGCTCTCGATTCCTCTTAATTTCGCAACGTGCCGCCCTCTGATACAGAGGTTAACCGCGGTGTTGCGATCTAAAGCGGAAGACCCCCTGACCAACTAGGCAATTTGGCGGATGGGTCAAAGGCAAAGGCCTGCATCCATCTACAGCTAAATGCCGCGTTGAGAGTGGGCACCACGTTTATGACCCCTAAAATGCATCTCCCTTTTAACAAGGGCGCAGAAAGGTAGAACAAAGTTAAAGGCCAAAGATCCACGGTAAAAGTGCTTTTTGCTTCACCATCATTATGCCTTTGATCCGTCAGAATAATGGAAGTCAAGTACCCTTTGATCAAAAAAAAAAAAAAAAATTTGAAGCCCTGTTTTGATTTTGGATATCTACTTGATTGCTTAGCGGCATGGCTTTAAGGACTCTCACAGGAAGTAGCTCTGTTGTGCAGATGGATGAACAGGTGCTGTTCTTTTTGGTTTAGCTTTGAAGGCAGATTCTTATTTTCTAAATCAAGACACTTTTCGTTTGATTCTTTCCATTTGGTTCCAATGGAATTTCTGGAAAACACATCATTGATGATGCCTTTTTGTTTCTGAGTACTGGTATGTAGAGTTCCAAAAATGATGTACTGACGTTAATGTTACGTATTACTAAGGAGTTTGTAATACCCTACTTGTTATGCTTTGCTGCAACAACTGGCTTGTTTATGTGACCATTTGAATTGGGAAAGCTGGAACAGAGCACTAGGGCAACAAGGAAAAAGAAAGACTGAACCAAGGGAAACACAAATCCAGGAAAAGGGACAAAAATGAGAGCAAGATGGAAGAGAGAAAACAATACATAATCTTGTTATTTTGTTAATAGCTTTGTACTGATTCATCTGCCGTGTTTGCCGGCTGTTCTTCGGATAAGGGGAATAGGATTTCACAGTTCCTAATGGCGGTCCATGCCGGCACTCTGTAGCAGATCTGTGGAGGCCTGGGCTGAGGCTCTGAAGGCGGTCTGGAAGCCTGGGGGAGGTGAGTGGAACTGGGTCGCGGGGTTGACCGTGGCTGTGGTTGGATAAGGGGTCCAGCCGGCTCTGTGGGGGTACTGGGCTCCGAAGGGGCCGCTGTGTGGGGGCTGGGGGGGCACTGTGGAGCCGGAAGGGACATCCATCTCTGTGAGCGTCTGCAAGGATTTGAGCCAGTGGGGAGGATTGTCATCCTGCAGAGAGTCCAGACTGTTGCCTGAGGATGCTGGGATACCTGAAAGGTACAAAGTGATAAGAAAACTTAGGGTCAACATTTAAAATTTTAAAATTAATGTGCCAGGTTGTTAAAAGTTCATTTTTGTATTAAAGGATTAGTTCACTTGAAAATTGTAAAATGAAAATAACCCTGTGATTTACTCACCCTCAAGCCATCCAAGGTGTATATGACTTCTTTTTGATGAACACAATCTGAGATATATTAATAAATCACCCTGATGCTCCTAAGTTTACTAATGGCTGTCCACGGAAACCACCTGTTTGATGCTCAAAAAAAGTGCGTCCATCCATCATAAACGATGCGTAAATATCTATATTTAACACGTTATGAAGTAAAATATCGAGCTTCTGCCAGAATGCCTTCCGTATTCAACTTATGAAGAAAGTATAATGCCTCTCGCATGCTTACACTACGTCCTACGCCTTCCATATTCAACTTACGAAACAATATCAGTTATGCTTTTTCCGTAAATTGAATATGGAAGGTGGTCTGGCGGAAGCTAGTTATTTTACTTTATAATGTGTTAAATATGGATATTTCTCTTACACAAATGCATCGCTTTGCTTCAGAAGACCTTTATTAACCCCCTGGAGCCATGTGAAGTACACGTTTATGATGGATGGATGCACTTTTTTTTTAAAGTTTCAAACAGGTGGTTTCCGTGCACTGCCAATATAAAGCTTTAGTGATTTTTAATGTAACTCTGATTGTATTCGTCTGAAAGAAGAAAGTCATATACACCTAGGATTGCTTGAGGGTGAGTAAATCATGGGGTAATTATCATTTTAAACTGAACTAACCCTTTAACGCTGGCTCCATATGGTTTTGCTTATATTGGTTTTTAGCTTAAAATGGTATTAGTGTAATCATCAAGTAAAAAGTAACAACTTAATTCCTTTCAATACGTGTATGTTGAATACAATTGTTGAATGCTGAATACAAAATCAAATTTTCTTTTTTAATCATTTTATTCCTAAATATTATTAAATTTTATGGAGTCACACTGCATGACATTTTACAATCTGAACTAACCTTGCCTTATTATTAAAAAGGTCAAATTATCTGATATTTTAGGAAATTAATAAGCTTGATAAACAGGAGGGTCTGCAAGAGTTCTCTCTATAATATAATTGTCTTCATGACTTACAAAACTAACAATATTTTAACAAAACTGCATCACTTTCTTAAGATTTCTCTTTAATCCTTTTAATGAAGCTATGATATAAGGACACCCTTTTTTTATTTATGCCATGGGGGAAATGAATCACATTTTAATGTATTATTGAATAAAGAGATTTAGGCAAACAATTAAAGTTCTGAAAACATAAATCGTGCATATCCCTGACAGATATAAATCACTTTAAACATAACCGCATACCGTGCTAAACAGGACTGAGCAACAGTTTGTTTGCTGTCAACAAATCCATTGCTCTACAGTTGAGTAGGAATCCATTTATCATGTAGGCGACATTATTGAGGACATTTTTAAATCATTCGCGATAATGGGATTAATTGCATAAGGAAACAGGGTGTTTTTGGGTGCTTTTGCACCACTTAAAACATGCCAGCCTGCTGCGAGCTATTAATTCTAAACCCCCTGTGGATGATGGATGCTGCAGGCAGCCGCTGAGAGCACCCAGACAACATCCGTGACATCCATACAGATTGAAACTTCGACCTTAGGGAGCAACAGATACGACGTTGCTATTTCCCTTCAACCCGGGAGAGAAAAATGGCAAAACTTTGCTTGAAGTATTGATTACAAATTTATCTGCACAATTTAGTTTGTGTCTATCAAGGACTAAATGAAAATGTTGCTTGAACAATAAGATAAAGAAGAACACTATAAACGTACATTGTGTATTTAATCACTTTGTATATTGATTGTTGGTGTTTGTGCAGTATTTTTGTGTGATGTCTGATTGAATCCACATGGATGCTTCAGACCGCTTGAAAGTGCAGGAGATCGAACTGATCTGAAACGTGTGCCCTCTTCTGTGGCCCTTAAAATGGCTTTACATCTCTGACATTTTTAGTGAAAAGGTTACAGAATAAATGTTTAAAAGGCCTAAATGCATTATTCATTTTAGCTCCCAAAGGCACAATTTGAACGAGCCTAGTTTTTCCTGAGGTCAGGTAAATTTATTTCACAAATGTGCTTTGTGATTTTAATCCTGTCAGAATTATCAACATCAGTAAAAAAAAAAAAAAAATTAATATTAAGAAAAGTAATGATATATATTCAAATGTTAACATTTAATATTAGTATTTTTGTGTACATAACTTTTTTATTTATTATAGACTTTAACTAGGCAAGAGAATAACAGGTGAAAAGGGAAGAAAATTATTAACTATCAAAATTTGGGGGCATTTTACAAGGCAAATATTTGTTGTGAATGCAATGCAGGCTGTACCTGTGATTATGGCGGGGTCCATCCAGCTGGCTGTGCCGTCCCAGCTAAGGCTGTGCGAGATGCCGCCCGTGTGGTTCACGCTAGAGGAGGAGGAGGAGGATGAAGACGAGGATGAGGAGGAGCTGGGCAGTCCACCAAAGTTGATGTTGATGTTGGGTAAAAGCGCTCTGAGCCCGTCCTGCCACTCCTTCACATTTAGACTTTCTACTGAGGTGCTGTTTTCTGTTTGGGAGGGCGATGGTGGGGAATCCAAACACCCATGTGCACAAAGGCACCAGAAAAGAAGAGATGGGAGAGATAAACAGGAGATGGAGAAAGAAAAAGCAGTTATCAGTTTCAATATTTTACTTGTACAACACAAAAACAAGTGCTGCTAGTTGTGTTAATTTGGTGATTAATTTTTAATCAAATTGTGAAAAACAAACACTCAAAAACAGCTGAAAAGAGCGCAACAGTAAAGTAGGACTATGTTTATACTGACAAAATTAAAAACAAGGCTCATGCCGTGAAAATGACTCCATGTGACAATTAAATCAAGTGATTAATTTGATTAATTATGTGGCATATAACGACTGGCAATCGATTGACAGCCCTAACAAAAGCACAATTTAAATTAATTCTCTTGCATTTCATTTAGAATATAGCATCAAAAAACAGCATTTATCAAAGCTGGACTTGCATCTTAATAGCTGCTACTGTAATAATGATTTATACTTGATTCAGCAAAAACAACAGGTGATCTTTGGCTCCCTTCTGAGTCGACTTGCCCTTTCTAATGGAGGAACAATCATTATAAAGCTCTTTACAGTCCCGTTATTATTCAATTAGTTTCTCATTTATTTTTTCTCTGTGTCATACTGGAGGAGAGACGTGCGGCTTCAGTAATGCAGAGCTTCTTTCAGCTGGACCCAGGCCAAAATAAACCCTTTCTTCTCTAATCAGGCCAGTATTCTCCTAAGGTTTGCTTCTGCCCACAGGGATGGAGAAACCAAGCAGCAAAGATGATGAAGGGGGGAATGGAGAGAAAGAGAGAGAGGGACAAACAAGGAAGAATTGCAAAGACAGGGGAATGGAATGAACAAGATAACAACCCTGGCAGGGAAAAAACAAGCCTTTAGCCTCTGAGCTTGACTTAAGACTCAGCAAACTTCTCTGGGCACCTTCCTTTTAAATCAGCTTCCCTCAAAGCCTTCCTTCCTTCCCTGTGCAACATATAAAGAGGCAAAAACTTGGCCATAAAAATATCAACATGAGGGACTGGCTTATATACAATTCATTGTCATTAATTTGAGTAAGTTATTTTAATATGTGAGGGGGGAAAAATGATTGTGGAGTAATACAATATGTGAAACTAGGCCCAGCAAAGAAGAAAATCGACTGTTTGGGACAACTGTCATTTATAGGTTGGGAATCAGAATTGAGCATTCCAGAAAGTTTCATAATAAGACGTACAGTCAAACCAAAATTTATGCAGACACCTTGAACATTTCATTCATTAATACAGTTTATTCACTGTGGTTTAAAAAATGGTAATAAAATATGACAAGATCTCAGAGTTAAACTGTGTCAGAAAAAAAAATCTTAATTATGTTAGATAACACTTAAGCAAAACAGTCAGTTCAAATTTTCTGAATTTTTGGTCCCAAATTTATCATCAATTTTACTGGTAGTCCACTGTATGAAGAAATTTTAGGTTTAATGTGTCACAGTTTACTTTATTTTGCTATCCTAACTTACATAAATGAACTATAATGTCCTTCACCCACATGTAATACATCAAAAATGTCTGAATTTTTGGTTTGACTGTATATTTATTATAATCAGTTTTTAAACTCATTAAAGAAAAAAGCAGAGGGTCGGGAATTTCTTCAAAACGGTCCTGTTCAATAATTTTGTTAAAAACACTGATTAAAAAATTTGATTGCATCACTCAAATTTCCAAATCTCTGCAATGAAGTACAAAATAGCAATACATTTTTTTAGTACAAATAAATTAAGGTAAATATTACAAATATGTGCTTTACTTTATTTTTATTTGAATGAATTTTATGAATATACTATAAAGTAAAATTTAATTTAAATATTCAAAAATTAAATCTAGATTTAATTCGTTTATTTATATAAAATCTCTTTCAATTTTTTTTTAACGGCATTATATTTCCTGCATTAAACATTTTGAATAAACATGGTAATTGGAAGTAATTTGTTTGAGAAGAAAAATAATACACCTTTTAGGAAAATTTCAGAGCAAATACATAAAGTATACTGAATATTGCCATCATGGAATTTCTTTAAGTTCTATAGTCTAGCCTTAACCCACACAGCAAGTGTACCAGCAAGATGGAGTCTAATGGGACAGGCTGCTGTTAAAAGGTCTTCAGACAATAGATGAAACTGGCCATGACACCAGCAGCACCGATACTGTCAAACAGGCCATGATTCTAATTTCATTATTTTGCAATATGGCAATTTAAGGAGCAGACGGAGCCCCCCTCTGAGTGTGGGCAGGGGTCAAACTTTGGATGCTGCAAAGTCAGCTATGCGTTTATTACTCCATTATTCAGTTAAAACAAGACTTAATGGGTCTCAACCAAGGTTAGCATGGGCCAGTTAGCCCCTGCTGGTAGATGTAGTATCTACATTTTAATGCAAAAAGGAACTTTCTCCATTGGCCTTTCAAGTGTATGTATCACAGCTAAAAATTTCCTGCACACAAAACACAAATATTTCATTATAATATAGTAGCCGTTTTCTCTGTGACCAATTATTTTTCCTCAGGTACCAAATTAAGGGTGATCAAGCCTCAAACACAGAGGAAGTCACACGCTCACTTGGGAAACGCTGAATTGGTTCTGTAGTCGATACCGCCAAACCTAGTCAAGTCAAGTGTGAGAACGAGCCAATATGAGAATCTAGACACTCAATATCAACACTTGAAGTGGACTGGGCTTTAATGAAACACCTCTGAAGGAGATAAGATGAATGAGGTGTTGAATAAGGTGAAGGAGGTGTTCTTTTTAAAGCTCTCCACAGTTCTTACTTCTGATTGGAAAATGCTCTTCTAGCCAAGTGTGTCAGGCATTAACACAATCACCCATGTTCCCATTTGCATACTCAGATAAACAAGTGTCATCATGTTTTATTTATGTGGATGGGACAAAAGCTAAACTCAGAATCATAGCAAGCAAAGAGAAGGAACATAATTTCTCTTGAGGGGCTGTAAAGGTTGTAGAGAAGGTGTTTTTGCATCATTTGACTTTAAGTGAATGTTTGCTATGCAATTGATCAGCTAAGCTAGGGTATGTTAATAACAATAAAAAAAATTGCACAAATCACTGCAACTACTTATATATCAGTTAATTTGGCTGAAAATTCAATAATAAAAAAAAAAAAATTAGAGATGCATGATATCAGCCACCATATTGGAATAGGCCAATATATGTTCATTTTTAATTTGGCTGCTTATGTAATCAGGTTCTCAAATTATATAAATTTAGATTTATCAGCCTATATATTGTTTACCTGCTTTCAAATATAAGAATTATCAGTTATCGCTATCAGCCAAAATGTTCATATCAGTGCATCCCTATTAAAAATGTTTTATATACACTACTTAAAAGTTTCAAAGTTATTCTTAATACATTTGTTCCACAAGGATGCATTAATCAAAAGAGACATTTATAAATATTACAGAAGACTTCTATTTCAAATAAATGTTTTTCTTTTAAACTTTCTCAAAAGAATTCTAAAAAAAAATTATCAAGGTTTCCACAAAAATATTATATCAGCACAACTGATTTCAACATTGATAATACTAAGAAATTTTTCTTGAACAGAAAATATGCATATTTGAATGATTTCTCATAATTATATTCAAATAGAAAAATTATTTTAAATAGTAATATTTAATGTCATATTTACTGTATTTTTGATCAAATAAATGCAATCTTAAATGCACCCAATTCTGGCACCATCACAAAAACAGTTTCATCATTATGAAAAAAAAGACACACACACACAAAATACCGTCCAGTTCTAGACCATGCTGATATTTAGTAATATCAGCTGAAAATTGCGTAAACTTGGATTATTATTATAATATCTGTTTTTAGTTATTTTTGGATAAATTTAAGTAAATAAAAATTAGTAAGTGAAATATTCCATTTTGGTAATTCTCTGTATATTATAATTTCGTTAACGCAAATTAAATATATAAATCAGCAAAAAAAAAAAAAAAAAAAAGAAAAAAAAACCCCTAATAGTCAACCAATCAGCTTATTTTTATGGTAGTTCTCATTTATCATTTGCTTACTTCAGTAATGCTCAATTACATCTAAATCTACATTTTCCATGTAGCAGAAACCTCTCTCTCACTCAAACACACTTCTAACAAGTTATGAGACTGCATGTGTTGGCACTCCAGCCTATTTTGGTATCTCGACTTTTCTTCGTAAATAATGCAACATTCTCCTCCCAGGTCCTGGGCAGCTGCATCCTCCGGAGGACACCATTTCAAACAGGGAAGGCCATTTCTTTCACTGAGACTCATATATTGAAGAAACAAACATAAAATACAGTGCACAGCACAACAGAGTCAGAAATGAAGCCAGTAGTGATGCTAGTTATTCATTGTTTTTATGAGTAATGAAACCCTGAGGTCACTTCCAATTTCCCATCCTTTCTTTTTGCACCAACTGAAATAGAAGTTAATCTAATCTTAAAAAGTAGAGGCATGCTGAGAAACAAACAGCATGTTAACAAATGCTACACTTCCACAGCAGTGTCAGCAGATTAGATCGTTTCACATAAAAAGCCCTACAGCTAGACCGCAAGGAAACACTTTCTATTTAAATGAACTGAAATCCTGAAAGATCAATTCAGGATGGAGTTGGGGAGTAACTAACCAATGCTACTGACTTAAATACATATTTCAGTCTCAGCTGCTTTACAGTAATAAGCTACTTCTGTCAAACAAACAGCCATGCAGTACAAAAAAAATTTTGATTTCAGACCTGATTTCAGTAATTCGCTTGCAGTGTTTTGTTTGTAGTTAAATGCAGATGTTCGACATGTTTTGAAATTAGAGAAATTAGTTGTTCTAGTTTTACTAGCTACATCTGTTCACTTTAAAGCTGACAACCCAACTGAGATGCATACTGCTTTTTTATATATCACCTTAAATGCATCTTCAGTCCATGTTGTTATAGTATCTGAACTGAATATGACGTGTTTTATGATATTTGATTTTTTACAGCTTTGCTCCTAGCTGACAGGTTCAGGTAAGGGCTTGAATGAAATGTCAAACTGTAACCTCTTCCCCCTGTCTGAGTACTTTCTCTTCAGACAGATAATACTGGTGTTTGATATTTTCTTTAGAGTTACGGGCTTTTCTCGCATCAGAAAAACTAATTCATCTTTGTAAACATTAATCTTTGTCTTAGTTTAGGCACAGAATCATCTGCTTTTTCCAAGTCAAACTGAAATAATCTGGTTAGACTGGCTACTTTAAATAAAAGCACTTATTAAAGTCACAAGTCCAGATCATGAACCACAGAAACATACCTAAAATGATAAAGGTAAGAAAGTAGGCAGTAAAAAAAGTATCATGCATTACGCACACCACAGCTGTCATGAAGGTGTCCTCAGGGGATGATGATTTACATGCTTTGTATCAGCACAAAATGTGACACCGGTCTCACTGCTATACTTGAAATCATGTGGTTTCATTCCATAAGAGACTCCTTGGCAATCACCAGAACCTTCTATGATGGAGCTCTGATGATGTAAATTGCTAAATGTTATGAAAATTGTACCACACTGCCCACCAGAGGCTGAGTTTGCAATGACAGATACCCATAATGCAAACATAAAGCAGTTTGCATGTAAGCAATATGGTATATTTTAGAAATTAATTTTAAATAAAAAATAAAAAAATACATACATACATACATACATACATACACACGTGTAACGAAATTAGATTATTGTCAATTAACTAGTAAAGTAACTTTTTAAAAACTTTTTAAAGTATTACTTTTAGATTTACAACAAAATATTAGTTACTTTTTCAAAAAAGTAATGCAAGTTACTTTGTTTTCCCATTTAGAGACTGACACCTCTCCTGTACCCATGTTGAGAGAAATCGGGAGTAAGGTTGCACTTACTTAAGCCTGAGGCTTATTCATTCCACTTTTGGTGTGAAAAGGTCTTTACATTTGATAAAAATAGAAAAATAGAACAATGAGTTACTTTTTCAGGGAGTAACGCAATATTATAACATTACTTTTAAAAGTATCTTCCCCAACACTTTGTATATATAATTTTTTTACTAATATTTATATTAGTCATTTCTATTATACTTTATTTAATTTGTATTATTGTTGTTTATGGTTTTCATTTAAAATGCTTTTAAATAATAATAATAATAATAATAATAATAATAATAATAACAACAACAACACACATATATACACAAAACACTACGGATTTGTAACTGATGTCACGCACACACAGATCCCAGCGCCGGTTTACACTTACCTGTCATATGGATACCTCCAAGCCCTGTACTGTGATGTTGTTGCGCCAAGTTCAAGTCCAAAAAGCTGCTATGCTGTGCAGCGGAAGGGGGCCCGGTGTGATTCAAGTGCGGGAGGTTATTGCGCATGGGCATGCCCATCCAACTGTGGCGAGAGGTCTGCGTCTGGCCGGGAAAGCTGAAGGAGTTGAAGCGGTGTGGGATCTGGGAGAAGCCTCGTGAGGGCAGGCTGGAGTTTGGGGCATAGTGTGAGGACGTAGGAGGCTGAAGTGGGCTTTTCATGGAGGGGGCGTTGTGGAGCGGGCCGAGTAAAGGCCCATGGGGGAAGACTGACGCTGACTTTGTGGCGGTCATGGGCAAGGAGGCGTTATCCTGCACTGAGAGCTCTTTCTCTATAAGGTCAGCCAGTGCCTTACGGGTGACGTCAAAGGGGTCAAAGCCTAGGTCGTCATCCTGCTGCTTGGTCGAAGAGCCGAAACCGAAGGCCGCTTGCCAGTCCGTAGAGGACGACACTGGTATGGTATCTGTCAGATTGAAGACAAATAAGAGTACATTTCATATTTTGCTCATACATGTGAATGATTAAGTCTATACGGGTCTGGGTACCTGACGTGAAGAGGCTCTGTGGTTCTGGGGCAGTGGGCCAATCAGAGTTGCTGTGAAGGGAATTGGAAAAGCTGGACAGGCCACTGGGGATGGGATTGGGGTGCCGGAAGTTGCTGTTGTCTGAAAAGAGTGATTGTGACTCGGCTGCTGCTCCTTCGAAAGGTGACCGTACCGTCAGCCCTGCTACACAAATAGGCACCACTAGAGATGGCTTGGTCAGGCCAGGAGGGGGCGATGGAGAGTCGTTGCCAGGAATCTGAAGAGTTTAGGTAAAGAAGAAAAAACACCTCATGTTAAAACATTAATAAGCGCCCTAATAAAAGATAAGTGATTCAGATAACATTATTTAGGTGTACAGCTTGCCATTCTAAAAGGTAAAGAACGGACAGGCAATCAGGAACTTACTTGTGATGTTTCTCCGTTACTTATACTGAAGCAATCTGAAGGTTTGTTACTCGGGCTGCAGAAAAATAATAAAAACATGAGAATCAAGTACATTCATATACTACAAGCACTATACCAATGAGATTAATTAGAAAGACAGAAACCTTTCGTTAAAAAAAAATGCCTTAAAGGGTTAGATCGCCCAGAAAATGAAAATTCAGTCATCATGAACTCACCCTCATGTCATTCCAAACCCGCAAGACTTTTGTTCGTCTACGGAATGCAAATGAAGATATTTTTAATGAAATCTGAGAGATTTCTGTCCCTCCATTGATAGTACCACTTTGACGCTTCAAAAAGTTCATGAATAAATTGTAAAACTAGTCCATATGATTTGAGAGGTTTAGTCCAAATTTTCTGAAGAGACACAATTGCTTTATATGATAAACAGAATGAATTTAAGGCTTTTATTCACATATAAACATCGATCAGCGAACATAACCGGAAGCTCAACCATACTTGCTTGTCGCACACGGACAAACCTCTTGCGGAAGGTCAAACGTGCTGCATAACATACGAGAATGAACCTCATTGGTTCTCACACGTCAAGCAAACATGCTTGAGCTTACATATACCATATCTGATGTGTGAGTTGATGAATGTTTTATGTGAATAAAAGCCTAAATTCAATCTGTTCATCATAAAGCGATCATTTCTCTTCAGAACATTTGGATTAGGATTAATCCTTAATTTATAAGGATTAGTTTTACGATCTCTTTATGAACTTTTTCAAGTGTCAGTGTGTCAGTTTTGTAGACTGTCAATAGAGAGACAGAAATATCTCAGATTTCATTAAAAATATCTTCATTTGTATTCTGAAGATGCAGGAAATTCTTACAGGTTTGGAACGACATGAGGTTGAGTAAATGATGATCTTTTTGGGTGGACTAACCCTTTAAGACGTTTGGAAGAAAACATTCTTAATTGTCATAAACGTCAAAGAAAAAAAAGATGCAATTTTACAAACAAATTAAATGCTTTTTTCCTTATTTTGAAAATGTTTTTGAGAGATTCAGTGTACAGTTTTTAACACTCTTTATATAGTATTCAGCATTTGTACTACCATCCAACAATGTCTTGAACACTGTAACCTTGGTGCCTTTTAGTCTTTGAGAATATGATAAAGTGTTTCAGAGAATTTGGAAAAGAAAAAGGCTGACAGAGTTAGGCAAAGGGCAGAAGTTCACAGGCTGGCTACCTGACAGGGTCACAGTTTGATGTGAAGGGGGGCAGCCCAGCGATGGGGCCAAGGCCCAGCTCTGAGTCCGGACCGTCCGGTGTCATGTTTTCAGAGTCCGAGCCGCCATCTAGGGGTGGGGTCTTATGGTGTTCTGGAAGCCCATTGGGCGTCTTCCCTGTGGTTTGTAACGAAGGCCACGCCTCTTTGTTGTTACTGTTGGAACTAGGGATCAGGACACAAATTCAAGATTAAGAACAAAACAATGAGATGCTCCATCTACTTAATGCAATATAAAAGCTTTGAACATAAAAGAGGGAACCATTTTTGGATACTTTTCAATCCTTAATTAAAATATAAATGACTAGATTATAATGACTTATTTTTAATAAATAAAAAATCCATGTCAATGCATGTTTTTTCTGAATAAATAAATATAGAAATGAATTTTTTTTTTTTATATTGGAGCTGCTGTGTTATGATTGAGTACAAACCTCTGTGATGTGCCCGATTTGCCCTTTGTCTTCTCCCCCGCCGAGTTCTGCAGGAAGTTGGGGTTTGTTTTGTAGAGCTCCTGTAAGAGTTTCTGTTCATATTCCTGATGTTTCCCTGCCTGCAATGTCAAATGTTAAGAGTTCAGATAAAAGTCCATCAACATCAGTAAAGAGGTTGCAGGAAGCTGCAACGTTACCTGCATTTCTTCTTTTGTGAAACTAGCAGCTTCGTCTCCCAGCTCGTGAAGATACATGCAGTCTGGTTTGGGACACTGCATGCTTTTAAGAAAGTAACTGCAGTATTTTGTTGTACCTAAAGAAGCCTGCATAAAAAATATATATATATATATATATATTAAAAAAAGAAGCATTTAGATATATTGTACAAGTACTGAAAATAGGGCTGGGTTATAAAAAATAAAAAAAAACAGATTTCTCGCTTTTAAATGGATTCTCATTTTGAAGAATCTTAATACCAAGAATCCCATGTGAACTGATCATTTCTACTGCATAACTACTAGTTACAGCACAAAATAAACATAAATGAACATCAGAAGATACAAATCTGAAAGATACAATCTGTATCATATCACATGTAATCAATCAGTGTTTCAACCGCCGAAAGATGTCAAAACAGCTTGAAAACAATATCAAAAAACGTTACAATTACCTCAGAAAATCCTTTCAATAACCATAAACCCATTAGTAATCTAGAAAAATGAACTCTGGAGGAGCATTTTGTTAAATATATGCACTATATTGCATATTCATTGTATTTTCTCTTAACCTGTTATCAGTATTAAATGTTTTAATAAATCTTTCATGTTTTTAATGATTGCCACCATTTGAAATCAGTTAATTTTAATCTTTAACATTATAGTGATTATAATATATATCATTAGTTGAGAGATTTGCCACATACTGTACCTGAAAGGCTCCAATTAAACTATATCGAATCAAAAGCTTGTGAATCAAAATCAAACTGAATTGTGAAATTTGTTTCAATGCCCAGCCCAAACTTAAAGTTCTTCATAACAGTTTACCTTAAGTGTTCTGCCGTCTACTACAACATTGTTAACGCATTGTATAGCTCTGAGGGCATCTTCTGATCGAATGTAAGTGACGTAGGCACTGGCGCTAGGACCCTGGGGACAAAATTCAGAGCACATTAGATGATTAAATCAGACACAATCAGACAAAACAGAGAAATGAAGATCAGCAAAACAAATCAGTATTTATTTGCTGTAGTAAAGAAAAAAAAAAGAATGACAAATGGCAGGCTTTTCATTAAAATGTTCATTATGCAAAATATTTGAGCAGGCAAGAGGTTGACCGAAAAGAAAGCGAAGCTCACCTGTGAGCCAGCATAAGAAGTGCTGTTATTGATGACCACTTTGTGGATCTTTCCAAACTTCCCGAAGTATTCCGGCCTTTTTAAGACCTGCAAATCAAACATCAATTATATATTTAAAAAGACCTGATTGCCATTTGCAGATCATCAACAGCACATGCAAATGCAGTTTGTTTACTTGATTCACACAGGGAGAGCGCATACCTGATTATCATGATTCATCGGAAGGATATGACTCAATCACCAATTATTACGAGAGCGCCATATTAAATCTGGGTTCAGAACTCAATATACACCATCAGTACTGTGGCAAATATCAACAAAGATCATTTCTACGTATAAAACCTTACGTAAACCATTTTACGCAACAAGGCTTTTGAGGACAAGATAAAAACAGGATTTGTATGAATAACATACTGTATTGAGAACTGACGAACTAAACACTATCAACAGGATGTCCACAATGTTCAGCCAAATCAACACTGAAAACAAAGTGTGGCACACAAGTAGGTCTCTAGCGGGTAACTGACAGTTCATTGGCGGAGGGCTTTGCCTCGATGGCAGGGTGCTTTTGAGATTCTGGTCACTCTTGAACTGTGAAAGCAGTCCGGAAGTCTCTTTGCAGTCTTTGTTCGAGTAAAGCAGCTTCTCTCGCTTTTTTTGCATTTCACTTTTTTTTCACACCCTCAGTGTGAAATAAACAAAGGCACAAAGACTGACATGATATGTTAAAGAACGATCGGTACAGAAAGTAAATTCAGACAAATCCCATAAATCAAAGACCCCTCTGAAAAACACTGTGACTAATAAAGATTTGATGTTTTTTTTAAGCTTCGGGCTTCTTATATCATTTGGGCCGGAATTAGAAGACATGTTCTCACTCTCTCTCACTGAATAACTTGTTCACTGCTGAGAGCTATTCAGGGCACATGACGTCAGCTGTGATGGCAAATAGAGGGAGAGAAAGAGCGTCAGAGAAAGGGAGCGAAAAGAGTGTGAAAGCTGTTTTTCGTGGGCTGGTAATGCAGGCTAAGTGCAGCTAGTGGGCAGGTAGCTTTTTCCCAGGAAACCATTTAGTCTCATGTTTTATTTCCATTTGATGATATGTGGCATAAAATCAAATCTTCACATCTTCAAGGAATTTCGTGCAGCTAGATGGAAGCAATCCTGTACAACATCAAAAGAACAGCCATAAAAATGTGTAATAGTAGATTTCATGAACATAATGGGTGCTTTCCCATGGCAAAGATGCTTTGGAAGCACCAATAGTTATAATTTTTCATATCTGACACAAAGTATAAAGTGAGAGTGATTCCACAAGGCACATTTTAACTTGTTGACAGCAGTAACTACTAGCAGTCCGTTGATATATATTGCCATGGCTGAGAGATTTGGCTTTTTTTAATTATCAGCATTAGCCAATACATGTCGTAAGCAGGATTTACGAAAGGCAAATGCATTTTAATATACCATTTGCATTCAGAAAATATGCATTTAAACATTATATACACAGTTTACTGTATGTAAAATTACTGTTGCCTTGTCTTTAATATGATTCCCAGAGCACACTGACTTACTAGATTGAGTGCACTGTTATTGCTTTTTATTCGTGTTTTTAACAATTTCTGTATATCTGAAAATGCAATAACAGGACTAGAATAATCAAGAATTTGGTATTATATAAATCTGTTTATTTAACCCATTTTTTTAAAATCATGTTCAAATTCTTTTTTTTATAATTTTCAAATTATTTTAGTAAATATTATGTAAAATAAACAAATTTAATTACAGAAATTGTGCTTGTGTCATTTACCATCTGTAAATTGAAACCTTAATTTAACCTTCAATTTTTCAACATTTAAACAGCCTTGATGGGAAACATCAAAAATGTTTACCTTTCTACATCTTGCTTGCAGTGAAGCTGTTATTAAACATGGAAATCATATGTGGGTGAATTTTGAGAGCTTACTACAAAAAAACCACCAAGATGAATTTTAAGTTTTGGTGTTTGAATATGGACTTCCTGAGTTGATTATATTGAGTGTGAAGGACATCAGTTGTTAGGAAAGCATTGCGTTTGCTGAATCACCTCGGGGTCGGCGAGTCTCTGTGAAAGGCCCACCACAAACACCAGGTTTCTCTGGACTACTCGCACACTGGAGAGGTGCTTGCGGTTCTCTGTGATCTTCTGCTTTCGCTCATTCTGCTTCTGCTTCTTCTCGTTCTTTATCCTCTGAAGTTCCTCTTGAGAGAGAGGTTTGTACACTGCAGGGTCTTCTGGATAGGGCTGAACCAAACATAAGATTCTAGACGTAAGATGACAACTAAAGAAGAAGGATCTTGTTTCACTTAATCAGGTTATGACAGATTTTTATTATTCTTTTAAGATTGTTTTATTGCCATATCAAAATCAAAGGCTACATTCATGGCATTAAAAAAAATAAAATAAATAAATACAACACATAATGTCTTAAATCTTAATCAAAATCTTTCAGTTTAATATCTGAAAGAAATGCTGAAATTTCCCAAGTGAATCATTTTTATATGCAACAATGTTATATGTAACAAATTAATAAACAGCAATATTGAAATTAATAAATGTGCTATTCAAGACTTTACAGTGTTTAATTTTGAAATGCAAATTTATTTAATATGCCCCCTGATTAAAGATCAGCAGACACTTTAGAGTCATATTGTATGATATATGCTGCAATAAACATGGAAATAATGATGTGCATTATGCACATTAAGGTTAAGGAGCTGCAGTAAACTGGACCCTACAGGGACTGCTTTTAGCGATTGGCTGGGAGTGTTTATAAAATGAATACAAGCACTGGACGTCTGTTGTGTTGCTTATGTTCCATCCACACAGCTGTACAGCAATGATAATATCATGCAGAACTTAAGGCAACAGCAGGAGCGTGAATTATTCCAGCAATGTTCCATGGGATGCTGAATACTAGCCATTAAAACAGCTCATCTCAAGCACCCCAATAGAGCAATTTCTTAGAAACAAATTAATGTGCCACAGGTTCCTTCGGCTTATTGGTTACCTTTCTGCAGGCTGGGCAAAGGCCATTCTCGTCTGTGCGTATGCGATGCCAGCAGAAGCGGCAGATCTGGTAGCCGCAGGTGCAGGGGAAGAAATTGACGTCGTCAATCTCCAATGGTTCCATGCACAGTGGGCACTCCATGGGGTCCTCCTTCACCTCAGGGCTACGGGACATCCTATGGCACGGCGCAGAGAAAAGAGCGGGGTGTTCTCACAGTTCAGAGGCAGAGCTGATGAGAAAAACAAATTTAAACTTAAATGTCATGTTTAAAAATATTTTTAATATCAATATTTTAATTAAAAAATATATATTAATTTAATATTACTATTAAACTATACTAGCTTTAATGCTTTTAATTAATAATAATAAATAATAATAAAACTATTATTTTTGGTCATCATGGGCCAAAAATGTTTTAAACAAATGAAGCTTCTAGGTTTAGAAATGCAGCCAAAAGTCTTGTGTAATCTTAAGCAACGAGACAGAATTAGGCTCATATCCTTCAAATAGTCTCAAAGCACACTAGAGGTTGCAACAGAGAGCCAATAATGAGTCTGCTACTAGTAAGAGTGTTTTTGTGTGTGTGGGAGGAGGAGTTTAAAACTCAAGTCATAAGAGGAATTGAAGGCATAATTGGAATCGACAAGCACAAACACCCACACAAACATTTGCAACAGTTTCAATAAGTATCTGTATCCTCTAGGGTTCATCCAATGAACTGGTTGTCGAAATGTGTAGGTGCAGCTCCAGCAATTACTGAAAATTAGGTTTTGGACCCTCGTATGGAACATGGATCCAAGGGCTCATGACAAGGTTTGCTAATGTAGGATGCATTGTTTGAAAAGCAATCTAATGTCTCTGTGGTGTTATGTGTGGGAATGAGATTGCTAACATCTTCATTTAAAACACTAATGGGGGGACCAATTTTACCTAAATTAGCAGTGGGGCAAAATAACAGCCAATTCAAGCTAATTTACCTCTTAGCGTCAATCAGTTTTCTTTTGGCCATATTTGTTGTCACATTCTGGTTTAGTGTCTTTGTTTCTGCAGTAGTACTGAAACTCCTCTGTAATAACAACATAGACAAGCACAAATACAGTGGTTTGTCCGAGACAGTTCCGTTCCCTGGTGGCACTTCCCTATGAGGTCCATTTATCAAACAATGGTCTGAGCGTAGCTCCCAAATGAGAACAAATGCAGGACAGCCTTGTGTTCATAAACAAACAGACCGGAGTATGTAGCTTCCATGGAGAGATTCATCTATGCCATGTTAAACTAATGTCAAAAACATTATAGAACCAGCAGTGTCTTACAAACTATAGTCAGGGCTCTTTTTTCCTACCGGTGTGACAAAATTTTGTTAGAGGTCACACTGGTGCCACCACCACATTGCCCAACTGATAAGAGCTGCCATTTCTATTGAATATGAGAAACATCAAATGGCAAACGAAATGGAAATGGAATGAAACAGCGCTAGTTGTTTGAGCTGCGCAGCTGCAGACAGTTTATCAGCTCAGAGCAGTAATAGACAGAGCAGCGCAAGTTCAGAGCAGGTTTACTCGCGGGCCGATCTTGATCATGCGACACTGTTGCTGTTGACCAAAATGTATTTTCAATGCTTCAAAAACTTCTAACTAACCCACTGATGTCACATGGACTACTTTGATGATGTTTTTATTACCTTTCTGGACATGGACAGTATACCATACCTACATTTTCAATGGAGGGACAGAAAGCTCTCAGACTAAATCTAAAATATCTTAAACTGTGTTCCGAAGATGAACGGAGGTCTTACGGGTTTGGAACGACATGAGGGTGAGTCATTAATGACATAATTTTCATTTTTGGGTGAACTAACCCTTTAAACTAAAAGTTTCAAGATGTAGGAAAACACTTGGTGGCAAACAAACAACCTATTTAAAAATAACAAAAGACATTAAATTAACACTATAACCAGTAGATTGCAGTCAAGGAGAACTTATTGGCTTATTAGCCATTTCCACTGCCAAATAAATTTCACACGTTTTGCTTTTGAAATTATATTTAGACATTATGAAATGCACTCATCCATGTTAGCCAGCTATATAACATTATCTTGGTGACGGTGTTATTAATTCTTTACATTATGTGTCTTTCAGTATTATTTGCTGAACTATATTACATATCCGTTAAGGGTTTGTATTATGTAAAATACTTAATGCTTATGTAAATACATACTACGCACTACACAATTTCTAGCAGATACGATTCTAGTGTAAGTGAGGTACTCTATGGTACGCAAGTGACGCAACCAGAGTTTGTAGTGTTTTCACTCATGTGAAGCATGCTTAAGTGCAAGTTTAATTCATTGACCTCAGTTGTATACTGCCATGTGTACAAGGTGGAATCTTGCACAAATAAAAGGTGGAAAGGAAATCTGATGACTTCTCCCTGATCAGAGTGCTGATTGCCAGTGGGACAATCCCCAACAAGCGGAATTTTCTACAACAACACAGAATGCTTCACAGAAAATCAAACATTTGCAAGGCACAAAAAAAAAAAATGCATGTAAAAGATTCAATTAGTCACTAGTCTAAAACTACAAGTGACTTTTGGGAACTGGCTCCGGGCCAGCAGGCCATCCTTATTGTTAAGCCCTGAGTACAGTAGCATATGACCGTTCAAAAGGTTGTGGTCAGTAAAACTTTTTATTTGTGGATGGGATGGTGAAATTGATAATTTTATGCAGTAAGTATACTTTAAATTTGTAAAGACATTTGTAATGTTAAAGATTTCTATTTCAAACAATTTCTATTCTTCTGAACTTTCTATTAATAAAAGAATCCTTAAAAATGTATTGCATTTCCCACAAATTAATTATTAATCAATACAAAACAATGATCATTATCATTCAACAATAATAAGAAATGTTTCTTGAGCACTGAATCAGCATATTAGAATGATTTCTGAAGGATCATGTGACACTGAAGACTGGAGTAATGATGCTGAAAATTCAGCTTTGCCATCACAGGAATAAATTATATTTCAAAATATATATTAAAAAGAAAACATATTTCTGTTTTTACTGTAATTTTGATGCAGTCTTCGTGAGCATAAGTGACTTCTATAAAAATAAAACAAAAACAATCTTAACCCCAAACGTTTCATTAATATAGCCTCATAACTAACAGACACAGACTAAAAGCCAACAAAACTCCAATTTTGATTTCAAGGAGTCTTTTTGGTCACTCCGTCAGTAGCGGAAGCACCAGGAGTGTGAAGAGGGGTCAGCCATCTAAAAATATCCCATCCTGGGCAGGCAGACTACAGCAGGAGGAGTCAGCCCCTTGAATCACCCTTTAAAAGGGAAATGCTGATTGAACGCAGGAGGGCGGTCTGCACTACATGTAGGGTAATCAGCACTTCCTCAGATCGACAAGGTCTCACCCCAGCTAGTAGGGGGGGGAGGTGGGGAAAAGGCAGCTCACTATCTCCTTAACATGCCGATATGGAATTAGAAACAGGGTGTGAGGGTTTTTGCCATCCACAGGAACTGTATGGAGAAGGAATTCCCACTGTTAGTGAGGATGGGATTCCTTCCCAGTAGAGGCGGATATCAGCTGCGGGTAATGAAAGCTTTCCGCTGGCCCCTGCTGGGGATGATGCATAACAAATATTTAACCATCACTCTTGTAAAAAAGGGATTTGATTTCATCACAATGATTACAAACCCCAAAGACATACTCAAGCCGCACGGGGCATGATTCCATCTGGCATCCAACATCACATGCACATGTTGTGAAAGAAAGATGCATAATATGCAATCAAACTCCAATAAAAAGTCACAATTGCCCTTTGAACAGTTTACAAACAAAAAACAGTAACAGAGTGCCAATTCTGATTGTAAACCAAGTGTGAACACATACCAAACTGGATTAAACTAGTGTGATTGTTGACCACCAAAGGGGCCAGAATTATCCACAAATCTCTTCTGAGCAGACAGACTAACACAAATGTTGCAAGGTACTAGGAAAGCACAGGAACAAACAATGATCTAAGCCTACAATGTTTGAGTTTTGGCAACGATAGATGTTTTCGTATATACATTAACCAAGTGTGCCGTGAGAGCTGAACGCTGAAAGGACGATGTGAAGGGCCCTCAATCCTGTGTGTAGGGGTCAATGCGGAATAACCTTTCTTCAAAGCATACCGAATCTTAAATCATAAAGAAAACTTTCCTGCTAATCACAGGCCCATCAGGTTTCCAGTGTTTCACTGAACTCTCCGGCACACCTTTCAAAGCATAAAAACTGAATGAATTCCAGTATTTGAGACCCTGAGAAGTGAACGTTTATGATCTCTCACTTGTAGTACTATTAACTATGCATGTTTGATGGTCAAAATAATAAAGAAAATCTTTTGCTAGAACCTTAATAGAAAAACAACATTTGAAACTATTTAAATAATGCAAATCTCAGGAACACTATGCCGTCTAGAAAGAAATTGAAGGGTTTCACAACAGACATCTTAAAGCTATTTAACAACAGAGCACCACTAACCACACAAAGGATGAGAACAACAACTTGTGCAAAACTGCAGCTTTCAACAAAAATCACAAAATAAAGCTTACTTTGGTAACATTTTAGAAGCGTTTCTGCAATAGACAGTTAATTTTATGTGCAAGTCAAATCGAAGGTCTGAAAGGTGGTGAACATGCAGTTACATCTATTCAGCAGCTCTAGTACACTGATTTCAATGAAACATCCTTAAAAACAACAAACAAATTTAAGTCAGCTACACAGTAACAACACTGCTGTACATTAATACAGACTGAATTTAATACATTATGATGTTTAATTCGTAAAAAATAAAATGGCTCAAAAACACGCCTTTTGCAATGACAAATGCAGTACGTCGACACTCTGTGAAGAGATGGACAGTTGTCTCAGCTGGCATCATTCTGATGTCATAGAAGAGCGTAGCTGAAATTATCATCAGAGTGGGAGTCGTGTCCATTTGTGGGCTGCTCTTCATGAGCAGATGGAAGAGGCATCGACAAGGAATGAAAAATATGTCTGTGTACCACAAAAACCTATTCTGGGCAGACAGCACAAAAAACAAAAACAATAAAATATAACACTTTATGAGACAAAGGGTGCATCCATTTTCTAACATATCGGAGATGGCACACTGCATAGCGATCTGTCAAAACTAAACAGCTTTAATCACAAAATGACTGAGTTTTATTGTTTCAGATCTTACTAAAGCTGAAATTAAAAGACGACTTTTTCTTGCACTGCCAGAATTGTGGCTGACCCATTGAGATTGAATGTAAAGGTGCAACTTTTTTCAACCAACTATAAAGACAAAGAGCATTTCTATGCAACTGAACACCAAGGCAGATGTCCATTCAGAGTGGGATCATATAGCAGCGGTGACCCTCGCCAGAAAATTGTCTCACAAACATTGTGTCTGGCACAAACAATGCCTGACGCTGCACTGGAACTGGGCCTAGACATCCCTGTCCACGTAAAACCTGCTCCCAAATGATATCGCTCCCATAACAGCACAGTCTAAGCAAAACTCTCCTTTAAAGCCAATTCACACCAAGAACAATAAATATAAAGATAACCCTAATGATAACGATATTAGTGTCCAGATCAGCAGATGATATTGTTCTGTTTATTCTAAGTGCGTGCTGCAGTTATGTCTTCTGTCGCTTTAAATGCTCGAGCTCTGAAAGCAAAATGGATTCTGATTAGCTGTCAATGTTTTTATCATTCATCAGCTGGAAAAAAAATGTATGTGACTTTGTTTATGTGATCGTTCGTCTGTGCCATTATTGTTATAATTGTGCTGTGTATTCTGCTGTTCTTTTATATTTAGAATTATTTTTAGAACTATATCATCATCATCTAGTTAAAAATAAACACTTTTCGTGTTTATTGCCTCTTTAAGATTAATTGCTATTCCTCATTTGGATAAAAGCACCTGCTATATAAATAAATGTAATACATGACGTGATAAATGTGACTGGCAAACCTAGTGTCAAATCACATGGAAAAAGTTCCCCCCAAAATAACAATTTGGCCAACATTTACTAATCCTCATGCTGATCCAAATCTGTATGACTTTATTTCTGCTGACAAACTGAACAATCTCAGCCACCCTTCACTTTCATTGCATCTTTCTTTCTATACAACCAAAGTGCTTGGCTTTTGGCTTGTCTATTTCTTAAAAAATTTGCTTGCATCTGAAAGACAAAAAGCACATAGTAAGCTCAAAAGGCCCACTGCTGACAAAACAGTATATAGTGCACACTCAACACAGTAACTAGAGTCCAGGAACATGGTGCTGCCACCAAACACAAAAATGTTCTCTTTTGAGAGACTCTGACTTCATATGATTGCTTGCGGAAAGGACAGGTCCATTTGGTCAATAAAAACCTGTGGCAATCCCCTCCTGTCAGTGGTCTGCCTATTGAAACACGCAACATACACACAATAATGAAGGGTGTGGACAAAAATAAAGAAATGAACTGCAGTAACGGAGCAATGTCAATGTCATAGAAATAACGTATTTGTAAACTGATGTTGCACATAGAAGAAACACCAACTTCCTACTCAAATCACAAGGAAATTCCCTCTAAGTACATAAGCATGCACAGAAATGAATTGTGTTTCCTTGTTAATGCCTTTAAGTAAACCAGCTAAGCTAATACATATTGAAGTTACTCAAGAGGCGTAATATACACTAAAATCAGTGTACGTATACTATATACTGTCTTGAAGTCTGCATAACAAAAAATAAGTCAGTTTTTGGCGAAGCGAGGAATAATTTTCGTGTATTTTATTAAAAGCCGGTCAAACGGTTCGGCTAGCGGCTACGTTACTCGGCTAACTGGACGACTAACGTTAGTATGTCAGGCTGATGAAACACACACAAATACAGGCATGTCCACAAGAAATGGACGTTTGAGGGAGAAAGAGGGATGAGATATGTAATAAAGAGGTGAAGTGAGAGAGGAAAGCAGCTGAATGTGGAGGCGGTGGACAAGAGAGGCCTTGGTGGGATACTCACCCTGTCTATCTGTACAGACAGATTCACAGCAAAAAAAAATCTATCTGAACGGCCCAGGTCTAGCACAACACGTCACAATATAATTTCCCGGGTGGTTTTTTCACTGCTCCTGTGTGATTTGATGCGAAAACACCAGTCCTTATTTCTTACAGCCTCTCTGTAGAGCGGTAGTGCCTCCTAACCACCATCTTACATTGAAATAGGGAGGGGGGGCGCGTCAAGTTGTGACTTTTCAGCGCATGCGCAGTTGATGACGGACGTGTGCGTTTGTGGGTAATGTAGTGTGCTACATATAGAGGCAATGGAAATGTTAGAGAACTATATTTTGAAGTTTTGAATTCAAAAACTTCAAAATATAGTAGAAATGTCAGGTAACATTTTATTTGGAGCAAACTGTGATCTGTTTTAAATTGCATACATTTGCAAAATGCATTAATTGCAAAGTTTGTAGGCAAATAATAGGGTTACACTTTATTTTAAGGTGACAGCTACATTGTACACACTCAAATAAGTATAGAGTAATATTAATTAACTACATGTATGTACGTACTATAGAGTTACGGTTAGGGTTTGGTTTAGGGTTAGTTACTTGTAATTATGCATAATTTACTGTTATTATGTAATGTGTAACTATGTCACCTTAAAATAAAGCATAACCAATAATAGTACAATATATTAATAATAAATATGATATATTTGTGCATTACCTATTATACTTTTACTGTTTCATGGATTGGTGTTTCAATATTGTTTTACTGTTTAACTTTGCTTCTTTATTGGAGCAAGTAGTCACATGTTTTTATTTTACACATTTGCACAGTTTATTCATTGTAATATTTGTTTGCAAATAAAATGGCTTAATTTATTTGTGCATTACTTTTCACACCTTTCTTGTTTCATGAATTATGTTTCATAATTATTTTACTGGTTATCTTTGCTGCTTTGTCAGAGCAAAAAGAGACATTTTAAATTTTATAAATTTGAATTTTGCAACATTTATTAATTATAATACCGCTCAACAAGGTCATTTACACAGCACTCTTTCATCTCATACAATAACTCGTTTTGGTGCGTACATTTTTTTTTTTTTTTTTTTGAAATTTTTAATTACTTCAAAAAATTCAACTGTGATTCACACTCAGAATTCAGCATTTTATTTTGAAATAAAATATAATAAAATGAACAATAAATTAAACTATTTAAAAATAAAACCACAATCAAAAACCAAAATCAAAATTCTAATACAAATATTAACAATAGCTGAGGAAAAAAATGGTGTGTAAAAGTGTGACCAAAAGCCTGCCAAGAATTTTATCTAATTTTTTTCTTTCTTTTTTTTTTATCAAGGTGAAATATTTAGTTCAGTCCACAACTAAAAGATTAGTATTGAAAACTTGAAAATCATTGACCTTAAAAATACAAGTTTGTACCTTTTCTGAAGTTCAACAGTAGGTGGAGACACAGGCCAAGACTTTCAGAAGAATACATTTCACGTACACATTATCTGGGGTGGATATCTGAGTCTAAACAGAGAACACATTAACAGCTTAAAAAGAAATCAAAATATGCAAACAATGAATAGAATAATGGTGATTTTGTTCTGTGCTACTAGGTTCATGAAAGACAGTGAATTAAGTTTTTTTTTTTTTTTTTTTTTTAATCACATATTTATTCAAACTAAAAACAGATCTTCAATCTTTAACAGGCACCATAGGGCATATATCAGCAATGTTTGTGGCCACGTCCTTTAAAATCTTGCTCTGGTCCACGGTCTGCAGAATAGCTCTAAGATTACACCAAAATACTCGCTGCTTGCGTTCATCTGCGGGCCACTCCAAGTATGTTTTCCGCCTCAGCAGCGTTCTTAACTTTAGAAACTTCTTGGGCAGAGAGTCTGTCGGTATGGGCTCCAAAAGAACGAAGACCAGAGAATCGTCATTCACACTGATGGCCCTGTGCTGGGCGAAGAACAGTTCATAGTTGCACCATTCGCTTTGCACAAAGTTTTTGGACAGGATGAAGAGGTTCTTGTAGCTGTCCTCCACACAATTGATTATATTGTCCACAATCCACTTACCAGGTTCAAAATCTCTCTCATGAACGCACAGAGACAGGCCTGACCTTTCTAATTCGGGTACCAGCTGAGATCCCACCCAGACTGAGTCATGTTGGCTGTAGGAAATAAAGGCATGGTAGCGGAAGGTGGCATTGAGCAATCTATCAGCCCTCTTGTAGCCTCTTCTCTTCATTCGTATCCACACCCAAAGCATTTTGGTGTACCAAACACCATCACAAGCATAAACAGTGATGGCCAGAGCAGCTCCAACCACAAATAACACCGGCAGAACCACAGCAGCCTGAAGGCCCGGCTGACAGGACAGCCATCCGAACTCAAACGTCTGCAAACGCCTTCCGGAAAACGCTGGCGGGGTGCTGCAAGCGTAAGCATGTGGCCAATCTAGGAGAAGTGACTTATTTAACTCCGTCATGAACCAAAAGGAATCGCAATCACAGCTAAATGGATTGCGGCTGGCTTTTAAAGTCCTGAGCTTGGGAAAACCTTCCATTGATTTCAGGCTGATAAATGTAATTGCGTTCTGGTCAATGTGGAGACTTACTAACGTAGGAGCCTGAATATCTGCTGGGATGACTTGTATGCTGTTAAAGCTCATAAAGAGGTGTGTTAGTTTGGGAAACAATGAAATAATATTGAAAGGAATAACACTTAAGCTTGTTTTGGAGAGATCTATCTTCTGGAAGTGTGGTGATAAGAAGCGAAACACATCGTTTCCTAGATTGTTGTGGCTGAGATTCAGTTCAGTCAGGTGGGAAGGCCAAAAGCATGGCTTGCCTATGGAAATTGAGTTGAAACTCAAGTCAAGAGACTCTAAGAACTTCATATCATTGACGTTTTTGGCAATCTCAGCAAGGTCGTTGAAACGGTTATGGCTTAGAGAGAGTTTCCTCAAGGCTGGAAACACTTTGTGTGATGAGCAGCCAGTCCACCAAAAGCCACTGTCATCCAAGAGGTTGTTTGACAGGTCCAAGATTTTTAGTGACTTTATGGCTGAAATTAGATTACATGGTAGAATATTCATTCCAGTACCAGAGAATTTCAGGTAGGTTAGTTGGTCGATTAGTTCCACACTCATGTTTATAATAGGGTAGCGGTACTGATGGTGTTGCACACCATCGAGTATGAATGCTCGTAGATTCGTGGTGTGATTCTGTATCGGTAGCTGGAAGCCATCAGGAGTATCCTCATTGTATGTGATGTTTAAAAACGCAATTTCCTCAAAAGATGATTTCCAAACATTTTTGAACAGTTTGACCATCACAGAGCTGTTCATCCAAGTGTCTATGATGCTTAAGTTACTAAGGACATGCAAATCTTTAAAAGCCTCAAATGGGTCAGTCGTAATGCTACACTGGTCCGGAAATAACTTAATGAGCTGAATTTTTTTAGTTTGGGTTCGGTCAAAATCCATAATCATGTCTTTGAAAATATCAAAACGTTGACAGAAAGTCACTTTCAGAATGACTTCCTGTAATGATTTGAGTTGCGAAAAAACGCCCTTTTTATAGTTTTGCAATTCCGTCCCATCTCCAAATATGAGTTTTTTCAAATGGATATTTTGAAGAGGAACAAAGTCATCCACTTTAACAGAAGTAGAGTCTGGACTACCAATCGCAAGGGTGGAAAGATAATTTAAGTTACCAAATGAGTCTGGAAGCACATAGCTGGGATATGGATTGCTGGAAAGGTCTAGGATCCTTAGCTGGGGCAAACGCATATTTGGAATGATGGTCAAATGGTTGTAGGAGATGTTCAGAACTTTGATTTCAGAGTTGCTGCTGAAGGCATCAGGGGAGATGTGTTGAAGTCCACAGTGTGTGATTTTGAGAAAGCAGAGATGGGTCAAACCAGACAGGTCACCGTGAACAATGCTGGAGATGTTGTTATGGGACACATCTAAGTACTCTATGTTGTACGATAAATGCGATGGTATCCTTGTTAGATTATTATTGGACAGATCTTTTGTGTGCTCAGTGGAACAATATCTGAAATGTTCACCGTGTGCTTTAAATGGAAGCACTAAGAGAAATGAAATAACAACAGGCCAGGCGGTGGAAGACATCCTGTGAAAATAAAAAGGTGTTATATATGTGTTTATATGTGTTAAATGGATTAATAAAATATGCATATGAAATATGCATTTATTTTCATAAATGTGAAACTGAATAGCTAATTAACACACAAACACACACATATACAATAAATATAAAAATATGAAATAATAATATAAAGTAGGCTATCAAATAAAAAAATAATACAAATAAAACACAATAATATAATGTTATATTACTCATATTTTGCAATTTCTTTGTTTTCAAAATGTACCTATTTTAAACATTACATGACTATTATATATCTGCTTTGACAAGGAAAAAAAAAAATAAATAGTCATTTACCTTTGATACAAAACATGAAAATTAGTTGATCAGTAAAGAATTTAAGGATTTTCCTCCTGTCTATTTACAGATCGAGCTCTGCTGTGCCCATTATCACATGGCTTTATAAAGACACTCTTACATGTGGTTTTAACCATTAAAAAATACACAATTGTATTGTCCTCAGTACTGGAACTTCTCTAAATTCACAACACTGAACTTCCCTAAATACCCAGTGGAGAATCCTTATTTGGGCAAAAGTGTGTAAATTTCACATACAGTTGTGAAAATGAAGGAAAATGTAATGATTGGCAGTACTGTTACATGTTTAATTGCACTATCCGAGAAGCTAAGGGTGTTACTGGAAGTAAAAAAGTGTGAAGTAAAAAGGTCAAGCTAATGTGCGACATGCACTGCACGGTAAAAGTTGTGTTTATTACTATAAAACATTTCATGACAGAGTGAAAGTCAAACAGTAAAGAAAAGAGCTGGATCAGCAGTTGATTTTATTAAACAAAAACTCAAAGGAACAAAGCACTTGGAACACCCAGACACGAAAAACATGAACGGAGCAACTGGTATAAACGTGTGAGAACAGACCATGAACTGAAAGAAATACAGGGCTTAAATATCCAAACAAACTAATCAAAGAAATTATCAACAGGTGTCCAGCATAATCAATCAAATGAAAAACTAAATATAAGATAAATATAAATATAATATCCAAACAGGATATATCGCCCTCCAAAGGGCACTTCGGAGTGAAAATAAACATGGCCGCCATATTGAAGGGTCGTTCCAAACCGAAGTGCTCAAAACTGGCCACTTCACTTCACTTCGAAGGGTACTACTGATGGACACTTTGGGCCACCATGATCCTTTGCACAGGGAAGTTGTTTGACATCACAGAATGGGTACAGGAGGCTCGGAGTTCGATTTTATCTATAAATGTATAGTATTTTTCTATACTACTGTAAGATTTATACGAGTTAGATTTGGTACATTATTATGGTAAAAATGACATTGTACTCACTTTACAGACAAAAAGTAGAAAATACTTTACAGTACATATCAGTCCATTCAAATGTTTAAAATACATAGACACAATATACAATATGGTGCAATAAACCTAAATAAATAAATAAACTAACGTCGAACAAAGGCCGCAGCTTGCACAATCTACTCCTCTTTGATTGTCTCGTTAAAATGACACATAAGTGCGTTCCAAAAAATAGTTTTTTACCCCTACACCCTCCATCCCTTTGCAGTAAACCCTTTGAAGGGATTAGGGCATAAGGATGAGCCCTTCCGAATGGAACGCAGGGATAATATGTATGCACATGACGCATACATTTTACAAATTTGCGTTTTTGTAGTTTACACGGAGACGATAACGGTATTGTTTCCAAAAACTTGCACTTTGAAACCTGTTTTCAAAAGTTTGCATTTTCAGGCCCCCGAAACACCGTTGACATGTAAATGAATGGCCAAAATACATTAAAAGTTTTCAATTTTTATTTGAAAACAAAAAGTTCACCATTTATTTACCAAACATTTATTAGTTTAGTTTGATTATTTAAAGGTCACAAACAAGAACATCTCTAAAGAGAGTTTTTTTTTTTTTTTTTGAGATTTTGTCACTTCTGGGTACAAATATGTCCCCAAAATGTAGTAAGTAGGTAACGTTACACACAAACACACGTTTATTATCTTCCAGTCATGAAATATGTATGGCGTTTTATAGAACTGTAATCATGTGTGTGTATGTGGTCTGTTTATTAATAACAGCCACGCGTTGGAATGTTTTTAGAAAAGCACAAGCACCTGAATCGTGCCATATGTCTTCGTTTTTCCGAAAACACCCGATTACGATGCGGCTTTTCTATTCCGAAAACACTCGATCACATAAGGCGTCTTCGGTTTTCCGAAAATGGCCGAGCGGCAGAACGGCCGCTTTCCGGAAGATCCGGGTGCTGGGACTTCAACATAAACAGCAATGGCGGAGGCAGCGGCAGCGTCAACAGCGGCTCCAGCAGTTATCGGAGGCTGGACGAAGCACGTACCCTGCAGGTTAGTGGAAATCCGCCGAGGAACGCGGTTATTGCAATATTGAACGGTCACAAATATAAAACGCAAACGCTTGTTTGTACGTCGATGGCAAGGCATCGGATAGCGCCGCTGTCTTTGTGCTGAACTGGATGAGTGTGTGTTTGTTGTTGTTGTAACACCGATCAGCGATCAGTCCGACAGCGGCTGCTATTTGCGGTCCTTTCTTCCTCTGTGTGCGTGTTATCGCTGCAACATCCGTGTTTGTGAAAAACAACACGGCACTGCATACACCACATATGGCAGTAAGTTTGACAGCAAGAGTATTCAAGGAAGCCATTAAAAACCTTGAGTTTAACAGTCTGGGCAGCAGCCAATGTGTCAGTGTCAGCCTTGATGATTTATGTATATGAATTCACTTATCAGGTTTTATCCTAGTCTAGCCATGACTGTACAAAAGAGCCTTTGTTTTACCTGCATATCTACTGCAAGTAGAGATTTCAAACGCAAGAAAGATGTAGTGTTTACATTAGCACTGTTGTCAAAACAACATACACATATGAAGGGTTATTTGGGTCAAGCTGTTTTTAAGCAGTAAATGATGTGGGTGCATCATGCATCTTAGTCATAGTCATTATAAGGCTCCGTTGCTTACTGGTATGACATTGATTATTTTATGCTGTAAATCAGCCTTTGTTCATACCTTCAGATGTGTAAAAGCCTAAAGTGGAGTCTGTATGAGTGTTGTCATACAAGCTCTAGTTTTTTTTGACTAGTCTCAAAAAACATCTTCATTTATAGGTATTTCATGCACGGCCTTTGCAAAGAGGGCGACAACTGTCGATATTTACACGACCTCAGCAGCTGCAAGCCAACCATGATCTGCAAGTTCTTTCAAAAGGGATGCTGTGCTTTTGGGGACCGTTGCAGGTAAGGGACATAATGATGCAACGTAATGCATCAGATCATCAAAATGTGCTTCAAAACAACCACTGACTCTCGTGACATCAAGATCTGTGCAGATATTACATAACACCAAATGTAATGTAATCTGTATTTCCGTGTTCAGGACTCTAACATGTGAGTGTGTTTAAATGTAGTTGAGGTAATGAAGGTTTCTGAGAAGTGTTGCGTGTTGCTTCATTACATGCCCGTGACATCTGAGACGCAGAATTGTCTGTAAACAAGTTGTTGAGTTTGTCACTTCCTTAAAGGGGTAGTTCAGCCAAAAGGAATATTCTGTCAGCATATCTGTGAATACTCTTCTGTGCAAAAAAAAAAAGAAATTTATTTTCATAAGAAATGAAGTCATACAGGTTTTTGCCTGAACTGTCTCTTTAAGAGAATATGTGAAGTAGCTACTAAAGGTCAAGTTGTGTTTTAAAGCATTTGTGTTGCAGTAATGCTATCTATCGGTATATAAAAACAAACATTAATGCAACACGCATGCAAATGGTCCTATCTCTTTGAGTACGCTTGCCATCTAAAAGGTATATACACTCCAAACAAACCACCTTTGGCCAATGTAGTCAAGTGCAAAGGCGCTCGAAGCGGTGTAAAAATTAGCCTGAAAGCCAGACAGCGCAGACAATGTTTGTCTTATATCTGTCTGCGGTCAAGTGTATCCCCATAGTAACTGCTGCCCCCAGCTCAGCAGTATGGGAATGTCTTTGTTTGCCGAGGCTGTTCTATGACAGCATTACATCTGACTGAGAGCTCCCTCTTGCTTGGCTTGGGATGACTGTTTCCTGTGGTTTCAGGGTCTTGAGCTTAAATATCTGATGTCTGGAGTCTAGATTGATGTCTGACAGAGTTGTATTGTCAGCGTTGAGATTATCTTGGGGAGGTGCAGTGATGCTTTTGTCCCCATATGGGGTTTACCGCATTATTGTTCCTGTGTTTTTTTCCGAGGGAGGGAGGCTGTCCAGCTTTTATTAAGCGTAGGGCCTCAATGTATGCTTCATTATGGATGGATTCTCTTTGCTGCTTTGTGTCTATCTCTGTCTCTTGCTGTCTCCTTCCATGTGCCCTCCCAATACCACCCCCACCTTCACCAATCTGGGGGCCAAATAGAGCAGCACACTGCAGCTTGCATGGCAATTACATAACCCCAGTGTGTTAACATGCATCTCTCTCTCTCCTTCTGCTGCTGTTGCTACCGCCGTCAGGTTCATTCGGTTCACGCCGCCATTCTGCCACTTGTGCTTCCACCGCTGTGTCGTTTATTTATGCGACCCCCACCCCCACATATATAGGCCGACACACGCGCACAAACTGGGCTAGAATAGGGCTGAACAGCCCAAGAGGTTTGAGGATGGAGGGGTCTCTGGATGCTTAAGGAAAGCATTGAAGCATGTTTTGTTGGGGAATAATGAGACAGTTAGTTTTCTAACGGTCAGATGCTAAACTATATATGACAATGTGAGCAGGCTTGTTGGTTGACGTAAATATATATATATATATATATATATATTTTAAATGTGGTTTACTGTAAAACATTTTTTATTTATAAATGGTAGTAATTTTTGTTTGTTCATTTAAGATAAATATACACTTAAATTCTATTTTCTTCTCTCTTTTATTATATATATATATATATATATATAAAATGAATGACCGATATAATGTGTGTATATATGTATGTAATGAAAAAGTGCATACGTCAAATGCTTGAATGTAAGTTGGTTTGAATAAAATGCATAAACAAATGAAAACAAAAAAACATTACCAATATGTAAGTAGTTCTACAAAATGAATACACAGCATGTATGTCATTTCTTTATATTAAAGGAACAATATGTAAATGTTGCCCCTAGAGGTCGCTTATTCAAAACAAAGGCATAGCTTGATGATGCCTTGATTTTGTGGAATTATGGGAGGTGTTGTCTTCACGTCTACAGCTGGTGAAAAGAATTCGACAGGACTCGTGCAGAACTCATATTCATAGATATGCTAATGTATTAAAGATTTATTAACATTACTGTAGCATGAAGCAGGGTGAAAGCCACTGGAACGATTGCTAATGAGAGACGAGCGCAACATGCGTCTAAAGAGCAGTGGAATTTTTATTATGCTGCAGACGAGCGCTTCCGCTTCTTCCGATTATGCGTATGTGGGGTAATGCAGCTGTGTTTTATCATATTAGATACATTTGTGTGATGTAAGTTGTTAAAATGCTACTCTGTGCATTTGTTTGGCGGCTACTATGAGACACTTGTTTCACACTGCAGTAAAATAGATGGATATTAGGCATAGTAAAACATGGTACTACTTGCGGTAAATCAGGAAAACGAGATTTAAACAATATGACTTATTGTGTTGAGCTATATAACATGATTCGTTTTCTGTCGATGCTTGCCAGTTGCTTGCCTGTCTAATAAAACACATCATATATAAAAGCGTCTTTGGTGTTTCCATGGTTTCTACAAAGTAAAACCAGAAATTGAGGGTAACACGGGTATGATGATATATATAACATTGTTCTAGTGTTTTATATATTTTAATCCAAAAATCGTACATATTGCGCCTTTAAACATTACTTATAAGTAATATGTGCAGCTCATTACTTATTAAAAATGTGTACTTAATTTTTAAATTGGTGAATTGTATTAAAAATAAACATTATCTTCACGAAGAATTCAAATGCATGTAAAACTAAGTTCTTCCTTCAAACAATTATATTGTCTGAAATATGACTTGAAATGCAACAATCCAATGCTACATTAAAACTTGTTCTTGCACTCTAATAAGGATGGGTAACAATTAGTAAGGTTGACTAGTTTACCTAGTTTTTCTCTCTCTTGCATTTTGTTTTTAGTTTTGAAATTTGTAGCCATGGTGTTTTAATTAGCACGCCTGGAGACAGTTCACACTGTCAGACCCACTCAGAAAAGTTGCATCTTTAAATGAATCATTTTTCTAAGTGGCTAACTGCTGCATTATAAGTGTGAACAAGACATGTACTCTCCATGGTAACCACACACACTTTAAGTTTGTGACCATTTCAGCTTCAGAAAAAAAAAAAAAAAAAAAAAAACCACCAGTGGGGAAATCCACCCAACACCTAAGAAAAGAAAAAACTATCTGCTCAATGATTATAATGTGCTAAAGCCTATGTCTGAAATACTTTGAGTACATTATTTTAACTTAAGGTTTAATATCTGCCAACACTTACTTAAATATGCTATTTCCGGGTATTAATACTAGTAAAAATGTAATAAAACTTAATAACTACTACAAATCATAGAGATTGAGTTTTGCACATTTTTAATTTAGAAGCTCTCACTTCAGTTACACTTCTTAGGCCTAGGGGTGCATTTTCATTGCACTGCACATCCTACCTAGTGTACCAGTTTATGCTTTATTGTATTTTCATTAAATTTGCATTGTGCCCCAGGTATGAACATACCAAACCTGCCAAGCAAGACGAAGTCCCTAGTTCTAAGCCGTCGGTGCCGCTGACCGCTGCTCCCCTTGCTGGCACTCCTGATCCCGTTTCTGATGGGCCAGGTGGCACGACCGACGCCCAGGAGAAGCCCCAAGGCTTGGGGGCAGTGGACTGGGTCAATGCTGCCGAGTTCGTGCCAGGGCAGCCCTACTGTGGGAGGGGTGAGTGTAGCAGGGAAAGATGTTCAGTTGTCACTGCCAAGACAATCTGTGAAAACACGGTGCCAGCAGATAAGCCAAGCATTCGGTGTACAATATGAAGGCTGTTTTATAATAATGCTTTTATATTTGTTTGCTTGACGAATGCCTTGGTTTGTAATAATAGTGCTGTCAGTGTTGTGGTACTGTTTTGTGGCATGCTTCTTCATTGTTGTATACAAGAACCAAAGGAACCGAATCTCACTTCCTGGAAAATAAATTAGACAAAATGTATCTGGATTCTCCTACTCTGATTCTTTTACAACCAGATTAGGCTCGAGGTAGATACTTTTCAATACATTTAAATAAATCAATAATTGATGGGTAAAACATAGCAGTTCAGTTCAACATTTCATGAAATATCAATGAACAGCTATTTTTTTTTTTGTACTGTATTAATCTAGATTAATTTACATTTATACACTATTGTTCATTAAGTCATATTTGTTCATGAAATATTAAGTAATGTTAACTTGCACTGTTTGAAGGTTAAATGTATTAGTATATGACTGTCGAAATGAACATTTAAGGGGTTATTTTACCCAAACATAAAATTTCTGTAATTCATTTCTCACCCTCATTGTTCCAAACTTCGTTCACCTTCGGAACACAAATTAAGATATTTTTGGTGAAATCCAACGTTTTCTTTTTATCCTCCATAGAAAGCAATGTAATTGATGTCATTCAAGGTCCAGAAAAGTAGTAAAGACATTGTTAAAATAGTCAATGTGACTACAGTGGTTCAACCTTATGTTATGAAGCGATGAGAATACATTTTGTGCACAAAAACGAAATGAAAATAACGACTTTATTCAACAATTTCTTCTCTACCCTGTCAGTCTCGTACGCAGTTGACGCAGTGAACACAGTTCAGTACTTCCGGGTTTAGGTCCGAATACCAGCTCAGTTTTGGCCGACGCTGTTCACGTGAGCAGCACGATGCATGCGGCCAATACAGAGTTGCCGTTCTGACATAACCACAGAGACTGCGTTCACTGCATCAACTGCATAGAAAGGGAAGAGGAACATTTTATAAATCGTTATTTTTGTGCACAAAAAGTGTTCTCGTCGCTTCATAACATTAAGGTTGAACCACTGTAGTCACATTGACTATTTTAATGAGGTATTTTGTACTTTTTAGGACCTTGAATGTTGGTAATTACATTGCTTTGTATTGGGGATTAAAAAAAAAAACCTTGGATTTCATCAAAAATATCTTAATTTGTGTTCTGAAGATGAACGTAGGTCTTACTGGTTTGGAATGACATGAGGGTGAGTACTTAATAACAAATGTCATTTTTTAGGTGAACTAACCCTTTAACCAAGATTAACAAAAACTGTTTTGTTAGTTCATGATACATATTTCACGAACTGTTACTGACAACTTGAACCAATTAAAGTGGTACCAATTGATTTTTACCACGGTGTTACATTTACACTTGCATGCGTGGCAAGTGCTTTTATCCAAAGCGAGTACATTTTACAGTACATCTACACATTTTATCAGCATGTGCATTCACTGGGTATTGACCAATGACCTTGTTAAGGAATGCTGTGCTGACGCACGATGTGTAGCCACCTTAAACATGGTAAAATCACTAATCCTAAAAACTGTTAAAAAAGGTCTGTAGCATGATATAAAAAATGCCATTGTTCAGTAAATGGTTGCATTTATAAATAATTATTTTGTGTAGCGGTGTTATTAATAGTTAAAAAAAAAAAAATTTTCCTTCAATTGAAATAAAGCTAAAACCATTAATATTAGATGACAAACTTTGAGAGAAAAAGTTGATCTTGCCTTGGATGAAATAAAATAAGTTGAATAAATGACTAAAATTACTAAAACTGAAATAATACATTAAAGCTAAATAGAACTATTAAAAAAAAACTAAAATTTCAACTAAAATTAAAACTGAAAATGTAAAATTAAAAGACAGTTTAAAATATAAATACTATAATAGTATATAAAAAAAAATACTGAAATAACTCTGCCATGCAGTAATGTAGGCCTCTAGCCCAACTGTAGGCTTTTTACTGTTGCTAAGCAATGTAGCTACTTGGCTCATTCTAGAATGTGTGGCCAGTGGCCACAGGTGTGCATTTATCGCCATTTTGTGTCTACTTGAAATGGAGCTCAAGAACTAGCTGTTTTATAATGCAGCATGAATAATCAGCCCCTCACTAAACATGGACTGACCCTGCACACAGAGCAGATCTCAGGCCGTGCTTCATCAGTGTGCTTTCTTGTTCTTGCTGGCCCAAACCCACTTACATTCATCTTAAAGGGTGACTTCATCACCAAAGAGCTGAAGGAACAGTGCCGTTTCTTTCCTAGTCTTTGGGTGGCAGCCAAAACTCCTACATGCAGGCAAGCAGGTGCTTTTCTTCCAGCTTTACTGTGGTAGACGTAGACCACATTACGAAACTGCCAAATACACCAATAAATCTGTGATTTTCATTTTTATTTTTTTTATTTGGTAGTTTGGTCACACCGCTATACGTTGTTGTTTTTTCTATTCTTATCCCAGGAACTTGGTTGCTAAACCTTAAAATCATTCTTTTTTTTTTTTTTTTGTTCCTCCTGCAGCTGACCCAGTGCTGTGTGAGGGGCCGGGTCCTCTCATCGAAGAAGAGTATGAGAAAGACCTAGCTAACAAAGAATTGAAGAAACAGCTTTGCCCGTACGCCGCTGTTGGCGAATGTCGCTATGGCCTCAACTGCGCCTACCTCCACGGCGACGTTTGTGACATGTGCGGCCTACAGGTGCTCCACCCAACCGACACCTCTCAGCGCTCGCAACATATCAGGGTGAGTAGTGGATTGAAATTCTGTTTTCATCCTCTTTTTGTTTTCAGAGATTTTAGAGCAATATCTAATACTGTTTGTTAATGGCAGGCCTGCATCGAGGCTCACGAGAAGGACATGGAAATATCGTTTGCCATCCAGCGTAGTAAGGACATGATGTGTGGCGTGTGCATGGAGGTGGTGTTCGAAAAAACCAACCCCAGCGAACGCCGTTTTGGCATCCTCTCCAACTGCAGCCACTGCTACTGCCTCAAGTGCATCAGGAAATGGCGGAGCGCCAAGCAGTTCGAGAGCAAGATCATAAAGTAAGACTGTCCTTAAGATAATTAAACATGTATTAAGTTGAATAGGATTCTAGGGAGGTGATCTTTTAATCTTTAGTAATATTACGGTTATTATCGCTAATTGTAATTGACCTCATCTTATTTTAAAGATCAGTACTGGTGTAAAAGTGAGAATCAAATGAATGTATTCCCTGTCAGGTCCTGCCCAGAGTGTCGAATCACATCGAACTTTGTCATACCAAGCGAATACTGGGTGGAGGACAAGGATGAGAAGCAGCAACTCATTCAGAAGTACAAGGATGGCATGGGGTACATGCTTTGGGATTTTACATTTCTGATACAAGTTTACTGCTTAAAATAATTGTTCAACCCAAAAAATGTAAATTCTGTCATATACTCACTTTTTGAAGAATATCCTGGCAACTTTTGTCCATATAATGAAGGTAAAGGGGGGCTGTGGGGGAAAAAAAAAGACAAAATATGCACCATAAATGTCTTTCCACATGACTAGTGTAGTCTTCTGAAGTCATGCACTAGCTTTGTTTGGTAAACATATCAAAATTTAAGTCATTTTTAACTAAAAAAAAATCTTCCCCTCTGCTGTAGCTTTCTAATATAGCTGCTATAAACTGTCAAATTTGACATTTAAGGCCTGTTCACACCAAGAATGGTACTTATGAAGATCACTATATATTTGCATCCACAGCAACCAATGATAATGGCCTGTTTATTCTAAGCTAATGCGCTGCGGTTTTAAAGTGTGTACAACATGTTTTTGCTGTTCTTGTTGCATTTCATGGCGTTAATCAGCAGATGTCCTCAGCATGCTATGTTTCGAGTGAATAGCTAGTGTAATCGATCTTATCTAACAGTGAATTTAGCTGACGAAATCAATATAGTGGAATAAAAACACGTCTTTTTCACTGCAACTTCAAAGGAAGCAAGGCAATGTTGTCGAAACTAGCTCTGGATACCTGAGGTAATTTTATGTTACACTGTTTGCTAGCCTGGCATAATCTTTAATACTTCTCACCATTTATTCCAAGGGTATGACCAATTGTTTTCCATATGTCCATTTTCTTTAAAGTATCCTTGATTTTGTCTCGTCAAACATTGAATTTTTCTGGACTCCGGCAATTAACTTCTCCTCAGTGTCCTATGCAATTTTAAATGCGTGAGCCCTTAAATTAGAATGGATTCTGATTGGCTGTCAGTGTTTTATCATTCAACAGCTGGAAAAAAAATCGCTCTGAAAGTGATCCCAACGATATCATTTCTCTATATCGTCTAGCTGTGGTGTGAACAGTGCTATTCTTTTATATTTAGAATGATTTTTAGAACTATATCTTTATCGTTCTCGCTTCTTATGTCATGATAAATGCGAGTACCAATGCCGAATGGTGTTAAATGGTGATGAAGTGCAATAGAGATTTGCAGTCCTTTAGTGGAGGGTAACATGAGAGTGAGTAAAAGGCAGATTTGTAATTTTTGGGTGAAGTGTCATTTTAAAGCCGAAACTTTTTGTAAAAAAACGCAGGGGTTCGTTTTGTGATCTGTTTAGCTAATCAGTTTTATCTGTATTCATACCCAGGAGTAAACCTTGCCGATATTTTGATGAAGGCCGTGGGACCTGTCCGTTCGGAGCCAACTGCTTTTACAAGCATGCTTTTCCTGATGGCCGTCTGGAAGAGCCTCAACCCCAGAGGAGACAGACCGGCTCCAATGGAAGAAACCGGGTAAAGATTCTACTGAAGTCTAAGGGCTATTTTGTCTCGACGTTCCTGCCAAACTTCAAATTTTGTTTCGGCTTGCATGAAAGCATATCGAATTTACTTAATAATGTGCAACAAATTCGATCACTGGCATACAATTTAGCCATTAATTGAATCTGTATTGCAGAACTCCAGACGGACGCCACTCTGGGATCTTTTCGAGGAGCGGGAGAACAGCGACTCCTTCGACAACGAAGACGAGGAGATGGTGACGTTCGAACTCAGCGAGATGCTTCTCATGCTTCTGGCTGCTGGAACCGACGATGACGTCACCGACTCCGAAGATGAGTGGGACTTGTTCCACGAAGAGCTGGACGATTACTATGAGCTGTACCTATAGCAGAGCTCCCTCCGTCCTTTGCTAACTCCCTCCTAGACTAACCCTCGTCCCAATTTACTCTATTTCTATCCCTGTTAGAAACTAGACAGGACTGTCTTGTGTGACTGATGGGCAGTAGCGTCTTTTTTCCCCTGTGTTGTGGCAGTGCCTTTCAGCAGGCCATTAAAAACAATAAATTCATTTCAAAACCAATAAATGAATATAAAACACATGTCAAAAGACAAAAAATAGCTCTTGTGCTAAAATATTTTCTAGAAAGCCTTCTCCATTCTGTGAGTCTGTTCATGTCTGGTTAATGTACTAGAATAAGTATACAGAGCGAAAACAAAAGTAATTTAAAAAAAATTGCAAGAAAGGACACTAAGTTATATATAAAATTGGAAAGATATAGCTAATAAACCTTGCCCGAGTTTATCTCAGGTGTGGGTTTGACATGTTTATCATTGACTGTGAGGATACAGCAACTGTGTATGACTTCACTAACTGGTGGCTGTTAATGCTTCTGATATTTTTGAAATATCCCTCTTCTCATGCACTGATTCTGAATGGGTGGGAGGTGGTGGTGGCGGTGAGCTTCCTGGATTTCACAAATGCACTCGTCAACGTTCACGCGGACAACTCGTAACATTTATTCTATGTAATGTCCTTTTGTTCCCCTCTATTAAATTATCCACTTGAGTTTTTTTGTACGTTATTAAGCTGTACCTGATGAGCTGTGGTATCCCGTGGGAAGTCCCTATGAACTGAGTGCGCCGAAATTTTGTGAATCTGGACTCCCAAATGCCGACTTAAATGCATTCAAATACGAAGCTGAATGTTCATCAGTTTAACTGTCTATTAATTGTAAATCTGTTTTGCTTCAGTGAGTATTGCATATTAAGCTCAGCTGGCAGTAGTCAAACCACAAACACCCAAATGTTATTCGGTTCTTGTCGAACTTGGTTGATATGCATATGTTTATACAGAAATGTGCTTGTTTTCTATGGTTCAGAACCATCCAATGTAACTTGAAATTAAAGTTTATTATCAAAGTATTATTTTTCTGTGGATTTTTATTTGAAAATTGTGTCATTGACAGTTTGTAGTTAAGATCAGCTGGTGTTTGTGTTACTGAGACTAGCCTGCTATCATGTAATTTTGCAGTTATGCTATGGGCTTATTGAAAGCTGAAGATGTCTTCATTGTGGCCTAAAGTATATTCTCAAATGTTTTTCTTTGTTTTGTTTGTTTTTGCAAATTAAGGACATAACAAAAACAGCATTTTAGAAACGGATGTTTTAAATCTTAAATGTTTAAATTTTCAAAAAAAGAACAGCCTATACTTTAACAAACTGCAGCATTATTATTATTTTTTTTAAACAATGACACTCATTATGTTCATTCTAGGCTTCTGATGTCCTACATCAGGCTTCTGTGGCTGATCATGCTTGAATACACATCACATTATCAGACAAATGTGACTGTTTATAATAGAACAGCTTTGGAGAGAACTTTTGCGTTTTACTTATTTTTCATTTTTATGGAAGCTGCTTTGTGGAAAAGCACAAATATAATCAACATCATCCTTAATTTACATTATGCTTTCAGAAACTAAACAAATCCAAATAAATGTAATGTTTCGAATGTTATTCTGGGAATGCCGCTTTTTCATAAATTATTAACATTATTAACATTTTAACTTTTATAAAAAAATAGTTTCACAGTGGTTTCACCAAGTAGCCTATTCACATCGTTCATATCCTACTTAAAATAATAAAATGATGCAATAATACATTGATCAATACTGATATGCTTAATTTATTTCTTGGAGAAATCGACGCGAAATTGACGAGTTGATTAATAAAAAAAAAAAAACATTAGTTTTTTTTTTATTATTAGCTATATAAAATGAAAAATTAATATATTTAATTGCACAATATAGCCTAGTCTATTATCATTTTAAACGTGGATATGAGAACATTAATTAATGTTTAATTTTAATTATTAACTTGAGTTCATTATTTATCAGTTTTTATTTGGAGGGAATGGATAAATGCACTCCAATCCAACGCAATTCCATAACGGGATTTCCTCCTCTGCCCCCTTGAGCGGCTATCATTACACTAGCACAGCCAAAACAAGTCGGGAGGAGAAGGCATGAATACAATGACTGCTGAAATCATAAAAGACATCTCCCAGCCCGACTCACCTGTCTCCTCAGCACCAGAAAACGGACAGCTGCTTTTTATCCGAAGCGTCGCGTCCAGGAGGGACACACAGACCACCAGCGGCAGTGCCAACCTCGAGGAGGGCAGCTCCCAGCCCCTGGTCTCCTCTGCCACAGCTCAGCCTCAGTCTTACACCATGACATCGGGCGAATTCATGCAGTCCACCCCTATTTTCGTGCAGAGGTCTAAGAAGAACCTGTTTTATAAGGTCTTGTGCTTCCTCGTGCTCGTTCTGCAAGGAGGCATGTTGGATTTCTACCTCATCATCTTCACGGATCTCTACTGGTGCTCGTGGATAGCCACGGATTTGGTGGTTATATCGGGATGGGCGATCTTCTTCATGAAAAACGCCAGGAGTAAGCGAGAACGAGCCTGTGGTTTCCACCAGAAGAGCTCCATCTTCGGCTGCAACCTCGGAGAGTTCACCTTCGCGTACTTGGCATGGCTCATCTACGTGATCGCGTCCACCCCGAAAGTGGTGCTCGTTCTGGAAACGTCCATTCTGGATCTTATTGCCCTGAAGGTGCCGTTTGGCATCACTGGGTTCAAAATAACCATGTTGCTCTGTGCGCCTTTGCTTTACTGCCTCATCAACTCCATCATTGAGGATCCCAACGGTGCCACGCGCTTTCACTCCCAAGGCTGCTTCATGAACACCTGCTTAGACATCCTGGACAGCTTCACGCTGGTGGAACTGCTCCTTAAAAACGAAATCGCCAACATATACCTTAGGTACACGGTCATATCCGTGTATTTCATCGCATTGGGCGTTCCAGTTATTTGGCTTTACGAGTTGACGGCCTCAGAGATGAACTGTCGCTGGATATGGGCGAGGTTCTTCACCGGCGCGCTGCTCAACGCACCGCTGTTGGTGGTCAGATGTTTCCTCGTCTTTGTTTACAAAACGCCCATATCGGTTTTCATGTTCAAGAACATCTTCTTCTTGGGGTGTAAGTGCCTGGAGCTGGTTGAACAGTGCGTGTCCTTACGAGGTGTCCGGAGGTTTGCACGTGGACGTGGGGGTAACGCAGCCCAGTTCTCCCATTGCGTTTCCGAAAACGACATGTGTCCTCACGGCTATGTGAACACGCTGGCTGTCAATACTCAGTCGTAGATGCTCATTAAGGACTAACGTTGACCGGAGGCCACGTACTACACAGTGTGCAGCAGCCCTTTTGAGGGGAGGTACTACTACAGGTGCTAACGTTCCTTTCTTAATATTCAAAATGAAATCAAAAGAAACCAATACACAAAATGTACTGTGACTACCTTATGTAAAAGTGCAAATTATGAAGTGGTTTAACAGTGCAGTAACCACAAATGTTAGCAAATACACGCTCGAGAACGGAAGTAACCATAGCAACACTCGTTAAAAGCGAGCGTTAAAATCGATGAAACGTAGCCTACTGTCGCTGTTTATCAATTTATTTTATTATTACAAATCACAAATAGATAAAAAATAAAATAGTTTTTTATAAAACGTCAGTTTGCTAATTGGGCAGAAAATGACTATATATATATATATATATATATATATATATATATATATATATATATATATATATATATATATATATATAATTAGTTCACCCAAAAATGAAAATAATGTAATTTATTACTCACCCTCGTGCCGTTCCTTCATTAATCTTCGGAACGCAAATTAAGATATTTTAGTTGAAATCCGATGGCTCCATGAGGCCTCCATAGCCAGCAATGACATTTCCTCAATCAAGATACATCTACTAAAAACATATTTAAATCAGTTCATGCGAGTACAGTGGTTCAATATTAATATTATAAAGCGACGAGAATATTTTTGGTGTGCCAAAAAACAAAACAAAATAACGACTTATTTAGTGATGGCTGATTTCAAAACACTGCTTCAGGAAGCTTTGGAGCATAATGAATCAGCGTGTCGAATCATGATTCAGATAGCGTGTCAAACCGCCAACGGCTGAAATCACGTGACTTTGGCGCTCTGAAACGCTCATTCGACACACTGATTCATAATGCTCCGAAGCTTCCTAATTGGCAAATTAATATTGAACCACTGTACTCACATGAACTGATTTAAATATGCTTTTAGTACCTTTATGGATTTTGAGAGAGGAAATGTCATTGCTCCCTATGCAGGCCTCACTGAGCCATCGGATTTCAACAAAAATCTCTTAATTTGTGTTCCGAAGATTAACGAAGGACTTACAGGTGTGGAACAGCATGAGGGTGAGTAATAAATGACAGAATTTTCATTTTTGGGTGAACTAACCCTTTAAGGTCACCGAATAATTTGCTCACTGGCCCTTTACGTTTTTTTTTTTTGAGCAATATGCAAATTACTCATCATCTTGTTAACTTTTCACAGGTGTGAAACTCCACACACACACACATACACACACAATTGTCAGACTCTGTTTATTTAAAGTTTATTTAACAAAATTCAAAAACACTGGCAATTACAATATAATATAGGAAGCAAAAGTACGATTCTGTACAAATCCTGAAAAATTAAGGTTTATTAGCTACACCAGCATAATGCTATTTGTGTCAGACATTCCCAAAAGTAGCTACCTGATGGTACATTATTTACACCGTGTAGGGTATATAAAATCATTAAAAAAAAAAAAAATGTTTATAAAAATGTTAGCTAGTATTTGAGATGTTTTGGGAAAACTGTGCCGAATCAAAAGTCAAATCTAACCTTAATCCACATTTATGCCTGTAGTACCTCTCCTTAAGAACGCCCTTTCGTTCTCCTCCACTCTCAACAGGTGCTACAACCAAACCACTCAACGTGCCAATGAAAAACATTCCCACCTGTGACCTCTGCAGTATATACTTAATGTATTGGGATGTGACTGTAAACCAGTGCTTATATGATGATACAAGAATCTTGATTTGCACTTGTTTAGTGAGGCACTTTAATTACGTGAGGACTATTCAACTGAGGAAATGTTATAAGTGCAATGTTGTATAATTTATTTTCTATGTAAAAACGTCCTCAATTTAGTAGGCTAATGTAGACCGATGTTTATAGTGTTTTCAGACACCTTGTCAAGAGATGTTCCTAAATGCACTTATCAAAAGTGTAAATATGCCTTGTGACTTGTTAGGCTTGGTGTACACTTCAAATTGTGAATGTGATGTAATCCTTTCCTATTTGAAAAATTGTGTCAGCGGCAATGGTACTTAGGACTGGAAACTGCAGAACGGTGTATGATACGGATTTGTGATGTTCCTTAATGTTAATAGGCTAAGCATAGAATCTACGAGGATAACTGTAATCAATCTTTAATGACCAAACTCCATTGCTGCTCCCAACCAGCCATATTAACATCATCATTTTTTAACAGGCTACCTCTCTTTACAGAACCTCATGTTTGAAATCATGAACCAGTCAGTTTATCTGCTCAATTCCAGATGCTATTTTATTCATGCCAGTAAATGAGGTATGATTATCACAATTAATATAATTTGGACCAACCAAGACAATTGTAATAGCGCTGATAGACAGATTGCGAGAAGACACGATCCATTAATCTACACGCAGTGCATCTGTGTCTAAATGAGAATCCAGTTATGTATATTTAGAATTACACCAGGATCCTGAACAAATGTCAAAGCCAAATCATTTGCTTAATATCCAAATTTCACACCAATTCTCCACCTTAAATGGACAGTTTGCAAAAAAAATGTACTCACCATCATGCCATTTCAAACCTGCATGACTTACTTTCTTCTGTGGAACACACACAAAAAAAGATATTTTCGAAGAATGTTTTTGTGTATATACTGAAAGTGTCCAACACAATGTTGGTTTGGACCCCATTGACATTCAGAAATATCTTCTGAAGAAAGAAATGCATCCAGGTTTAGAGTGACCTGAGGGTGAGTAAATAATCACAGAATACTCATTTTGTTTGGGTGAACTGTCAGAAGCAAACTTGTCCTGTCACTTTTAGTTGAAACAGCAGAATATATATTCTAGTGTAACATGTAATTACTAACAATTGTGCATCCTAACATATTATTATCTTGTGCTTTGAGGATTGGGGTACAGGGTGAGCTAAACGTGTTAAATATGCAGGCCGAAAGTGCATTATGGGAGTTTTTGTGCCTCGTTGCGCAGTATTTAACCTGACAAATATATACCACTGCATACTACGCATGTTTTTTAAACTACAGGTTTTAGTGTATGTACATATTACATAACCTTTTTGATGAGGAAATCAACTTCCAACCCCACCTCTCTCTATTTATCCACAATGTTTTACAGAGTATTTTCTTGCAAGGGCTTTAGTTTGCAAGTTAAATTACCGTTATGTTTACATTAGACATTATTTGCACTGTAACAGCTGCAAGGGTCTGGAAGTATCCTGGATAAATTGGTTAAAAAGTAATTTGAGATTTAAAGTTGGATGAAATTTGATGCAAGTAAAGTGAATCCTTATCTAAATTATAGTAAAAAGCACACAACAGAAGATTACCAAAGAAATCTACTCAATATTATATACAAACTTCCGTAGTAGTTAATTGGTTATAAGCTGGAATAAACTATTAAAAATAACTCTAGTGCAATATAATACAACAAAACATTTCGCCTGAGCAATTATTATAAAAAAATGAGGACAAATGTATCATTGCAAGCCCAACCAAATTATTTAGACTTGTGTTCAGTAGCTAAAGATAAGCTTAATCATGTGCTGTGCTGTTCTATATCAAGCTGTTTAACAAGGTACTTGTTCTGCTTCACAGTAAAAGTGAACCGATCACACCTCTGTGTTCATGTCTAATCATTTGTTATTGATGTAACATTTAATCCTTACTGAACTCATCCATTTAGTCTATTTCCTGTTGACCTTCCTACAATGACATTGACACAAATAGTTTGAATGTTTTAGGAGTGACGACCAACTACCAATAGACAGGTCAAGAACATTCTCTCACACTATGGCAAGCCGCAAATCAGAAAACATACACTGAAGAGATTCAGATCTCCATAGCTTTGTTGCAGAAACTTGAAAAGATGGGGCTGTTCAGGAAAAGTTCCATTTGTAACTTGGCTAGAGAGGAAAGGTCTTCCTGAAACTTGGGATCTTCTCTCACTGTGGAATACCTGGAACCGTATCCCTGATCGGACCCTCGTGATGGTCTCGTCTCAGAAGCTCCTTCCATTTCACTTTCTTCCATTTCACTTTCCTCCATTTCCATTGGCTGGGACATGTCCGCCGGCCCATACAAATGGAAGCTGTCCTCCATTGAGGGTGGAGGTGCTGCTAAAAAGCGCATTCTGCTGTCCTTCAGATAATTATCTGACAGTTCTCCCATTGGAAACGCTATAGGAGGATGTGAGGTTTCCACTGGTACTGGTTCAGCGAGAAGATATGGGTGGATTTGTGGGTCCACTGATGTCACACTGGGTATTTCAAGAGGACGTTCCATTGCCGGATAATAGGAAAGTACTTCGCTGATTTCTGGGTGGACTCTTGGATTAATAATCATAATAGGCGACTCTTCAGGATTCTCATGAATTTGGGGAATTACGGCACAAACACTCTGTGTGTCTTGATGGATGTCCACCTCTTTCACAAGGATTGGGAGTCCGTTGTTATACACCGGTACTAATTCATATATTGGCTGCATTGGAACCTCAAAAAGTGCATCGGTTTCTCCTCTCACATCATCCTCGCTGGTCACGCACTCTTTCTCAAACCAGTCTGGGTTGTTCATTTGGTGTACCTGGAAGGCTTCAATCGCGTTCCTCAAGGCTTCGCCCGAGGGGCATTTGAAGTACTCGTCCTTTCCGATACCTTCGATACAGTGCACCGTCCCTTGCTGATACTTCTCCACATCCAGGATACGGAAGTAGAGTTCCTCGAAATGCTTCATCAGCTTGTATTTGACCGCAATGTCAAACATAGACGGCACATCACCTTCGCTGCTTACATCATCAAAGTAAGCCACCAAATACTTCCCATAGGAAGCCGGACGCTGCATATCAGGTGTTATCAGCTGAAGGGCGAGAGTCAGCATATCACCGACCGGAGAGCGAACATCCTCCCGGAGGAGGACGCGAGGCTCTCCACAGATCGCCCCCCACTTGGCTTGCACTCCTCGGGAGCAGAGGACCAAGATCTTGTTTGACGACTGCTCGATGTGCCGCTTTTTTTGCTCAATCCACTGCAGCCGGCCAATGGTGCCAAGCCAAGTCGTGTCAAGTAGGTCCAGCACAACCTCAGTGCCACATTTAGCCCGCAGGAAGGCGCAAAGCTTCAGCACTATGTCTGTGTAAAGGGGATGATCTCTGGAGTAGATGATCAATATGGATCGTGGGCTGGATAGAATTGTCTGTTCTAGAGGTGGTTTTTCCTCTGGCTCTTTTGTATCTGAATTAAAATACATTTTCAAAATTAGAAATACAGATAATCCTGGAAGCTTGTTTCAGTCCTAGCACTGTTTGTGTGGCTAACCACAGGAAGTCACTTTATAAAGATATCACTGCCACACATGATAAACTTCAAAGTCTTTAAAGATAAAAAAGTCCATCTTAAATGTCACTGCTTACCATAATGTGATTTCCTGCAGCACAAATAAATGGCAAAAACACCAATGACACAAATTAGGAGGCATAATCCAAAACAAATGATCCAAAGTCCTGTGTTGTTCTCAGGAGGGCTTGTTGGTACTGAGGAACATATATAAAATGAGTGAAGTGGCATTATGCTTTTTACTGTATTTTTTTGTACTAAGGTGAAACTGTTCCATATACACACCAGGATCACATATATTAATACTATGTTTCTTTCGACGACAGTCATTGGCACACTTAAAAAAAAATGGCTGGATCTAAATAGGAAAAAAAAGCACTGTTTATATCAAGACCCTTATATTTAAAATTTATTTAATCTAATATTACTCTAATAATTAATGGTGTAGCATGTGTTTAGGCCTACAGACCTCAACATCGAAATTGCAGCATGTACGTGGCCAGTTCTCCAGTTCATATGTCACATTTAGTAATGTCTTGCTCTCCTAAACACAAAAAACACACTTTGTAAACAGTTTTAAGGGCAGAGTCAAATTATTCAGACTTATTCATTTGGATATATTTAAATGTATATAGATAACATGTCTTACATTATAAAGAGTCTTCATTTTTTTGTCCCTACTGCACTTCACAAAAACGTTGTATTTTTCTGCATTCTCTCCAGGATTAAACGCAACATACAGAACATCCTTGCCATTTAGACCTGTACTCCCTACAGTAATATTGGGTTGCCATAGATCCCCTAAGAGAACATCAAACCAAATAAATCTCATAGGTTTAGATGTCCACATATACTTTAATACTTAACTAAGGTGGTTTCTATGTGTATATATGTATTTGATTAAAGTAAATCATTTGTTTTTCTCTCACCTCTCTCAAAACAGATTTTGGTCTTTTGCATCAAAGGATGATCACAACCTGTGGTTATAGATTGAAACTGAATATAAAATGTCATGTAGAATCATTTGTGCAAAGAATACGGTTTAATTCAGCACTTACCTGGAACAACAACTTTTTGGTTGACATTGTAACTGGTGTGTTGTAAATTTGGCTTGGGTAGGTTGGAGACAGACACTATATATGTACTGTCTGGATCTACCAGAACTTTATCCAGAGAAAAAGACCACTAAAATAGAATAGATAATATATCAGCTTTTGTGAAAAATTCAATCAATCAATCAATCAATCAATCAATCAATAAATCAATCATTCATCTTGCCTTTTCGCCAGCAGTATTTCTCATAGTCTTAAACTTCTGGAGGAAATTGAAATGAACACACAGATGTTCATTGGTGTTTGATTTCATCACACTAAGCTCTGTTCCTTTCAAGTGGGCTATGCTTCCTGCACAAAAAAAAAAAAAAAAAGATTATTAAACATTGACGACTACAATCTATAAATGCCCTTTTTAAACCATGAAATATGGCTGTTTGAAAATGTTATTTGTAACACTTTACAATAAGGTTCCATTGGTTAACATTAGTTTACATAAACTAACAATGAAAAATACCTCTAAAGCATTTATTAATCTTAGTTCAATAAAGTTCAACATTTACTAATACATTATTAATATCTGTTAATTTTTAACAAACCTGAACAAACAATGAAAAGTTGTATTTTTATTACCTAAAATTAACAAAGATTAATAAATGCTTTAACAAATGCATTACTCATTGTTACTTAATGTTAGTTAATGCATCATGTAATGTTATAATGGGACCTTACTGTAAAGTATTATCATGTTATTTTAGTACTGGTCCACGTGTGTAGCATTATCAATTTTCCATGGCAAGGAATTGGAATGGATTTCTCCTTGTTCACATAATGTAAGAAACATAATCTAATATAATCTGAAAACTCATGACACCGTTTACAACGAGTGACCCACCGTCATCCTTTGCGTTCCATTTTGCCACAATCACTGGCTCCACATCGCCTTTCATATTACTTCTTACATCAACATACACTGTTAAATTATCAGGCCCGCTGGGAGTGAAATCTGAAGGAGTGAGCCATTCCTTATACATGCAATTATCTATTGAAAAGAAAAAAAATCAAACCATCAGTTAAAATATAACCCACAATAATAATTTCAAATGAAAAGACTAAAGAAAGACAGAAGAACATACTAAACACTGCTTCACATGGTACTTCCTGGAGAGAGAGAGAGAGAGAAAGAGAAAGAAAGTCTCATTAAAAATCTAAACCACCTAAAGGGGGGTCTAAATATAGATGTCTAATTAAACACATAGGATCTATATAACATATACAAATAAATATATATAAAAAAATGTGGTATCTGATGATCTTTATGCATTATCTTACCTCTTGTGTACAATTCAGAGTGAGCCCATCATCGATAAGTGCGAGGCTAAGCACAACAGGTATGAAGGTGAAAAACACAACACCTTTCAGGTATAATAAACTCATGATCCGCGCTTGAATCTACATAAACCTCAGTAGACAGTCCAGCTTAACGCATACTAGTTTTAAGACAAGTTTTAATAGACGGCAATGTTCGACTGAAAGAGTACGGTAAACAAGGTGGCGTAGGTGCAGGAAACAGCGACCTAAAAAAAACTTCCTGGAATCATTGTAATATGCAAAGCAACGTGACTCACACCTCTTGTACTTTGGAAACGCATGACGCGACGCAGCAAAACTGGCTAGTTATGTTGCGTCGCGTCTTTGTAAGATGTGTACTGTACAGTTCGCGTTTTGTGCGTCGTAGTAAAACGCGAAAAGGCCACCATATCTTTGGTTTTGTGATAGTTTGTATTATTATGAACGGTTATTGCATTGAACAGGTGAGCAGATAATGAGTGCCAGCTGGAAAAAAAGAAAATTAAGAAAACGAAACCATGTCAAGCAACTACAGGGTATAAATAATCAATCAATCAATCAATCAAATGTAAACAACTTAAAAGTAGACTACGCCATCAAAATCTTTTTTTATCATTTTATAAATGCCTTTAAACGACACTGTAGTGTTTTGTATAAAACGTTATCTTAAAACACTTAACTTAGCATGCAATATTATTAATTCCATATTAATAGGTAAGTAAAGCAGCATATTTTTCAGTTTTTTATTAAACTCTTGCACCTTTTTTTACTTTTGCTCTTTGCATCATTTAAGCAGTTGAAATTGATTCAACAGTCACAGTTATTTGTATATTGTCAATGAAAATTGCTAAGTGAATAAGCATATATTTAAAATATTTTCATACTGAATTCTATTGGACTTCCTTTCTCTCAAACAATCTTTCCCTTTCCACATGAGGGCGCTACTTCACCACTGTATATTGTAATATACTGTATATCATATTGTACATGAGGACTGTGTATTGTATGTAGGTAGGTCTATTTATCAGTCTATTAAAATGTTTACTTTGTAATCTTCCTATGTAAAATAAGAAAATAAAAATAAGCTCATAGATATTAATAGCCTATATAAATGTCAGTTCTGATAAATGGAGTAGTCTAAAGATTTCTTATAGGGAAAAAATGCATAATTGTATGGAAATATTATTGCATAAAAGTGCATTATAATGTAATTCCAAATGCCACATCAAAGCAATCTAAATCTGAATTTCTAATACTCAATTCTTCGCATTTTTACACCTCATACCTACTGCTGAAGAGAAATTAATTGAAACAGAAGAGATGAGGATGCATTAATGCACCAGAATCAGAGGGTCGGACACTGTCCCACTCTATGAGGGTCAGACAACACACTGTCCCAGTATCAAAATCCTCAGTGGCATCACAGAATGAGGGCTACCCACACCCAGCCCAGGTGCACATACCCCTGTTTTCACGTACTGGCCAGAGATTAGAGGAATCTATGGCGCTAACATGTTACATCTTGGGATTTGAAAGGAATTGTTTGGACACTTCCATGCAGGCTGTAAAAAGCTGGACAAAAACATGACTTTTATTAAAAAAATACCGTCTTTCATCTCATCCATCATTCCGGCACCTTAGAAGCTGGAATCAAACTTTTGCGATACCATCACACAAAAGGCTACAAGCATCTTTAGTCTCATACAAGTAATCGTGTACTGATTTTAACTTTAACTCTTGTGTGACATGTAAGTTTATACAGTATGTACAGGCTACTATATTTCACAGATATAAGCTTAATAAGGTTTTAAGAATATCAAATAATGTAAGCCTTTTCATTACGTCTAGTTTTTAAGATTATTATGATGGCTAGTTATGCACTCTCAGAAAAATCAGGTTAAAGCATGTCACATTTATCAGTTCTCTATGATGAGATCACCAGTTTTAGAAATGATTGTGGCTAAATATTTGAAGAAACCAATAAAATGCCTGATTAGGGCTGACAAGTCTGTGCTTTGACTGAATGAGTCTTATATACAACAACACAGCGTATGCCAAGCTAGAGCTAAGAAATGTCACACACTGGTAAAATCCTTTCATACATACAAGTCTGAAACTTTTTTTTTTTTTTATGTTGATTATAGTCAGGGTCAAAGGCAATTTGGAAAATTACACCACTTGAAAATTTAATCCGACCAATGACTCACTTCTTTCCAGCAGTATGTGTCAAAAGGGTCTTAACCGTAACCATGAGAGTAGTGCTTTGGTCATGACACACTTATCCACAATTAAACCAGGACAACTGAGAATACATGTCAATGCTGAGCTATAGGCCATGAAAACTATAAGAAATACAAGAAAACCCCACAATAACTGCAATTACATTTCTAGCTCAGGTTGCTTTCTTAAAAATAAAGGTTCAAAAATGTTTGGTTTTTTTTCTTCTTTTTTTTTTCACAGAAGTACTATAGAAGAACCATTTTGGCTTCCCAAAAGAATCTTTCAGTGAACAGTTCATAAAAAAGAACCATTGTGTTCCTAGAAGAGCATTTTAAAATATAAAGAACATTTTTCCACTACGGAGAAACTTTAGTGCAATGGAAGGTTCCATGGATGTCAAAAGTTCTTCACGTAAACATAGATTGCAATATTAAGAGTATTTAAGAGCATTTTTAAGAGTATAATGAACAAATAAATTGCATAAATACAGATGCTAACATACTGTAGCTGAATTTCCTGAAATACACGAGAATATCCCCAGAAAAAATCATCTCCTTGAGGTAATATTTTTCCCCCTTCTATCAGAGGTGTCGGACACTGATTTCTAAACTTATGTTCCACTTAAGCATTTTACAGACAATGAAACGTAGAAGTTGTCAGAATCGGAGAAGCTGCGATTGTTTGCTAATGCCAGAAGTGCACTTAGGATGTCACTGGCATTCAGACAAAATGGAAGTCGGCCATACGCGTTCTTTCTAAGTGCCCTTAAGTGTTCAAAACACTGCCAACAGTAATTTTACAGCTCAAAAGTGTTGATGAAGAATGAAAACTGATGATTACTTTGAAATGAATGTGCCTTGAATTCATTTATCACAGATAAGGCTATCTGTGTGATAGATATGATGAATGCTAGGAGGAGCTGATTAATTACATAAACCAGTTAAATCTGTCTTTATGTTAGTACAGTACATAAAAGGAGAGTAGGCTATAAACAACCATTGACCCACATACAATGAGTCCAAAACGTGGACATTTATTAAGCCACACTCACTTAACTACTAAGCATTTTAGCACAAAGAATCTTTTAAGGCAAAACATTTCACAAAATGTTAGTGTACTAGGTTTTAAATATGCAATATTGTTGTTTTATGCAATGACATTTTTAAGTTAAAGGCCTGGTTTCACAGACAGGGCTTAGATTAAGCCAGGATAAGGCCTTAATTCATTTAGGACATTTAATTAGCTTTTAGGGAAAAAAAAAACATTACTAGTGTGCATCTTGAGACAAAACAATGGCACTGAAATAATCGTTTATTGCTAAAAATAAGTATATTATTATCGATGCTAGCGAATGACCACACTGTAAAACCTGATAAGTAGCGGTAACTCAAATTTTGAGGAAACTAATTTCTTGAAACCATTTAAGTTTTAAAACTAATATGTATAAGTACTCTAAACTCATTTGCATTGAGTTAAATTCACTTTAGAGTTGGTTTAGTCAATCATAAGAGTAAAGTCAATTTAAATATTTTAAGTTTATTCTACTCATTCAGTTTGAATTCAGGTAACAAATCTAACTAAGTCTTAACAACTATATCGTTACTTAAATGGTTTGAGGAAACCGATTGCGGTAAATGGTTTAAGTTAATCTAACTCAAAGTAATAAAGAGGACTTCAGTATAAATAATTTTGTTTCAGTATACATCCTGTTGCTCGGCTAATGGTTTTTTTTCTATACATTGAAATTGACTATTTTTTCTTAGTGGAAGCTTTAAGATATACATGCAAATCTTTTATTTCAACTCAAATCAATATAATTTACAAGTTTGTATTTATTTGGTGATTAGCTTAGTAATTATCTATTTGTACATGATTCCTTATCTGACAATTACAGCTATCTTGTGCTTAAAAAGACAGAGGAATGAGGAGTTGAGGACTATTACATAAATTATTTGCTCTCCTGCGCTTTTACAAGGAAGGAAGGAGAAAAATTTGTAACAACAGGAAAAAAGGAACAAGGAACAAACCAAAGCTTTGAGGAGCCAAAACAAGTTTCCAGATTTCTTTCAGTACATTAGGCTACCATTATGCAACCAGTCATATTTCACATATTTGTTTAATCCAAGATAAAACATATAAAGAATATTCCTCTAATTATCTAATTAAAATTTTTCTTCTTCAAAAAAGTTAAATTCACAACATAAAATTGTCTGTTGTTTCATTAATGTGGAATAGTACCAAAATACTTTTAGGTACAACACTGCTATTATCTTTCTGCAGCTTCGCCTGGAATGGAAGTTATGGAACAGAATATTTTTTTGATGAGTGCGAGTGGGTTGCTAAAATCTTTGCACTGTTGCCTCCCCCCGCTGCGCTATGCTCGGGGCCTGGAGAAGAATGGAGTCCCACAAGGTCTCCTGAAAGTAAACTTTGTGTCCTGAAGGAGACTTGGCAGGGACGGCAGAATTGGATAGGACTGCTCACACTTTAGTGCCAATAACTCTTTGGCCCTTCACCACACACTTACATAACCCAACTTATATATGATTGTTTTACCTAAACACCTATGGCTTCAGGAAGTTTAGGAGACAAAAATCAAAATGCACCTCAACAACATCCCAGTTCCTCCACCAATGGCCTTCAGTAAAGCCTCAGCTCAAATCTACAGTCTGTCTGTCTTTATTCTGTTACTCTCTACATTCCCAGCATACCTGAGCTGGGTTAAACCCAGCACTGCTGTAACGGCCGGGTGAGTGCCACTGCTCCTTATCTCAGCACACATACCTGCAGTCTGGATGTGTGGCTGCGGCAGTACGCTCCAGTTGCGACTAGCTATCAGTGCCATCTCTGTGCTTGCTTCCCATCAGTGCGCTAGCTGAAACGCAGCCGGTGGAAAATAAAGATAAATTGTAGAAATACAGTTAACATTAACATAGTTATAACATATATGTTGTAATATGACCTTTTAGCAGGTCAACTGGGGCAATACTCACATTTAAGTACCGGTGTATATACATATACAGATTATATATATAAAACTTTAGAAGTAAAATAAATATATTTTTATAATTTTGTATTAAAGGTACAATATGTACAATTTTTGCAGTAAAATATCCAAAAACCACTAGGCTAGTGTTATATATTTTGTCCAGCTGATTACTTACAATATCTGTAATGTTTTCAACTACTTATAAATCATGAGAAAATTCCAGTGCCCAAGGAAGTCGACCGGAAGTTGAAGTCGGCCGCGTGCCGCCATCTTGTAGCAGAACTTCACTTGCGTTAGCATCCCATTGACTCCCATTCATTTTGGTGTCACTTTGACAGCGAATAACTTTACATCTGAGGCGTTTAAAGACTCCATTTGTCCATTATTTATTTCTAAACATACACGACAATGTATAAAGGGCTCCATTACCTTCTATGTTACATTATGGTCCCGTAGAAACTGTTTTTTTGTAAAAATAGGCTAACGATTGCGTCATAACCACTCGACTCTCTGTCGCACAGTAGAGAAATTACCGTACAGACAGGAGGAGAAGCTCGCAGGCAATAGTATACATTAACTTGATATGGCGTACTGGCGTTACATTTTAAAATACTATACAAACTAATTAATCAGAATACTTACTCCTGCTCACTCACACCAAATAACTCCTCAAGCTCGCCGTCTCTGCAAGATTAACGATGGCAGTTTGCACGCACAGCTACTAGAAGATTTACATCTGTCAGACAGGTTGCTGACGTCATCAAGCTTAGTTTGAGTCTGCGCGTCAGAAACGGAAGTGCTAAAAATCGCTAAAAATGGGCTTCACTTATCTCAATTGAGTTCCAATGGGGTCCATTTCTTTTACTGTCTATGGAAAATTCCCATTCTAAACGGTGACACGGGGCAGTGCAGTCGCCTGTCAATGACGTCAGTTACCCTTTGTTACCGCCTTTACTGACGTAGAAACCACATGACAACAGTGCCGTGGACAAATGCGGAAGTAGTGTCTAGCGTCCAGCAAACCACTAGCTTGCTTCAAGCAGTTCCTTATTTACTTCTTGCACATTTTATGGTGGATTGTGTTACTTATTTATGGAACATAATTACTGTTTACCATCTGCCGCTGGTTCTGTCGACAAGGACAGCTCCCGTAAACTCATGACCGGAAAAGCGGAAGCGGCGCCGGCGACTGTGTCATAATGAAAGTCCCGCTGCTCGTGAGGCGTGTGTTGATCAATCGCTCCAGCTCCTCGTTCAGCTCCCGCAACACTCGGTCCTGCTCTGCTTCATACTACAGTAACGTTAATAATCGCATCCACGAACATGAGTTCTTCCAGACTCCAATCCCTATTCTTTTGCACCGTCCGTGGAGATGGAGACCACATGTCCCAAGTTTCCGCTCTAAAACTTGGCGTCATCAAACTATGCCTTTTTTTGAATAGGCTTCTAGCGACCTCTAGCGGAAAAAAATATCACAAATTGCACCTTTAATTAAATTATTATTGTCTCTCTCTCGCTCTCTGCTGGACCACAAAACCAGTCATAAGGGTCAATTTTTTAAAAATATCATCTGAAAAATGAATAAATAAGCTTTTCGCTGATGTATGGTTTGTTAGGATAGGACAATATTTGGCCGAGATACAACTATTTGAAAATCTGGAATTGGAGGGTGCAAAAAAAATCTAAATATCTAAATAATGAGAAAATCACCTTTAAAGTTGTCCAAATAAAGTCCTTAGCAATGCATATTCACTCACAAAAATACATTTTTGATAAATTTAGGGTGGGAAATTTACAAAATATCTTCATGAAACATGATCTTTACTTAATATCCTAATGATGTTTGGCATAAAAGAAAAATGTATAATTTTGAACAATACAATGTATTGTTTGCCATTGCTACAAACCTGTGTGACTTATGACTGGTTCTGTGGTCCAGGGTCATATATATATATATATATATATATATATATATATATATATATATATATATATATCTTAGATACACCTGTTCAACTGCTCATTAACGCAAATATCTAATCAGCCAATCAAATGGCATCAACTCAATGCATTTAAGCATGTAAACATGGTCAATATGATCTGCTGAAGTTCAAACTGAGCATCAGAATGGGGAAGAAGGGTGATTTAAGTGACTTTGAACATGGCATGGTTGTTGGTGCCAGTTGGGCTGGTCAGAGTATTTCAGAAACTTCTAATCTACTGGGATTTTCACACACAGCCATCTCTAGGGTTCACAGAAAATGGTCCAAAAAAGAGCAAATATCCAGTGAGCGTCAGTTCTGTGGGTGAAAATGCCTTGTTGATGCCAGAGGTCAGAGGAGAATGAGCTGATAGAAAGGCAACAGTAACTCAAATAACCACTCGTTACAACCGAGGTCTGCAGAAGAGCATCTCTGAACGAACCTTGAAGCAGATGAGCTACAACAGCAGAAGACACACCGGGTGCAACTCCTGTCAGCTAAGAACAGGAAACTGAAGCTACAATTTGCATGGGCTTGGGAAGATTGGGAAAACGTTGCCTGGTATGATGAGTGTCGAATTCATCTGCGACATTCAGATGGTAGGGCCAGAATTTGGCATAAACAAATGAAAGCATGGATCCATCCTGCCTTGTATCAGCGGTTCGCTGTGGATTGTTTTGTAATGGTGTGGGCAACATTTTCTTGCCACACTTTATTCAAACACCACACCATCCCTGCTTTCAGGTAGTAAGATGGTCAACCACCTAAACAAGTTTGAAACAGCTAATGATCCTAAATGACTAGTTTCAACCAGTTAGAAACCATGTAAAGCCAGCACGTGAACTTTAAGTATGTTAGCGTCATAAATTTAACAGCACTAAAGTTAAAGAATCTGTAATCTCCTTGTGTATTCCCCACCAAGCTCTCCATCTTCTTATTGTCAGCTGAGCATGCAGAAAGCGCATATCCTTGTCTCCACTTTGCGTTCCATACACGTGCGCTAACGTGATAATGCGTCTTAAACAAATCACCCTCCCACTGAACTTAACATATATCAGCTTCTCATGCCACTAATACAACATGCACGAATGTGGCCCATCTGTATTAATGCATTAAATGCAGGTCAATGAAAGTTTACAACAAAGTCCAATCTTTTTGATGTGAAAGCCAAAATCTGTTGCCCTATTCATCCAGACTTAGCTGATAGACAGAATGGGACGCATTTAAAACATAGCATAAAGATTAACACTATAACATCAGTATCACAACACACAGACCTCAAGCACTGGGTCCTCTTGCAGAAATGAATCAAAGAATCATTTTCGCCTGTGCTAATCAGATCCATATGTTAGGCCTTTATTCTGCTGGCCTCATCAAAGAGATTCCAGCATACGTCTGAAAAATAATCCCTTGGCCCAGCTATGAATTAGCTTTCAGCTATTATGGTTTATGGTGTGCATGGCACTTTCTCTCCTTCTCCTTCTCAGGCAACGTGTTATTTTTGTAAGAGAACACACGCAAGGTGCAGTGACGGTGGAAATGAAAATACAATTTCATGTCTCTCTTAACATAAGCAATCCAGCAGTGAATGAATTCCCAGGGCCAACTCATCAGTCTGATTTCCAGCGGATGTGCTGTTAATGAATAATCAGTCCTTAGCATTAGTCATTAGCATGGCTTGTGTGCACACTTATGAGAGATTGATTACGTGCATGATTACTGAGCGTAGAAATGATTCAATATCATGTGAATATATATATATATATATATATATATATATATATATATATATATATATATATATATATATAAATAATTTTTTTTTTTTTACTTTTGCATTATGTATCACAAATACGCATTGTAAAACAAAACCCATATGTTAGCTAACAACACTTGAGAACGCTACCAATATAGTGTGTGTTAAATGGGTGATTACATGCAAAATTAACTGCCTTTGTTCTGGTCAAATATATTGAGGTGCACTCAGTAATTTTACACATTAAAGGGTTAGTTCACCCAAAAATTAAAATTATGTCATTTATTACTCACCCTCATGCCGTTCCACACCCGTAAGACCTTCATTAATCTTCAGAACACAAATTAAGTTATTTTAGTTGAAATCCGTGAGGCCTCCATAGGGAGCAATGCACTTCCTCTCTCAAGATCCATAAAGGTTACTAAAAACAAATTTAAATCAGTTCATGAGAGTACAGTGGTTCAATAGTAATATTATAAAGCCACGAGAATATTTCTGGAGCGCCAAAAACAAAAACAAAATAACGACTTATTTTAGTGATGGCCGATTTCAAAACACTGCCTCAGGAAGCATCGGAGCACAGATGAATCAGTGTATCGAATCTGCTGTTCGGAGCGCCAAAATCACGTGATTTCAGCCGTTGGCAGTTTGACACGCGATCTGAATCATGATTCGATTCATTTATGCTCCGAATCTTTCTGAAGCAGTGTTTTGAAATCGGCCATCACTAAATAAGTCGTTTTTTTGTTTTTTTTTGGCGCACCAAAAATATTCTTGTCGCTTTATAATATTAATATTGAACCACTGTACTCACATGAACCGATTTAAATATGTTTTTAGTACCTTTATGGATCTTGAGAGAGGAAGTGTCATTGCTCCCTATGGAGGCCTCACGGAGCCATCGGATTTCAACTAAAATATATTAATTTGTGTTCCGAAGATTAACGAAGGTCTTACGGGTGTAGAACGGCATGAGGGTAAGTAATAAATGACAGAATTTTCATTTTTGGGTGAACTAACCCTTTAATGTGTAAAATTACTGAGTTACTCAGTTATATTACTCAGTTGCGTCGCATCACTGCCATTCATAAATCCTCTCTCGTTGCCTCATGGGATAGTAAAATGTCGATCATATGCACACTTCAGAATCTCACCAGAAAAAGCATGTCAGCAGGTACTTTTAGCCTATTCTTTTATGAGTACTGTGAATTCAGACAAACATCAAACACACACACACACACACACACACACACACACACACACACACACACACACACACACACACACAAACATACTGAAAATAAAGAGTTTGGCACAAGTATAAAACACATTCTGAAGAAACTGGAGATTGACATCATATATACTTAAAAATGTAAGACTGTACTTTGATGATTCATTTATAATCACTGAGAGAGAAATGTAAGAATCAGTCTTATATCAGCACACCTGCTCTACGAGTGTCGTTCCCTGTGGAGGTAAAAGACAGTATTTCCATCTGTGATGGTGCACGGTCTGTTGCGGTTAGGTAATTTTGCGTGCCGGGCCGGGCCGTGCTTTGCTTTGGTCAGGTGTTGAGATCACTGAAGATCCAGCACTTGCCAAGAACACCTGAAGAGGGGTCACGCACAAGTTCACATCTGTGGTTTGGATGGCAAATCTCTCAGAACCGGTTGCTTGCTTTCCTTCCAGCAACACCTCTCTTCTTCTGCTCATCCATCCACATGTTTGCACATGTAAACACACACCACCCATCTACTCCATCCACATCCCCTCCTCCACCTGCACCAGATGCTTTCAGTGCCTCTTTACTGGGTGACTGATGATACTTGAACATGTCGTGGTATACAATATCATTCATTATGTCTCGTGACCAAATTTAAAGAGCTAAAGGAGGATAAGTCTGAGGGATGACAGCAAGTTTGTTTTCTTTTTACTGTACATCTAAGTAAAAACATTGTGAGTATTAAGATGACCAACTGTGCAACTATTTTTAATCCCCATAGCTAAAACTGTTTGGCATGAAGAGTGAATAACAGAAAAATGAAGGTGGGTTGATGCCACTCTTATCATGTAACTGTTAAGAAGATTAAAATCATAGTCCTGACCCTATCACTAACTTCAAACATGAAATGTTTAACATAATTCCATTACTGAGCAAGAACACAAAAACATCAGATTCTGATGAAAAATAACAACCGCACAACTAAATTGCAATTCATGTTTCAACCACAGTTGGCGATAGAGAGCCCAGAGTTCTGTAGTGCACCATCAAAAATCTAAATTGACAATTCATTTTTTATGGAATATTGCAGTAATTATTATAAATTATTTATCCATGCATGTTTTAATTTTTTGGCCATCATAATCTTCACCTCCCACTTGATGATTTTTTTTATTAGCACAAGGGTGGGAGAATCTGTCACTCACATGAGGTAACAGCAATAGCAAACTGCAACGATCCAAAGATTCCAATAAATTCCAGATGGACGAAATTATGTCCCGTCCTGGATTTTTCTTGTTCGAGAAGCAGTTTCACTCAGATATACATCACAATAAAACTTCTGTTTCATGCTGACTTTAATGATAAAGTGAGGTATTTCTGCTTAACTAACAACAGCAAACAGAATAATGAAAATAAAGACGGCAGTCAAACTAATTTCAAACAATTCCCCTATCAACTTTTGAGAAAAACATGTTTACCTATTAGTTTGAAGAAGGTACCATGGTAGTTTTCCACCAAACGAGGGGGGAGTTCATAAAGCATGACTTGAAAGTGAAATTCCCAGCACATTTAGCTGTATGAGTGTTTATCCAGGAATCAATACGTGATGACAAGACCCTCATAAGCAAAAACCTTGTGTTTCATATCTCCCGTTAAATCAATGCTGTACAAACAGCCATCTGCTCCTCTCCCTTATGTTGATAGAGGTTTCTCGTCTTCGCTAGCTTCTTCAGGTAACTATAGAGACCCAATCCACTCTTAACCTGACTCAAATATTACACAGCATAACTTGCTGTTGTAGGAAACAGTCTTGTTGGATGTTGGCCAGACGTCCAAAAGGTCAATGGAAAAACACGATAGTTTGTCTTTGGCCTTGTCGCTTGCCAGAGATTTGTCTCATCTGTTTGCTTTTGTGTAAACCAGGCCTCAAATATCCCTTACAAAAATAAGTATACTTCAAGATTATTTAATTAAGAACTTTACTTAAGTAAAGTTCAAGTTTATTACTATTTAACAAGTATGCTTTATCTAGGAAGTATACTAATATCAATGTACTAGTAGTATACTTGGGACTAAATTGGCCCACTTTTTAGTAAATAAAAGTATAAATTTCTGTGTGACAGTCTGTGTGAGTTTTTTGTTTGCACTGCAACTATACTACAAGTGAACTATAAGTATACAGATAGTTTACTAGTTAAATAAAAAAAAAGTACACTTTGAAGTATATTCTCAGTAAACTGCTAATTTACGAGTTTTTTTTCTGCAAATGTACGTTTTCGTTAAGTGAACTTAACAACATACATATAGTTTACTATTTATGTATTATTTTTGCACTTTAAGTATACTAATATGTTCCTATTTAGGTATTCCTTTCTATATTTGAAATACCTTTAAAGGTGCCAAAATCGAATGTTTTTTTACAAGATGTAATATAAGTCTAAGGTGTCCCCTGAACGTGTCTGTGAAGTTTCAGCTCAAAATACCCCATAGATTTTTTTAATACATTTTTTTAAACTGCCTATTTTGGAGCATAATTAGAAATGCGCCAATGCTGGCCCTTTAATTGCTCGTGCTCAACAAAGTTTACACAGCTAATATAACCCTCAAAATGGATCTTTACAAAGTGTTTGTCAAGCATACTGCATGCATGCGTCGGATTATGTGAGTATTGTACACTGTTATATTGTTTACGTTTGATTCTGAATGAATTTGAAGCTGTGATCCGTGGCTAACAGCTAATGCTACACTGTTGGAGAGATTTATAAAGAATGAAGTTGTGTTTATGAATTATACAGACTGCAAGTGTTTAAAAAATGAAAATAGCGACAGCTCTTGTCTCCGTGAATACAGTAAGAAACGATGGTAACTTTAACCACATTTAACAGTACATTAGCAACATGCTAACGAAACATTTAGAAATACAGTTTACAAATATCATTAAAAATATCATATCATGGATCATGTCAGTTATTATTGCTCCATCTGCCATTTTTCGCTGTTTTCTTTGCTTGCTTACCTAGTCTGATGATTCAGCTGTGCACATCCAGACGTTCTGCCCTTGTGTAATGCTTGAACATGGGTTGGCATATGCAAATATTGGGGGCGTAGATATTAATGATCCCGACTGTTACGTAACAGTCGGTGTTATGTTGAGATTCGCCTGTTCTTCGGAGGTCTTTTAAACAAGTGAGATTTATATAAGAAGGAGGAAACAATGGAGTTTGAGACTCACTGTATGTCATTTCCATGTACTGAACTCTTGTTATTTAACTATGCCAAGATAAATTCAATTTTTAATTCTAGGGCACCTTTAAGTAGATTTGAATAAATTCCTATGTACACAAAACATATTCAGAAGAATGTACGTTTATAAGACAGTATGTAAAACTTTGTGAAAAAAATAGGCTACTCAATCAAGAGAGTAAACACAACTACAAGTTAAGTATACTTGGAATACATACTTTTAAGTATATCTTGATCAAAAGATTGAGTACAAGTGTAGGCCAAATATACTTTTCGGTCAATATAAGTGTAATTTTAAGTATATTTCTGAGAGGTACATAAAAACAGACTGAAAGTATACTTTCTTAGTTTAATTTTTTATTATATTATAATTAGTTTTTTTTTTTTTTTTAAAGTATACTAATAGCACACTTGAATACTTATTTAATTGCACACTTATTTTGTAAGGGTACCTTAAGAACAATGCTTGATTTAGATTTTTTGTTTTTTTGTTTTTTGTAAATAAATGAACATTTTCTGCAGAAAAATCTGATGCTGTGTGATGAAGTTTTGGGTGGATGACAGGACATTGATATGCGGTTGTTCTAGCTGGTTTTCACTCAGTTAACAACACACAGAATGCATAGTACATACTACATCTGACTACATCATACTCATCACATTGCATTCTGTAGTATGTCTTAGTAGTAGCCTACTACTATCTGTATGTTTCTGTAGAATGTTTTCAGTGTACAGTATGTAACTTTTCTGTGTGCATGGAATAACCAATTGTGTTCGACTTGACCTTCCATTGCCAGTGTGAGGAATGAACGACAAGCAACATCAATTCTTTTTTTAATAGCATCAGTTTACTTTTTTTCTAAAAATAGGTTTAATACTAAATAGTAGTAGGCTACATAGTGCATACTGTGCATTATGCAAGTATTCCATTACACACATTATTTAGGTATTAGAAAGTAATTTGGATTTTGCACAATACTGCATGTACAATATATCTGGTAATTTGCAGTACAAATTAGAAGCAGCCATGTGACTCGTCGTTTATTTTGTTGGTTCCTCTCCAAAATCTGAATCTGTTCATCATTATCTCCTGACTGTAACATGCTAACTTGTTACCTGAAGCAATTCTGTTGCACAACATAAAAGATAATGCCATTTTTGGTGAACATTTCAGATTAAGTAATCAATACTGCATTCCTATCACTTAGGCTCTGGACATGGGTCAGTTTCCCAATTTTGAGGAAACAAATTCCTTTAGATGTGAATTCCTAGAAGATGAAAAGATGCTTGGTCAGTACTGTTACATAATTTTAATGCACAGTTTCATGAATATGAAGAGATTTCAAAATCCATAAAGGATACCATTAGTCAGTCATTGATGGCATTATACATATAAAAAGTGATTAAATAACATCAAACAGTAAGTTAACATTTAAGAACATTTGATCTATGACTACATAGCAAGCTAACCTATATTTCACAACTTCAGACTTGGAGTCCTTATTTTTTTCTTTTCTTTTAAAAACTGGTGTTTAAACACCCTAAGAAGTGATTAAATAAACATTTAAGGCAAAGAACAGAGATGTGCAGCTGTACACAGATGTAAAAAAACGAAAAATGTAATGTAATTTTAAGCCTATTTGAAATGTTTTGCATTGTGACATTATTTTCTCATTACCACAATGCATTTTCTAACTCTCTTTTTTTTTTTCATTACGGTAATGAGAATTTTTGAGGTAATTGTGCTTTATTGTCATGAAAATATTTTTGCAATGCAAAAATCTATTTTTTTTATTTATTTTTTATTTGAGGTGAAATTTGTCCATGTTCTTGATGTTTTGTGAGATTCACCCGGTAATGACTATGTGGCCAAGACAATAAGCGGTGAGGAACTATATAAACAAGCTTGATGAATCTCATAAGTCAGTCCTGTAACAATTGTCCAAGTTCGTTCTCAAACAGATTTCCGCCGTTTTCCGAAGACGTTGTTGATGAGTTTGGCCATGGACTTTGAACCGCTGGGCCGGCGGCGGCGCTCCTTGGCTTTGCCTCCCAGACTGGCATTGCGCACAATCTTGGAGAACATGAGCACCACCTCCTGGTAATGCTCTGCAGCAGACAGCTCGTAAAACTGGCAGCGGCCCTCGGACGCCAGCCTCTGGCCTTCCTCTCTGTCCACCTCCCGCATGTGACACAAGTCTTGCTTATTGCCCACTAGGAAAATCACAGAGTCTGAGTCCCTGCGGTCAGATAAGTAACAACAGTGGATGTTTCATTATTTGCTACTTGCCAACTTTATCAACTTTTAGAGTTACACTAGCATAAGTGAGGTCTAAATCTCTCTTAAAAGACCACCAAATTAAGAACACAGCATTTTTTTTTTTTTGATTAGATGAAAGTCACAATTTATCACTTAGATGAGATCAACCAATAGCAAAAACTACAGCTTAAAATCGGCACGAAATGGAAGTTGCGATAGTGAAACGGCTTCTCAAACAAGAAAAAATGTAGGGCGGGACTTGATTTTGTCCATCATGGATGGTTGTTTAATTTGATTGGCTGATGTTTCTCTTTGCGTTTGGCTCTGGCAATTAATTAACTTTAACCAAAGTAAAAGGAAAATCGGGAAAAGCCTGAAAGCACAATTCATTTAAATTATTAAAAAAATGAATAAACCTGAACTATGAATTGAATAAATCCTAATTGAAAACACAAGGCCATTCAACACATCCACTTATTTCTGTTATAAAGTGAATTTCTCTGAATTTTCTCAATAGCCAAGGATAAACTAAAAATAGATGCTTTTCATTGAATTTCTGAGTCCTTGAGTCACCAGCTCATCCGCCCATCAGCACAACCCACACAGTCAATTCAACAATTCTCCTCAATGCGAACCGAAGCTGGTGAATTATGGACACCTACATAAGAGCAACACTTGTATATAGACAGAAATAGGCACATCTGCTGCTGCCTGAAGATGTTGTTGTGAACTGCATGTACTTAGAAAGACTGTTACCTTTTAGTCCCTCCCAGGTGAAGCTCTCGGATCAGGTGCACTATGGCTTTGGCAGTGAGGAACGAGGAACGATCGCTGATGTCGTAAACGACCACAAAACCGTCGGCCCA